>NC_066582.1:289375123-290583009 GCF_024323335.1 Lathyrus oleraceus | reverse complement strand
ACCACAACTTTTTGGTCTTCATTACTAAGAATCCCAGTTTGCTCCTCATCCAAATCAACGAGCCCAAGCCCCGAGATATCAAAATCATCATCAAAATCATCCCATGCCTCAAAATAACTTGGAAATAAGAAATTCTCATCGTCATCCAATCCTCATGACATATAGCCAACTTCTACAGCCTCTGATTCAAAACTCGTTGGTGGTTCCCAAGTCTCTTAAGTCGGTTCCACAACCTTACCCAGCCGAGTATGGCCCAAATGTGCAATGTGGATATCATGCCAGATCAGAAGGGCATTCAACTAAAAACTGCAATGCTTTCAAAGCTAAAGTACAACAGTTGATTGATAACAGGTACATAGCCTTTCAATAAGGAAGCTTGGTGGTGAACGTTAACATATCACCGAGATAAGTGCGGCGAATTCAAGGAGTGACTCCCGAAATTAATGGATCAAGTTTGAAGAAGTCAATTTCCTAAAGTTGGCAATCATTTGGATGTTTCAGTATTTCTTTTATAATTTCCTTGCATGTTGATTGTTAGTTTCTTTTAAGCATTATTGTTTTCTTTGAATTGGTAATACTAATGAAATGTTTATGCATCTTTTGAATTAATCAATTCGTATTCACTCGTTTTTCATTTATATTAAAAAACAAAAATACTTCTCTCATTCACTTTTGATAGTTGTGTTAACAAAGATTGGAAGGAGGATGATGAAAACGAAACACCTGAAATTATTCTGGTATGCTTTTGAAGAAAACCTTGTCGATGATGTAAGGCATTTTTTCAAATCCCCAAACACTGGAGAGATAAGGAGTTATTCCCTAGTCAACCACTTTGAGTCTTGAAGTTAGTATTTCTTTCGAAACTAAAACCCTTAATCTTAACCAGGGGCAGGGTAGTTTGTTCAGTTAATCTGACTTTGAATTTTAATTGCAAGAGGAAACATCCCTAAAGAGATCAATCATATGCTTGAAGTGTCAAAGAATTTTTGAGAAACCCAATATATAGCGGTTGTTCTTCCACAATCAATGTGTAAGACCCCAATTTTGACCCTAAGATCCCTCATGCAATTTCATCATAAGCATCAACATTAGGATCATACCTTGGCATTCTCCTTACCCCTCCTTCATTGGGTTTGTTTTGGGAGAGATCACCAAGCAATTTGTGATTGTATCATACTTGTATATTATCATTTTACTAACCAAAAGACAAAAATATGTCTTTGCATTTTCCTAACTCTTTTGTAGGTAAGGCATGATCCCATTGATCTATCAAGTTCATATCTAGGGTTCAAGACCCTTATGACAAAGAGCACAACCATGAATTAATTCAAGAATGGTTATGACCATCATATATGAGTTCCATTGATTCCTACATGTTATATTGATCAAGTTTTCTTCAAGAGTTTGGAAGTGATTTGCCTTGGAAACCCTAGTTTGACTGGGTATCTTGAGTAACTTCTCCAACAAGCTATCTTACCAATTGATCAAATATCTCAAGGTAAACTTCAAAATTCATCATATTATGCATATATTATCTACCATGATCCTAGAAAGTCAAAAGAATTGAAGGTTAGCCAGTTGGTTGATGGTGGTTGGCCAGATAAATTCATCTAATCAATACTGGGTCTCCCTAGACCCTATCTCCTACAATTTTCACCATATGAAATGATTCCAAGAGACAAGTTACTCTAAATGACATTAAAAACAAATTTCATGTTGAGACCTAGATCTAGTTTTGCTTGGAAAATCATTTTCTATGTGGAAATATTATAGGTCATTTTGTCTAAACCCTAATTTGAAAGTCAACTTTCCAAGGCCATAACTTGCTCAATTTTTATGATATGAAATATTTCCAAGTTTCACAATCAAATTTAAGATGTCTACTTCAACTTTGATGGTTGGAGTGAAAGCTAATTCAACTTTTATGAGCTTGTGATATGAGGTTACATTATAGGTCATTTTTTACCTATACCATTGAACAAGTGATTTTTCCAAACTTCAAAAATGCATAACCCTATCATTCCAAATCCAAATTACATGAAATTGGTGACCATTTTTAAGGTCTTCTTAAGAGTTACAACTTTGATGTAGACACTTTTCTCATCTGAAGCTCACACAAAAAGTTAAGCAAGGTGAAATATTGAAATATATGGCTTGACACTTAGAAAAATTTTCAACATGTTGAAATTTCCAAAATTCCACCTTAAAATTCTCCATGTTCCAAGCTCCAAATTAAAAGTGTTGAACATCAAACTTGTTCCCCTTGATCCAAGCTTTCCAAAGAACCCAAGTTCATGCATTTTGGATGAGGTTTGCTAGGTCTTCACATGGCTTTAACAAAGCTGCATCTTTGGCAAGAATCAAACTTCAAAACTTCAGTTCACTTTGCCTTGCCAATCAAGCTTCCATTCAGACTTCATTTGGATTGATTTTGGACCTTTTTTCATTGCATCATGGGCCTACACATGCCCATACACTCGTGCCATCAACATTGCTAAATTTGGACAAAAATTGAAGTGTGCAAATATCATTGATCCATGCTATAAATACATGCTCTCTGTGCTCATTTGAATCACACCTTACGCGCCAACTTTGCCCCCCATTGAAACCCTCTCATTCCAAAGGAAAACCTGATAAATTTCATTTTGAAATTTGAGTTTGAATCTCAACTGTTGGAGATTCAAGAACTCCAGGATCCAAAGCCTTGAAACCTCTCTAATCACTTCCTGCTAGCTTCTCAAGTGTGATCAGATCGTGTTTGGAGCAAGCAACATCAAGAACTGCATATCATTGAAGGTAATTTTCAGAAAAATTCATCTCTTCGATTCTCTCAATTCTACTCAATTCTCTTGGATCTTTGGTTGTCTGAAGTCCTACCAATGTAGGTGAGAAGATTGAGTTGCTTAGAGGTCAAATCGAAGCAACTCAGCTGACACACCTCAAATTTCAACTCCTCATATCTTTCTATATATGTGGAGTTAGTTAAAATTGAGGTCAGATACGTGCTCTACGCCATTTTTTCTTTCAGATCATATCCTCCTTTTTTATTTTAGTGATGGTTGAGGGTGGACCAGTCCGGTGAGGTCCACCGGAGAAGAAGACCGGAGCTACAGCTCTGGCCGTGCGTTGGCACGTCTCTCAGCCACATGATCTTGCCATTTTGTTTTAATCTCACGCGTTGGTTTTGATTACCATTCCTATGGCGCATTGACTTAAGTCCATGGTGGAAAGCGCGCTGAGGACCACTTGATCTGCCACCTCAATTAATGAGGGAGATCAAGTGGTCCACGGTTTTTGCTATTTTCTGATTTTCCTTTTAATCCTTTTATTTTCATTAATTCATATTAATTATAATATTGATCCAAAAAATATGAGAGTTTCACCAAAAAAATTCAAAAAATTTCCTCTTTCATATTCTGAATTAAAATTATTTTTTGGATCATTATTAATATTTTTCATGATTTAATTGATTTTGTGATTATTTTTAATTGTTTAAAAATACTTTTAAGTCTTTAAAAATTCTGAACTTTTTTTCTCCAAGGTCCTTTGACCTTGTTTGACCTATGATAAATCTCATGGCCATTTCTTTGGTGTTTTGATGAGGTTTTAGAAATTTGACAAACCATATTTAATTTAAATGCCTTATTTTAGTATTTTTAACTTGAATAAATGCCAAATAATTTTGTTGACCAATTGTGATGACTTGTTTGAGTTTGACTCTTGTTGTTGGGCCTTGGTCAAGGTTGATTTGACTTTGTCATGTTAATATCATTGGATTTAGGGGATTGATGGAATGTACATTCCATCTCCCAAAATGAATGGATGATATTAATTTGATAAAAGTCCTCCTTTGATCAATTTGAGTTTTGATCCATTCCCCTCCCTCTTCATCTCATTCCCATTCTTTATGCATTCATCTCATTTGGCCTATGATATCTCAAATTTCTAAAGCTAGTTGATTGAAAAATTAACATGAGTATGGATGAGATTATGCCACCTCTTTTGCATATTCTTTTTGTGTGTGGTATGTTTCATGGGCATAGTCCATTATACTATGTCTCAAACATGCATTAACACCAAAATTCTATTGCCCGACCTCAAATAGTTGTGACTTCTACATAAGTCCAATTACAATTGCTTAAGATAGTGCTAAATTTGTGACACAAAAGGCATAACATTCTAGTTAGTGAGATTGTATGTCTCCCCTCTTTCATGGTATTGTATGGAAACTTGGCCTTTTTTCCTTCCTTTGGAAGATATCTCGGCTCAAGGATCCATGCTTGTGATAAGTGGGTTGAGTGTTCTCCAAAGAATGTCTAAAAAATGAAAAGCAAAAGCAAAACAATACTAACTTCTAACTCATTAACAACTAACTTTTAATTTCAAGTCATTTACCTTAATGTCATTTAATTTTAGCCTTTATTCATTTGCCATTATTCATTCCATTCTAATTGTTTATGTTAATGCAATTTTCACTTTGTCCATTTGGACCATATTGTGTGATATATCTTGTTTGTGTGGTCTTTGACCATTAATGTACATAATAACAACAAAAACCCTAAAAAACTTTTGTGTGGACTGTTGGCTTGATCTTGGACAAATGGACTTAGAACTTAGGCAACATTTCTATGCTAAAGGACTTGGCCAATGTCAACTTTCTGTGAAACCTAGTGTTTGCAATTTGAAACTTCACCTGATGCAGCATTCAAGATCCCTTTGAGTTCATCTGCAACATGATCATTGTGAAGTTGTCATTTTGAACTTATGACTGGTGGAATTCATCTGTTACATGGGCTAATCTGAAGAAGATCATGGAATGGCTAAATATTGGATGTGGCTATCTTTATTTGATGCCTTTTCTCTTCAAGATAATATAATTATGCATTTGTGTGTTGCTTTATTCTAAATGTCCAAGGGAATTCTGGCTTTCTATTGACATTCTTGTCTATTGGATTGCTACCCATTTGGTCAGATCTTTTCAACTATTAACTTTTAATTTTGCGCATAGGATTAGTCTCTTCATCTTCTCCCCATTTATTTAATTTCAAAATCTCTCCCTCCCTTTTCAAAATCTTCTTTGATTGAACTTATTTTGTTCTAAACTTTGACCACTTTGCAAAAAGATAGAAACTTTGGCCTTATGCCATTGCATTTGCAAACTTCTTTTCTTAAATCAAACTTGTAAATAAACTTAAATATACTGTAAGACCCCAATTTTGACCCTAAGATCCCTCATGAAAATTAATCATAAGCATTAACATTGGGATCACACATTGGCATATTCCTTACCCCTCTTTCATTGGGTTTGTTTTTGGAAAGATCACCAAGCACTTTGTGATTGTATCATACTTTTATTTTATAATTTCACTAACCAAAATACCAAAAATATGTCTTTGCATTTGCCTAACTCTTTTGTAGGTAGGGCATGATCTCCATTGATCTATCAAGTTCATATCTAGGGTTTGAGACCCTCATTGACAAAGAGCACAACCATGAATTGAGTCAAGAATGGTTATGAGCATCATATATGAATCCCAAGGATCTCTACATGTTATATTGATCAAGTTTTCTTCAAGCGTTTGAGGGTGATTTGCATTGGAAACCCTAGTTTGATTGGATATCTTGAGTAACTTCTCCAACAATCTGTCTCACCAATTGATCAAATTTCTCAAGGCACACTTCAAAATTCATCATATTATGCATATATGATCTACCATGAGCCTAGAAAGTCAATATAATTTAAGATTAACAAGTTGGTTGATGGTGGTTGGCTAGATGGATTCATCTGATCAAAACTGGGTCTCCCTAGACCCTATCTCCTACACGTTTCACCATATGAAAATGATTCTAAGATAAAACTTACTCTAAATGATATTCCAAACAACTTTCATGTTGAGACCTAGAGCTATTTTTGCTTGGAAAATCATTTTCTATGTTGAAACATTATAGGTCATTTTGTCTAAACCCTAATTTGAAAGTCAACTTCCCAAGGCCATAACTTGCTCAATTTTTATGAGATGAAATATTTCCAAGTTGCACAATCAAATTCAACGTGTCTACTTAAACTTTGATGTTTTGAGTGGTAGATGATTCAACTTTTATGAGCATGTGATATGAGGTTACATTATAGGTCACTTTTGACCTATACCATTGATCAAATGATTTTTCCAAACATCAAAAATGCATAACGTTATCATTTCAAATCCAAATGACATGAAATTGGTGACCATTTTGAAGGCGTTTGAGAGAGCTACAACTTTCATGAAGACACGTTTCTCATTTGAAGCTCACATAAAAAGTTAAGCAAGGTGGAATATTGAGACATATGGCTTGACACTTAGAAAAATTTTGATATGTCAAATATTTCCAAACTTCCACCTCAAATTTGTTCATGATACAAACTTAAAATGAAAAAGTGTTGAACATGAAAGTTGTTCCTCTTGATCTCACCTTTCCAAAGAGCCCAAATTTATTACTTTTGGACAAGGAATGCATAGGTTGCACATGGCATGAACATGGTATCATCATTTGGCAAGGATTAAACTTCAAATCTTCACACACACTTGCCTTGCAATCCAAGTTGTTTTCAGACCTTCTCACACCCATTTGTGGACCTAAGGCAATGGTTTCACTGGTTTGTATGCAAATTTGGAAAGTGATTTCAAGTGTGCAAATATCAATGGTTTCAACTATAAATAGAGCCTCATAGGCTCAACATTGAGAGGACATTGGCGCCAGCTTTGATCCCCAACCTCTAACCCTCAGATTCCAAAGGATAATTCTGATAAATTCACTTGGATTTGAGTTTGAACTTTCACTATTTTGAAATTCAAAAACTCCAGGGATCCAAGACCTCTTGTGTGTTCAATTCTTCTTCTGCAAGCATTTGGAGTGAGATCAAGCACGAGCCAAGGCAAGAACAGTTGGATCCAGACCTACATTGAAGGTATTTTCCAGAAATTTTGATCTCTTCGATTCTCTCTCAATCTTGCTCAATTCTATTGATTCTTTGGTTGTCTGAAGTCCTACCAATACAGGCAAGAAGATTGAGTTGCTTTGAGGCTAAATCGAAGCAACTCAGTTCATGTACCTCAAATTTCAACTCCATGTATCTCTCAATATACTTGGAGTTGGGATAAATTGAGGTCAGATTCATGATCAGTGCCATTTTTTCTTTGAAATCATGTCATTCTTTTTAATTTTGGTGAGGGTTATGACTGAACCAATCCGGCCAGGGTCGCCAGAGAAGACGACCGACCTTTGGACGCCGGTGGTGAGCTGGATGGTTCTGAGCCACATGATCCTTTTGAAATGAAATAATCTCGTGCATTGGTTTGAATTATCAAGGTTATAGCGCGCTGACTAGAGTCCATCGTGGATAGCGCGTTTGTGACCACTTGATCTGCCACCTCAATTAATGAGGGAGATCAAGTGGTCCACGTTTTTTCTGATAGTTTAATTTTCATTTTAATTGCATTATTTTCATTAATTCATATTAAATTTAATATTGATCCAAAAAATATGAGAGTTTCACCAAAAAATTTCAAATATTTTCCTCTTTCGTATTCTGAAATAAAATTATTTTTTGGATCATTATTAATATTTTTCATGATTTAATTGATTTTGCATATGTTTTTAATGGTTTAAAAATATTTCTAAATATCCAAAAATTATGAAAAAATTTCTCCAAGGTCCTTTGACCTTGTTTGACCCATGATAAATGTCATGGTCATTTCTTTGGTGTTTTGATGAGGTTTTAGGAATTGGACAAACCATATTTTATTTAAATGCCTTATTTTAGTATTTTTAATTTGATTAAATGCCAAATAATTTTGTTGACCAATTGTGATGACTTGTTTGTGTTTGACTATTGTTGTGGGGCCTTGGTCAAGGTTGATTTGACTTTGTCAAATTAATATCATTGGATTTAGGGGATTGATGGAATGTACATTCCATCTCCCAAAATGAATGAATGATATTAATTTGGTAAAGGTCCTCCTTTGATCAATTTAGGTTTTGATCCATTCCCCTCCCTCTTCATCTCATTCTCATTCTTTATGCATTCATCTCATTTGGCCTATGATATTTCAAAGTCCTAAAGCTAGCTGATTGAAAAATTAACATGAGTATGGATGAGATTAGGTCACACCTTTTGCATATTCCTTTTGTGTATGGTATGATTCATGAGCATAGTTCATAATACTATGTCTCTAACATGCATTAACACCAAAATTCTATTGCCCGACCTCAAATAGTTGTGACTTTTACATAAGTTCAATTACGATTTCTTAACATAGCGCTAAATTTATGACACAAAAGGCATAAGCATTCTAGTTAGTGAGATTGTAAGTTCCCCTCTTTCATGGTATTGTGTGGAAACTTGGCCTTTTTTCCTTCCTTTGGAAGATGTCTTGGTTAAAGGATCCATGCTTGTGATAAGTGGGTTGAGTGTTCTCCAAAGAATGTCTTAAAGTGAAAAGACAAAACAATACTAACTTCTAACCTATTAACTAATAAATTTTAATTTCAAGCCCTTTACTTTAATGTCATTTAATTCTAGCTTTATTACATTTGCCATTGTTCATATCATTCTAATTGTTTATGTTAATGCAATTTTCACTTTGTCCACTTGGACCATATTGTGTGATATATTTTGTTTGTGTATACTTTGTTTGTTTGTGTGGTATTTGACCATTAATGTACATAATAACAACAAAAACCCTAAAAAACTTTTGTGTGGAATGTTGGCTTGATCTTGGACAAATGGACTTAGAACTTAGGCAACATTCCTATGCTAAAGGACTTGGCCAATGCCAACTTATTGAGAAACCAAGTGCTTGCAATTTGAAAATTCATCTGATACATCATTCAATATCTCTCTAAGGTCATCTGCAACATGGTCATTATGAAGTTGTTATTTTGAACCTATGACTTGTGGAATTCATCTGTTACATGGGATACTTTGAAGAAGATCATGGAATGGATAAGCTTGGATGTGGCCATCTTTATTTGATGCCTAGCTCTTCAAGATAATATAATTGTGCATTTGTGTGTTGCTTGATTCTAAAAGTCCAAGGGAATTCTAGGTTTCCATTGACATTCTTGTCTATTGGATTGCTACCCATTTGGTCAGATCTTTTTAACTCTTAACTTTTAATTTTATACATAGGGTAGTCTCTTCATCTTCTCCCCATTTCTTTAATTTCAAACTCTCTCCCTTCATTTTTTCAAAATCTTCTTTGTGTGAACTATTTTTGTTCTAAACTTTGACCACTTTTTGCAAAAAAAGATAGAAACTTTGGCCTTATGCCATTGCATTTTCAAACTTATTTTCTTAAATCCAACTTGTAAATAAACTTAACTATACTTGACTTAAACTTTCAAAAAGCCATAAAAAGAACTAACTCACTCAAACCATTTTTAGGCCTTTGTGCCTTTCAAACTTAATTTTTATTAAAAGCAATGCATCCATTTTGAAATCTGTATCACGAATTACGAGGTTTTGATCCCTCATTTTTATGTTGGTACATAGGCACAAGACCGAAGGTCTTGCCAAACACAAAAATATAATTAATAAATTCTTTTCTCATCCCCCATTATATTTTGTTTGTAAACATCATTTTGTACCAAATACACATGCACACAAAAACGGCTCCCTAGGAGTACCTAGGACACTTTGGGTGCTAACACCTTCCCTCTGTGTAACCAACCCCCTTACCTGTGATCTCTGACATTTTATTAGTTTTGATTTGAAAACTTCTTACTTGTGGGTTTTGTTCGTACTTTTTCCCTTTTCCCTTGGAAACAATAAAAGTGCGATGGTGACTCTTGTTATTTGATCTCTAGCTTATCCATAGCTTGATGATCATGAATTTACCGCTACTAAAATTAAGTGACGACTCTGCTGGGGAGTAGTCTCCAGTGGGTTTAGCCTACTTTTTGTGTGTATATATTTGTATATATGTGATGTTTGTATATATGCACGTGTGATATAATCTGCTTGTTGTGTTTGGTGATCTCTGAGTGATGAGATAAGTTCTAACCCTAACTTGAGTGCAATTAAGATATGAGGATGGTATAGTCATGTTCGACTTGTGTGGAGTAATCCTTAACAAGTTGGCTTGAGATCCATCCGCTTAGTGGAGATTCTTTTGGATTTGGAAATGTCACACAAGTATTTGTGGTTAGGCATTGATATCTCTAATTGGGTCCGAGAAGCTGAGGACCGTAGAACATTTAACCCATCTTGGCCTATTTATGACGTAGTGCGGAAACTGTTCAAGTGTAGACTTGATAACAGTTGTTACACGATACTACACTTAGACGAGTTTCTCTTGAGAATATTATGGGTCGATGAGTCAGTCATCTTAACCTGTAATATCCGATAGATGGAATTAAGACTCTGGGAACTTTTTAGAACATGATCTACAGGTTTTTATCCTTAGTTCACTCCTTTGGGATGGTTCTTACCCAGACTCCATGCTCGTGACTCACAACAAACCCTTGATTCTTGGTTGATCCAATCAAGTCTTGTCAATATCAATGGAACTTGGGTGTTGATAAGGTGAAAACCATAATCCACCAAAATGGATGATTGATCTTGACAATGACTTGATTCATCCCTTGACCTTTGTTTGTTTGCCTTGTGTGTGCCCCCTTATTTGTGATTGTTGCATTCATGCATTCATGCGTATCATAACATTCATCACACAAAAATTTCAAGGAACTAAGGTATCATTTGCAAATATTTCAGACCATGGATTATGGACGAAGGAACACTAAGAAGTACAGTTTCAGATGTCCCGATATGAAAGAGTTAAGGAAGTTAACATCTTTTGTAAGAACAAAAATTATTCTACAACAGATTCCTTGATTTTGATGATAACAAAGGATGAAACCAAAAATGGCACCCTAACGAAAAGTTTCTAAGTGTGCAGGATTCTAAAGAAAGAAGGAAGAAATCTGATGATGTCATCAGATACAAAATAAGATCAGATACAAAATATCAAATGATCAGAAGCATCTGAAGTGGAAACAATGTCAAGAAGTTCTAACTCTGAGCAAAACATCAAAGTATCAGAAGCATCTGGACAAGTAGTAAGCTCTAGAAGTTTTGACTCTGAACAAAGTTTTGTCTAACCTCAGAAGCTCTTGGCACTATCTGAAGAATCCATCAGAACTCACAAGAGATTAAACATCAGAAGCAAGATTCCAAGATTCTCCAGATACACAAATACTCTGAGCATGGAATTGCTAATCATGAAAGAGTAACGTTTAAGTCAAGAAAAGATTTGCAAATGGATTTCCTAATTGAGAAAGAGACGTTAATCTCCAATCTCAATAAAGAAAATACTACTTGTGGTAAGTAGTCATTTCAAGAAGAAAAAGTCATCCTGCAGAAGCTATTTATGTGATGGCGTAACTTCATCTCAATATCCACCAGTTTCAACTACTACTTCAACGAATATATAAATAGGCTGCAAATCAACCTTGAACCATTAGCAAGCCAACAAGCCAAAATTATACTGAAACACCAAGTCAAGAAAAACACTCCTTCTCTCTAAGATCTTCACGAAGCTTTTGCTTATAACGTGAAAAACTCTTGTTCTTAATACTGTAATATTTGCTTTCTTAGAAGCACTCTAGATTACATAAATCTTTCATTTATTGTTTGTTGATTTCCTCAAGTGACTTAGTGTAGTCTGTAAACTTGAGAGGACTAAGAGATTTTTCTCTTAGGCGTTGTTTGTAATCTTTCAAGATTAGTGGATTAAGTCCTTGTTGAAGGCGAAATCACCTTGGCCGGGTGGACTGGAGTAGCTTTGTGTTATAAGCGAACCAGTATAAAATCCTTGTGTGATTTTCATTTTGAAAAGCGCTTATTTTTCCAAACAATTCAAACCCCCCCTTTCTTGTTTTTCTCACCTTCAATTGGTATCAGAGCTCCGGCTCTGTTATTGATTTTCTAATCAAACACTTAACCGTGTAGAGAGATCCAGTACGAGAAAAACAATGGCCCACTCAAATGAAAGAGATTCTTACAATGCCAAGCCTCCTGTTTTTGATGGAGAGAAATTTGACTACTGGAAAGATAGAATCGAAAGTTTCTTTCTGGGTTATGATGCTGACCTCTGGGACATTGTCACAGATGGATACACACCTCCAGTCTTAAATGGAGCTGAAGTTCCCAGAAGTAAGATGTTAGAAGATCAGAAACGTGTCTTCAAAAATCACCACAAGGCCAGAACAATACTTCTAAATGCTATATCATACAACGAATATGAAAAGATCACCAACAGAGAGACAGCCAAAGATATACTTGACTCTCTGAAGATGACCCATGAAGGAAACTCCCAAGTCAAGGAGACGAAGGCTCTGGCGCTTATCCAGAAATATGAAGCCTTCAAAATGGAAGATGATGAAGCTATAGAAGCTATATTTTCCAGATTTCAAACTCTTATTGCAGGTCTTAAAGTGCTAGACAAAGGATACACAACTGCAGATCATGTTAAGAAGATAGTCAGAAGTCTGCCAAAGAAATGGAGACCTATGGTTACTGCTCTGAAGCTGTCAAAGGATCTGAACAATATCAGCCTTGAAGAACTTGTTAGTTCTCTCAGAAGCCATGAGATAGAACTAGAGGAGGATGAGCCTCAGAAAAAGAACAAGTCCGTAGCGCTAAAGTCCAGATCTGAAAGACGGAAACCTGACAGAACCAAAGCTCTCCAGGCAGAAACTGAAGATACTGACGACTCTGAACCTGAAGACTCTGATGATGAAGAAGAGTTGTCCCTACTAACCAGAAGAGTTAAGCAACTCTGGAAAAAGAGGAACAACAACTTCAGAAGACCAAGACCCAGAGGGGATCGATCAGAGTCAACTTCAAAAGGTAAAGCTAACAAAGATATTACCTGTTATGAATGTAAAGAAACAGGTCATTACAGAAATGAATGCCCCAAGTTGAAGAAAGACAACCCTAGAAAAGAAAGCTTCAAGAAAAACACTTTCAGAACAAAGAAAGGACTGATGGCTACCTGGGATGATAGTGAATCTGGATCATCAGAATCTGACTTTGATGAACAGGCCAACGTAGCACTTATGGCTACCACATCCAGCAGCTCAGATGAAGAATCTGAAGAGGTATTTTCTGAACTTTCTCGATCTGACTTAGAATCATGTTTGTCAGAAACTCTTACCTCTTACCAGAAATTAAAACAAAAGTTTAAAAATATTAAAGGCTGTCTTAAAGCAAAATTTGAAGAGTGTAGTGAACTTGAGATAACAATTCTATCACAAGAAGATACAATCAAATGTTTAATGTTAGAAAGAGATGAAGCAAAAACAAAAAGCTCAGAATTAGAAGAAGCGTTGTCTCAAGCACCACAAACTTCAAATAAAATTATTTATAAATATGAAGAAGCCTTTCAAGAATTTCTGAAGAATGGGATAGATAGGAGTATTATGGCATCCATGATTTATGGAGTAAGTCAGAACAATAAAAGGGGAATTGGGTATGATCCTAAGGAAGATAAAACTTCTACAAGTGATCAAATTAAATCTCCTTTTTCATATCACTACACACACACACAAGAACACAAATTTAAAAATGCTAGAAGACCCAAAGTTATAAGAAACTCTGGGAAAACTAATCTAAAAGGACCCAAGAGATTCTGGGAACCGAAAGATAAGATTATCTATGTTGCAGATATCCTATGCAGCAAAGTTCAGACACCAGTCATGGTACCTGGACTCTGGATGCTCGCGACACATGACGGGAAGAAAGTCTATGTTCCAAAGTCTGGAACTTAAAGACGCTGGATTTGTAGGTTTCGGAGGAGATCAGAAAGGAAGGATCAGAGGCTCCGGAACTATTGGTAATGGTACTCTTCCCTCTATATCTGATGTTCTTTATGTAGAAGGATTAATGCATAACTTGTTATCCATAAGTCAATTAAGTGATAACGGTTATGATGTAATCTTCAATCAAAAAACATGTAAAGCCATTAATCAGAACGATGGCTCTGTCCTTTTCACAGGCAAGAGGAAAAACAACATTTACAAAATAAATCTTTCTGATTTAAAAGATCAAAATGTTAAATGTCTAATGTCAGTTCACGAAGAGCAATGGGTATGGCATAGACGCTTGGGCCATATTAGCATGAGGAAACTTTCTCAGCTAACTAAACTCGAGTTAGTCAGAGGCCTACCTAAACTGAAGTTTTCTTCAGATGCTCTGTGTGAAGCTTGTCAGAAAGGAAAATTTTCAAAAACATCTTTTAAAAAGAAAAATGTTGTTTCTACCTCTAAGCCTCTGGAACTTCTTCACATTGACTTATTTGGTCCTGTGAAAACAGCATCAGTTAATGGAAAGAAGTATGGACTAGTCATTGTTGATGATTACAGTCGCTGGACATGGGTAAATCTCCTAAAGCACAAGAGTGAGTCTCACTCTGTATTCACCAGTTTCTGTTCCAAAGTGCAAAAAGAATTTGACTCTAAAATTGTTAGAGTCAGAAGTGATCATGGTGGAGAATTTGAAAACAAAGATTTTGAAGAATTATTTGATTCTAATGGAATATCCCATGATTTCTCCTGCCCTAGAACTCCACAACAAAATGGAGTTGTAGAGAGGAAGAATAGGACACTCCAAGAGATGGCCAGAACCATGATCAATGAAACAAATGTAGCAAAGCACTTTTGGGCAGAAGCTGTAAATACAGCGTGTTATATTCAGAATAGAATCTCTATAAGACCTATTCTGGAAAAGACTCCCTATGAACTGTGTAAAGGAAGAAAACCAAACATTTCATATTTTCATCCTTTTGGATGTTCTTGTTTTATATTAAATACTAAAGAACATCTGAACAAGTTTGATTCCAAAGCACAGAAAGGTATTATGTTAGGATACTCAGAACGCTCTAAAGGCTATAGAGTATACAACACAAAAACCAAAATTGTGGAAGAATCAATTCATGTCAGATTTGATGATAAGCTTGACCCTGAAAAGTCAAAGCTAGTTGAAAAGTTTGCAGATTTGGAAATCACTCTTGTAGAATCTGATAAAACTCCAGAAGCAACTGTCACTCAAAGTTCTGAAGAAATTAAATCTCCAGAAATCCCAAAGAAAGTCAAAAGTCGTATCAATGTATCTGAAGATTTGATTCTGGGAAACAAGGACGAACCTGTCAGAACCAGATCTACCTTCAGAACCTCTGAAGATATTCCTCTGGGACTAGTGTCTCTGATTGAGCCTACGTCTTGTGATGAAGCACTTCAGGATAACGACTGGGTGGCAGCTATGCAAGAAGAATTGGATCAATTCTCAAAGAATGATGTCTGGGATCTCGTTCCTAAACCCAGAGGCACTCACGTCATTGGAACCAGATGGGTTTTCAGAAACAAGCTGAACGAGAAAGGAGAAATTGTCAGAAACAAAGCTCGACTGGTAGCTCAAGGTTACAGTCAACAAGAAGGTATTGACTATAATGAAACCTTTGCTCCAGTCGCGAGGTTAGAATCTATTCGTCTTCTTGTATCTTTTGCTATTAATCATTCTATTAAATTATATCAAATGGATGTCAAGAGTGCATTTCTTAATGGTTATATTTCAGAAGAAGTGTATGTCAATCAACCTCCAGGTTTTGAAAATTCAAACTTTCCAGAACATGTTTTTAAACTTAAGAAATCCTTATATGGACTTAAACAAGCTCCCAGAGCTTGGTATGAACGATTAAGCAATTTTCTTCTGGAACAAAATTTTATCAGAGGGAAAGTTGATTCTACACTCTTCTGTAAAAACCTTAATAATGATCTCATGATATGCCAAATTTATGTTGATGATATTATTTTTGGTTCTGCTAATATCTCTGTTTGCCAAGAATTTTCTAAGTTAATGCAGGCAGAATTTGAAATGAGTTTAATGCAAGAATTAAAGTTCTTTCTGGGAATTCAAATTAATCAAACTCCAGAAGTCACGTACGTTCATCAAAGCAAGTACATTAAAGACGTTCTGAAGAAGTTTGACATGACTGAATGCAACTCTGCAAAAACTCCCATGCACCCAACTTGCATTCTGGAGAAGGAAGAGGTAAGCAACAAGGTTTGTCAGAAGCTCTATCGAGGTATGATAGGCTCTCTCCTCTATCTGACTGCTACTCGTCCTGATATTCTCTTTAGTGTCTGTCTTTGTGCCAGATTCCAATCAGATCCTAGAGAATCTCATTTAACAGCAGTTAAAAGAATTCTTAAGTATCTGAAAGGAACTCCTAACCTGGGCCTGATGTATGAGAAAAAATCAGAGTATAGACTCTCGGGTTATTGTGATGCAGATTATGCAGGAGATAGAATAGAACGAAAAAGCACATCTGGGAATTGCCAGCTCTGGGAAACAATCTAATCTCCTAGGCTAGCAAAAGACAGTCAACTATTGCTCTATCAACTGCAGAAGCAGAATACATCTCAGCATCACTGTGCACAACTCAGATGCTCTGGATGAAGCATCAGCTAGAAGATCTACAAATCTTTGAGAGTAACATTCCTATCTTTTGTGATAATACTGCTGCTATTTGTTTAAGTAAGAATCCCATTCTACATTCCAGAGCCAAACACATAGAAATAAAACATCATTTTATCAGAGACTATGTTCAGAAAGGGATAGTAACATTGAAGTTCATTGATACAGAACATCAATGGGCAGATATCTTTACTAAGCCTCTAGCTGAAGATAGATTTCTTTTTATCTTAGAACATCTGAACATTAAAAATTGCCCTGAGTGAAATATGGCTCTGAAAATGTAAAATGTGACTCTGATGTAGACAAATGTACTTCTGCCTCTGACTCTGATACTTCTACCAAGTTAAGAAGATATCTGAGTTAGAAATCTTCAAAAACCAATCCTTTGGTATTCCTGAAGATCAGATACATCAACACGTGGAGCACTAAACGTCTAACCCTAGAACTTCTAGACAGCTGTCAAAAGAAATCAAAGGTCAGAACGTTTGAAATCTCCTAGAGCAATGTGCATACTGTTGGGATTAGACATTCATTTATTAGCTGTAATCATTTTTCCCCCCAAACGTGCTATTTTGATTTTTGTGCTAACGCTGGAATGTGTGTCGTTTTGCATGTTTTACTTAGAGTATATAAACATTTTTCTCACATTTCACACACTTATCACTCTCACTCACTCTAAAACCCTAAACCCTTCTCTCAAGCATTCTCTGCAAGTTCTTCATTTTCATCTTCTTCTTCACCATGGACGCTCAACAACAGCAAGTCTTTAACTTCTCTCAAGAAACGGAATCAACTTCTACTGCTCAAACCTCAAACACTCAAACTCCAACGGTTACAGGCGTCACCGTCACTCCTGTTTACAAAGAACCCCACGTTCTTGATCGTGAACGCCATATCAACCTTTCAACTCCTTTTGAAGGTTTGGATGTGTTGTGCGAATCGCTTGTTGATTTCGAAAACTTGAAGAGGAATGGCGTTGATCTAACTGGAGAACTTCGTCAACAAGGGTGAGAAAACTATTTCCAAAGACTTTATGGTCCTATTTACCCACTTCTTGTCAAGGAGTTCTGGAGACATGCTGATGCAGATGACAACTTCATCGTCTCATATGTTCTGGGGGTGAAGATTGTTATTACTGAAGGGTCTATTGACTCCTTGTTGAACATGGAGCGAAGTGGAGGAAAAAGGATTTACAACATCCCTCCTAGGTCAAAGCGCATTACAGATGTGATAAACCCAACAATCTTCAAACCCAACATTGAAGGAAACCCCTCTAAGAACAAGGAGCTGCACCAGAACCTCAGAGTGTGGCTGAAGATTATTCTGGGAACAATTCACCATCGTCCAGCCTCTAACTCTTCTGATTACATCAATGCAGACCAGAAATGCATTCTGTACTGTATTCAGAAGGGTGTGAAGATCTGCCTCCCTGCTCTCCTCTTCAGATATCTGAGAGATTCGGTCAGAGAAACCAGAAACAATATGAAGCCCAGATCCTACATTCCTCTGGGAAGATTGCTATCTGACGTCTTCATTGAGCATGGACTGGTAGACGAGCTGGAAAAGACCAAGCTGATGGATGATCTGGCAATCGATGTGGGGAAGCCTCTGAATGCCAGAAACCTCAAGAGTATGGGAATTATCAAGAAAATTCAAGTCAGGCCAACTCTGGATACATCCTGGGATAGTTTGAAAGATCAGAGGAAGATGCCTCATGGCCTTCCCAGATTCTTCAAGAATGAACCCAGAGACGCTGTTGTTATCTATCTTCAGCGTCTGCTGGATGATGGTGTTGACATCTCTGATTTCAGCCTCGACGACTGTCTGGATTCTGAAGAAGACTTCGTCAGATACAAGAGAGGTCTTTCTGAAAAGAAGGTAGCATCTCAGGCAAAGAAGGCCAGACTTGGAGAAACTTCTGGAAGCAAATCTTCAGCTCCTCTGAATATCTCTACTGGTAAGTCTGTTCCTCCTGTTACCTCTAATCCTCTGATGGCTTCTTCTAACCCTCTCTCTTCACAACCTATTTATACCACCTCTGATATTTCACCCTCAATCACCAGAACCTCCCAACCTACACCAGTTCTAAATATAGCCCGTACATTCATACCTCCCTCTGAACCTAAACTAACCCACCAAAGCACTTCATCTTCATCATCCTCAGCACCAGAATCACCCACATATGTTTCCCTCTTTTCTGACCCAGAATTTTCTGACCCTGATTCCCCAACCATAGCCACAATTTATGCTCATAGACTTGCTTCACAACAAACACAACCATAATCTGAAGCAACTTCACCTCCACCACAACAAACAACCACCATACCTTCTGAAAACCAACCCTCTGACCATCCCACTTCTGATATCAACCCACCAAACATCTCCGCTGAACCAGAACCAGAATCTGAACCTTTAGATTTAAACCCTCTTTATGCTTCACCCCAAACATCTGAACCTTCACCAGAAGCAGAATCTGAACCCCAACCTGAGTCAGAATCTGAACCTCAAACCTTAAATCTCAGCCCTCCACCTCATACCTCTGAACCAGAACTTGAACCTGAACTTTCTACACCTACCCTAAAGGAAGCCATCTTGATGATTGCAGAGGCTTCGGTTCAAAAGGTCGATTCTCTGGTCACTAACTCTGAAATTAGTGATGATCCTAAATCTGTAAGGACACACTGGAACAGAGTCATTGGCTGGATGACATCTGAGGCCTTTAGACTGAAGGGCATCACTGAACAAGTCAGAAATGGCTACATCAGAGATGCTGAGGCAAGACTCCAGGAGAGACTCGCCAGAGAGGCTGAAGCCAGAAGGCGGGAGGAAGAGAGAATTGCCAAGGAAGCAGAAGAAGCAAGAAGGATAGAAGAAGAAAGACTTGCTAAGGAAGCTGAAATCCTAAGGCAAAAGGAAGCTGAAGCAAAGGCTCTGGCAGATGCAGAAGCTCAAGCTGCTGCTGAAGCTGAAGCTCAGAAGGCTCTGACTCTGGGGGAGTCCTCTTCTGTGATTCCTACGGTTCTTCAGACTCTGAAAGAACTCAAGCAAGATCAGAATGAACTCCGGGCCAGAATGGACAAGCAAGATACTGTCAACGAAAACATCCAGAGCATGCTTGCAATGTTGCTTCAGAGAATGCCTCCGCCTCCGAACCCTTAGGCACTTAGGATTTATTTTTTTGGCTTGCCTGTTGTCTTTGTTTTTGCTATCTCTCTGACTCTGATGTTTTTCTTGTTGCCTTTGTGCTTCTATCTATGAATTCCAGTTTTTCTCTTGATTTATTTTCTCTTTACTTATTTTCTACTATGTCTTTTTGATTCTGACAAAAAGGGGGAGAAGTAATTATTAGCTCTGATGAAAATATTGTCTAAAACCTTAAGCATTCTGCAACATTTTTTTATAAACAAAAATTATCTAACTTAAGAAATTGCAGAAAGTTTCAGAAACCTCTGTACTTAAGAAACTCTGGTAAGAACTTCTGAACTCCCTAGCATTATCTCAGGGGGAGCTTCTGTCTATCTGATCTGATATTTTATATGTTTCATCTGCTAATTAAGGTTGTTTTGTCATCATCAAAAAGGGGGAGATTGTAAGAACAAAAATTGTTCTACAACAGATTCCTTGATTTTGATGATAACAAAGGATGAAACCAAAAATGGCACCCTAACGAAAAGTTTCTAAGTGTGCAGGATTCTAAAGAAAGAAGGAAGAAATCTGATGATGTCATCAGATACAAAACAAGATCAGATACAAAATATCAAATGATCAGAAGCATCTGAAGTGGAAACAATGTCAAGAAGTTCTAACTCTGAGCAAAACATCAAAGTATCAGAAGCATCTGGACAAGTAGTAAGCTCTAGAAGTTTTGACTCTGAACAAAGTTTTGTCTAACCTCAGAAGCTCTTGGCACTATCTGAAGAATCCATCAGAACTCACAAGAGATTAAACATCAGAAGCAAGATTCCAAGATTCTCCAGATACACAAATACTCTGAGCATGGAATTGCTAATCATGAAAGAGTAACGTTTAAGTCAAGAAAAGATTTGCAAATGGATTTCCTAATTGAGAAAGAGACGTTAATCTCCAATCTCAATAAAGAAAATACTACTTGTGGTAAGTAGTCATTTCAAGAAGAAAAAGTCATCCTGCAGAAGCTATTTATGTGATGGCGTAACTTCATCTCAATATCCACCAGTTTCAACTACTACTTCAACGAATATATAAATAGGCTGCAAATCAACCTTGAACCATTAGCAAGCCAACAAGCCAAAATTATACTGAAACACCAAGTCAAGAAAAACACTCCTTCTCTCTAAGATCTTCACGAAGCTTTTGCTTATAACGTGAAAAACTCTTGTTCTTAATACTGTAATATTTGCTTTCTTAGAAGCACTCTAGATTACATAAATCTTTCATTTATTGTTTGTTGATTTCCTCAAGTGACTTAGTGTAGTCTGTAAACTTGAGAGGACTAAGAGATTTTTCTCTTAGGCGTTGTTTGTAATCTTTCAAGATTAGTGGATTAAGTCCTTGTTGAAGGCGAAATCACCTTGGCCGGGTGGACTGGAGTAGCTTTGTGTTATAAGCGAACCAGTATAAAATCCTTGTGTGATTTTCATTTTGAAAAGCGCTTATTTTTCCAAACAATTCAAACCCCCCCTTTCTTGTTTTTCTCACCTTCATCTTTTGTATTAGATCCCTTGGACTTCAAACAACATCATGGGAAGCTTTTGTCTATCTTATCTGTTGATGTGGTTGAAGGACTCTTGAGTGTATTAGTGTAGTTCTATGATCCTCTCTACCGTTGTTTCACTTTCCTAGATTTTCAGCTTGTGCCTACCTTGGAGGAGTATTCTCATCTTTTGGGGATACCTGTTTCTAATAGGGTACCTTTTAGTGGATTGGAAGAAATTCCCTGATCTTGTATTATTGCTGAAGCTCTTCACTTGAAGAAGTCTGAGATAGAGGCTCATTGGGTGAAGAAAGGAGGGTTATTTGGGTTGTCATCTGATTTCGTCATCAAGGAAGCTACTGCTTTTGCTCAAGCCGGTAATGTGGATGCTTTTGAAGCTATATTTATGTTGCTCATTTATGGATTAGATTTGTTCCCTAACATTGAAGATTTTGTTGATGTTAACGCCATTATACTTTTCTTGATTGGGAATCCTGTGCCTACTTTGTTGGGTGATATGTATTTCTCTTTGCATATAAGGAATTCTAAGAGTGGTGGAACGATTGTCTGTTGCATTCCTCTTATGTACAAGTGGTTTATTTCGCACTTGCCTCAGACACCTGCTTTTGTGGAGAACAAACAATGTCTAAGGTGGTCTCAGAGACTTATGTCTCTCACTAATGATGATATAGTTTGGTATGATCCGTCTTTAAGCAGTTTGGAGATTATTGATAGTTGTGTTGAGTTCTCTAATGTGCCTCTTGTCATACGGTGAACTGACTTTGTGTGTTTTTGCTTTGGAAAGCAAATGTCGCGGATAGCAAGAGTCGCCATCGACTTTCCTTTTATCCAATAAGGAAAGGCGGAAAAGAACAGGAAAGACCTTGATTAGATCTTGGGTTCGGGAGGTACATTATACAAAGGGAAGGTGTTAGCACCCTTTGTATCCATGGTTATCCATGGGCTCTTAATTGCTTGATCACTTATGTTTTTCTTGTCTGAAAAAGTGTGCGAGAGCTGTTTAGAAAATGTTTTGAAAAGAGAGTTTAACTTTGTAGTGATTCTTGTACGAATGTATACAAAGTATTTATCTCGTTTAATTTTGAAAGCTGTTTAGAAAAATATAACTTGGCAATGATTCTAGTATGAATGTATACCAAGTGGTGATTTTCTAATAGATGTTTTGCAAAGTGGGAAGTGTAAAAAGTATTGCAAGTTGTGAGCAAGCATTTAAGAGTTGTACCTGCCCAAGGTCTTTTATGGGTATTTCCTATCCTTATGAAGGTAAAACTGTCCTTACTATTGAGAAGTAAGTAGTCTTGTCTTTTTGGATTTAAGGGACATCGTAGGGTCATCGATTGGTCATTGAAGGCAACATTTGTAAGGATACCTTAGCATTCGAAGGGACGATCATCATTTAACCGTAGGCTACAACGAAGGGTCATCGAGGGACAAAATCGTATATTCGCAGGCAACATCCGAGGGACTATGATGATTTAACCGAAGGGTCTTTGCTAAGTGTATCCCCACATTCGTGGGACATGACCGTAATACCGTAATACCGTAATACCGTAAGGCAACAAAGAGAGGTCCAAGATCACATATTCAAAGGCAATATTTTATAATCAATTAGGTAATTAGGATGAATCTCCACATTATAATCAATTAGATAATTAGGATGAATCTCCACATTAAAATCAATTGAGTAATTAGGATGAATCTCCACAAGGGTATCCCACAAATAAAGTGGAATACCTAGCAAGCTACCTTTTCCGGGAGTATGTGAACCCTTACAAAATTCAGCAAACATGTCAGAATACCAAATCAGGGTGCAATCGAGAATCTCACCAAACAAAAGGAATCACAACAGTAATAATGTCAGGTAAACAATGCATGGTGATAATAAAACATGTCAGATGAGCAAAGATCGGAACAGAAAATCAGCGACTGTCATGTTCGCTGCTGCCTCGCCTAGCGAAGGCCTAGCGAACGCTCGCTACATGTTCGCTTAGCGATATGCTAGCGAACGGCTGCGGGTTTTGAATTTTAGAACAGTACAATTTCAGCAAGCTCCAAACCCTATGGCATCCATTACAGAAATTACATGGTTAAACGTTCAAGATATCCATACATACTTAAATTCACATGCAAAACTTAAGATGTTTTTATAAATTCAATCATAATGCCACATGTAAATTAAGAACATAAAGCGGGAATAGTAACGTAAACCTGTTGGCAATTGAATTGCAACCTTGAATTGGCAAGTCACTCTTAGGGTTGGCGCCGGGTTGAGTTGGGCGGAGGTAACCTTTGTGCAGATGAGTTTCCTTCAGGGTTTCCTTTAGGGTTACTCTGAATTCTCTTGGTTAGCCTCCAGGGTTTGCTCGGTTGCTTCTGTTAGAGTTTCCTTGCTAGGGTTTCTGTCCGTCCGTCTCTGTCTCCCATTTGTGAATGAAGCTCTACTATTTATAATAATTTTTGTGACCTAATGGGCTCAGAATGAAGCCCAAAATTGCTGGTATTCGCAAGCTTCGCTAGGCGAGTGGTGCAGCGAAGGGTTCGCTAGGCGAAGGATTTTGCTCGCCTAGCGAGCAAGCCATTTTAAGCCATTTTCTGGATTTGGGCCACCTGTGTGCTGGGTCTTTGTTCCTGTAAGACCAGTGTCTTGAAAAATGAATTGGGGTACCTTGAAAAATGTCTTGCAAGATTAACGGGCAAATTTTGGGGTATGACAGTTGCCCCTGTTCAATATTCTTGAACCGAGAGAGTTAGAATGGTATGTACGCCATTCGTGGTCTGGAGGTGGAAGATTATTGAACACTTAGAATGCCCCAAAAATTTGCACTTGTTAATTAGTCTTGACGGAGATGGGCTTAAAGATGCCATCCAGGAAGTTTGATGATGAGAGCTTCAGAGGGCGTCGTACATCAGACCAATTCGAAGACGTGGGTGCCACACCAGGTTGTACGCTAGACTGTATGGCGAGCCATCCATTAGGTGATATTAGGGTAAGCTGAACCTGGTGAGATAAGGATCCGAATGGATCATACCCTGCTGGGGATAATGGATCAAAATGGACCATTCGCTAGCTCGTATCTGAATAGCAGAATGAGTTGTCCATTAGGCGGGTGACTTCACTGGGGATGAAAGATCAGAATGGATCGTACGCTAGATCGTATCTGTGTTGCAGAATGAGCCGTCCGTTAGGCCGTATCTGACGAAATAAGAATCGGAATGGATCGTACGCTAGACCGTATCCGAGTTGCAGAATGAGCCGTACGTTAGGCTGTATCCGACGAAGTAAGAATCAGAATGGATCGTACGCTAGATCGTATCTGAGTTGCAGAATGAGCCGTACGTTAGGCTGTATCTGACGAAGAAAGAATCAGAATGGATCGTACGCTAGATCGTATCTGAGTTGCAGAATGAGCCGTACGTTAGGCTGTATCTGAAAAAGAAAGTAGTCGTACGCTAGACTACACCTCGGAATGTACCGTACGCTAGGTAGTATCTGAGGATTTGAAGATCCAAATGGGTCGTACGCTAGACCGTATTGGAGTTGCAGAATGAACCGTACGTTAGGCTGTATCTGAAGAAGAAAGTAGTCGTATGCTAGACTACACCTCGGAATGTACCGTACGCTAGGTAGTATCTGAGGATATGAAGATCAGAATGGATCGTACGTTAGATCGTATCTGAGTTGCAGAATGAGCCGTACGTTAGGCTGTATTTGAAGAAGAAAGTAGTCGTACGCTAGACTACACCTCAGAATGTACCGTACGCTAGGTAGTATCTGAGGATATGAAGATCAGAATGGATCGTACGTTAGATCGTATCTGAGTTGCAGAATGAGCCGTACGTTAGGCTGTATCTGAAGAAGAAAGTAGTCGTACACTAGACTACACCTCGGAATGTACCGTACGCTAGGTAGTATCTGAGGATATGAATATCCAACCGGGTCGTACGCTAGACCGTATTGGAATAATTGAAGGAATCATATGTTGAGCTGAATCAGAATGAACCGTACGTTAGGCTATATCTGATAACATTTGTATATGTTGTATTTGCAATAAATGTCTGGGATGAGCTTAAAGATGCCATCCTTAGGAGGATATCAGAATGCTTGTCAGAATGAATATTCACATGGATTATATCTGAAAGATGTATCTGAATCTCGAATGTAACCGCTGAGGGTGTCTGTCTGAATGAACCTTTATTTTGACTGTATCCGAAGGATAATTAACCTGAAAAATAAAGTTAGCTTTATGCCATGTCATGATGCATGAGATGTTTTATGCTTTCGAAAATAAATGTGAACATTGTATGCATGCGTATGATGTGAAATGATGTAAAGAATGAATTATGCGTCTGAAAATTTTGCCAGGGGGAAATAAATCCCAATATTCTGGTTGGAGATATTTGTATTGATGGCCCTTTCTTAGCTGGGGATACTTGATTTCGGTCTGATGGTAGAAATATTCAGCAGAGCCTGGCTGGGGATGGAAGAGATGATCAGTCTGTTTAGCGATGCCAATCTCTTCTGGGGAGTAACTGGTTTTTGCTGGGGAATAGGATTAGCAACCGGATTCATCGGAAAGCATGGTTAGACCTTATCCACGATCCTAAAGTCTTTTAGTAACTGTTGTTGCTATTTTATGCATGTATTTTCGGTAAACATCAATCATGTTCAAATGCATATATTAATTCAAACTAAATCAATGGACGCTTACGCAAACAAACAGAGGAAGCAAAACAAAAGCATTTCTTTGGAAGTAAAATTGTATCGATTTTGAAAGAGGGCATATAAACAGGCAATTTGTGTACAGGGAGACATAAATCCTAGTAAGAGGAAATTGTCAAGAAAATAAAGAGAAAGCTATGCAGAAAAAGTCCCATCGATTTTAATTCCACTACTGTCATTATGTCTTCAAGCCTCTCATCTCCTGCTGTTGGATAGAAGTGATTGGCTTGTTCAGTCCCTTGAACTTGGGTGAAGTTGACCGAGAACGGGACATAGTCATACGCTTTAATCCCTAATTTTTGCTTGGACCGCCTTTTCAGGTTTTCCGTCCACCGGGATACCCTGTTTTGCCCAAGCCGCCTTTTCAGGTTTTCGACTTGCCGGGTGTACGTTTTTATATGTTAATCCCTAATTTTTGCCCGAACCCTTTTAGTTCGCCGGGATGCCCTTACTTTTGCCTAGATACATCGACCTAGCGGGTCTCTTTTATGCGTAGTATTTTTTAACTATGTCCGCGTTCACAGGATGCGGGAAATCTTCGCCATCCATTGTAGCAAGTATCATGGCTCCACCAGAGAATACCTTCTTAACTACAAATGGCCCTTCGTATGTGGGGGTCCATTTGCCTCTGGGATCACCTTGTGGTAGAATGATACGCTTGATCACCAAGCCGCCAATTTGATACACCTGTCTCTTGACCTTTTTGTTAAATGCCTGGGTCATGCGCTTCTGATATATCTGCCCATGACAAACAGCCGCAAGTCTCTTTTCATCAATCAAATTTATCTGATCGAGTCGAGTCTGAATCCATTCATCCTCGTCTAAATCTGCCTCTTTCATGATTCTTAGAGAGGGAATCTGAACTTCCACTGGTAAGACGGCTTCCATTCCGTAGACTAAAGAGAAAAGCGTTGCCCCTGTCGAAGTGCGCACTGAAGTGCGATAACCATGAAGAGCAAAGGGTAACATCTCATGCCAGTCTTTGTACGTTACTGTCATCTTTTGTATGATCTTCTTGATATTCTTATTAGCAGCCTCCACGGCGCCGTTCATCTTTGGCCGGTACGGAGAAGAGTTATGGTGTTTTATTTTGAACTGCGTGCAGAGTTCAGTAATCATCTTGTTGTTCTTCCGGAGAGGGCAGGTTTCTCAGATGTATATTTGGTAAGATCCATCTTAGAAATCAATAAAGTGGTATGATTCAACATATACTGTCTTAGTCGGCGAACAACCCAAGCCAAAGCACAACAAGTTTTCTCGAGCTGTGAGTATCTTGTTTCACAGTCGGTAAACTTTTGCTAAGGTAGTATATTGCATGCTCTTTTCGACCAGACTCGTCATGTTGCCCCAACACACACCCTATTGAATTTTCTAACACGATCAAATACATGATTAGAGGTCTTCCTTCAACTGGTGGCATCAGAATTAGAGGTTCTTGGAGATATTTCTTGATTTTGTCAAAAGCTTCTTGACGTTTATCATTCCATATTATCTCTTGATTTTTCCAGCGAAAACCTCTACATAGTCATGTACCATCTGAGTCAATCTTTCTTTGACACTGTTTTCCAAGCCTGCTCCTATTTTGACTTCTACTTCAGTACCCAGATTTACAATTTCAATTGATTCCTCATGCGGCTGTATGGTCTTTTCTTCTTGCAGTAACAGTCTGGCAAGTTCTCCAGGGACTTCACAATCTTACTCGCCTCTATCCTCGGCTTGGTAGATCGGATTTTCAAAGCCATAATTAACAGTAGCAGAATTATTATCAACAGGATCCAGAGTGGATATGGATCGGCAATTTGTTACGTGAGTGTGTGTAAGAAAGCATAGCTTATTTAAAAGATGACAGGAAAGATAAGGAGCACAATATTTGAATGCAAAAAGTCCATTGATTTATTGAATGTGAATATGCTTATGAATATGACAAAACCTTTAACAAAATTTAATACATTAAGATAAGCAATAACAATTAATCCTGACTAAAGGAAATCAGGATAGTGTCTTCAGCCTTCCAATTGTCGAGTCCGTCACCAATTGTTGGGAAAATCCAGCTATCCAAGTCACAACCGTTATCGGCATCTTCCACAGCATTAACAGTCTCATCATGATTAGGCAGGGGAGCAGTGATGACATTAGGAGTCTCCGGATGATCAGAGGTAGCCGCCTGTATTTTTCCACTTCGAATGCCGCTTTCAACATATTCACCTGTTAATATAAGTTCAGTGAAACCAGATGAGGAACTTCCCAATAGATGGCCGTAGAATGGGGCAGTCAGTGTGCTCATGAACATGTCCACTAATTCTCGATCAGTCATAGGGGGTTTGACTCTGCCAGCCAGATCTCTCCATTTTTGAGCATATTCTTTGAAGCTTTCTTTAGATCCCATAGTCATATTCTGCAACTGTAGCCGAGTAGGTGCCAATTCAGAATTATACCGGTAGTGCTTGTAGAAAGCTGTCGCTAAATCAATCCAGGTGCGGATGTCAGAGCTCTCGAGCTGATAGTACCATTCTAACTGGGTGCCAGACAGACTCTCTTGGAAGAAATGGATCCATAGCTTCCTATCAGTGGTATATGGCTGAATCTTTCTCACATAAGCCCTCAGATGCATCTGAGGACAAGACGCACCATCATATTTAGTGAAAGCGGGGACCTTGAATTTGCGGGGAATGACCACATCAGAGACCAGTCCTAAGCCTTCGAAATCCAGACCGGGCACCTTCTGACCCTCCATAGCTAGCATGCGTTCTTCCAGCAACTTATACTTATCATCTTTTGGGGAGTATTGTTCATTTTCATAATCTTCATCGTCCTCCTCCTGGCTGAAAGGATCAGCATTCTCATCTTTTGAATCTGTCCCCTCTTCTTGATCTTTCGGAATTCTAATCTTGACTCCTGCAGCCTGTCCCTTAAGCCTTCTTCCTGGGTTAATGTAACTCACAGGTTTCTTGTCTTTCTTCTGCTCGAGCAAGAGAGCCTTCAGTTCCTCCTGCCCCTTGGATAAGTTCAAGATCATCTCCTGGAATTGAGCATTTTGAGCCTGGAGATCTTTGACAGTTTGTTCGAGGTCTATTTTTCTGTTTGGAGGAAAACCGTGAGAACATTGATCCCTTTAGAGTACCTGTTATGCAATGTTATGTCATGCTATACAATGTATGAAATGTTTTCAATGTTTAAAGTCCTTGAAATGGTTAGTACAATGCCATGATGTTATGATGTTATAATGTTATTTAAATAACAAGCACAAGCAAGTCACACAACAGTCATTCCTAAGTTTAAAGGCTTGCATGAGTTCCATAGGTAAGTACCCTCCCCACTGAAGTTTGGTTGGTTCAACCTGTCCTAGAGTAGTAACCGGGTTCTAGAAGGATCTCAAATCATCGATTTTTCTTTAAGTCCACTTCAGTGCAACACCAAGTGGTTGACCAAAGCTTCCCTAAAGTCCAATCTCAAAGAGTGTAGTATCGAGTCTCAACCAACCCCAGTCGGAACCGAAGTCAGTTATCTCACTACTTTCTAATGGCCAGGATGAGTCAATTAGGGTTCTAAAGGTCTGGTTAATGCCTTGATGACACCACGCGGACGCCAAATTTCTCCTCAAGTAAACATGAGGAACATCAGGACATCCAAAGTGTCACATTAACCGTAGCCATCATTTTAACCATTCCAGTATACGCCGGATAGTCGCGATGATCTCTTGCTACTTACCTAAGGTACACTAGATCCGGGTGCAGGATCTTTCACTCAAGCATAAAATACCCAAGCAATCAGGAAAATCAAATAAGTGATCCTTTTTTTTATTTAAGGTAACCTCTCTTTTTAAGGTTCCCCAGCAGAGTCGCCAGTTCTGTCATACGGTGAACTGACTTTGTGTGTTTTTGCTTTGGAAAGCAAATGTCGGGGATAGCAAGAGTCGCCACCGACTTTTCTTTTATCCAATAAGGAAAGGCGGAAAAGAATAGGAAAGACCTTGATTAGATTTTGGGTTCGGGAGGTACATTATACAAAGGGAAGGTGTTAGCACCCTTTGTATCCATGGTTATCCATGGGCTCTTAATTGCTTGATCACTTATGTTTTTCTTGTCTGAAAAAGTGTGCGAGAGCTGTTTAGAAAATGTTTTGAAAAGAGAGTTTAACTTTGTAATGATTCTTGTACGAATGTATACAAAGTATTTATCTCGTTTAATTTTGAAAGCTGTTTAGAAAAATATAACTTGGCAATGATTCTAGTATGAATGTATACCAAGTGGTGATTTTCTAATAGATGTTTTGCAAAGTGGGAAGTGTGAAAAGTATTGCAAGTTGTGAGCAAGCATTTAAGAGTTGTACCTGCCCAAGGTCTTTTATGGGTATTTCCTATCCTTATGAAGGTAAAACTGTCCTTACTATTGAGAAGTAAGTAGTCTTGTCTTTTTGGATTTAAGGGACATCGTAGGGTCATCGATTGGTCATTGAAGGCAACATTTGTAAGGATACCTTAGCATTCGAAGGGACGATCATCATTTAACCGTAGGCTACAACGAAGGGTCATCTAGGGACAAAATCGTATATTCGCAGGCAACATCCGAGGGTCTATGATGATTTAACCGAAGGGTCTTTGCTAAGTGTATCCCCACATTCGCGGGACATGACCGTAATACCGTAATACCGTAAGGCAACAAAGAGAGGTCCAAGATCACATATTCAAAGGCAATATTTTATAATCAATTAGGTAATTAGGATGAATCTCCACATTATAATCAATTAGATAATTAGGATGAATCTCCACATTAAAATCAATTGAGTAATTAGGATGAATCTCCACAAGGGTATCCCACAAATAAAGTGGAATACCTAGCAAGCTACCTTTTCCGGGAGTATGTGAACCCTTACAAAATTCAGCAAACATGTCAGAATACCAAATCAGGATGCAATCGAGAATCTCACCAAACAAAAGGAATCACAACAGTAATAATGTCAGGTAAACAATGCATGGTGATAATAAAACATGTCAGATGAGCAAAGATCGGAACAGAAAATCAGCGACTGTCATGTTCGCTGCTGCCTCGCCTAGCGAAGGCCTAGCGAACGCTCGCTACATGTTCGCTTAGCGATATGCTAGCGAACGGCTGCGGGTTTTGAATTTTAGAACAGTACAATTTCAGCAAGCTCCAAACCCTATGGCATCCATTACAGAAATTACATGGTTAAACGTTCAAGATATCCATACATACTTAAATTCACATGCAAAACTTAAGATGTTTTTATAAATTCAATCATAATGCCACATGTAAATTAAGAACATAAAGCGGGAATAGTAACGTAAACCTGTTGGCAATTGAATTGCAACCTTGAATTGGCAAGTCACTCTTAGGGTTGGCGCCGGGTTGAGTTGGGCGGAGGTAACCTTTGTGCAGATGAGTTTCCTTCAGGGTTTCCTTTAGGGTTACTCTGAATTCTCTTGGTTAGCCTCCAGGGTTTGCTCGGTTGCTTCTGTTAGAGTTTCCTTGCTAGGGTTTCTGTCCGTCCGTCTCTGTCTCCCATTTGTGAATGAAGCTCTACTATTTATAATAATTTTTGTGACCTAATGGGCTCAGAATGAAGCCCAAAATTTCTGGTATTCGCAAGCTTCGCTAGGCGAGTGGTGCAGCGAAGGGTTCGCTAGGCGAAGGATTTTGCTCGCCTAGCGAGCAAGCCATTTTAAGCCATTTTCTGGATTTGGGCCACCTGTGTGCTGGGTCTTTGTTCCTGTAAGACCAGTGTCTTGAAAAATGAATTGGAGTGCCTTGAAAAATGTCTTGCAAGATTAACGGGCAAATTTTGGGGTATGACACCTCTCATTGGTACACAAGGAGGAATTAACTACAACCTTGCTTTGGCTCGTCGTCAACTTGGGTTCCCCTTGAGAGACAAACCTAATAACATTTTGTTAGAAGGTCTTTTCTATCAAGAGGGTAAAGATCCCCAACATTTGAAGCAGAAGATTGTGCATGCTTGGCATAATTTGCATAGGAAGGGAAGATCCAAGCTTGGTCCGTGCAATTGTGTAGCTTTGGAAGCTTACACTCTTTGGGTGAAGAGAGCTATGGAGTTGAAGATGCCTTATCCTTGTGAAAGACCTATGTCTATGGTTGTGGTTGAGCCATTAACTCTCCCTAACCAAGATGTAGAGGAGTTGGAAGACGCGCTCGCCAAGATGAAGCAAGAGAAGGATATGTGGGAAGAGCGTTTCCATGCTTTGAGCAAGAAGCATGAAGAGTTGCAATTGGAGTCTAAGGACAAAGATGCACTTATTGAGATACTTGAAGACCGAGTGACGAAGAGTCAGAGAGAGCTAGAGGTTCCATCTTCTAGCATGCCTCAGCCTTCCGTTGCTTGGAAGAAGATTGTTGATCAGCTTGTCCTCGAGAAGACTCAGATGAAGGCTTCTTTTGAGACCGAGATCCGTCGCATTCGAAGGAAGTACGCGCCTACAGCCAGATCTTCTAACATTGTTGTTAAGGATCCTTAGGATGACTAGTCTCCTTTACTCTTGTATTTTTTATTTGGTTTCTGAAATTATACTCAGTGTAATGCTTCCAATTTATATAAATAAAAAGATATTTTTGGTCATACCAAATTATTTCAATTGCCATTCAAATATGTATATTGGCAAATAATATAGTAAGTTCCTTGAAAATAAAAATAAAAACAATCAAGCATTGCATTTCATGCATCATTTGCATAAGCAGGTTTTCGCCAGATGTCTGATTTGTGTTTCTTTTGTGCTTTAGCCAAGATGACTCACTGGTACAATACCCGAGCTAATCGTCTGAAAATCATGGAGCACTTAGAGCAAGAGAACAGAGAGCTGAAGGACGAAATCGCCCGCCTGACTGCCATGATGGAGTCAGTTCTTGCTGCTCAAAGTCAAGCTTCTCCAACGCCTGCAACTCCTCCCGCGAGGACTATTATTTCAGAGGTGGTTACCTCTACTATGCCTGCTGCTGCCGCCCACTTTGCGCCAACTATGCCTGCCAGATTCCGTTGGGGAATGCCGTCCAACTTTGTGCCAGAAGGCTTTGCGCCTACCTTTGCTTCCATGCCGGCATCTAGCCCGGTCATGTCTGTGCCACCTTCCGTTGTGCATACTTTGCCTTGTGTAGAGGACACCATCTATCATTCCGAGCCGTCTGAGGGTCCGGATGTGTATGAGAAGATGGACGAAATGAAAGATCAGTTTCTTGAGTTGCGTAAGGAATTGAAGGCGCTAAGGGGTAAGGACTTGTTTGGAAAGAGTGTTGCCGAGTTATGCTTAGTGCCCAAAGTCAAGATCCCGGTGAAGTTCAAAGTGCCTGACTTTGAAAAGTATAAGGGGAACTCTTGTCCGCTCAGTCATCTTGTGATGTATGCCCCCAATATGTCTACTTAGACTGACAATGATCAATTGCTTATCCACTACTTCCAAGATAGTTTGACTGGCACTGCGCTCCGTTGGTACATGGGATTGGACAGTGCTAGCATTCGCACTTTCAACGACTTAGGGGAGGCTTTTGTCAAGCAATATAAGTATAATGTGGACATGGCCCCTGATAGAGACCAACTGAGGTCTATGTCTCAGAAGGACAAAGAGATATTTAAAGAGTATGCGCAACGATGGAGGGAGTTGGCTGCTCAGATCACTCCTCCTTTGGAGGAAAAAGAGATGACAAAGATCTTCTGAAAACTCTGAGTTCATTTTACTATGAACGAATGATTGCTAGTGCCCCCAGTGATTTTACCAAAATGGTAAACATGGGGATGAGGCTTGAGGAAGGAGTCCGAGAGGGACATTTGCCAAGAGATGAGGCACCAACAAGCAAGAGGTATGGTAGTAGTTTTAGCAAGAAGAAAGACAGTGAGATGAATGCAGTAATCAGTGGGAGGCAGAGAAGGCCTCAAATCAGAAGAAACCCAACATCCCGTCAACATCATCATCATCAAGTATCTTCCATTATCCCAGTATTTTCTAATCAACCAACAACACCAGTTCAACAACAACAACAACAACGTCAACAACAACAACCGCAACAAAGAACAAACACCTACAACAACAACAATACCAACAACAATCATCATCAACAGAATTTTCAGAGGAAGAAGGTCTCTTTTGACCTGATTCCTATGTCATATGCAGAGCTGTATCCCTCGTTAGTTCTCAAGAACTTAATTCAACCGAGGAACCCACCGCAAATCCCAGAACCACTTCCTTGGTGGTATAAACCTGAACTCTGCTATGCTTTTCACCAAGGAGCACCCGAACATGATATTGAAAATTGTTATCCATTGAAGTATGAGGTTCAAAAATTGATGAAGAGTGGTATGGTGTCCTTTGAGGACCGTGCACCAAATGTGAAAGCAAACCCTTTGCCCGCTCATGGGAACTCTTCTGTGAATATGGTGGACGGTTGTTCTGGAGAATTCAAAGTTTTTGATGTACGTTTTATCAGGAGGTCCTTGGTGCAGATACATAAGGACATTTGTTTGGTAAGTAAATGTGAACACGACCATGATGGTTGTGCTGTTTGTAGTGTTAACCCGAGGGGTTGTGAAGTTGTGAAAAAAGACATCCAATGTTTGATGGATGAAGGCATGATCCAAATCGCTCAATCCCGTCATGTAGATGACAACGTAAATGTCATAGTGCTCGTTTTCAAGCAACAAGAGCGGTTGGTAATCCAGTATGACTCCAGTAATAACAACAGTCAAAGATCAGTATCGCCGTTGGTAATACGGTTAGCGGGCCCAGTCCCGTATTCATATGATAAAGCTGTGCCGTATCAGTATAATGCTACAATGATGAAGAATGGTCAAGAGGTCCCGTTACCTATGACTAGTTCAATGGTGAGCATTGCTGATGTTACAAAGGTGACCCGTAGTGGTCGAGTGTTTGGGCCGGTGTTCCCAAAGGATAAAGAGGAAACAATTGTTGGTAACAAGGCGGAGGTTCCTAATGTAGATCCGATTGGTATTTCAAAATATAAGTCTAGTGAATCCAGAAACTTGAAAACCAATGATGATGATGAGGTAGTCCGACTAATCAAAAGGAGCGAGTTCAATGTGGTAGAGCAGTTGCTCCAAACCCCCTAAAAAATTTCAGTGTTGTCTCTTCTAATGAATTCCAAAGCGCACAGAGAAGCACTACAGAGAGTTCTTGAACAAGCGTTTGTAGAACATGATGTTACTGTGGATCAGTTTGATCACATTGTGGCTAACATCACTTCTTGCAACAATCTCAGCTTTTGCGACGAAGAACTCCCTAAGGAGGGAAGAAACCATAATCTGGCTTTGCACATCTCGATGAATTGCAAAGAAGATGCTTTGTCAAACGTTCTTGTTGACACCGGTTCGTCACTAAATGTGCTTCCAAAGTCAATTTTGTCAAAGTTATTTTATCAAGGAGCGCCCATGAGATATAGAGGTGTAATTGTCAAGGCTTTTAATGGTTCGCGCAAGACGGTAATTGGTGAAGTGGACCTTCCAGCCAAGATAGGTCCGAGTGATTTTCAAATTACTTTTCAAGTAATGGATATCCACGCGGCCTACAGTTGCTTATTGGGAAGGCCATGGATTCATGAGGCGAGAGCTGTTACTTCCACTTTGCACCAGAAGCTCAAATTTGTCAAGAATGGCAAGCTAGTGATTGTTGGAGGAGAGAAGGCGTTGTTGGTTAGCCATTTGTCATCTTTATCTTATGTTGAAGCTGAGGATGAGGTTGGAACTCCGTTCCAAGCCTTATCTATTGCTGCTGAGAAGAGAGTTAGGGCACCCATGTCCTCATTAAAAGATGCTCAGAAGATTGTGGAAGAAGGTACTGTTGATAAGTGGGGGTGCATGGTAGAGGTCTCCGACAACAAAGGAAGAACTGATTTGGGGTTCTAGAAAGGCTCATCAACTGTTAGATCTGAAGATATGCAACTTAGCTTCCGTAGCGGAGGGTTCATTCATGGCAATGAACAACACTTAGCTGCCGTGCTAGAGGATGACGAAGAGGAAGACTGCACCAATTTTGTGACGCATGGAAAGGCTTGCAACAATTGGACTGCTATTGATATTCCTGTTATTTTGCATCGATCTAAGTAATTGCTTTTATATGTTTTAAAATCCTTCTCCTATGCCTAAGGGAGAAGTGAACATTGTTTAGGCATTTTCAAATTGATCATTAATAAATTTAATTCTATTCATCCACATCTATGATGTCTTGTTTTTACTTTTCTCTTTATTCTGAAAATGGTAATCACAAAAAACATAAATAAATAATATAATTGTCCATCTGCATAATATTTGGTCACAAATTCATTTCTCTAAAATCAAAATTTCAAATCATTATGCAGGTTGGTTCCTAACCTCATTGAATACAATGATCCTTCTCCTTCTCCAAATTTTGAATTCCCTGTGTTTGAGGCCGAGGAGGAAAGTGATGTAGAAGTGAGTGATGAATTATCTCGTCTTCTTGAGCAAGATGAAAAAACCATTCATCTGTTCGAAGAGCAGATTGAGCTAGTCAACTTGGGTTCTGAGGATGATGTGAAGGAAGTCAAGATTGGGTCTCGACTGTGTCCAGATGTTAAGAAGGGGTTGATTGATCTTCTTCGAGAGTATTTAGATGTGTTTGCTTGGTCCTATCAAGACATGCCTGGGTTAGATTCTGAGATTGTGGAGCATAGATTGCCGTTGAAGCCAGAATTCTCTTCAGTCAAACAGAAGTTAAGAAGAACTCATCTTGATATGGCTATGAAGATCAAAGAGGAAGTGCAGAAGAAGATTGATTCCTGTTTCCTTGTGACCACTGAGTATCTGCAATGGGTGGCCAATATTGTGCCTGTGCCGAAGAAAGATGGAAAAGTCCGCATGTGTGTCGATTATAGAGATTTGAATAAAGCCAGTCCGAAAGATGATTTCCCTCTATCATACATTGATATGTTGGTAGACAATACTGCTAAATTCAAAGTCTTTTCGTTTATGGACGGATTTTCCGGATATAATCAAATTAAAATGGCACCCGAAGATATGGAGAAAACCACATTCATTACACCTTAGGGAACATTCTGTTATAGAGTGATGCCTTTTGGTCTAAAGAATGCTGGTGCAACTTACCAGAGAGCAATGACTACTCTTTTTCATGATATGATGCATAAAGAGATTGAAGTTTATGTCGATGACATGATTGCTAAATCGATTGATGAAGAGGAACATGTTGAGCATTTGTTGAAGCTATTCCAGCGTTTGAGGAAGTATAAACTCTGCTTAAATCCCAATAAGTGTACTTTTGGTGTTCGTTCTGGTAAGTTGTTGGGCTTTATTGTTAGCGAGAAGGGTATTGAAGTTGATCCTTCCAAGGTCAAAGCAATACAAGAGATGCCTGTGCCCAAAATTGAGAAGCAAGTCAGAGGTTTTCTCGGCCACTTGAATTATATTTCCAGATTCATTTCACACATGACTGCCACATGTGCGCCTATATTCAAGCTTCTTTGGAAATATCAGTCTTGTGATTGGACCGAAGACTACCAGAAAGCTTTTGACAGTATCGAAGAATATTTGCTTGAACCTCCTATTTTGTCTCCACCTGTTGAAGGAAGATCGTTGATCATGTATTTGACTGTGCTAGAAGATAGTATGGGTTGTGTTCTAGGTCAGCAAGATGAGACTGGAAAGAAAGAATTTGCAATTTACTACCTCAGTAAGAAGTTCACCGACTGTGAGACTCGGTATTCTATACTTGAGAAGACTTGTTGCGCATTGGCTTGGGGTGCTAAGCGTCTGCGCCAATATATGTTGAATCATACCACTTGGTTGATATCCAAAATGGATCCAATCAAGTATATATTTGAGAAGCCTGCTTTAACTGGGAGGATTGCCCGTCGGCAGATGTTGTTATCAGAGTATGATATCAAATACCGATCTTAGAAAGCGATCAAAGGTAGTATCTTAGCTGACCATTTGGCTCACCAACCGATTGAAGATTATCAGTCAGTGTAGTATGACTTTCCTATTAAAGAGATTTTATACTTGAAAATGAAAGATTGTGATGAACCATTGCTTGAAGAATAGCCAGAACCTGGTTCCCATTGGGGCATGGTATTTGATGGAGCTGTTAATCAATATGGAAATGGCATTGGGGAAGTGATTATTACTCCTCAAGGCATGCATCTACCATTTACAGCTAGATTGACTTTCAAGTGTACAAACAACATGGCAGAATATGAAGCTTGCATTATGGGGCTTGAAGAGGCCATGAATCTCAGAATCAAGTATTTAGATGTCTTCGGTGATTCGGCTTTGGTTATGAATCAAATCAAAGGAGAATAGGAGACAAATCAACCCGGTTTAATACGATATAGAGATTATGCGAGGAGAATTTCAACTTTCTTTACAAAGGTTGAGTTTCATCATATCCCTCGAGATGAAAACCGGATGGCAGGTGCTCTTGCAACGTTGGCGTCAATGATTATAGTGAAGTATTGGAATGAAGTCCCCAATTTGTCTGTGATGCGTCTTGATAGGCCAGCTCATGTGTTTGCTGTGGAAGAGATCAAAGACGAAAAGCCGTGGTATTCCGATATCAAATGTTTCCTCCAAAGTCAAATTTACCCACCTGGGGCATCTTTGAAAGATAAGAAGACTTTGAGAAGATTAGCCGACAATTTCTACTTGAATGGTGATATACTGTACAAGAGAAACTTCGAGATGGTTTTCCTCAGATGTGTGGATAGACACGAAGCAGACTTGTTGATGACCGAAGTGCATGAAGGTTCCTTTGGTACTCATTCCAATGGACATGCAATGGCGAAAAAGATGTTGCGAGCAGGTTACTATTGGATGACAATGGAATCTGACTGTTGCAAATTTGTGAAGAAATGCCACAAGTGTCAAATATATGATGATAAGATTCATGTTCCTCCGACACTATTGAATGTTATCTCTTCCCCACGGCCTTTCTCCATGTGGGGAATTGATATGATTGAGCCCAAAGCTTCGAATGGACATCGTTTCATTTTTGTGGTAATTGACTACTTCACAAAATGGGTCGAAGCGGCACCGTATGCAAATGTAACCAAACAAGTTGTTGTAAGGTTTATTAAGAATCAGATCATATGCCGTTATGGTGTGCCAAGAAAGATCATTACTGACAATGGATCGAACTTGAATAATGATATGGTGGAAGCTCTTTGTAAAGACTTCAAGATTGCGCATCATAATTTTTCTCCATACAGACCCAAGATGAATAGAGATGTTGAAGCTGCAAATAAGAACATCAAGAAGATTATTCAGAAGATGGTTGTCACATATAAGGTTTGGCATGAGATGCTCCCATTTTCTTTGCATGGGTATCGTACATCCATCCGCACTTCAACAGGGGCAACCCCTTTCTCTCTTGTTTATGGTATGGAAGCAGTTCTCCCCGTAGAGGTTGAGATTCCTTCATTGCGTGTGCTTATGGAAGCCAAGTTGACTGAAGCTGAATGGTGTCAGACCAGGTTTGATCAGCTGAATTTGATTAAAGAGAAACTATTGTCTGCCATGTGTCATGGTCAGTTATATCAGTAGAGGATAAAGAAAGCTTTTGATAAGAAGGTCAGACCTCGTGTGTTCAGAGAAGGTGACCTTATGCTCAAAAAGATTTTGATGTTCAAGCCAGATTCTAGAGGAAAATGGACTCCTAATTATGAAGGCCCATATGTTGTTAAGAGAACCTTTTCAGGCAGCGCATTGATTCTTACAACTATGGATGGTGAACAGTTCACTCGTCCTGTGAATGCAGAGGCAGTCAAGAAATACTTTGCCTAAAAATAAAAGAACAACCCGCTAAGTTGAAAACCCGAAAAGGCGGCTTAGGAAAAAATGAGCGTCTCGGTGGATTAAAAACCCGAAAGGGCGACCCAGGCAAAAATTAGAAACATAAAACAGAAAAAAAATCCCGATAAGTTGAGTACCCCACCTTGGGGCAACTTATGCAAATATTAGGGATCATGGCAAGTAACTGCATTCTGCTGATCTTCAAGGTTTTTTGAGCATAAGGGTTGACATCAATTCATCACCCTAGTAGCGGTCAAGAGCACAATGGATATCAAGAGTTGGTAGAAGGATTAAGGATCATTTGTATTCAATGTAACCCTTTTCCATTGTAAATTACCATTTTCAACTTTGTAAAAATCTATGGAGTCTTGTCATTTACAGACTACTATCCTATCAAATAAAGTTGAGCTTTTATCCAATTATTTCTACTCTTATTTACTTCAGCCAATAGTTTTAAATTTTACTATGACCATTTTGAAAATTAAATTTTTAATCAAAATCAGTTTTTCTTAAATATATAAAAGCAAGAACTTTTCAAAGCAATTAAAAGAAATATCAACAGCATTCTGATGGATAGCAAGTCCTTAAGTGCGAAACATCGAAGGTTCCCCAAGCAGTTAACCCTTCGGGTATCCCTAGACATTGGTGTTGATTCAGCTCCTCGACGGAGTATTTGATCCCCAGTGGAGCTTTGTTCCTTGTCCTCAGCCGAGTTGGTTGATTCAGATACCCTGCGGCATGTTATTGTCCCCGACAGAGTTTCTGCCTTCCCCAGCGGAGTGCGTGCTTCCTCAGCAGTGGTTGATTTTTAGCAGATACGGTTGACTTCCCCAGTAGATTGCATTGGTTTCCCCGCCAATCGCCAATCGACTTGCTCCGAGTCAGAGTTGTCTCCTGGTTTCTGAGTAGCTTTTGTTATGATTGTTCTCTGTAGGGTTGTCTCCCATTTTTATGGTGTTGACCTAAAATTCCCCACATATTTGATGTTCTTTCCTCAACAGATATCCTCTTTCCCCAGTTAGGGTTAAGCCTTTTTTATTGTTGATCTCTCTGTTCTCCAGCAGTTGTCTCCATATTTTGTGGATTGACCGAGGATTATACCGATGATTCAATTTCTTCACGACACCTTCGTATTCTTTGTGATCGTCTTTGTCAGCATAATCATCATATATACACATACACATTAATATAATTTCATGGTTTGCATGATTCATTCGAGATTATTACTCTTTGTTATGGCGGTACTTAATCCCCATACAAATTTTGGTGTCTATCCTCCCTCAATTGTAGAGTGTCAGCCCCTTAAGCAGAAAGAATATAACCTTTCTCCTTTTCCCCACTAAGTTTGTTTCCTCGTGGATGATTGTTATTTCAGCTTCCTTCCCAGTTAATTATCTGGATGGAATTACTCCCCTTGAGTTATGTCCTCAATGGATTAAGTCTTGTTTGACCGTTTCTTTCTAGTTTTTACCTAGATAGATGCTTTGAGTCCTCTAAGAGTCTATTGCCCAGTAAGTGGTAATATTCTTCTTAGATTGCAGTTTGTTACTTCTCGCCCAATACCCGGCAATAGTACCCATGTTTTTCCCAGCAGTGGAATCCCCAGTGGATTTAATCCCCTAGGAAGTATATCCTTGATATGTTCATCCTAACCGGTGACATATATCTTTCTCTCCCCTGCTTGAGTCTATCCTTGATATGTTCATCCTAACCGATGACAAATATTCTCTTCTTGGTATTCTACCCATTAAAAAGGTAGTTGTAATCCCTATTTTTGTTCCCCAGAGAGTTAATCCTTGATATGTTCATCCTAACCGATGACGGGTTTCCTCCTCTTTGCGGTCTTCTACCCAGTAACTAGTAGTTGTAAATCCTGTCTTTTATCCCCTTCGCAGAGATGATCCTTGATATGTTCACTTTAACCAGTGACGAATTCTCTCTCTTTGTATTCTATCTAGTAACTGATAGATGTAATTCCTATTTTATCTCCTCACAGAGTCTATCCTTGATATGTTCATCTTAACCGGTGACGGATTTTCTCTTTGACGGTACTCTATCCAGCATTCGGTAGATGTAATTCCTACCTTTTGTTCAGTTGGTTTACCCTTGATATGTTCATCTTAACCGGTGAAGGGTATCTTCCTTGACAATCCCAGTCAAGTTTATCCTTGATATGTTCATCCTAACCGATGACGGATTTTCTTCCCTATCGAGTTTATCCTTGATATGTTCATCTTAACCGATGACGAATATTCTCACCTTTGGTCTTCTGCCCAGTTACTAGTAGTTGTAAATCCTATTTTTCTGCAGTTTTCCCCAGCAAGGCTATTCTTACCCAGTAACCGGTAATGAATATTCCCTTCTGTTGGTTCCCAGCGAGTCATCCTCGATATGTTCATCCTAACCGATGGCGGGTGTTCTCTCTGTCAGATTTTTATTATCTTCTTACCTAGTAACAGGTAGTGGATAATAGATTTCTGCTCCTCCTGTGTTGAAGTTTTTCTTCCCAGTTGAGTTGAGTGCGCATTTCCTCACTGAAATCGCTTTTCCCTGCATGATTCAAGTATTTTAGTTTTATCCTGACTTACTCGTATCCCCTGTAGATGTTTTTGTTCCCCGACTGAGTCTTTTCCATTTTTGTATGGAATTCCTCGAGTCCCCCAGCAGTTTTAAGTTGTAGCCTGGCCTACGCATAACTCCTCCCCCCCAGAGTCTCGGTCTCCCCAGTGAGTTTTCCTTACGGAATGCATTATACTCCTGCGGACTTTCAGTCTCTCTGATTTCTTTTCCTTTTGTGGAATTATTCCCCACAAAGAATTTACTTTTACATTCATGTCATATGCATCATGAGGTATCTTAGGGACCAAAATTTGTTTATATATGTTGTTATTTAAGCCCATTCTACTGAGTCGACATGAAGATTTTAACCTTCGCCTCCTCAATTAGAATGTCCTTAAATAGGGGCAGCTGTAAGACCCCAATTTTGACCCTAAGATCCCTCATGCAAATTCATCATAAGCATTAGCATTGGGATCACACATTGGCATCTTCCTTACCCTTCTTTCATTGGGTTTGTTTTTGGAAAGATCACCAAGCACTTTGTGATTGTATCATACTTGTATTTTATCATTTCACTAACCAAAATACCAAAAATATGTCTTTGCATTTGCCTAACTCTTTTATAGGTAGGGCATGATCTCCATTGATCTATCAAGTTCATATCTAGGGTTTGAGACCCTCATTGACAAAGAGCACAACCATGAATTGAGTCAAGAATGGTTATGAGCATCATATATGAATCCCAAGGATCTCTACATGTTATATTGATCAAGTTTTCTTCAAGAGTTTGAGGGTGATTTGCATTGGAAACCCTAGTTTGACTGGGTATCTTGAGTAACTTCTCCAACAAGATATCTCACCAATTGATCAAATTTCTCAAAGGACACTTCAAAATTCATCATCTTATGCATATATGATCTACCATGAGCATATAAAGTCAAGAGAATTTCAGATTAGCAAGTTGGTTGATGGTGGTTGGCCAGATGGATTCGTCTAATCAAAACCGGGTCTCCTTAGACCCTATCTCCTACAATTTTCACCATATGAAAATGATTACAAGATAAAACTTACTCTAATTGACATTCCAAACAACTTTCATGTTTAGAAATAGATCTAGTTTTGCTTGGAAAATCATTTTCTATGTTGAAACATTATAGGTCATTTTGTCTAAACCCAAATTTAAAGTCAACTTCCCAAGGCCATAACTTGCTCAATTTTTATGATGTGAAAGATTTACAAGTTTCATAATCAAATTCAATGTGTCTACTTCAACTTTTATGTTTTGAGTGGGATCTGATTCAACTTTTATGAGCATGTGATATGAGGTTACATTATAGGTCCCTTTTGACCTATACCATTGATCAAGTGATTTTTCCAAACTTCAAAAATGCATAACTCTGTCATTTCAAATCCAAATGACATGAAATTGGTGACCACTTTAAAGGTCTTTGAGAGAGATACAAATTTTATGAAGACACTTTTCTCATTTGAAGCTCACATAAAAAGTTAAGCAAGGTGGAATATTTAGACATATGGCTTGACACTTAGAAAAATTTTGATATGTCAAAAATTTCCAAACTTCCACCTCAAATTTCTTCATGATACAAACTCCAAATGAAAAAGTTTTGAACATGAAAGTTGTTCCTCTTGATCTCACCTTTCCAAAGAGCCCAAATTTATTCATTTTGGACAAGAAATGCATAGGTTGCGCATGGCATGGATCCAGCATGGTATCATCATTTGGCAAGGATCAAACTTCAAATCTTCACACACACTTGCCTTGCAATCCAAGTTGTTTTCAAACCTTCTCACACTCATTTGTGGACCTAAGGCAATGATTTTATGGGCCTGTATGCGCCCATGCACCTATGCATCATCAATGACCAAATTTGGAAAGTGATTTCAAGTGTGCAAATATCAATGGTTTCAGCTATAAATAGAGCCTCATATGCTCAACATTGAGAGGACATTAGCGCCAGCTTTGATCCCCAACATCTAACCCTCATATTCCAAAGGATAATCCTGATAAATTCACTTGAATTTGAGTTTGAATTTTCACTGTTTTGAAATTCAAAGACTCCAGGGATCCAAGACCTGTTGTGTGTTCAATTCTTCTTCTGCAAGCATTTGGAGTGAGATCAAGCACGAGCCAAGGCAAGAATAGTTGGATCCAGACCTACATTGAAGGTATTTTCCAGAAATTTTGATCTCTTCGATTCTCTCTCAATCTTGCTCAATTCTATTGATTCTTTGGTTGTCTGAAGTCCTACCAATGTAGGCAAGAAGATTAAGTAGCTTTGAGGCTAAATCGAAGCAACTCAGTTCATGTACCTCAAATTTCAACTCCATGTATCTCTCAATATACTTGGAGTTAGGATAAATTGAGGTCAGATTCATGATCAGTGCCATTTTTGCTTTGAAATCATGTCCTTCTTTTTAATTTTGGTGAGGGTTATGACTGAACCAGTCCGGCCAGGGTCCCGGAGAAGACGACCGACCTTTGGACGTCGGTGGTGAGCCAGATGGTTCTGAGCCACAAGATCCATTTGAAATGAAAAAATCTCGTGCGTTGGTTTGAATTACCAAGGTTATGGCATGCTGACTAGAGTCCATCGTGGATAGCGCGTTTGTGACAACTTGATCTGCCACCTCAATTAATGAGGGAGATCAAGTGATCCACGTTTTTTCTGATATTTTAATTTTCATTTTAATTGCATTATTTTCATTAATTCCTATTAAATTTAATATTGATCCAAAAAACATGAGAGTTTCGCCAAAAATTTTCAAATATTTTCCTCTTTCATATTCTGAATTAAAATTATTTTTTGGATCATTATTAAATATTTTTCATGATTTAATTGATTTTGTATTTGTTTTTAATTGTTTAAAAATATTTTTAAATGTCCAAAAATTATGAAAAAATTTCTCCAAGGTCCTTTGACCTTGTTTGACCTATGATAAATCTCATGGCCATTTCTTTGGTGCTTTGATGAGGTTTTAGGAATTGGACAAACCATATTTTATTTAAATGCCTTATTTTAGTATTTTTAATTTGATTAAATGCCAAATAATTTCGTTGACCAATTGTGATGACTTGTTTGTGTTTGACTATTGTTTTTGGGCCTTGGTCAAGGTTGATTTGACTTTGTCAAATTAATATCATTGGATTTAGGGGATTGATGGAATGTACATTCCATCTCCTAAAATGAATGAATGATATTAATTTGGTAAAGGTCCTCCTTTGGTCAATTTGAGTTTTGATCCATTCCCCTCCCTCTTCATCTCATTCCCATTCTTTATGCATTCATCTCATTTGGCCTATGATATCTCAAAGTCCTAAAGCTAGTTGATTGAAAAATTAACATGAGTATGGATGAGATTAGACCACACCTTTTGCATATTCTTTTTGTGTGTGGTATGTTTCATGAGCATAGTTCATAATACTATGTCTCTAACATGCATTAACACCAAAATTCTTTTGTCCGACCTCAAATAGTTGTGACTTCTACATAAGTCCAATTATGATTGCTTAACATAGCGCTAAATTTGTGACACAAAAGGCATAAGCATTCTAGTTAGTGAGATTATAAGTATCCCCTCTTTCATGGTATTGTGTGGAAACTTGACCTTTTTTCCTTCATTTGGAAGATGTCTTGGTTCAAGGATCCATGCTTGTGATAAGTGGGTTGAGTATTCTCCAAAGAATGTCTTAAAGTGACAAGACAAAACAATACTAACTTCTAACCTATTAACTACTAACTTTTAATTTCAAGCCCTTTACTTTAATGTCATTTAATTCTAGCTTTATTACATTTGCCATTGTTCATATCATTCTAATTATTTATGTTAATGCAATTTTCACTTTATCCACTTGGACCATATTGTGTGATATATTTTGTTTGTGTATAATTTGTTTGCTTGTATGGTCTTTGACCATTAATGTACATAATAACAACAAAAACCCTAAAAAACTTTTGTGTGGACTGTTGGCTTGATCATAAACAAATGGGCTTAGAACTTAGGAAATATTCCTATGCTAAAGGACTTGGCCAATGCCCACTTATTGAGAAACCAACTGCTTGCAATTTGAAACTTCATCTTATACATCATTCAAGATCTCTCTAAGTTCATCTGCAACATGGTCATTGTGAAGCTGTTATTTTGAACCTGTGACTTGTGGAATTCAGCTGTTACATGGGCTACTTTGAAGAAGATCATGGAATGGATAATCTTGGATGTGGCCATCTTTATTTTATGCCTTTCTCTTCAAGATAATATAATTGTGCATTTGTGTGTTGCTTGATTCTAAAAGTCGAAGGGAATTCTGGGTTTCTATTGACATTCTTGTCTATTGGATTGCTACCCATTTGGTCAGATCTTTTCAACTCTAAACTTTTAATTTTGTACATAGGGTAGTCTCTTCATCTTCTCCCCATTTCTTTAATTTCAAAATCTCTCCCTCCATTTTTTCAAAATCTTCTTTATGTGAACTATTTTTGTTCTAAACTTTTAGCACTTTTTGCAAAAAAAGAGGCCTTATGTCATTGCATTTTCAAACTTCTTTTCTTAAATCAAACTTGTAAATAATCTTTACTATACTTGACTTAAACTTTCAAAAAGCCAAAAAAAGAACTAACTCACTCAAACCATGTTGAGGCCTTTGTGCCTTTCAAACTTAATTTTTATTAAAAGCAATGTATCCATTTTAAAATTTGTATCACGAACTACGAGGTTTTGAACCCTCATTTTTATGTTGGTAAGTAGGCACAAGACCGTAGGTCTTGCCAAACACAAAAATATAATTGATAAATTCTTTTCTCATCCCCCCATTCTATTTTGTTTGTAAACATCATTTTATACTAAATACATATGCATACAAAAAGGGCTCCCTAGGAGTACCTAAGACACTTTGGGTGCTAACACCTTCCCTCTGTGTAACCAACCCCCTTACCTGTGATCTCTGACATTTTATTAGTTTTGATCTGAAAACTTCTTACTTGTGGGTTTTGTTCGTACTTTTTCCCTTTTCCCTTGGAGACAATAAAAGCGCGGTGGCGACTCTTGTTATTCGATCTCTAGCTTATCCATAGCTTGATGATCATGAATTTACCGCTACAGAAATTAAGTGGCGACTCTGCTGGGGTGTAGTCTCCAGTGGGTTTAGCCTACTTTTTATGTGTATATATTTGTATATATGTATGTGTGATATAATCTGCTTGTTGTGCTTGGTGATCTCTGAGTGGTGAGATAAGTTCTAACCCGAACTTGAGTACAATTAAGATAGAAGGATGGTATAGTTATGTTCGACTTGTGTGGAGTAGTCCTTAAAAAGTTGGCTTGAGATCCATTTGCTCAGTGGAGACTCTTTTAGATTCGGAAATGCCACACAAGTATTTATGGTTAGGCATCACTATCTCTAATTTGGGTCCGAGAAGCTGAGGACCGTAGAACATTTACCCCCTCTTGGCCTATTTAGGACGTAGTGCGGAGACTGTTCAAGTGTAGACTTGATAACAGTTGTTACACGATACTACACTAAGACAAGTTTCTCTTGAGAATATTATGGGTCGATGAGTCAGTCATTTTAACATGTAATATCCGATAGATGGAATTAAGACTCTGAGAACTTTTTAGAGCATGATCTACAGGTTTTATCCTTAGTTCACTCCTTTAGGATGGTTCTTACCCAGACTCCATGCTCGTGACTTACAACAAACCCTTGATTCTTGGTTGATCCAATTAAGTCTTGTCAATATCAATGGAACTTGGGTGTTGATAAGGTGCAAACCATAATCCACCAAAATGGATGATTGATCTTGTCAATGACTTAATTCATCCCTTGACCTTTGTTTGCCTTGTGTGTGATCCCTTATTTATAATTGTTGCATTCATGCATTCATGCGCATCATAACATTCATCACACGAAAATTTCAAGGAACTGAGGTATCATTTGCAAATATTTTCAGACCATGGATTGTGGGCGAAGGAACTCTAAGAAGTACAATTTTTTATGTCCCGACTTGAAAGAGTTAAGGAATCTAGCATCTTTTGTATTAGATCCCTTGGACTTCGAACAACGTCATGGGAAGCTATTGTCTATCTTATCTGCTGATGTGGTTAAAGGACTCTTGAGTGTATTGGTGCAGTTCTATGATCCTCTCTACCGTTGTTTCACTTTCCCAAATGATCAGCTTGTCCTCGAGAAGACTCATATGAAGGCTTCTTTTGAGACCGAGATCCGTCGCATTCGAAGGAAGTACGCGCCTTCAGCTAGGTCTTCTGACATTGTTGTTAGGGATCCTTAGGATGACTAGTCTCCTTTTCTCTTGTATTTTTCATTTGGTTTATGAAATTGTACTCAGTGTAATCCTTCCAATTATATAAATAAAAAGAGATTTTTGGTCATATAAAATTGTTGCAATTATTGTTAAATATATATTTGCAAATGATATAGTAAGTTCCTTGAAAACAAAAATAAATAATCAAGCATTGCATTTCATGCATCATGTGCATAAGTAGGTTTCTCTTTCGCCAGATGTCTCATTGGTGTTTCTTCTGTGTTTTAGCCAAGCTGACTCATGGAATGGCTAAAGCTTGGATGTGGCTATCTTTATTTGATGCCTTTTCTCTTCAAGATAATATAATTGTGCATTTGTGTGTTTCTTTATTCTAAATATCCAAGGGAATTCTGGGTTTCTATTGACATTCTTGTCTATTGGATTGCTACCCATTTGGTCAGATCTTTTCAACTCTTAAATTTTAATTTTGTGCATAGGATTAGTCTCTTCATCTTCTCCCCATTTCTTTAATTTTAAAATCTCTCCCTCCCTTTTCAAAATCTTCTTTGATTGAACTTATTTTGTTCTAAAATTTGACCACTTTGCAAAAAGATAGAAACTTTGGCCTTATGTCAATGCATTTTCAAACTTCTTTTCTTAAATCAAACTTGTAAGTAAACTTAACTATACTTGACTTAAACTTTCAAAAAAAGCCAAAAAGAATTAAATCATTCAAACCATTTTTAGGCCTTTGTGCCTTTCAAACTTAATTTTTGTTAAAAGTAATGTATCCACTTTGAAATTTGTATCACGAACTACGGGGTTTTGATCCCTCATTTTTATGTTGGTACGTAGGCACAAGTCCGAAGGTCTTGTCAAACACAAAAATATATAATGAATTCTTTTCTCATCCCCCCATTCTATTTATTTGTAAACATCATTTTTGTACCAAATACATATGCACACAAAAAGGGCTCCCTAGGAGTACCTAGGACACTTTGGATGGTAACACCTTCCCTCTGTGTAACCAACCCCCTTACCTGTAATCTCTGACATTTTATTAGTTTTGATTTGAAAACTTCTTACTTTTGGGTTTTGTTCGTACTTTTTCCCTTTTCCCTTGGAAACAATAAAAGCGCGGTGGCGACTCTTGTTATTCGATGTCTAGCTTATCCATAGCTTGATGATCATGAATTTACCGCTACACAATGACACGACAGTCACACAAAAAAATTCATCAATAAAAAGGAAAAACCCACTAAGTTGAATACCACAAAATGACTTAGGCAAAAATCAGGGCATCCCGGTGGACCAAAGGCTTCAAAGAAGTGGTTCAGGCAAAAATTAGGGATATAAAAAAAATCAATCAAAAGAGGTCACTAAATCCTCAAAAAAAAAATATGGTGACTGCCATTTCAAGAAAATCTCATCTTGAATCCTCATTTTCACCTTCACACATTCGAAGTCGAATGCGTGTATTGAATTAACTGAACGTAGGAACCAGAGATCATCAAGAAGAAGGGCTGGGTAAAAATTAAATTTTGAGCCTTATATCCTTTTGTTTAAAAACAACCGTGAACAATCACCCCAATTCTCAATTAGCCAAGAGTAATTTTCTTCAAGACTCAGATTAGGGCAAGCCACCTCAGAAGCTCATTGAGTCCAACTATCCAAGGACAGTCAATCTGAAATCTACCATTACAGGTTTTGGTTAATCAGGGTCAGATCACTGTGATATTCAAACATTGGGATAAGCCATCCCGAGATCGTCTCATGTCAAGCTGTTTCAAACTCACTTTCAGGGTGAACATTTTCCAAAGACCCAACATACTAGGGCAAGATGAGCCACAGAGGGGCAAAACCTTTTTCTTCATGCTTTCAAACTGCTAAAACAAATTCTGCCATACGTCAACAACTATTGAGTTTAAGACGAGTGCCCGAAAACTATGCTAGTGATAATGCGAAAACATATCGTATATTTGGCTTCATATGCATTGCTTTTTACTTGATTAACACTTATTATTACACAATATTTTATGTTTATTTCAGGTATTTATCGAATAAGAGATGTATAGGCAAGCAAAGTGGAAAATAGAAAAAAGGAAAGAAAAAGAGAAGAAAATGGAGAAAAATAGAAAGCATGGCGCTCACCGCACCAAATTGACTTGTGGTGCCCACCACTTGGATGTGTGGCGCCCGCCACATGACCTAAAGGAAGTGGTGGCGCCCGCCACGAAGCTAGGAAGTGGTGGTTCCCATCCCACAAAAGGTGGTGCCTGCCACAGAGACCATATTAGGGTTGTGGCAGCCGCCATCAACCTGATCTCCCTTATTCCTCTCCACATTTTTAGCCACGACCTCCACATTTTTAGCCACAACTTCCACTTACTTTTTCAACCAACCAATGCTACAATTAGGGAGAGTGGGGAGTATATAAAGGAAGGTTGGTTTTTATGAAGAGGGGGCATTTTTCCAGTCAGATTCTTTTTGCTAGATTTTCTTAGGCAGTTTCTTACTTTGTAAAAGCAATAGATTCTCCACATCAGGGACTATTGCAATTTATTGTTTAAGCATCTGAATTTGATTGTAACGGTGTACTCGATTATCAAAGCTTGTCGGTATTATTTAATTTGAAGAATCAATATTTATTCCAAGTTCTCGATTTATATTCTAGGTTTTATTTTAATTGCCATTTTAATTACTTATGCCTTATTGTATGCTTCATTGTCTAAATATCATGTCTGTTACCGGATCAATGTTCGGCTAAACCCATAGGTATCGGTATGTAAAGACCGATGAAACAACGGGATTCGTAAATAATTGGTGTTGGCTTTTATAGAATATTATTTTCCGGTTTTAGTTTCTTGTTTGATTCAAAACTGTTTTTCGTACGAGAGTGCAAAGCAAACAAAGGTTACAGTCAATAAGAACGAGAGTGTGAGACTTTAACCGAATAGCTGAAACTAGGCATTAATCCTAAATACAACGAGAGCGCTTTAGGATTAATTAGACTTTATTCATATTCAAAAATTACTTTTAAATTCATAATGAGACCGCGAGAGCCAAGCATTCTGGTTTAAGAGTATGGTCAGAGTTAATAAAAACGAGAGTGTGAGACAAAGTCCTTTTTATAAATAATTTCTACTGAAGAATATTTTGATCAATAAGATTACACCAACTATCTATCGAATCCCCGAAGTTTGATGCGTTACATACTGATATCCCTTTATTAAATATCTTTATTAATATTCTGCTTACGTTATAGTTATTTCTCTCCATCCCTCCAATCTTAGAATGATCCCCAGCCTTAGATTTACATAGTAACATTAGATAACAATACATTTGATTATTAGTCCTTCTGGGTTCGATAATCTTTAAACCTACACGATACGACTGTGCACTTACAGTCACGATTCCCATAGACTTACTAATTCGCGATCAAGTTTTTGGCGTCGTTGCTAGGGACTAATTTAGTCGCTATCGTAACTCCAGTGTTGCCCAGTATAGACTAAGGAAAACAATTCTATTTCCCTTTCTAATTTGTCAAGTGTATGCCAAGTACTCGCTCTCAAGGCGAGAAATTAAAGCTACCGTTCGAAGAACCTAAGCGTTATCTAAGATTAGAATGTCGAATATGAGACCTGATACGAGAGCATCGTATCAAGCTAAATCTTCCTGATCCTAATACCTCTATTCCTGAACCAGTTATACAACCAGAGATGACCGAAGTACCGCAGAACCATCCTCTTGATACTATGCAATCCCTTCGCAGGATGAACGACATAACAACGTCGCTGCCCCTACCATTGAGGCCAATAATTTCGAGCTAAAACCTTCATTGTTGTCAGTCGTACAGCAAAACCAATTTTCAGGTAGTCCCACGGAGGACCCAAACCTACATTTTTCAGTGTTTTTGCAATATACAGACACAATGAAAGCAAATGGTGTCATCCCCGAAGCTATAAGACTATGTCTTTTTCCATTCTCATTAAGAGACAAAGCTAGAGCTTGGCTCCAGTCTCTACCATCCAACTCTGTCACTACGTGGAACGAGTTGAAGAATGTTTTCTTAGCACGATATTTCCCACCTAGTAAGACGACAATGCTAAGAGCCCAAATAAACGAGTTTAAACAAAAAGATAACCAATCACTTGTTGAAGCTTGGGAGAGATACAAAGACACGATGAGGCTTTTTCCACATCACGATCTAGAAGAGTGGTTGATCATCGATACCTTTTACAACGGTCTCTTGTACAACACAAGATTGACAATAGACGTCGCCGTAGGTGGCGCACTGATGGATAAACCCTACAATGAGGCCTATCAACTTATCGAAAGTATAGCCCAGAATCATTACTAGTGGGGAAGCGAAAGAACCTTCGTAGAAAAACCTCCAACGAAAGGCGGTATGTATGAATTGAGTAGTCTTGACCATCTCAATGCTAAGGTAGACGCTCTTACTAAAAAGATAGACAACTTGACCATAACACCCGCAGCCACCGTGGCTGCCGTAGCACCAAACTGCGAGATATGCGAAGTTCCTGGGCATGCTGCCCCTGAATGTCAACTTTTGACAGGAGTCTCCACATACCAGGTGAACTATACTCAAGGAAACCCTTACTCAAACACCTATAACCCAGGTTAGAATAACCATCCTAACTTTTTGTACAAAAACAATAATGCATTGTATGCACTTAACCAAGCACCTGTTGTACCACCAGGATATCATAAAGCTGCCACAAATACTCAAAATGCTCATAGGAAGTCAAACCTAGAAATGATGATGGAAAACTTCATAGCTACCCAAGCCCAAACAAATAAGGATTTCCTAAATCAAAACATACACATTAGTGAGCAAATCAAGAAGTTAGCAAACAAGGTAGACGCTTTAGCCACCCATAACAAAATGTTGGAAACACAAATTTCATAAGTGGCTCAACAACAAGCACCTACTGCTTCCCCTGTAGGCACATTTCCTTGACAGCCACAACCAAACCCGAAAGGTCATGCAAATGCTATTATACTATGAAGTGGGACAGAACTAGACGAACTGACTGACCCTAGAATTCAAAACCCATCCATACACCAAGACCCTGGTAAGGTAACTAAGAAGGAAGACAAACTAGAGGAAGATAAAAGCGAAGAGGCCATAGAGAAAGAAGAACCATATGTGCCTCCACCGCCGTATAAACCTCTAATCCCGTATCCTCAAAGACTTGTTAAATCTAAAAGTGTAGGGCAATTTAAAAAAATCGTAGAGCTTCTAAAACAACTCAACATCACGATACCCTTTACGAAAGCTATTACTCAAATGCCCTCATATGCTAAGTTTCTCAAGGAATCTTATCTAACAAGAAGAAGATAGAGGATAACGAAACTATTACACTTACTGCTGAGTGTAGCGCCATAATACAAAACAATATGCCTCATAAGCTGAAAGGCCCAGGGAGTTTCTCCATACCCTGTGTAATCAGAAAGTTTGTCATAGACAAAGCACTATGCGACTTAGGAGCCAATATTAGCTTAATGCCCTTCTCCATATGCAAAAGGCTTAAAATGGGAGAACTAAGACCTACTAGGATGTCCGTACAACTTGCAGATCGTTCTATTAAATTTCCTGTAGGCATGTTAGAAAATGTTCTGGTACGCATAGGTTAGTTCTATATTCCTACTGATTTTATAATCATGGATATAAAAGAGGATTCCAACATCCCTATCATATTAGGAAGACCATTCCTAGCTACTGCCGGAGCTATTATAGATGTTAAGAAAGGCAACTCACCTTTGAAGTTGATGAGGAAAAAGTCGAATTCATTTTGACGCAATTCTTAAAGGCACCAGCTATAGACGATACCTGTTGTCTACCGATGTCATCGACGAATGTATAAGAGAAATGGAGAATAAACAAACATCATACTCCGAAATACTGAAAATTCCAAGGCCTCCTACTTTTGAAGATGAAAATTGGAGTAAGGAATACCAAGATGACAGCCTAAGCAAATGCCTAGCACTAACGCCTGATCATATGCCTTGCCCAAAGAAACCAGCCCTAGAACTCAAAGTGCTACCCAAAAATCTAAGGTACGAATTCCTAGACACTAAACTCGAGCGACCTATAATAGTCAATGTAGACTTAGGGAAGATAGAGACTGAAAAGCTTCTACATATTTTAAGAAAATATCCAACTGCTTTAGGCTACAATATCTCAGATCTAAAAGGAATAAGCTCTTCCATATGCATGCATCACATAATGCTAGAGGAAGACAGTAAGTCCTCTAGAGAACATCAAAGAAGGATAAATCCCATTTTGAGTGATGTAGTAAACAAAGAAGTGCAAAAGCTATTAGAAGCGGGTATTATCTACTCATTATCCGATAGTCAATGAGTCAGCCCAGTACATGTCGTACCGAAGAAGGGAGGCGTCACCGTTGTTAATAATGAAAAAGGCGAATCTATAGCACAAAGAGTGGTTACTGGAAGTAGAATGTGCATTGATTATAGAAAATTAAACAAAGCCACTCGGAAGGATCATTTTCCTTTACCATTTATCGATCAAATGCTTGAACGATTGGCTAAGCATTCTCACTTATGCTATTTAGACAGTTATTCAGGATTTTTCCAAATTTCTATTCATCCCGACGACCAAGAGAAAACTACCTTCACATGTCCCTATGGTACATTCGCCTATCGACGAATGTCTTTCGGACTGTGTAACACTCCCGCAACATTCCAAAGATGCACGATGTCAATTTTCACTGATTTTAGAGATGAAATCATGGAAGTCTTCATGGGCAATTTCTCTGTATGCGGACAGAGCTTTGAAGGATGTTTATCGAATCTTGAAATGGTACTTGAAAGATACGTAAAAGTGAACCTCGTGCTAAACTGGAAAAATTTCCATTTCATGGTCCGACAAGGGATCGTACTCAGACACATAATATCCGATAAGGGGATTGAAGTCGACAAGGCCACAATAGAAGTTATAGAAAACCTTCAGCCTCCAAAAACCGTAAGAGAATACGAAGCTTCTTAGGACACACCGATTTCTACCGACAATTCATTAAAGGTTTCTCAAAAACCACCAAACCACTGACTGGCTTATTGATGAAAGACGATGAATTCATCTTTGATGACAAATGCCTAGCGGCATTTGAACAACTGAAAATAGCTCTTATCACCGCACCTATCATACAACCGCTCGATTGGAGATTACCTTTTGAAATCATGTGTGACGCTAGTGACTATGCTGTAGGCGCATTCTTAGGACAAAAAGGGGATAAGAAACTTCATGTAATATACTACACAAGTAGAACCCTAGACCCTGCACAGATAAACTACGCCACTATAGAAAAGGAACTTTTAGCCGTAGTGTTTGCTCTGGATAAATTCTATTCCTACCTAGTAGGAGCAAAGATAATTATCTATATCGACCATGCTACAATTAGGTACCTGTTAAATAAAAAGGACGCCAAACAAATACTCCTAAGGTGGATCTTACTACTACAAGAGTTTGACCTAGAAATCAAGGATAAGAGGGGCACTGAAAACGTCGTGGCCGATCACTTGTCAAGAATGGAAGGTATTGAACCTGAACGGGTGCTTATAAATGATGATTTCCCTTACGAATGACTCATAGCCCAACTGGAAAGCAATACAGATAAATGTGCATTGACTTATAAGGATACTGAAACAAACGAGGTAGTGGAAGCAATTTACATTAAAACCACACTGCCATGGTACGCTGACTTCGTCAACTACTTAGCAGCTGGGGTGCTTCCACCAGACTTGACTTACCAACAAAAGAAAAAAGTCTTCCACGATCTTAAACTTTACTATTGGGATGAGCCTCTACTTTTCAAGAGAGGCACCGACGGTATCTTCTGTCGATGTATCCCCGAAGATGAGGTAGAAAACATAATCTCCCACTGTCATTCTGCTCCATATGGAGGACATGCAAGCACCTCGAAGACTTGCACTAAGATATGCAAGCCGACCTATTTTGGCCCACTCTGTGGAAAGATGTCCACATTGCAATCATCAATTGCGACCGGTGTCAATGCACTGGAAACATATCTAGACGCGGCGAAATGCCACTTAAAGGCATTTTGGAAGTAGAAGTCTTCGATGTTTGGGGAATTGATTTTATGGGACCATTCCCATCTTCTTTTGGTAACAAGTACATCCTCGTTACGATCGATTATGTATCAAAATGGATTGAGGCTATATCCTCTCCAACAAATGACACACAAGTGGTAATTAAACTCTTTAAGCGCATAATCTTCCCTAGATTCGGTGTGCCGAGACTTGTCATCAGTGATTGTGGCTCCCATTTCATTTCAAACATTTTTGAAAAGCTATTACTGAAATATGGAATCTGGCACCGTGTAGCAACACCCTATCACCCACAAACGAGTGGGCAAGTAGAGGTCTCGAACAGAAAAATCAAACAAATCTTAAAAAAGACGGTTGCAGGAAAGATTGGTCCTCAAAATTACACAAAGGCATGTGGGCATATAGGACAACTTATAAGACCCCAATATGAACCACACCTTTTAAGCTAGTTTATGGAAAATCATGTCACCTGCTGGTAGAATTAGAACATAAAGCATATTAGGCCATTAAGACCCTTAATCTTAATTATACTGCCGCATGCGGAAAAAGAATATTAGATATCCATGAGCTAGAAGAACTTAGATTAGATGCGTATGAGAATGTATGAATCTATAAAGAAAGAACTAAGAAATGGCATGACAATCGCATATCAAGGAAAGAGTTTAAGGAAGGTGACAAAGTACTTCTGTTTAACTCCTGCCTTAGACTCTTTCCAAGAAAACTTCGTTCTAGGTGGTCCGGTCCCTTTGAAATTACCAACGTCTTTCCAAATGGAGCGATTGAGATAAACGGAAAAGCGAGCGAACCATTTACAATAAACGAGCAGCATTTGAAACATTACCATAACAAAGACAACAATGATTTCATCGCGAATCTAAAGCTTGAAAAGTTGCCCACTCATTTACCAGATTAACATCTATCCTATTTTTGTCGAGCTTACGACAATAAACAAAGCGCTTGGTGGGAGACAACCCACACTCTATTTTTAACTATTAATTCAATTATCTAAACTTTTGTTTATTACTATTGCTTATTTTTCATTTTCTTTCTTTCTTATTTTTCATAAAGTCAATCAGTACCTTTCTTTATTATTGACCATTACTAACTTAACGCTGTTATCTACTTAAATTTATCTAGCTACCGACCATCACAATGCAACAAGTAGATTACATGGATATAGTCTTCAGAGGCAGAGGTCAAATGAGACGTTTTTAGGCTCTAGCTTAGAGAGAAATGGCACTAACCATATACCCAGATAGACACACTATGACCAAGTTAGGTATAAGAGATAATGTTATGTTCCTAATTAACTAAATAGGTTGGGACACCTTCGCTATCAAAAGAAAATTTAGTTCATACCATAGATTGACTTTAGAATTTCTAAGCTCCCTAGTTTATCTGCCAAATCATGGTATGGGATTTAACAAAGGCCTCATCACCTTTAGGTTGTTGGATATTGAGTATCGCTACATTCATAGAGAAATAACTAAACTCCTAGGATGCCTTAATGGTCCTGATACCCTTACCATTACCCAAAAAGACAGGCTTGTAGACCTTGAATTAGATTAATTTTGGGGTAGCATCACAGGAAATAACCATCCCGAGCCGGATCTCATGTATTCCGAGAACATCCACAACCTTGCCATTCGTTACTTTCATAAGATCCTAGCTCACACCTCATTTGGAAAGGAACAGAACATAACCTCCATGTCCAAAGACGAACTCTTTAAAATGTATTGTGCATCACATGCTCGGCCTATTAACGCCGCTACATTTATGATAGTTAATTTGGACCGTATAGCACAGGATAACCATGGACCATTCTTAGTGGGGGCCTTAGTGACCATGATAGAAAATGCCATCGGACTGAGACAACCACTTATCAGGATCAACCCTTTAGGTGGGATACGACCAATGAATATCCAATTCTATTTCAACACTAGTATCATTAGGAACCTATGCTCGAATGTGTTTGAACTTCTAATTAACTGCTAAGTAGTACATCTGTTTACCCTGTCACATCATAGGATGAATGTACATGATAGGAACAACTGGCTCTATGATTTGTATGGACCACCAGATGTACCACCTTCTCCTCCAGAGACGCCCCAAATCTATGACCACTATGATACTTTTCTCTCTGACGCTGAATCACATGTCCCAGCTATACCTGATGTGCCTCCTATCGATCATGCTGCTGCCATCGAAGTTTTCCAGACAGACATCGCCACCCTGAGAGGCGAGCTGAGCACTTTGCGCATGGAATTTCACGGCTTTATGAATGTAGTGACTGAGAACCTGGATCACATTTACCAACACTTCTACTCGTTCGTTAGCAGTCTCCATAATGACTAATTTATCTGAATATTATCGATTTACTGGCATTTATTTTATTTTATGTTTGGAATTTTATTTTTGTGTTTACACATTGGGAATTTTATTTATTTATTTCATTTCTTTTTATTCCACCAGACAAATTATATCATCTTTTCCTATCTACCTCATTCTTTTAATTTTCAATTTTTCTTTTTAATGTCATTTTACCATATCTTGTTTCTCATTCCTACTTCTATATATTATGTTGGTCTTCTTCTACCTAATTGTACAACTACTATTTAATGCCTGTCAAATTAAAATTATCATGCAAAAGATGTGGTCAAAGATAATATGCAGAGGCTAAGAATCTCAAAAGGATCACACATGGGAACACACAACATTGTATGTGGCGCCTGCCACACACAGGCTGTGGCGCCCATGTGAATACTATGGCGCCCGCCACAAGCTCCTAGTGGAGCCCGCCACACATATGAAAAGTGGTGCCAACTACTACATTAACACTCACACATACGTTGTACTATTGTCACATGATTATTTTAATTGCCTTGTCCCTTACATGTTGGACATTATATTAAAGCTCTTCAACCACTCTCATATCCTTTGACTGCGGCATTGAAAACCATTAAATAAAATTTATTTCATTCATCAATTCCCAACCAAAACCATCTCTATATAAACCACCAACATAATCTCACAAAACCACACCTCTCATAAGCATAATTCTCCTCTCTCTTGCATATTCTAACTACATTACACGAGTAGTGTGAAATTTAGTCATGGCACATATGAGGGAATACGAAATATTGTTCAGAAACGGCGAACCAGGTGAATTACAGGAAGAGACTTACACGACTCTAAGCGCAAGAAAAATTGAATCAACAAGGTACGCCGATGAACCTTGCTTAATAGCCTTAGGAATTCTAGATAGTGTTAACCATATTCTAGACACTTCAAGTTTAAATTATTTCCTATCTTTTAAGGACCCGATATATGGTCAATTAACACTAGAATTCCTAAGTTTGTGAATTTTTAGTCCCACACCCAACACAAATTGTTCCAGTGGGACTGTCCAGTTTCGCTTGTTCAACATAGAATATGCTTTTACCTTTGTCCAACTAGCGGACCTGCTACAATTTCCCCATGGGAATGGTGTAGTAAGTGAGGTCCCAAATACTGATGGTTGGCAACGCGCATTTCAACCATTTTGGAGGGTAATAACAGGTACAGTAACCCATTGTTTTGAGGGAAACATAACCACTTTAATTCATAACCCGTATATTCGATATTTCCGCCAAATATTGACATGCACCATTTTTGGCCGAGCAAACTCTAACAAGGTGAACGAAAAATAACTCTTTTATCTGTTCGCCACTTTTCTACCACAAAAGGTGAATATCGTCCCTTTTTATGTTCTCTCACATGCAGGCCATTGTTAATGAGAAGAGAGGGCCAATTATTTTTGGAGGTTTAATAACCTCAATAGCCAGAGTCCTAGGACTCGAAGAAAAATTCTCCCGGCTAACTCCACTCCCGCATCATGCCATTAATCTAATAATTGCAAATAATGTGTTACAAGATTTCATCCTCCCAAATCCAAAATGCACAGATGTGCGTAACCCAGAAAATTATTGTTATATTAATGATCCGGTGCCTAACCAAGTCCCCGCACACATTCCTGAGAATGTAGCTGCTAGCGAGGACACCGACAAGGATTATATTCCAGAGCAAGCTGCTCCCGCTTCTGACACACACCCACACACCACACACATGTCATCTGAAAATGTTGCAGTTACATCATCAACCTAAAGACTCGGAAGAAGAAATGTGGCACCTGCCGCTCTTGATGAGATCTATGTTGAACTGCTGCGACGTAGCGAACTAGAAGCTTAGCGCGACCAACAAATCCAAAACATGGAAGCTCAACAAACAGAAATGTTGCAAATACTTCACCAGATGCAGCATGACCAGCACGACTACGCTTTTAGAACCGAACAGAACATGTCTGGCTTGATCGATGAAATGGCAACATTGATAGTGCGTATGGAAGATCTACAAGACTATGCGTTACCTCACAAGCCTGGGAATGGTGGACATGCACGAACACGTGGCAGAAGGCACCAGTAGCAGGCTACCCAGATTCTACCTTTCTTTCCTATCTTATGTTGTTTCATTGGGGACAATGCACGGTTTAAGTATGGGGGAGGAAGCTTTACCGCTTTTATTTATCGCTTTCTAGGTAGATTTAAATTATTGTTATTTCCTTTTGTTATTTTATTTTTATTAAGTGTCAGTCGAGTCAAATATCAATGTGATGTCGAGTCTTTATGCGTAGTTTCCATTATATATAAATTCTCTTATTTTCTTAAGCCATACAATTGTTTTTGCAAAAATCTAGACTTTGAGATACAGTACATCTTTTGAAAATTCTAACCAATAAATAAAACTGAGGTTGGATTGTAGAGATTTGGAAAAATTTTACAAGATCGGTATTGTTTTAACACCTTAAATCTCCCAAGTATAAGATCGATTTGAGTACTTGTCATGCCATAGCCTTAAATTCCATCCTTTGATATTCCTTAAGTAGTTTATCTAGCAGTCAGCACCATCCTAAGCACACACTACGCGAGAAGTCGATGCAAATAAGTGTATGATCTCAGGCTTAAAAGAGAAAAAGATTGACGAAATGTATGAAAAATGTTGTTCCTTCTAAGTTAGGTGACCCTCACCCGGTCATTTAGCCCAATGGTATAACCATCTTTAACTGTTTTTTGAGCCAAAGTGCGAAAAAGAAAGAAAGAAATAATGATGAGATCATAGTCACTAATAGATTATCTCGCTATGAATGTGAAAGGATAACGGGCTTAATGTGATTGCGCCATAATGAAAAAGGATAAAAAGAAGGTTTAGTAAGGTAGGATTAGGCATGACGACATGATTCAGATTGGTTTGTATAGGAGGGAGACTTATGGTTGCACTATTGTGACTATGTGTTCCAACGATACCCTTAGTGTGGAAGTTAGTACCTGTTGATGTAATTTTTGACCAAAGTAGAGTTTATAGACTAGAATGGGTATCCGAATGCAATTGTGTCTTTTACGAGTCTTGATACTGTATGCTGCAAAGATTTTACAAAACTTTTTATTCATGTACGCGGCATTTTCTTGAGGACAAGCAAAGGTTTAAGTATGAGGGAGTTTGATAACGCGAAAACGTATCGTATATTTGGCTTCATATGCATTGTTTTTTAATTGATTAACACATATTATTACGCAATATTTTATGTTTATTTTAGGTATTTATCGAATAAAAAATGTATAGGCAAGCAAAGTAGAAAATAGAAAAAAGTAAAGAAAAAGAGAAGAAAATGGAGAAAAATAGAAAGCATGGCGCTCACCACACCAAATGGACGTGTGGCGCCCACCACTTGGATGTGTGGCGCACGCCACGAAGCTAGGAAGTGGTGGCGCCCATCCCACAAAAGGTGGCGCCCGCCACGAAGACCATATTAGGGTTGTGGCAGCCGCCATCAACCCGGTCTCCCTTATTCCTCTCCATATTTTTAGCCACGACCTCCACATTTTTAGCCACGACTTCCACTTACTTTTTCAACCAACCAATGCTACAATTAGGGAGAGTGGGGGTGTATATAAAGGAAGGTCCGTTTTTACGAAGAGGGTGCATTTTTCCAGTCAGATTATTTTTGTTAGATTTTCTTAGGCAGTTTCTTACTTTGTAAAAGCAATAGATTCTCCACATCGGGGACTATTGCAATTTATTGTTTAAGCATCTGAATTTGATTGTAATGGTGTACTCGATTGCCAAAGCTTGCCGATATTGTGTAATTTGAAGAATCAGTATTCATTCAAAGTTCTCGATTTATATTTTAGGTTTTATTTTAATTGCCATTTTAATTACTTATGCCTTATTGTATGCTTCATTGTCTAAATATCATGTCTGTTACCGGATCCATGTCCGGCTAAACCCATAGGTATCGGTAAGTAAAGACCGTCGAACCGAAGGGATTCGTAAATAATTGGTGTTGACTTTTATAAAATATTATTTTCTGGTTTTAGTTTCTTGTTTGATTCAAAACTATTTTTCGTATGAGAGTACAAAGCAAACAAAGGTTACAGTCAATAAGAACGAGAGTGTGAGACTTTAACCGGATAGCTGAAACTAGGCATTAATCCTAAACACAGCGAGAGCGCTTTAGGATTAATTAGACTTTATTCATATTCAAAAATTACTTTTAAATTCATAATGAGATTGCGAGAGCCAAGCATTCTAGTTTAAGAGTATGGTCAGAGTCAATAAAAACGAGAGTGTGAGACAAAGTCGTTTTTATAAATAATTTCTACTGAAGAATATTTTGATCAATAAGATTACACCAACTATCTATTGAATCCCCGAAGTTTGATGCGTTACATACCGATATCCCTTTATTAAATATCTTTATTAATATTCTGTTTACGTTATACTTATTTCTCTTCATCTCTCCAATCTTAGAACGATCCTCAACCTTAGATTTATATAGTAACATTAGATAACGATATGTTTGATTATTAGTCCTTTTGGGTTCGATAATCTTTAAAACTACGCGATACGACTGTGAACTTGCAGTCACGATTCCCATAGACTTAGTAAGTCGTGATCAGCTAGCACGACTCATTAATCCTCCAAAAGGACCCCATTGGCTAAGTTGTTGTTGTCAAACTTGATAGAATTCTCCTTTGGCAACATCTATCATAAAATATTTGGTTGAGTTCTCGGTGTTAAGGAATCATGAGCTCCATAAAAAACTTTTACAAACTCCCAGTCCACTCAAGTGCCAGCATTTGCATATCATGATCATTCATATATCATGCATAAAAGCAAATTCAAATCATGCATAGCCGAAATGTACTTCACGCTCATTTTGCATTGACCCAGGTTTTTTTATTGATCATATATACTTTGACCTCTAATTCCAGTTTTTCTTTGGTGCCCTTAAACCATCATCCGGTTTTCACAGTCATTTTCAAGTCCAACTCGGTTGACACCTATCAAAAAAATTTTCCATTAGGTTCAAATTCCTTTTTGAATTAACCGATGAATTTCTAGATTACTCCTTTTTTTATTGATGTACTTCCATAACTTGTCTGATGTGTTTCCAGATGTTCCCCCACCTATCTGATTTATTCCCAAATATGTCTGTCTTGTATTCTGATGTATTTCCAGAATTTCCTCGATGTATTATCGGATGTGTCTGTATTCTGATGTATTTCCAGAATATCACTTGTAATTATGATGCATTTCCAAGATTTTTTTCTTTTACTCTCCGATGAATTCCTGGGCATGTCATTTTTGCTTTGACGCACTTCCAGAACCCATATGCCATTCCATAGCATTATTTCAAGACTCATTGGTGTCTCCTAAGATTCAGTTGTCACTAGCATTATTCCAAGCTCAGTTGTTAATAGAACTCATTTTAAACCCAATTGTCGTTTGCATCATTGTCACTCAGTTTGGAAATACAATTGTAATTGGTATCTGAAGTTTGGTTGTCGCCAACATCATTTCAAGTCCAGTTGTTGCTGGAAAACTATGTTGTAGCCGATATTTATTTTACTAATTCATTTGTTCAAGTCCAATTGTTGTTGACACCTATCCATTAAAAGATGGTTGTAATCCTTTGCTTACGGTCAAAGTCCAATTGTTGTTGGCAAAATCTGTTAAAAGCTGGTTGTAATCCATTGCTTACGGTCAAAGTCCAATTGTTGTTGGCAAAATTCGTTAAAAGCTTGTTGTAATCCATTACTTACGGCCAAAGTCCAATTGTTGTTGGCAAAATCCGTTAAAAGCTGGTTGTAATCCATTGCTTACGATCAAAATCCAATTGTTGTTGGCAAAATCCGTTAAAAGTTGGTTGTAATCCATTGCTTACGGTCAAAGTTCAATTGTTGTTGGCAAAATTCGTTAAAAGCTGGTTGTAACCCATTGCTTAAGGTCAAAGTCCAATTGTTGTTGGCACATATAGAGAGTTTGATTACCATGTCTTTCCTGATGGTTCCATGAAAGTCATGTACGACTCATCATCTTGAGGAATTCCCAGAAGCTTGGAGGTTTTGCGTGTTAGAAAACTCCAATGATTTTGGTTTTGTTTGGTTGCTTTGTAAATAATCATCGTAACCTTTTGCGCAGATGATCTACTTATAAGAAGACTCCTGCTTATCTTTGTTTTACACAAATTCCATGTTAGGAATCTCCAAAATCTTTGATCGGATGAATTTCTTGTGAGAAATCTACAAAACTGTCAGATATATTATAAAGTGTCTGGTCATGTATGAACCTATGGATGAAACTTACTTTGAATTTTCCAATATTGTCAGGTCATGTATGAACCTGTTGTTGAAGTTTTCTTTGGGTTTTCCAGTGTTGTCAGGTCACGTATGAACCTATTAATAAAATCTGCTTGAAACTTTCAGAATTGTTAGGTCATGCATGAACCTGTGGATATAATTTCTTTGAATTTTCCAGTGTCGTCAGGTCATGTATGAGTTTGTTGATAAAGCTTTCTTTGTATATTTTATGGTATTGTCAAGTCATGTTTGAACCTATTGATGGATCCTTTTGATATCCCTCAACATTGTCAAGTCATGTTTAAACCTGTTATTTAATCTCTTTGAATATTCCAATGGTCAGGTCATGTATGAACCTATTGATAAAATTCTTGGATTTTTCCCGGTGTATTCAGATCGTGTATGAACATATTGACTAAACTTTCCTTGATATTCAGGTTGTCATCAGGTCAATGTATGGACCTATTTGTTTGAACATTCTTTGCATGTTCCCTGATGCTGCCAGGACACGTTTGAACCTGTTAATTGAGCACTCTTTGAATATTCCAGTGTTGTCAGGTCATGTTTGAACTTGTTGTTGAAAATTATTTGAATATTCCGATGTTGTAAGGTCATGTATGAACATGTTGTTAAAATCTCTTTGCATATTCCCTAGCTGTCTTTCCTCCAATAGGTTTGTTATCCCTAGTGAATTTCTAGCCTCATTTTTTGTTTTATATGGGCCACCTTTATCATATATCTCCATCATTCCCCACATATCTTGTTTCATTATGTATCCATCATAAAGCATCCTACTAGTGTTTATCTTATGTCTGGTCATATCCCTAGCAGATCAAAATTAAAAAGAAAGGAATCATTCATGCATTCATAGCATTTCATATCATCTGTATTCAGAGATAAAATTATGGTCTTTTTTAGTATTTAACTATCTTCCACCGCGATCATATGAAGATTGACATTCTTCATATTCTCTGGTTGAAGATACTTAAATAGGGGCAACTGTCATACCCCATTTTTCCCCTCATACAATTAATCAATACAGTCATTTTGACTTCTGCATCATTTACACATCCTAGCATGACATCCATTCCACACCGCATAATGCCTAGAATATCAGTCGAAATAAATTTTTCGGATCTATAGGCAAACCGGTTGAATCAATTTTCAAATGTGCATCAAATCAACGGGATTTTTTTTTCAAAATCGAGCTTGCAGACATCCGTTTTAATAATCAACATTTTGCGTAGTTTAATCTGGTGTGCTCGATTTATTTTTCAGATAATTATTCGGTCACATTTTGGTCGGTCTGAGCCTTTTAACTGGTCAAATTTTATTTCAAAATTGGTTCAAACGCTGTATATGTCCGAAATGTTTATTTCATTCTGATCATTTTTGTGCATTTATTTTTATTTTTCGAGCATTTTTGCGTCGATTTTTATTCATTTTGAGTCCTTTTATTTTTGCGTTTCTGTCAAACTGTTTAGAAAAATAAATAAAATTATTGATGTTTTTAGTTTGATTTTATTTTAATTATTTTTTTAAATGTTTCGTTTTATTTGATTTTAATTATTCTTTTCTCTAAAATAAATATTAAGGGCATTTTGGTATTGGTTATAATTAAGTAACCCTAGTATATATATTAAGTGATGCATTGCTAAAAAGGGAGAGATCAATCCATAATGAATAGGAGTGGCGTCAATCCTTAGTTTCTCTCTCTAAAGAAAATTGTTTTAAAGTGAAATAAAGAAGAAGAATTTTTTTCAGAGGGAGTGACTTGCATTTTCTCTGCAAACCCTTCATCGATAGCCTCACCTGCATATTTCCATTATTTTTCTCCATTTTGTTTCACACGGTTACTATTTAACCTTTATGCATTCACACTAAACTCACACTACTAAACTTCATAAAAACCAATACTTACATAAGCTTCCATAGCCACTGAAAATTTTCAAAACACCAATTCAAACCCAACACTCATCATCGCCTATCAACAACTCTCCATTCCGGCAACAAGCTTTTCTTACACGCCACCTACAGCTCCGGCAAAACCACCATGCATCTCACCACGTCATCACATCATCGCCTCTGTCGGTAGCATTTTCCTACTTTCACACTTCTTTGTTTCTCTCTTATGTTGTTGACTTTTGTTACTAAGCTTTAACTTTTATAATTTTAAAAGAGACAAGTAAGAGATTTAAGATGAAGAAGAATAGAAATGAAAGTGTGAGAGACCACTTCTATTTGTTTCTTTTAATATTATTGTTAAATGTTGGTTGTTCTAAAAATGAAAGTAAACAAGTTTCATTTCTAAATTTATTTTATAAAAAGCATGGCTTGTAATTTAAGGGAATTTAGTTTCTATTTTTTTAGATAGTATGCTTAGCAAGAGAGGAAGAACGTAGAGTTTGTTTTTTATGTTCTTTTTATTACTTCCTACTTTATGTTTCATATGGTTAATATAGTATTTATTTGCTTATATATTTTTATTGATTGCCACTTGTTATCATTCCAGTGGTGGTTTCTAAAAATTGGAAACAAATTTAAATTTTATTTTTTTGATATGGATGAGAGTTGAGGGCGTCAACCTCATCTCTATTTTTCCCTTTTGTTTATTTTTTAAATTTTGTTTATATATTTATTTATTTTTAAAATTTTATTACTTCTTTATATTATTTTATTTTTATTATATTTTGTTTATTTATTATATTTTTAATCAAAATGGAGTTTTTAGTGTAATTTAGATTGGATCCTACCCTTGACCATTCTTTTATTCACTCCTTTTCTTTCTTTCTAAAATTTAATTTCTTTGATTTCTTTTCTATTTATCGATTAATTTATTTATGTTAGTAATTAATTATTTTTTGATTTATTAGTTGTTTATAATTTAATTAATTGATTGTTTTTAAAGTTAATTATTTGATTATGGTTGCATCAATTTTATTGCGTTACGATTTCGGAGTTTAAAATTCAATTTAACTTTCGAAAAACGTTCAAACGCATAGATTCATTTGCTTGAATTCTTATAAAGTGATTCATACATGAGTGTACTTTAAGTTAACTTAGAGCTAAATTCAGTGGCTTTCGATTTCGGTTGGTTTCCGATCCCGTGACTTACTCTTTGGCCTTCTTACAATGAGTTCGGTTTGAAGGTTGAGAAAAACAAGAAAGAGGGTTTGAATTGTTTTGGCAATAAATTTTTTTCAGAAATCAAACACACACAAAATAAAAAGGAATTGACACAGAATTTTATACTTGTTCGCTTGAAATTCAAAGCTACTCCAGTCCACCCGGCCAAGGTGATTTTGCCTTCAAAAAGGACTTAATCCACTAATCTTGAAAGATTACACAACCAAACGTCTAAGAGAATAATCTCTCAGCCCTCTCAAGTATTCAGACTGCGCATAGTCACTTGAGGAAGTAATTTAAGGAAGAGTAAATTGTAATGTAAAGTGCTTCTAACAAAAAGAAAATATTACAGAAATATAAGAGCAATAGCTTTTCACGTAAGAACAGCAGCTCATGAAAATAAGAGAGGATGAATGAGATTTATGTGTGTCTCAGGTGTGTTCTCTTGTGAAGTATTCCGTCCTTTATATAGTCGTTGTGAGGGACCGTTGGAGTGATGATAGAATCTTGGTCATTGAAGAATAATTAATGTCATTACTCTCCCTGTTTCTTTCTAAAACAGTTTTGTCCGCCTCATTATTCCCTTCTTGAAATACTTTCTTTCCTTAATAAACTTCTTTTCGGTTACGCATTCTGGACTGGTGAGTCTACGTCAGAGTCTTGGTATATCAGAGTTTGTCTTCAGAGGATGATTATGTATGACCCCATCAAAGCTTCTCAATGCTCTAGACTTCTTTAGTATCAGAGTCTGGATTTAGTAGTCTTTTATCGGGGCTTCTGACTTCTTAATGTTATGTTGGTATCTGCATTGATCAGAGTCAGAACCTTCTGGACGCATCCTTTCTGAGTGGCATCTGATCATCGAATATTTGATATCTGATGTGATTTTGTATCTGATGTATGGTCAGAATCTTGCGTAAATGTTCAGAGTCCTGCACACTAAGAAAAAATCTCGTTAGAGTACCATTTGTTTCATCCTTTGTTATCATCAAAATCTTAGAGATATATTGTAGAACCAACTTTGTTCTTACAATCTCCCCCTTTTTGATGATGACAAAACAATTCAGATTAAAGATGAAACATTTAAAGAAACTCTTAGATCAGATAGTACAGTGGGCTCCCCCTGAGTTAGATCTTTAGATAGCTCAGAAGTTCTTACCGGACCTTCCATGGTTTGGTGCTTTTAGCTACTTTCCTGCATATCTTAAGTCATTGATTTTGTAATAGCTTATTGAAAATGTTTGCAGTGCTTGAGAGGAAATAGTTATGTTTTCATCGGAGTTGTTTTAGTTCTCCCCCTTTTTGTCAGAATCAAAAAGACAGCAGCAACAAAAATGATATTGATAGAAAAGCATTTACAGATAAACACATAAGTCATAAGGCAGAAAGCAAGAAGCATACATCAAAACATAGAAAGCAACAAGCAAAATAACCTAGGTGCCTAAGGGTTTGGAGGCGGAGGCATCCTCTGGAGCAGTTGGGACAACATGTTCTGAATGTTAACGTTGGCAGAGTCCTGTTGATCCAGTCTGGCTCGAACTATCTGTTGTTCTTTCTGCAGTTCTTCGAGAGTATTCAGAACCAGAGGGACGAACCCAGAGTTGGAGTGCTCCTCCTGAGTCAGTTCATCAACTTTGGCTTTGGCAACAACTTCTTCAAAAATGCGAGCTGCTTCTTTAGCGTCGGCTTTAGCTTTTGCCTCAGCAGCAGCAGCATCAGCAATGGCCTTTGCTTCAGCTTCTCTGATTCTCTGAAGTTCTTCTAGACGCGCTTTCTCTTCAGCTTCCTTCCTTTCCCGTTCCCCAGCTTCTCTTGCTAGGCGCTCTTGGATTCTGATCCCACCGTCTCTGATGAAGTCGTTGCGGACTTGTTCAGAGAGGCCTTTCAGCTTGAAGGCTTCAGAGGTCATCCAACTTATCACTATGTTCTAGTGGATCCTTACAGTAGAGGGATCATCACTGATACCAGAGTTGATGGTCAGAGACTTGACCTTCTCAACTAAAGACTCTGCAAAAAACTTGATTGCTTCTTCAAGGGTAGGAAGGGTAGTTTCTGGTTCAGTGGCAGAGGCTATGGAGGGTGAGGAGGGTGAGATGGGGGAATTTAGATTAAGTGTGGGAGTTGTTGGGTCAGTAGAAGTGATGGGTGGTGGTATGTCAGAGTGGGTTGGTTCAGATGGTTGTGGTTCAGAGTGGGTTGGTTCAGATGGTTGTGGTTCAGAGTGGGTTGGTTCAGATGGTTGTGGTTCAGATGTAGTTAGATTTGGATGTTCCGGAGGTGGGGAAGTGACAGGTTCAGGGTCAGGATGTGATGGCTTTTGAGAGGCCAAAGCACGAGCTTGGAGCTGAGCCAGAGTGGGGGATTAAGGGTCAGATGGTTCAGTATCAGAGGAGAGTTCGTAGTAAGGTGGGGATTGAGGAAATGGTGATGATGATGGTGGGGTGGTTTCATTCAGCATTTTTGCTTCTGAAACAGGTAAAGTTGTGGTGGCGAGGTTGAATTTCAGAGATGGTGGGTTAGAAGATCTGGTGGTTCAGGGAGGAGTTTCAGCAGAGGTGTATATGGGTGTTGTTTGGGAAGAGAAGTAGCAATAGGTTTAATTTTGACAGAGGGAGGGAGAGATACAGACTTACCTGGAGAGCCAACCATAGGAACTGGGGGTCTTGATCCAGATGATTCTCCCAGCTTATCTTGCTTCGCCTTCTTAGACTTCTCAGAGGGCTCTCGCATCCTCTTCATGAAGTTTGGTGGATGCTCAGGTAGCCAGTCCACTGAGAATTTAGAGATACCCACCCCTTGCTTGGCAAGATCCTCTAGATAGTAGGTTATTACCTCTAGAGGGTCGATCTTAGAGAACAGGTAGAGTCTGTTGGGAATCTCCCTCTGATCTTTGAGTGCTTCCCAGGAGGTATCAAGTGTTGGTTTGGCTCTAACTTGATCAATGATTCACATGCTCTTCAGATTCCGAGCATTTAGAGGTCTTCTAGTGTCAATGGTGACATCTTCCATGAGTCTGAGCTGAATCAGATGGTCCACGAGGCCACTCTCGACCAATACATCAGATATCAGTCTCCCCAAAGGGATGTAGTTCCTTGTCTTCATGTTGTTTCTGGTGTCTTTAACTGAATCTCTTGGGTACTTGAAGATGAGTGTAGGTAGACAGAGTTTCAGACCCTTGTGAATGCAGTACAAGATGCACTTCTGATCTGTGTTGATGTAGTCATAAGAGTTTGAAGCAGGATGATGATGGATGGTGCCTAAGATGATCTTCAGCCAGACCTGGAGGTTCTGATGTAGTTCCTTGTTCTGGGAATGCTTACCTTCAGCACTCTGTAGGAAGGTGGTAGGGTTTATTTCTTGGGACAAGTACTTTTCCCTAGGGTTTATGTTGTAGATGCATCTTCCTCCTGTCTTCTCCATGTTCAGAAGAGAAGCAATTGATTTCTCAGTGATGACTATCTTGACTCCCAGAATGTAGGAGACAATGTAGTGATCATCTGAGTCTTTGAAACGCCAGAACTCCTTCACCAGATTCGTGCACACGGGGCCATAAAGGCGTTGAAAGTAATTTTCCCACCCTTGCTTTTTCAGTTCTTCAGTCAGGTCGACGCCATTGCGCTTCATGTTTTCAAAATCAACCAAAGTTTCACAAAGAACTTCAATCTTGTCAAATGGAGTTGCTAGATGAATATGGGGCTCACGATCAAGAATGTTTGGTTCCCTATAGATTGGAGTTGAGACGACGCCGGTGGTTGCAGTGGTTTGTTGGCTAGACCTGGGTGCTTGCTCTGTTGAGTTCATCTGTTGGGAGAAGTTGTAAACTGATTATTGCTGAGAATCCAGGAAGAACGCTTGAAGATGATGATGAATGTTGAAGAACTTGGTGAAGACTGCAGAAATAACTTTGAAGGAGATGAAGAACTGAGAGAGATGGTTTTGTGAGGTCGTGAGTGTGAAAGTGTGCACGTGTAGTTTGTGAAATGAATATATACCCATTTAGGGTGCATGCAAAATGACAGTAGAAGGTTGAGTTTAACAGATAGGAAATTGAATGCAGCACGTTAACCAAGTAAGCACATTTAGAGAAGAATGATTATAGCTCATGATGAAGGTCTAATCCCCAAATCAGCATACTGCTCGAGGAGATATCAAGAGTCTGTTTATTGATTACTGCTAGACAGCTGTCTAGAAGTTCCAAGGTCAGACGCAAGATGTACCATGTGTTACTTTATCTGATCTTCAGGAATAGCAAAGGGTTGGATCCTGAAGATTTCTAACTTAGATGACTTCTAAATGGTAGTAGCATCAGAGTCAGATATAGAATCCATGCGTTTACTTCAGAGTCTTATTTTGCTATCTCAGAGGCACATTTCATTCTGGACAATTTTGAATGTTTAGATTTTTCAAGATAAAAGAGAATCTATCTTCAGCAAGGGGTTTGGTAAAAATATCATCCCATTGATGGTCTGTATCAATAAATTTCAATGTTATTACCCTTTTCTGAACACAATCTCTAATGAAATGATGTTTTATTTCTATGTGCTTAGCTCTGGAATGCAAAATAGGATTCTTACTTAAACAAATGGCGGCAGTATTGTCATAGAAGATAGGAATGCTACTCTCAAAGATCTGAAGATCTTCTAGTTGATTCTTCATCTAGAGCATCTGAGTAGTGCGTCGTGATGCTGAAATATATTCTGCTTCTGCAGTGGACAGGGCTATGGTTGATTGCCTTTTGCTGGCCCATGATATTAGATTCTTTCCCAAGAACTGACAGTTCCCAGATGTACTTTTACTTTCCATTCTGAACCCTACGTAATCTGCATCACAGTAACCAGAAAGTCTATACTCTGATGTTTTCTCATACATCAGGCCCATGTTAGGGGTTCCTTTCAGATACCTGAGTAAGCTTTTGACAACTGTTAAATGAGATTCTCTAGAATCTGATTGGAATCTGGCACAGAGACATACACTAAACAGAATATCAGGATGTGTAGCAGTCAAATAGAGAAGAGAGCATATCATACCACGATAGAGCTTCTGACAAACCTTCTAGCTAACTTCTTCTTTTTCCAAAATGCAAGTTGGATGCATAGGTGTCTTAGCAGGTTTGCATTCCGCCATTTTGAATTTCTTTAGAATGTCTTTTATGTATTTACTTTGATGAACGTAGGTAGCTTCTGAAGCTTGATTGATTTGAATTCCTAGAAAGAACTTTAGTTCTTTCATTAAGCTCATTTCAAATTCTGCTTGCATTAGCTCAGAGAATTCTTGACATACAAATGGATTAGCTGAACCAAAAATAATGTCATCAACGTATATCTGGCATATCATGAGGTCATTACTAATGTTTTTACATAAGAGTGTAGAGTCAACTTTTCCTCTAATAAAGTCATGTTCCAGAATAAAATTGCTTAGTCTTCCATACCAAGCTCTATGAGCTTGTTTTAAATCGTATAATGATTTCTTAAGTTTAAAAACATGTTCTGGACAACTGGAGTTTTCAAAACCTTGAGGTTGATTGACATACACTTCTTCTGATATATAACCATTAAGGAATGCACTCTTGACATCCATTTGATATAGTTTGATTGAGTGATTTACAGCAAATGAAACAAGTAAGCGAATAGATTCTAACCTGGCGATTGGGGCAAAGGTTTCGTTGTAGTCAATGCCTTCTTGTTGACTGTACCCCTGTGCCACCAGTCGAGCTTTATTTCTGACAACTTCTCCTTTTTCGTTCAGTTTGTTTCTGAACACCCATCTGGTTCCAATAATGTGAGTTCCTTTAGGCTTTGGAACAAGATCCCAGACGTTATTCTTTGAGAGTTGATCTAGCTCTTCTTTCATATCTAGAACCCAGTCATTATCTTGAAGTGCCTCATCACAGGAAGTAGGCTCAATCAGAGATACTAGTCCTAGACGAATTTCTTCAGGTACCTTGAATGTTGACCTAGTTCAGACAGGTTCATCCTTGTCTCCCAGAATCAAATCTTCAGAGATGTTGGGGCGGCTTCTTGATTTCTTCTGGATAGCCGAGGCTTTAGTGGCATCTGGACTTTGTTTATCAGATATTTCTGGTGCTTTGGTCTTTTCGTCAGAACCTGCAAGAGTAATCTCCAGATCTGCAAGTTTCTCAATTAGCTTTGACTTTTCAGGGTCAAGCTTATCATCAAATCTAACATGAATTGATTCTTCCACAATTTTGGTTTTTGTGTTGTATACTATGTAGCCTTTAGAGCGTTCTGAGTATCCTAACATAATACCTTTTTGTGCTTTTGAATCAAACTTGTTCAGATGTTCTTTAGTATTCAGAATAAAGCAAGAGCATCCAAGAGGATGAAAATAAGAAATGTTGGGTTTTCTTCCCTTACACAACTCATAGGGAGTCTTCTCCAGAATAGGTCTTATAGAGATTCTATTTTGAATATAACACACCATATTTACTGCTTCAGCCCAAAAGTGCTTAGCCATATTTGTTTCATTGATCATGGTTCTTGCCATCTCTTGGAGTGTCTTATTCTTCCTTTCTACAACTCCATTTTGTTGTGGAGTTCTAGGACAGGAGAAATCATGGGATATTCCATTAGAATCGAATAGTTCTTCAAAAAATTTATTTTCAAATTATCCTCCATGATCACTTCTGACTTTGATGATTTTAGAGTCAGATTCGTTTTGCACTTTAGAACAGAAGCTAGTGAATACAGAGTGAGACTCACTCTTGTGCTTTAGGAATTTTACCCATGTCCAGCGACTAAAATCATCAATAATAACTAGTCCATATTTATTTCCATTGACTGATGCTGTTTTAACAGGTCCAAACAGATCAATGTGAAGAAGTTCCAGAGGCTTAGAGGTGGAAACAATATTTTTCTTTTTAAAAGATGTTTTGGAAAATTTCCCTTTCTGACATGCCTCACATAAAGCATATGACGAAAACTTTAGCTTGGGTAGACCTCTGACTAACTCGAGTTTATTTAGCTGAAGAGTTTTCTCATGCTAATATGGCCCAAGCGTCTATGCCATACCCATTGCTCTTCATGAACAGACATCAGACATTTTACATTTTGTTCTTTTAAGTCTGAAAGATTTATTTTGTAAATATTGTTTTTCCTCTTGCCAGTAAATATGACTGTTCCATTGTTCTGATTAATTGCTTTACATGTTTTTTGATTGAAGATTACATCATAGCCGTTATCACTTAATTGACTTATTGATAACAGGTTATGCATTAATACTTCTACATAGAGAACATCAGATATAGAGGGAAAAGTTCCATTAGCAATAGTTCTGGAGCCTCTGATCCTTCCTTTCTGATTTCCTACGAAACCTACGAAGTCAGCATCTTTAAGTTCCAGGCTTTGGAACATATACTTTCCTCCCGTCATGTGTCGCGAGCATCCAGAGTCCAGATAGCATGACTGGTGTTTTAACTCTGCTGCATAAGATATCTGCAACATAAACAATCTTATCCTTTGGTACCCAGAATCTTTTGGGTCCTTTATGATTAGTTTTCCCATAGTTTCTTAGAACTTTGGGTTTTCTAGCATTATCAAAACGTTGTGCTTGTGTATGTGTGTAATGATAAGAAAAAGGTGATTTAGGTTTGTCATTTGTGGAAGATTTATCTTCACTGGGGTCATACCCTATTCCTTTTTTTTATTCTGACTTACTCCATAAATCATGGATGCCATTCTGCTTCTCTCTATCCCATTTTTCAGAAACTTTTGAAAAGATTTTTCATATTCATAAATTACTGTGTTCGAAGTTTATGGAGCTTGAGATAACGCTTCTTCAAGTTTTAAACATTGTTTATTTGTGGAGTCTCTTTCTAATATCAAAGTTCGGTTTTCATCTTTTAGTTCTGAAACTGTCATCTCAAGTTTTCCACATTCTTCGATGGTTTCTTCAAGAACCTCTTTTACAGCTTTAAATTTTTGTTAGAGTTTCTGATACGAGTTAAGAGTTTCAGAAAGGCATGATTCAAGGTCAGAGCGAGAAAGATCAGAAAATACCTCTTCAGATTCAGATTCTCCATCTGATGTATTTCTGGAGGTGGTAGCCATTAATGCGACATTCGCCTGTTCTTCAGAGTCTGATTCTGAGGAATCAGATCCACTATCGTCCCAGGTGGCCATCAGTCCCTTTTGGGTTCTGAATGAAATTTTCTTGAAATTTTCTCTTCTAGAGATTTCTTTTTTCAACTTGGGACATTCGTTTCTGTAATGACTTGTTTCCTTACATTCATAGCAGGTTATATCTTTGTTAGGCTTACCTCTGGAAGTTGATTCTAATCGATCCCCCTTGGGTCTTGGTCTTCTGAAGTTGTTATTTCTTTTTCTCCAGAGTTGTTTTACTCTTCTGGTTAAAAGGGATAATTCTTCTTCGTCGTCAGAGTCTTCCTTCTCAGAGTCATCATTGTCTTCTTCTTCATCCTAGAAGGCTTTGTTTCTATCTGGTTTGCGTCTTTCGGATCTGGACTTTAGTGCTACAGACTTGATCTTCTTTTGAGGTTTATCTTCCTCCAGTTCTATCTCGTGGCTTCTGAATGAACTGATGAGTTCCTCAAGGCTGATATTGTTCATATTTTTTGATAACTTTAAAGCTGTGACCATGGGTCTCCATTTCTTTAGCAAGCTTCTAACAATCTTTTTGACATGATCCACAGTTGTATATCCTTTATCCAGCACTTTGAGTCCTACAATTAAAGTTTGAAATCTAGAAAACATTACCTCTACAGCTTCATCGTCCTCCATTTTGAAGGCTTCATATTTCTGGATTAGAGCCAGAGCCTTTGTTTCTTTGACTTGAGAATTTCCTTCGTGAGTCATCCTTAGGGAGTCAAGTATTTCTTTAGTTGTTCCCCTGTTGGTGATCTTTTCATATTCATTGTAGGAAATAGCATTGAGTAGTATCGTTCTGGCTTTGTGGTGGTTTTTGAATTCACGCTTCTGATCATCTGACATTCTGCTTCTGGAAATAGCAACTCCAGCGTCTGTCATAGGTGGTGTGTAGCCAATTGTGACAATATCCCATAGATCAGCGTCGTAGCCCAGAAAGAAACTTTCAATTCTGTCTTTCCAATAATCAAATTTTTCTCCATCAAAGATTGGAGGTTTAACATTGTAACTATCTCTTTCATTGGTGTTGGCCATAGTTTTTCTCACGCTGGATCTCTCTACACTGTTAAGTGTTTGATTAGAAAATCAATAACAAGGTCGACGCTCTGATACCAATTGAAGGTTGAGAAAAACAAGAAAGAGGGTTTGAATTGTTTTGGTAATAAAAACTTTTTCAGAAATCAAACACACACAGGATAAAAAGGAATTGACACAAAATTTTATACTGGTTCGCTTGAAATTCAAAGCTACTCCAGTCCACCCGGCCAAGGTGATTTTGCCTTCAAAAAGGACTTAATCCACTAATCTTGAAAGATTACACAACCAAACGTCTAAGAGAATAATCTCTCAACCCTCTCAAGTATTCAGACTGCGCATAGTCACTTGAGGAAGTAGTTTAAGCAAGAGTAAATTGTAATGTAAAGTGCTTCTAACAAAAAGCAAATATTACAGAAATATAAGAGCAATAGCTTTTCACGTAAGAGAAGTAGCTCGTGAAAATGGGAGAGGATGAATGAGATTTCTGTGTGTCTCAGGTGTGTTCTCTTGTGAAGTATTCTGTCCTTTATATAGTCGTTGTGAGGGACCGTTGGAGTGATGATAGAATCTTGGTCATTGAAGAATAATTAATGTCATTACTCTCCCTGTTTCTTTCTAAAACAGTTTTGTCCGCCTCATTATTCCCTTCTTGAAATACTTTCTTTCCTTAATAAACTTCTTTTCGGTTACACGTTCTGGACTGGTTAGTCTACGTCAGAGTCTTGGTATATCAGAGTTTGTCTTCAGAGGATGATTATGTATGACCCCATCAAAGCTTCTCAATGCTCTAAACTTCTTTTGTATCAGAGTCTGGATTTAGTAGTCTTTTATCGGGTCTTCTGACTTCTTAATGTTGCGTTGGTATCTGCATTGATCAGAGTCAGAACCTTCTGGACGCATCTTTTCTGAGTGGCACCCAATCATCGAATATTTGATATCTGATGTAATTTTGTATCTGATGTATGGTCAGAATCCTGCGTAAATGTTTAGAGTCCTGCACACAGAAAAAATCTCGTTAGAGTACCATTTGTTTCATCCTTTGTTATCATCAAAATCTTAGAGATATATTGTAGAACCAACTTTGTTCTTACACGGTTTATTTCGGTCCCGTGGCTTACTATTGGGCCTTCTTACAATGAGCTCTTTTTTGTGTGCTCGCATTTACTCATTTGCATTTCAAACCCCCAAATCACTTCAAGCATTTTCTTAAATAAATTATGAAGAAAAAGATTGCCCTGGATGGAATATTCAGTCATAATCCCGAATATTAGGACCAAGTTGTAAGAACTTGTAAGCCCTATGTATTCATCTTCTCTTCAAAGTATTTGTAAATATTCAAACATCATTTTATCAATAAAATCTTAAGAAAAAGATTACCCTAGGTGGAATATCCAGTCGTAATCCCGAATATTAGGCCCAAGTTGTAAGAGCTTGCAAGCCATAAGTATTCGTCTTCTCTTTAAAACACCTCAATATTCAAACCATTTTCATAAGTAAGAAAAAGACTACCTGGATGAAATATCCAGTCGTAATCCCGAATATTAGGCCCAAGTTGTAAGAGCTTGCAAGCCATAAGTATTTGTCTTCAATTCAAAATACTTGTAAATATTTAAACTTCTTTTCTCAATAAAATTGAAAGAAAAAGATTACTTGAGTGAAAGGTCCATACGTAGTCCCGAGTATTAGACCTAAGTTGTAAGAGCTTGCAAGTCATAAATACTCGTCCTTCAAGACCAAAAATACATCTAACCAATCAAACTATTTTTTTCACGCCACTGTGTGATTGATCAAAAAACCTTTTCATAAACGAAAGACATATTGTCTTAAGATAATGTAAAGCAATGTTTCGGCCATAATTTGAGTTAAGATTAGTGATGTTTTTCCGAATGTTGATTTGTAAATCCATTCGATGTGTGGTATACGTTCGCTCCTCATCTGTTTTGGGTAAAACAATGTTTTCATCGATTAATACAATATAGCCTTCACTAAAATCGACCAACAAACACACATTTTTTTACCCAGAACTACGTAAGCCTTGAGTTCTCTATTGCACCCGGAGATACGTAAGAGCAGGATTTGTAAATCTTGTCAGACCCGTTAATAAAAAACTTAGGTTTAGTCCCCTTCGTTGCAAAATCAAAAAACATTCTTCTCTCTTCTGTTCTTTCTTTTCTACCTAATAACTCGAGAAGTCTAACATTTCTAAGCTAACATTAACACGCACAACTAACCTAATGGTTCTCGTTGAGTACAACAGACGTGAGGGGTGCTAATACCTTCCCCTTGCGTAATCGACTCCCGAACCTTGATTTGGTTTCGACGACCATAATCATTGTCATTCTTTCTTGAGTTTTATTGATATTTTCCCTTTCCTTAGGAATAAATAAAGTTCGGCGGAGACCCTGTTTAGTCCATCATGCGAGTGTGCGATTGCACTTCTCTTAAGTCGTGTTCTCATTTTTTCAAGGTGCGACACATATCAACAATGGATATATGGCATGGTAATAATGTAATTAGCATAATAATTATAATAACATTTAGTGATCTATAATCAATCACGTAATTGCAACCATGCATAACATAATTCACCCTTCTGGACTACCACAAATATAATCAAACACACCATCCCAATCATTCACAACACATCAAATAATTTATCAATACAGACCTCATCCATATTCGTCATATCATACACTTCTTTTCCACCTACTACCAACCTCTGCTAAAATCATTAAAATAGTGTATCTCTAAAACAAAGTTACATCCCTTTGTTTTAGCTACCCAACACTTCTAACTCCGTCCCAAAATGACTTACGAGTTGAAAGTTATTATGAAAACCATGCACGAAGGCATTACCAAAAAGTTGTTGTTTTTTCTGAAATTTTCAGCATAATTTTCATCTTCCCCAATCCCAAAAACGTTCATGAAATCATCACTCAAAAATGTTTTACCCTTGAAAACAAGTTATAACCCTCTGTTTCAGATACCCAATACTTATAACCTCGTCCCAAAATAATTTAGGAGTTGAAAGTTACGATCAAAACCGCACACGAGGGCGTTAACAAAAAGTTGCTATTTTTATGAAATTCCCAACACAATTTTCATCTTCTCCAATCAAATAAACGTCCATGAAATCATCACCAAAAATATTTTATGGTTTTAAATTCAGTCAAAACATACATATATTAATCACTACTTATATTCATATAATCATGGATCTATATACTATATCAATCCATAAAACCTTCAAACATCATCAATGGTGGACATACATAGACACTTTAAAACATAAATTTCGTTTAACAAATATCAACATTCATCATCAATCCAAAAAGAATTCAACACTCCTCTACTCTTCCATTCATATCCCTATAATTGAACCAAATTCACACCCTTATCTTGTAATTTCAGAAAAATCCAACCTTTTGGTTATTCTCTTCCCTAGGGCTCTCTTGGGCTTTTCCTTGCTTTTCTATTCTCTTGTCACTTTTTCTTCAATTCCAAAACTTTCACATGCTGTAAAAAATTTCCTTCACTTCCCTCATTCTAAATTAAAAACCTAATTTCTATCTTTCTAATATTCCACTAAGGTCCAACTTATTACTAACTTACATTATTTATTTTAATTTTTCATAATTCGCACTTTCCACCCCCAACTCATTATTTCCTTTTATTTTATTATTTATTTTAAGTAATAACACTAAAACATTATTTTAATCAATTAAATAATTATAAATAAATCTACCAACCTCTAGTCACTCTTCACACTCTCTACCCAATGGTCACCCGCCATTGTTGCTCTAACACATCTCAATTATCACACAAATAATAATTAGATACACACATAGGATTATAATTAATTAATATAAATAATTTCTAAAAAAATAGGATGTTACACAAATCACATGATTGGTCAAAAAGTGTGGTTAGCATATTTCGATTCCTAGAAGTAGAGCAAGGTCAAACTTGCTGATAATAACTCGTTGCAAGAAGAATGTACTAGCGACATAGTTATTAAAAGGAGCAATGGAGGAAAAACTATGATCAAAGATGTATTCTATGTACCTGGAATGAAGTGCAATATGTTAAGTGTTGGACAATTGGTCGAAAAAGGTTTCTCAGTGATTATGAAGGATGGAGCCTTGGAACTGTTCGACACTCAAAATAATTTGGTCTTGAAATCTCCTTTGTCGAAGAATAGGACATTCAAAATCATGATCAGTCTGACTGAAGTACAATATCTAAAAATTGTTGTCGACCATAAGCATAATTGGTTATGGAATTTGAGGTTTGAACATTTGAAATTTCGATCACTAAAACAACTTTATTACTCAATATATGGTAATTGGTATACCAAGTCTGGAGATGCCCGACAAACTCTATGAAGGTTGTCTAGTCGGAAAGCAATGCAAAAAGTCTTTTGTTTCAACCATGCTAATGAGATACTCCTGCATGTTAGTTTAGTAGCGCCTAAGAGGGGGGGGGGGGGGGGTGAATTAGGATCTTTGAAAACTATTTCCGGTTTATGAAAAACTTTGTTCTTTCTTTTCTGGTTATGTTAAGCGATGAACGGTAAAGTGCGGAAAGATAAAGAACACAAAGAAATATACTGGTTCCCCTCACAGATCGAGAGTACTCTAGTCCCCTTTCAACATGAAAGAGATTTCACTATCTGTTATGACTTGTACACGACAGACACAATCACCAAGAACAACCTCTTGTGATTCACCAAGTTGATATGAGAACAATCCTCTCAAACTCAACTCTCTTGCTTCCAACAATCCTGGACAGCAAGGTGTTTACAAAATCCACAATCTTATTTTTAACAACTCAAAAAAATAAGATATGGATTACAACAATGGTTTAAATGTAAAGTTTGTAGTATAATGATCACTCAAAGTGATATATAAATTTGCTTGATCTTCTCTTCCAATGAAAATAATTAACAACACAAAGATATTAGATTGCTCAAGAATTTTCTGTTTTGAATGATATGAAAATATGCAGAAAATATCTTGAATGAAAGTTTAAAACAATAAGTGTGAATTCTGAAAATTCTAAGAGATTGATTGGAAGAGGTGAAACTTGAATTTGAAAGATCATGAATTTATATGCACATAACACCTCAAATGAAACATGGTAATATTCTGAAAGAATCATGAACATTTGTCAAAGATGAATTGAAAAGATTCCATGAAATGGTGCATGAAGAGGTGTATGAACATCCACTGATTTTTCAGAAATGCACAGTGGTAAATCGATTTACATAATGGCTAAATCGATTACCCTGTTGCAACGTTTAAAATTTTCAAAATCTTTCAGTGGTAAATCGATTTCCCTAAGAGGTAAATCGATTTACCTAGTTAAAAAAACTTAAAATTTCGCTTCTGGAAAAGTAATGCTCTAGTGGTAAATCGATTTACCTAAGTGAAAAATTTATTCTTTGCATTTAAAAAATATGAAGGCTCTAGTGGTAAATCGATTTCTCTTATAGGTAAATCAATTTACCTAGTTTGAAAATGAAAAATATGTTTCTAAGACATTTTCCATGCACTATGAAAAGTTATGCAATAGCCATATGAATACTTGAGCATCTAAGACATTAGTGAAGGTAAGTATTGTCATTATACCTTCTTGAAGTGAATAACTTAACTTCTTGAATCAAGATGCTTTATCATTGAATAAAATCTTTGCCTTCTTGTTGCTTGGAGTTTTGTCTTCATCAAAAACATTCGTCATAGAGAGGCTTGACTTCACATTCTCCCCCTTTTTGATGATGACAAATAATCCTCTTTGATGCGTGCAATTTCCGGAAATGAAAATTTCTCCCCCTGAGATGTATAACTCCCTCTAAACTTGAGAAGCTTATGATCATGTTGACTTGATCATCTTGAAGGAGATTTGTATCATTTGTACCTTAGGAAATTCACAAGCATACAAGCATAATTCATAACACCTTTCTCCCCCTTTGACATTACCAAAAATAAGGGAAAGATGGGTGAAAGATAATCACATGACAAATATAAAATATAATATACAGCATAATTAGTAAAAATAACCTCATGCATTCCAAAATTGAAATCATAAATAATGAAATCAAACAAAGTTGTGGTACCAAGTACCTTACACCAAAATAGTTCAAATATTAGACATAATTAACATAATGAAACCAAATGTGCAATTAGCAACCTATAACAAGAATAATGCACACAAACAGAAAAACACTAAGGTTGGTTCATGTCATTGTTGGTGTTGGTGTAGTTGTTGCCTTGGTATGGAAATTGTTGTTAAATGGGCGTAAATATAGGAGCGGGAGCATCCGGGTTATTTGGATCATATGGAGGGATATTGATATGCGATTAGAGATAAGAGAAGTGTTGATTCATGTCGGTTTGAAGAAGGTTTATGCGGTTGGTGGTGGCTTCATGATTTAGTGCAATTTGATTATTTGCTGAAATCCATTAGTCATTGATGGATGTGTTAAGGTTGGAAATTGAGATGTCATGAAGTTAAAGAGGTCTTGATTACTTAAAGCACTTGGAGGAGGTACATCTTCACCACCATTTCCTTCTTGAGGAATCTCTTCATTTTCTTCATTATTGCCACCAATAAACATAACCGACTTAGTTTCCGGATTATACCGATAGCCCATCCGCTTGTCCACATTCTTGATAGAGATTTTGTGACTTCTTGTATCCATAAGACAATATTCAACATGACTAAAATAAACATTAAAATACTCCATAATACGAGTGATGAACCAAGCATAAGGAAGAGACTTAAACTTGTTGGTGTGAGTCATCAAATGGTGAAGAATGAGACGTGACCAATTAAGCGAAATGTCATTCTTAATAGCATACAATGCTTTCATATCCATATCGGTAACAGTAAAATGATTTGAATTTCTAGGAAGTATAACATAAGCCAAGAAATAATGAAGAATCTATCATTGATGAAAAATTTTCCAGCACTCCAAAAATCTTTTGGTGGTTCTTCCCCACCATGAGATTCAATCCTTTTTACATGATATTCGTCTTTCGATATCCTACTTGAGCTAAAATAAAATTCTCTTTTATTATAATCATTCCATACTTCATCCTCTGAATCATATAACATGTGACCACCCGAGGGAATGTCCAAAATTTGACCAAGTCTCTTAGGGGTCAAGGTAATCTTTTTCCCTCTAACATGTGAAACAAATTTTCCATTCTCAATGCACATGTTGCAATAAAACATTCTCACTAAATCTGGATAATAGGGTCCAGAAGAAGTTATGAGAGCCCCTAAACCTAGAGAAATTAATTTATCTTGAAAATTAAAGTATTCGTAAGGAAAGTGTTGATTCTAAGTGTTGGCAGCAATTTTGGTAAAACAAAGAGTGTTCACAAGATGTCATGTGTGATGTCTTAACATGAGATATCCTATGTACTTGCTGGAGTTAAAGAAGATATGCAAGCAGGATTGTTTCAGAATGCCACATACAAAGACAAGGCTTCTGATATTGGTTGTACCTGCTGGAGCTTAATGGAAGACATGATCATGCAGGATTGTTTCAGATGACATATACAATGTCATGGTATCTGATATGGTTGTACCTGCTATAAAAAGAAATATGGAGTATGCAGGATTTTTCCAGATGTCAGACCCGATGTCATGACATCATGTACACAGAACATTCAGTATGAATGTCTGGGGTTTTGTGATTGCATAATTAATGGCAATCATTGGTTGATTGAAGATACGGCCAGCTGGCGCATTCTATCAGGGATTTCAACCAGATTTGTTTATTTTCCAGGAAGATCTTTACAGTTGTTATAAAGATTTGATTGGAAAATATATTTAGGGTTTTCAAGATGTCCAATGTTTCTATAAAAAGGGACTCAGAAAACCTGTTTGAATACACAACCAAGACTAAGCGAAATACAGAGAGAGAGCTAGGGTTTGTGTCTGTTTAGTCATAAGACTTGTAGGTCATTCAAGTCATCCATTGATGATTGAATTGGACTGATTTGTGGTTGTAATTTGTAAGCCTCAAACAATGTAAAAATTAGGGGTATGTGTGAGGTAAACCTCCCAACCTGTGGGAAGGTTACCAAGTGTTTCTTAGTGCTTGAAAGCATGAGATTATTTGTAACTCAAAGCCTGTAGGCAAGAGTTGTTATGTTCTTGAACGAAGCTATGAAGCAAGTTCAGGATGTTTAAACATTACATGGTAATTGTAGTGATAGAAATGGAAACTGGAGGTTTCTATCTAGGAGTTCCTAGGTATAGATTGCATTGGGTAGGGATTAAGTGAAGAGTTGTAAACGGGGGAGTTTAACTCTGAAGTAATACTGCTAATAGTGGATCTTCTTCCTGGCTTGGTATGCCCCCAGAGTAGGTAATGTTGTACCGAACTGGGTTAACAATTATTGGTGTTTTTACCTTCTGCACACTATATATTGTCTGTTATAACTCAGTCTGCTTCTAGTCTGTTTATGAAGAGAATAACAGACTTGACACATAGCCTGCAGTCTGATTGCAAAACTGAATGTTATGACATTCATTGTTGACTGCTGTTACTGATAGACTGGTTGGTCTGTTACAGTTCACCCTTCTGTAATATTGGAACAAGTGATGTTCAAATCAATGTTGAGACATCATGCTGATAACTGGGCAGGATCAATAAACATAAGTGCTATGATTGATCTCCACTGTGTCTTTGCACTAGATGGACAAAAATGGATGTTCTTATTTCCATGGTGGTATATTATAAGATGTCTTGACATCTGTGACTGAGTGCATATGAGTACTGGATTTTAATTGTTATAACTGTCTTGCTGTATTAGTAGCAATGTTGGATCAGATGTCATAACTTCGTGTAGAACATCTTAACTCTGACTATACCAGAATTTCAATTGGTATCAGAGCAGGCATCCTGTTCTGTTTCTGGATGAGATCCATGGGTGATACTTTCTAGTATCTTGCAAGGAGTTATGTCAGTACTGTTGTTGGAACCTGTGGAAGGTTCTGTGATTCCCCTGAATGGTCCCTTGAATTAGGTGGTTGGACTATTCATAACAGGAACTATGTGTACCTGTCTCTGGAGGTTGGCAATTGGCCTTTGTGAGGAACAACTGTGCTAGTATTGAAACATATTCAAATGTGGTATGTTCTTGGAGGCTGATCTGGTGAAGTGTGTGGTCATAGGTTGAGTTGTATTATGATTTCCGCTGCATAATACCTGGCAAAACTCAAACTCTGATGAAGGTTCCCCTCATGTGGATGAAAGGCTGTTGTATTCAAGATTTCATCATAATCTACTGAAGATGTCAAAGATACTTGAGTCTCCTCAAGTCCACTCATCATGACGTTCTCACTTCAGGATGGTAAGAATCACCTGATCACTGATTCTTTTACTCTCTTGGGTAGTGTATATGAAGACCTTGAAGATTTTCAAGTAGGGTTTGTTCCAAGGAAGTGGAACTAATGTTCTATGCGATGTTAGAACATGTTGTTCAACAAGTATGCAGTTACTGGTTGAAGAGCAGATGTTTTTAGGTGTCAAACAAAGGGATACTTGTGTTTAGAACCTACTCCTGACCTGGAAGAGGAGACATCTGTGTGTGCTCAAGAAGGTCACTTTTAGACGTCTGATCTCTAGAAGTGAAGCTGGTTGAGATGCGACATGGTGCAATTTCCTGTTGTCTATCTTATTCCTATAGATTGATCAGGATTGGATAGTTGTTCCCTGAAGTACTATGTTGTGTTGGAAGACAAGTTCCCTGGATGTTAGAAGTCAATAATGGGATAACCTGATTGCTATTTCATTTAAGAGGATTGGGACCATGAATCTTGTTATTCAAACATCACGCTCAGAAGTGGCAGTTCTTTCAAGGAGTGAGAATATGAAGATTCAGATATTGGTTGAGGTAGTATGCTCTGGCAATGCATATCTACTATTGACGAGTGTTGCTTTCTTTCACCAGTACTTATAGTCAGCTGGAGTCTGATTGGTGTGATTGGAATATGTATAGGTATAACTCATAGAGTTAGTTGACACTTGTAGGGATGTTGTATGTCATGTTGAGACATTTGTGTACAATGCATGGATATTGGTGTGGAGTTTCCATGATTGTTAATTTGAGGGGGAGTTTTGGTTAACCTCCTCACGTTTGGTCAGCCTAGGGTCTGGTTGGCTGTTGACCTGTGTCACATGGGTTCTGGTGGTTGTGTGACACATTTGCAAGGAAGGATTCATCTCTCTCATTCCTAAGGGTGAATTTAATTTGGGAAGTTTTTCAAAACTGTTGAGGTGCTTGCAAGCAGAAGATGTTGACACAAGAAGAGTATTTTCAAAGTATTCTTATGGTGGAAGTATCTGAAAGGAAAATTGGGAAAGGATTTAAGATCAATGTCTACTTGTGCCAAGTACAAGTATTTAATTGATTATCCTTGGAGCTCAAGATAACTGATGTTTTTAAAGATGGTGGAACATCTCGTCTTCAAGACCCTGTGCAGAATCACAGGAAGGATAGTACATTGGTTTATGATCTATCACTTTGGTGGCAGCAAAAGCATATGATCTCTGAAAAGGTTTCCTGGCAAGAAACATGTTCAGCCTTGGTGTGTACAAGAAGAAGAAAACATCATAGTCCTGATGGTGGTTACTTGGATCAGGTTACTTCTGATCTAGGTAAGGAAGTGCATTGGCTAATGCACACTGTGGAGTTAAGAATAAGTGGCAGCATTCTTGACATCATGGAAACAGATTTGCTTTAGGAAGTGGAATCCTTGGTATAGCTGAAGGGATAGTTTCTAACTGGTCCTTCTGAAGACTCATGCATCAAAGTGTCTGATGTCTTTGGAGAAGAAGCAGGGATTCATCAAGGTGTGAGCTTGGATGACTTAACTGCAAACCTGCAGGATGGAGGTGGTTTACTCTAACTTGGTTTCTCAATCAAGTCTATGAGAACGTTGAACTCTTGTTCTGTGAAGGGAGGAAGTTCTTTCAAGTGGCAGAAGAAGGAGCTGAATTCAACAGCTAGATGTTAAAACACAATGTTGTGACATTTAGTTCAACATCAGAATCTTAGTTGGTAAAGTGGCACATCAACTTAAGATAGAAGGGTCTACAGAGTTGTAGATTGGGTACTTCAAAAAGATCGTTCTCATTGCAGTTCTTTGGAGTTGCTGGATGGAGAGGATGTTACATGTTCATGTCTTAGAGAATCTAAGTTTTGTTTAACATGTAGCTTGAAGTTCAAGTCTCACTTGGAAGGTCAGAATATCTTTGGGAGAAGTCTGATAAACGTGGAGAGGTTAAAAAGGTGGCATTTGACTTTTTCATATGAGGATTCATGAAGGAGGTAATCAACCAGTGGCAATTGGTCTATCTCAGAAGTGAGTTCGAAGAATCAAGATAATCAACATATGGCAGCTGATTACTCTTGAGGAAAGCCTGAGACAAATTACTTTTGAGCAGAAAAGTGGTAAGTTGAAGACAAAAGGAGGTGTTTTCTATTCATCTCTTGGAGCTTGTGGTAGGAGTTCTGAGCTATCTATGGAAGATTATCTCTTATAATGGGATGAGAATGTATATGTCCCAATTTGTGTCTGGTTTCTTGAGGATCAAGCTAGTGACTCAGTGATATTTGAAGATTATCAGATGGTGTTATGTTGTGAAGGATGTCCTAACTTATGTTAGAACACTTTGTGAAGTGGTTTTCTGTTCTGGTTAGAAGAGAGATTGGCACAGAGTGTGGATGTGTTCAGCCAAGAGGGTTGAACAGAGGGTGTGCTCTTGAAGACATGAAGATGCGTCTTATGTTTTCCATTCATCAAGTGGTCTGGGTTCTCTTTGAATCAGGAAGTATGTGAAGGTCCAACTTTGGGGTGTTGGATATGTTCATGTGTGATCTCCAAGTTTCAAGAGGACAATTGGTTGTTCATGACAGGGGGAGTTCTGTCTTTGCACTGCAAGTAATCATCAAGCTTGTGGTCTATGTGTTCTCAGATAACAAGGCATGGCACCTTGTTAATTAGTGGGATGATGTGGTGTGTGTCAAGGCTGAGTGAGCAGAAGAATGTCTGACCAGATGTCACGACATTGCCTTGGACAATATTGTTATTTACTTCTAAAACTTACAGTCATAAGGAAATATGGATGTGGTGTGTACTCCATGAATATTATGTTTTAACATGTTTAATGTTATAACATCTGTCCTGACATTCTCTGACAGACTAATTGACATTTATTTTGTCTAATTGGTCACCTTTGGTCAATTTTGTCTAAAAAGGGGGAGAAGTGTTGATATGGAAGCAGTTGTGGAGAGATGTGTGTGGCTGGACTGGAGGATAGCTATTATTGAAAGAAGTGCACAGGTGCTACAACAGTATGTTTGTCTATTTACAGATGTCAAAAGGGATGTCTGATAAGGTGTACAGGTGCTGATGTTGAAGCAGATGTCAGAATGACATTCTGGCTGGTACAGGTGCTGGAGTTACAGTAGCTGTTATTTGATGAATGCACTGATTTAGGGGGAGAAGAAGTACCCTTGTGCATTGTGCATTTGTGTGTCTTACTAGTTGCATCCATAACTAGTAATTTTGTTGATTGTTGCACAGATTGAGGGGGAGGAGAAGTACCCTTGTGCATGTGTGTATTACTAGTAGCCATAGCTAGTAATTGTTTTGCTTCTACTTGTCACAACGCGAAAAACAACCGGCGGAAAAAGCACACAGAGCCGCCACCGTGCGTTATTTATCCCAAATGAGGGAAAGGAAACGCTCGAAGTAAACCTGGAAAGCGGAGATTGCAAGGTACGAGAGTCGGTTACGCAAGGGGAAGGTATTAGCACCCCTCACGTCCGTCGTACTCGACGGGATCCACGCTCAAGAGAATAGAATAAGGTTGCTAACAAACTGCTCAAAGAATGCACGCACACTGGAATAAACAGGTGAAAGAAGACGGAGGAAGCGGACTCGGCAGGATGTCGCATCCTGGGCCTACGTAGTTTGTCAGAAACAAACATCAGAGTCAACGTAGTTCGGGGATACGGGAAACGGGCTCGCTAGGATATCGCATCCCATGCCTACGTATCTCATCTGGAATGAGAATCAGAGCTACCGTAGTTCGGCTAACGCACGCCGAAACAAAACACAACACAAAGACGCTGAGACGTCAAAAGAAACCCAACAAGGAAACGGAATGCCAATAGCTGGACTTATATCCAACTCCAAACAAAGGCAAATAAGGAAACGGACTGCCAATAGATGGGCTTACGTCCGACTCCAAACAAACAGCACATGGAAATTGAATGCCAATCAATGGGCTTACATCCGACTCCAAACAAACAAGCAATCGCTAACCAGCGAACACCAAAGGTAGAAAGCAAATTGACAAACTAAAAGGGAGTCTGGAACTCGAGCCTAGAAGTTGTCAAGCAAAACACACGCAAAAAGAAAAAGGTTGCCCGGAGAGATCTCGCACGATCTCCTGCCTACGTACCTCATCTGGTATGAGGATCAGGGCAACGTAGTTCCGCTTAACAGGGGAGAAACTTTCTCCTAACCAGAGACTAGGGAGACTAACTAAAAGGGAGTCTGACTCGAGCCTAATAGTTGTCATGCAATCCACAATAGTCCTAGGTTGAGGTATCTAAACAGAACCTAACTCGCACAGGAAGCAAGTTGAAACAGCAAATAAACAGCAAGTACACATCACAGGTGAACAGGTATCACACACTATATGCAAACAAGCGGCTCATACAAGGCTGGGCTTTAGTCAAGGGGTCATATCAACCTCGACAAACAAGCCGATACTGGAAGGGTATCTGAGAGCTCTTAACCACTGGCATTGACCGTCAGGGTGAGTAGATGAAAGGTAATGAGGGTAAGACCTCATAACTCTTAACCCGGGCCTGGGTGAGCTTGAACCAACGAAAACGTGGGGATCCAGAATGAGGGACCGTACACCACTTGACTGACTCTATATACAAGGATCTTGGGTGTTTATTCAAAAGCATCACCACATAGTGCGAGCATAATGAAAGACTCAACTGAATAGCAAGGGATTGATTGCTAATCCCTTCTATCTGCCAATCGCCTCTTCACTTAGGAGGACTTAAGTCACATGCCTCGACAAGGAGGTCTTTAGCACAAAAGTAAACAATCACAGACATTGCCTCTTAAGGAGGACTTCAGCCAAATGCCTGCCAAAAGAAACGACAGGGCTTCCAGACTACATGGAGTTAGAGAATGATTACCTAGGTGGTATACCAACCACAAGCAAAGCACAACTCAAGCAATGAGCTAAAAGCAACTAAAGTACATGTGCAAAAGGCTAGTCAATTAGTAACTCAGACAAACAAACAGAAAACAGACAAAACCAATCAACAGTGTTACACCAAGCAAAGCATAAGTGCAAGCACTCAAATTGTTTCATCATTTCAAATGACCTATAAAACAGCAAGGGTTAGTGGTCAAAGTAATTGGCATCTCAAGAAATGAGGCCAAACCAATCACTAGAGCTAGACGCTTGAACCTGAAATACAAAGCTCAAAAGGTGAGTACAAACCACTAGTGCAAGGACTAGGGTCAAAGGCAAAGCAAAAAGTCAAAACAGCAACCAATATTCAACATGAAGCATATTTATTCAAGTGAGAACATGTCCTAAAAAGGATCAAACTCAAATCCTAAGGCAAATCCATCTAATGATAATGCTAAGGCAAAGGCATACAATGTGATCAACAATTGGGCATCAAGAAGAGAAAATGTACATTAAATCAGAAACACATCCAATGATCATGAAAATTTATATACAAGCTCAACATGTTAAACACAAGCATCATGAAAAAATCTAGAATCATAGGAGCTTAATTGGCATGGGAATGAAAATGAACAAGATCAACATCAAAATGTGTGACACACATTGTCACACCATACATCCATGTGTCTAAAACAAAGATGAAATATGCTAAAAATGCCAAACCAAAGCTCAAAAATCAAGTATCATGTTAGGATTCAGCATATCAAATTTCGAATTAATTGGACAAACAATGATCATTTCACAAAACATTTAGCAACACATGTCACATTTTGCATCATGTTCAAACATCAATTCACCATTCAAAATCCAGAAATGATAAAATCAGGAAATGCATATCACAAAATACTAGACATCCATACAATCATGTGGGAAAAAATTGCATTCAATTTGGATTAATTTTCTATTTTTTATGATTTTTACAAGTTGCATGAAAATAATGGAATAACATGAAGCATTACATGGAAAATGAAATATGAACAAAAGCTGGAAAATGCTATCACCAAGTGTTGAATACAGGACCTGGAGGTTAACAAGGTGCGCTTCAGGAAATAAAATTCACAAATGGTTGGAGGCGCGTTTTAATCAAAACGCAGCGCTCCATTTATGAGGTGGCGCACACGTGAGCGGCCAAAGGACACGCAGGCCAGTCAAAAGAAGCCTGGCCAATGGAAGCGCCAAGCAGGCGCATGCATGGACGGTGACTGGACAACAAAACCCTAGCCTAATTGCAGAGCCGGCGACGGTGGCGCTCAGCCGTCTTCTCCGACGGTTCAGGCGGAGGAGCAACACAAATTTTTGCAGAAATTGAAAACAGGCACATGGATCGAAAGATCTCTCAATGGAGAACACGAATCTACCATTTAAACATCCTAATTCTCCATAAATTCTCTGGATCGAGCAAAAGAAAAATCATGCACCAAACTTTAAATCAACACAACTTCATCAATATTCATCCATTTTCCATGAAATTTATGTCAGAATTCTCAGCATGAAAAGATCTACAATATCATGTGTATAAAATGAAGAATTAAGATGATCGAATTTCCAACCTCTTGAAGAGCAGTGGATGAAAACAGCGTGTTCAAGGCCTAGGAATGTCCAGATCTTCCTCCTTTGGTCTCTAATGAAGCTCTATGTAGGAATTGGCACTTGAATTGTCCTGGATCTTGTTGAATTTCAAACCTCCATTGAAGTGTTGATGTGCTTGAACAACTCCAAATCTTGCTCAATTTCCACAAATTATGGCTGGATCTTGCTCAAAACTCTTCCATGATCATGATTCTATGAAGAAAAAGTGTGTTTGTATGGAGAAAATTTGAATTCCAATGAGAGAGAATTTTGGAGGGAAAAGCAAATCTAGATCTAGAACTTGTGAAAACTGAGCAAAACAGTTACGATTAAGCTTATATATGACATGTTAATTATGTTGTAATCATGATTAGGCATTGGCTAATGAAAGTTTAATGAAAAATGAGGTGTATGACCAAATTGCAAAATTCACCTTATGCATGGCAATATGAACGTGAACAGTGCACATGCATGGTGTATTTTCACTTAAAATCAACTTATGAACATGATGGCAATGGTATTAGACTCATGTGATCAACCAATTTCAAATTCTTCATTTTCCCTCCAAAAAGCACATGCAGGGGCAAATGATCATATGAATCAATTTCATGCAATACAATGATGGATTTGGAGAATATTGGTCATGATATGCAATTTGCAAAAAGAGTGGCCTAAATTGGAGTTTTGAATCAAAAGTTATGGTACTTTGAAGTTTCATGCACACTTGGTGATCATTTGCTCATAACTTCCCAACCATTCATCAGATGCTCATGATCTAGGACTTTTTGGAAATGGGAGAGAAAGATCTTCAACTTTCATGTTGGACAAAATTTCATTTGAAGCTTCTTTGATGTTGGAAAGTCAAGTTGAATGTAGACTAAAAACTTGCCATTTTTGGAAACTTTCGATTACAGGTCACTTTCCATTTTTGGAAACTTTTGATTTGGCTTCAACTTCTTCAAGGTATGTGTTTGACATGATGAATAAACCTCTTTGGGACATGAATGAAGTGTCTCAAACCGTTTCTCCACCTCATAGCCCTCAACTCTTGCACAGTTGACTGTATAGGTCCTCAAATGACCCAGACATGCTCTGATCAGCTTGAGCCTCTACCACTTGAGGAAATGGCTCAGAAATGAACCCCTTGCTCATATAAGCTTATCCACATAACCATTTGATCTTCATCATCAACAAATACCTCATTTCCTTGAGAAACCCTGGTTGAAAGAATAACATTGATTAGGGTTGACCAGAGGTCAAAACCCTAATCCAGAGGAAACTTGAGCAAGCACAATGAAACCCTGGAGGATGACACAACCATGATGATGGTGATATATCCTTGCCAATAAGATAATGCTCAAAACCATTGAAGAACCAAGAAAACCCTAATTGAAGCACAAACCCTCGGATGGTTGATCACCAATTCATGGACCCTCAGGCTTGAACCATGTACCTCTCCATCTTCTGAAAAGACTTTGGAGGATGATCTCTTATTTCACATGATATGCAATATGCAAATGCCTAATGTCCTAGAATGAAATGCAATATGCTAACTAGCCCCAAGAAGAGGAGGGCAAATTTTGAGGTGTTACACTACTGCTAATTAAACTACTGTTATGTGGTTTAAACTGCTGATAGTTTGCCTTGTGAACAACAAGGACAAATATATGTTTTAGCCAAAATTTTCCAAAGGGGGAGGTTGTTGATTCTAAGTGTTGGCAGCAATTTTGGTAAAACAAAGAGTGTTCACATGATGTCATGTGTGATGTCTTAACATGAGATATCCTATGTACCTGCTGGAGTTAAAGAAGATATGCAAGCAGGATTGTTTCAGAATGCCACATACAAAGACAAGGCTTCTGATATTGGTTGTACCTGCTGGAGCTTAATGGAAGACATGATCATGCAGGATTGTTTCAGATGACATATACAATGTCATGGTATCTGATATGGCTGTACCTGCTATAAAAAGAAATATGGAGTATGCAGGATTTTTCCAGATGTCAGGCCCGATGTCATGACATCCTGTACATAGAACATTCAGTATGAATGTCTGGTGTTTTGTGATTGCACAATTAATGGCAATCATTGGTTGATTGAAGATACGGCTAGCTGGCGCATTCTATCAGGGATTTCAACCAGATTTGTTTATTTTCCAGGAAGATCTTTACAGCTGTTATAAAGATTTGATTGGAAAATATATTTAGGGTTTTCAAGATGTCCAATGTTTCTATAAAAAGGGACTCAGAAAACCTGTTTGAGTACACAACCAAGACTGAGCGAAATACAGAGAGAGAGCTAGGGTTTGTGTCTGTTTAGTCGTAAGACTTGTAGGTCATTCAAGTCATCCATTGATGATTGAATTGGACTGATTTGTGGTTGTAATTTGTAAGCCTCAAACAATGTAAAAATTAGGGGTATGTGTGAGGTAAACCTCCCAACCTGTGGGAAGGTTACCAAGTGTTTCTCAGTGCTTGAAAGCATGAGATTATTTGTAACTCAAAGCCTGTAGGCAAGAGTTGTTATGTTCTTGAACGAAGCTATGAAGCAAGTTCAGGATGTTTAAACATTACATAGTAATTGTAGTGATAGGAATGGAAACTGGAGGTTTCTATCTAGGAGTTCCTAGGTATAGATTGCATTGGGTAGGGATTAAGTGAAGAGTTGTAAACGGGGGAGTTTAACTCTGAATTAATACTGCTAATAGTGGATCTTCTTCCTGGCTTGGTATGCCCCCAGAGTAGGTAATGTTGTACCGAACTGGGTTAACAATTACTGGTGTTTTTACCTTCTGCACACTATATATTGTCTGTTATAACTCAATCTGCTTCTAGTCTGTTTATGAAGAAATAATAGACTTGACACATAGCCTGCAGTCTGATTGCAAAACTGAATGTTATGACATTCATTGTTGATTGCTGTTACTGATAGACTGGTTGGTCTGTTACAGTTCACCCTTCTGTAATATTGGAACAGGTGATGTTCAAATCAATGTTGAGACATCATGCTGATAACTGGGCAGGATCAATAAACATAAGTGCTATGATTGATCTCTACTGTGTCTTTGCACTAGATGGACAAAAATGGATGTTCTTATTTCCATGGTGGTATATTATAAGATGTCTTGACATCTGTGACTGAGTGCATATGAGTACTGGATTTTAATTGTTATAACTGTCTTGCTGTATTAGTAACAATGTTGGATCAGATGTCATACCTTCGTGTAGAACATCTTAACTCTGACTATACCAGAATTTCTGAAAGGAAGAGAGATCACCGAATTTTGGAGTTTGAACAATCTTCTTTTGTTAAAACTTTTGATACCTCTCCAATTCCTCCGGGGTGTGATCTTTGAAGAAATTTTGAACATCCATGGATGATGACGAAGCTTTTTCTTTCCCTTTTCCAGCAGTTCCAGCTTTTCTCTTAAGTTTTGATGCCATGAGTAAAGGTTAGGAGATGATGGAGATAAGGTTTAATGAAGGCTTTGGGTGATTTGGAGAAGATGAACTTTTTGAGGTGAGAGCACCAAGTGGGCAGATTCTGGCTGCTAGGTTAAAGTGAGGTTTTGTGAGAAATTTTTTCTTTTAAATGGGAGAGAGAAGGGATGTGATTGGACCAACCAAAGTAAAAGAAAAGAAAAAAATTTGAACACGCAGAGGTAAATCAATTACCATATGGCCAGGAAGCACAAAAGGTGAAAAGTTTCAGGGGTAAATTGACTTACATCATGGGTAAATCGATTTACCTAGTTCAAAATATGCCAAACACGGAAAAAAATGCTACTGTTTAATGGGTAAATTGATTTACATCATGGGTAAATCGATTTACTCAGTGCCAAATATGCCAAATACAAAAACCAGTGCTACTGTTTTATGGGGAAATCGATTAACAACATGTGTAAATCAATTTACCAAGTGAAAAAGCTAAAACCACACATATTTTTATCAAAGATTCATGCAAGAGACATCCAATGAATCATGTAAAAGAAAGGAGTAGAAGTAGAGAGCCATGAAATAACTTTCAAAAGTAAATAGATGAGTTGGAAACGTATGTGCCCCTTTGATTATTGATGTGTTTTTGACGAATTATATGTCACACTCATCTAGAATCTCAAGTTCCCTTCGAATTTTGTAAAACGGTTCTCGCGTCAAAGGTTTTGTGAAGATGTCGGTAAGTTAATTATGAGTATCCACAAATGTGACTTCGACATCTCCTTGAAGCACGTGGTCACGAAGAAAGTGATGTCGAATGTCAATATGTTTGGTTCTTGAGTGCATGATCGGATTCGTTGTAATGTTTATTGCACTTGTGTTGTCACAATGAAGAGGAATGCATCCAAGATCGAGTCCGTAGTCACGAAGTTGTTGCTTAAGCCAAAGTATTTGAGCGCAACAGCTACCTGCGGCTATGTATTCTACTTCGGCAGTGCTTAGAGCAACACATGCTTGTTTTTTGCAAGCCCACGAAACTAATGCATTTCCAAGGATGTGACATGTACCACTAGTAATTTTTCGATCAGTTTTACATCCTGCATAGTCAGCGTCAGAATAACCAACTAAATTGCAAATACTACCTTTAGGATACCATAGGCCGACATTTATTGTTCCCTTGAGATATTTCATGATTCTCTGAACAACGGTGAGATGTGATTCTTTTGGATTTTCTTGAAAATGAGCACAAAGACACACACTGAACATAATATCAGGACGGCTTGCCGTCAAATAAAGTAAGGAACCAATCATACCTCGATACTTTGTTATATCAATCGAAACACCTGATTCATCTTGATCAACATAAGATCTGGATCCCATCGGAGTAGACATTGCCTTGCAACTAACCATGTCGAATCTTTTTAACAACTATTTGCAGTACTTTGATTGGTTGATGAAGATGCCATCCTTCAGTTGCTTAATTTGAAGTCCAAGAAAATAATTCATTTTACCCATCATGGTCATCTCGAATTCTCCTTGCATCATTGATGAAAATTCTTCACACATGTCTTTGTTTGTTGAGCCAAATATGATGTCGTCAACGTAGACTTGAACCAATAAAGTGTTACCTTTAATTTTCTTAATAAACAGGGTTTTGTCAATTTTACCTTTTTCAAATCCCTTTTCACAAAGAAAGTTGCTGAGACGATCATACCATGCTCTAGGTGCTTGTTTTAAGCCATAAAGAGCTTTCCTCAATTTGAAAACATGTGAAGGATTTTTGAAGTCTTCAAAGCCCGGGGGTTGTTTGACATAGACTTCTGCATTGATGTAGTCATTCAAGAATGCGCTCTTGACATCCATTTGAAATAATTGAAACTTTAATGAACATGCATAAGCAAGTAATAACCGGATAGCTTCTAACCTTGCAACTGGAGCGAATGTTTCTTCAAAATCAATGCTTTCCTCTTGATTGTATCCTTGGGCCACCAATATTGCTTTGTTTCGAACAATTATACCATTCTCATCAAGCTTGTTCTTAAACACCCATTCGGTACCTATGATGTGTTTATCACCTGGCCTAGGGACAAGTTCCCAAACTTGATTCCTTTCGAATTGGTTTAACTCTTCTTGCATATCAATTATCCATTGTTCATCACCTAAGGCTTCATCAACTTTGGAAGGTTCAATTTGTGAGACAAAAGCCATATTTAAGCATGCATCTTTGAGATTTAATCTTGTTGCAACGCCTTGACTAATATCACCAATGAATTTATCAATTGGATGATCCCGATGAGTTCTCCATTCCTTAGGTAGATCATTATCATTTGTTTTTTCCTCATCTTGATGTTTTGGTTGATCACCATTGTTTCCACTTGAAGCTTCTACTTGAGGAGCTTCTACAATATCATCATCATCATCACACAAAACAATATCCTCCTTGGAGGGGTTAGATTCATCGAAAGTAACATGCATAGATTCTTCAATTTTTAAAGTTCTTTTATTATATATTCTATAGGCTTTACTGGTAAGAGAGTATCCAAGGAATATACCTTCGTCGGACTTCTCGTCGAACTTACCTAAATTGTCTTTGTCATTGTTGAGGACAAAGCATTTGCATCCAATAATGTGAAAGTACGATATGTTTGGTTTCCTTCCTTTGAAGAGTTCATAAGGAGTCTTTTTCAAGATAGGTCTAATGATAATTCTATTACTTACATAGCATGCCGTGCTTACCGCATCCGCCCAAAAGTACTTTGGAAGATTTGAGTCGCTTAGCATCGTTCATGCAAGTTCCATAAGTGGCCTATTCTTTCTTTCCACCACTCCATTTTGTTGAGGAGTCCTTGGTGCCGAGAAATTATGGAAGATTCCATGTTCTTCGCAAAACTCTTCGAAGGAGGCATTTTGGAATTCTCCACCATGGTCGCTTCTTATGGAGGCAATAGTTAGCGATTTCTCATTTTGGATTTGCTTCACATATTTCTTGAACGCCTTGAATGCATCATTTTTCTGAACTAAGAAGAAAGTCCAAGTGTATCTAGAGAAATCATCAACAATAACTAAAGCATATACATTACCTCCAAAGCTTCTTGTTCTTGATGGACCAAATAGGTTCATATGCAACAATTGTAGTGGCCTTGTAGTGCACACCACATTCTTTGATGTGAAAGTTGATTTGGTTTATTTCCCTTTTTGACATGCATCACAAAGCCTATCTTTGACGAATTTTATCTTGGGTAAACCAATAACAATATCATGCTTTATAAGCTTATTCATATGTTCCATGTGAATATGTGCAAATCTTTTATGCCACAACCATGACTCATTATTGTTTACCATAAGACATTTTACCTTCAAAGAGAAATCATCAAGGGAAATCATAAAAATATTATTAATTCTTGTACCTTTGAGTTTTACCTCATGAGAGACTTCATCTTCAATCAAGCATTCATCTTTAGTGAACTTGATTTTGAAGCCCTTGTCGCAAAGTTGGCTAATGCTTAGAAGATTATGCTTTAGTCCTTCGACATAAAGAACATCTTCAATGGATGTGAAAGGTGGTGCTTCAACTTTGCCTATGTCAAGAATTCTCCCTTTGTTGTTATCACCATATGTGACATAGCCCTTGGCCTTCAATGCTAGATTTGAAAATTTGTTTATGTCTCCCGTCATATGCTTGGAACACCCACTATCAAGATACCAAAGATTTGATGTGGTTTTCAAGCATACCTACAAAACAAAATTACGTTTTGTTAGGTACCCAAATTGCTTTGGGTCCTTCATAATTAGTGCCTTTCTTTACCCATACGTAATGCCCACTTGCTATGCTAAAGTTTCTAACATAGCATGCATTAGGTGTATGGCTAATTATTCCGCAATTAAAACAAGTAGGTTCAAAATTGCTTCTATATCTAGGAACATAAGATTTTTTTTTAGAAAATATTTTTCTTTTAGGATAATGATGAACATTTTTTTCCTTGTTCACTTTCTCTTTAGTTGGTTGGTCATTAGCTTTAACAAAGATAGTTTTGCTTGAACTTGGCTTGGAAAATTTTGAATAATCATGTCCACTTTTGTCATTGGAATATCTTTGTTGGCTAAGGACACCTTCCAAACCAATTTGTCCTTTTTCATACCTTTCAAGAACTCTTTTTACTTGGACAATTTGGAAAGAAAGTGATTCACAATTTTTACATACAAAATTCTGTTTTTCACTAATCATCTTTTGCTTTTCATCGTTGACATCTTTTTCAATTGTCACGATTTTTTCTTCTAAAGATAAAATTGTTTTCTTTTGAGATGATATAGTTTTATACAAAATTTTGCATTCTTGAAGAAGTTCATTTATATCACCTTGTGCATCACTATCGAAAAGAGAAAAATCATTACTAACCTCATCTTCTTCATCGTCGGAATGGTGCGAGGCCATTAATGCAAGATTTGCACATTCGTCGTTTTCTGATTCGGATGAGGAACTTATCTCATTATCTTCCCATGCAACATATTCCTTTTTATTCTTGGAATCCTTCTTTCCTTTAAAGCCACCTTTCTTTGAGAGTTTCGGACAATCCGGCTTTATATGACCTTGCTTTCCATATTCATAACATGTGACTTCTTGCATAAATGTGGAAGCCTCCCTTTTCCTGAAATGTTTATTTCTTTTTGCATTAAAGGGTTTGTCATTTTTACTAAAAAACTTACCAAGCCTTTTAACAAGGAGTATGAAATTTTCATCTTCCTCCTATACGCCATCATTTCTATCTTCCTTTGAATCTACTTTTAAAGCAATTCCTTTGGATTTCTTCTCTTGATTTTCATGCTTTTCGAGTCTTCCATATTCAAGTTCATGTTCTTGGAGTTTTTCGAATATTGATGCGAACTTCATAGTGGAAAGACTTTTCTTCTCCGATATGGACGTTACTTTTGGTTACCATTCTCTAGTCAAGGATCTTAGAACTTTAAGGTTGAGATCATCATTTGTGAATGTTTTTCCGAGAGCAATTAAATGGTTCGTTAAGTGAACAAATCTTTTTTGTAACGCAACAATGGATTCTCCGGGCTGCATTCTGAACATTTCATATTCTTGACTCAATGTGTTTAATCTGGATCTTTTAACTTCAGCGGTTCCTTCGTGAGTCTCCACCAATGTGTCCCAAATTTCTTTTGTCGATTTACATTGAGATACGCGGAAGAACTCATCCATACTTAATGCACTTTGAAGAATATTTATCACTTTCTTTTCATTAAGTATTCTTTTCTTATCGTCTTCATCATACGAACTTTTAACCTTCGGAGTGCCAACACCATTGACCACACTCATAGGATTATACGGGCCATTTTCAACGGTTTCTCATATACCATCTTCTTGTTCTTCTAAGTGTGCTTTCATGCGGATTTTCCAAAAGTCAAAATATTCTCCAGAAAATAGAGGTGGTTTGTTGCTACTACCTCCATCTTTAAAAACCGGGTTTGCGCTTGCGGAAGCCATCGTCTGGATCTGTGGAGCAAGTTACCAAAACATGCTCTGATGTCAATTGTTAGTTGAGTTGCGCCTAAGAGGGGGAGGGGTGAATTAGGATCTTTGAAAACTATTTCCGGTTTATGAAAAACTTTGTTCTTTCTTTTCTGGTTATGTTAAGCGATGAACGGTAAAGTGCGGAAAGATAAAGAACGCGAAGAAATATCCTGGTTCCCCTTACAGATCGAGAGTATTCCAGTCCCCTTTCAACATGAAAGAGATTTCACTATTTGTTATGACTTGTACACGACAGACACAATCACCAAGAACAACCTCTTGTGATTCACCAAGTTGATATGAGAACAATCCTCTCAAACTCAACTCTCTTGCTTCCAACAATCCTGGACACCAAGGTGTTTACAAAACACACAATCTTATTTTTAACAACTCTAAAAAATAAGATATGGATTACAACAATGGTTTGAATGTAAAGTTTGTAGTATAATGATTACTCAAAGTGATATATCAATTTTCTTGATCTTCTCTTCCAATGAAAATAATTCACAACACAAAGATATTAGATTGCTCAAGAATTTTCTGTTTTGAATGATATGAAAATATGCAGACAATATCTTGAATGAAAGTTTAAAACAATAAGTGTGAATTCTGAAAATTCTAAGAGATTGATTGGAAGAGGTGGAATTTGAATTTGAAAGATCATGAATTTATATGCACATAACACCTCAAATGAAACATGGTAATGTTCTGAAAGAATCATGAACAATTGTCAAAGATGAATTGAAAAGATTCCATGAAATGGTGCATGAAGAGGTGTATGAACAACCACTTATTTTTCAGAAACGCACAGTGGTAAATCGATTTACATAATGGGTAAATCGATTACCCTGTTGCAACGTTTAAAATTTTCAAAATCTTTAAGTGGTAAATCGATTTCCCTAAGAGGTAAATCGATTTACCTAGTTAAAAAAACTTAAAATTTTGCTTCCGGAAAAGTAATGCTCTAGTGGTAAATCGATTTCCCTAAGTGGTAAATCGATTTACCTAAGTGAAAAATTTATTCTTTGTATTTAAAAAATATGAAGGCTCTAGTGGTAAATCGATTTCCCTTATAGGTAAATCGATTTACCTAGTTTGAAAATGAAAAAAATGATTCTAAGACATTTTCCATGCACTATGAAAGGTTATGCAATAGCCATATGAATACTTGAGCATCTAAGACTTTAGTGAAGGTAAGTATTCTCATTATACCTTCTTGAAGTGAATAGCTTAACTTCTTGAATCAAGATGCTTTATTATTGAATAAAATCTTTGCCTTCTTTTTGCTTGGAGTTTTGTCTTCATCAAAAACATTCATCATAGAGAGGCTTGACTTCACATTCTGCATACTCGAAGTTGTACATTTAGATGTATGTAGCTCTTTTGAAGAGCACACACTGGTGGAAACAGGTATTTTGTTTAGTTTGTCGATGTGATTAAGCGAAAGGACGAAGTATTCTAAATCTTTAAGAGATTCAAGATGTTTGTTGAAAACGAGAGTGAGAAGAAGATCAAAGTTCTGTGAACAAATGGAAGTAACGAATACACATCCAAGATGTTTGAAGAATTTCGTGTAGAACAAGGTATTGATCATGAAGTAACTGCTCCTTACATGCCTCAACACAATGGAATAGCAGAAAGAAGAAACAAGAACATATTGTACATGGCGAGATGCATGCTGAAGTAGAAGAATTTGCCAAAATCCTTATGGGGTGAAGTTGTTTCCATTGTTGTTTGTATTATGAACATGTGCCCTACCAATAAGTTAAATAACAAGGTTCCTGAAGAAGTTTGGAGTGGCAATCAACCATCAGTGAGTCATATGTAGGTATTTGGATCTATGTGCTATAAGCATGTTCGTGATGCTAGAAGAATTGATGACAAGAATGAACCTATAATTCTGGTAGGATATCATAAAATCGGTGCATACAAGTTGTTCAATCCGATTAATAATAAGATCATGATGAGTCGAGATATTGTGATTGATGAAAATTTTGTCTGGGATTGGAATTCTAGTGATGTAATTGATAAGTCATTGATGAGATATGATTTTGACAAAGCAAGTAATGATGTCGAAGTCAAAGATATTATCGATATTCTAGTCGAAGTCGAAGCAGTTGCTGACATGCCCGACACAATCGAAGTCAAAATGGTGTAGCTAGTACTAGTCAAAGACCTCAAAGAACTAGATCTCGCCCATTAAGACTTTAAGACTATGAAGTGACTGGTAATGATGAAGTCACATCAGATGGAGAATTAATTCATTTAGTCTTACTTGCACGTGTTGAACCATTCAAGTATGGTCTCTTCAGCTCTGCATTAATACAATTCGATATGATTAGATGTGAAGCAGATCACTCTGTTTTATTCCTTATTCCTCCACCGGTCATCACATCTTTCTTGTGGTCTATGTTGATGACATAATTATCACTAGAGATGATACTAAGGATATCCAATGACTCAAAGCTCATCTTTTAAAAAAAATTAGAGAAAAGATTTGGGTCCACTCAGATACTTTAAGAGAAAAGATTTGGGTCCATTCAGATACTTCTTAGGTATTCAAGTATACCTTAGACATTATTAGTGAAACTGATATGCTGATTGTCGTCCTGTTGATACTCAAATGAATCCCAATGTTAAGCTTCTTCCGGGCTAAGGGGAGCCATTGAAAGACCTGGGAAGATATCAATGACTTGTGGGAAGACTCAACTATTTTACAGTCACCAGACCGAATATTACATTTGCGGTGGGCATTGTGAGCCAGTTTCTGAATGTTTCTTGTGATAGTCATTGGGATGCATGGCTGGAAAATTTACTCTCAGAACTTCGGATATGAGATCTTCAGAATACAAACCTCATATGCGATATTCAAGTAGCACTCCACATCGCATCTAATATGGTTTTCCAAGAACATACCAAGCACATAAAAATAAATTGTCGTTATATAAGGGACAAGGTACTATCAGGAGAAATCACCACAGATTTTGTAAAATCCAAAGACCAATTAGCTGATATGTTTACAAAGTATCTTAAGGGTTCCCGAATGGATTACATTTGTAACAAGTTCGAATCATATGACATATATGATCCAACTTGAAGGGGAGTGTTAAGAATATTTGTATATAAAATAGTCTCACATCGACTATAGCATGTAATTAGCTCTCTCTCTCTCTCTCTCTCTCTCTCTCTCTCTCTCTCTCTCTCTCTCTCTCTCTCTCTCTCTCTCTCTCTCTCTCTCTCTCTCTCTCTCTCTCTCTATATATATATATATATATATATATATATATATATATATATATATATATATATATATATATATATATATATATATATATATATATATATATATATATATATATATATATATATATATATATATATATATATATATATATATATATATATATATATATATATATATATAATACAGTCTCTTTAGTACCTTTTAAACACAAGGTTTATTAAAAAATCTCTAAATCTCTTATACTTCAATTAAAGTAAACTAGATGATCTATATATCTAGTACCATTTGATCTAACTAAAGATTATACTCATTAACAATAATCATAAGGATTCTTATTGAGCAATGTTTTACCAAAGGTAAAAATATTTAATTGTAATTGTAATACCCCAAATTTTACCCTCAGATTAGTCGATTCATGTCGCATGTCATCTCATTTTCGCATCAGCTAACTATTAACGGGTTGTGTAGTTTTGTTTATTTTTTGCAAGAACCGCGTCTGGTACACTTTAGTTGTTAAAGGGCAAAATGGTCATTTTCACATTGTTTACTGACAGTCCTCGAAGCTAAGTTATCATCAGGGATTTATTGAATAATTAGGGCCTCCGCTTCCGAGTTTTTTTATTTTATTTTTATTTTCTTTGAGGATAAACAGAGATTCACGGTAACTTTTGGCATTAGGATTTTTGAGATACGGTAATTAATTCAACGGGCTGAGACTCTGTCGTCAATTGAGTTCCGAGACATTTATTTTGTCACTTGGGTTTGAGTATGTTTGAGACATTAAGCTGGTTCGGTTCAAATCGGGACAAGATTCCATGCGGCGGAATTTATGTTTTAATCAGTTTATTTTTCTGTTCCTCTGCTATCTGCCAGTTATTTTTGAAGTCAAAGCAGTAGAAATTCAGATTCAGATTCGGGTTTTGATTGCTGTTTGATTGAGGTTTATGGGTTGAGTTGCTTTATGGTTTGGTATTTTATTAGAGACGCAAATTGAATTTTAATGCGGAATATATTTCTGTTTTCACTGTTAATCGGTTTTCTCTGCTTCCTTCCTGTTTTACTTTGTTCAAGACTATCATTGATTCTATCATCAGGCGCGATTTAATCTGGAAATATTGGATTGGAACTGAAGGTTACATCATGTTTTAAGCAACACGGTTTGAGATGACGAAGTTTAATTCATTTGGGTTTTTCTGGAATTTATTCATATTGGTTTCATACGGTGAAGTTGGTTTTATTATTAATCGTTTAAATTTAACCGATTAATTTCATTCAGAGAATTTTGACCAAGTTGATTTTAATCAGATATTGTTTTGGGTCATTCGATTGCGACAAAATTAAATCATGGAAAGAAGAATCAAATGTTGTTCTTGGGTAGAAATGTTTGTGAATTTTATTCATAAATAATTTTATTACAAATTATAAAAGAAAATACATTTTGATTTTTATTTCTAGGTCCTATGATCTTCATGCCGATTCTTCATGTTTCTTCATCTGATGTTTCCTTCCGTACCTGCACACAGACAAAGAACAGAAAAGCGGAGTAAAAAATGTTAGAATTTATTTTGACACCCTCAGAAAAATGTCATCACTGGGTGTCGGGAGGGCACGACAATTGCCGTAACCAGCTCCCATTCCGATTCACGATCTCGGCATCAACCGGTAGTATCCGTTCTTTTCGGGACAACCGAGAAGAAGAGAAAAAGAAGTCCTGGGCCGAAAATGATTTTGCCGGAAAATTGTTTCGAAGCCAAACGGATTACCCACATGAATCTAAAATCCATATGCATCTATCGAGTAAATATATCCAAGACATATCCAAATATCCAGATTTCAAAGCCAACCGAAAATCCAAATCTGGAGCTATGGATCCGAGAATAATATTTCGGCAAATCCAATATTTGAAAATAAAACGGATATCCAAATCAACATCCGAAAAGAATCAAACTCATCCAAGATCCGTAAATCATAATTAAATCCAAAACAATACCAGCCAGCAAATCCGAAATAAAATCAATAAACGTAAAATCCGGATCCAAAAGCACAACAACAACATAACAAAGTCGTTCAGTCAAAGACTCATTAATAATTTGTTCCGAAAATACTTCAACAAATCTAGCAACAACTTCAGCGGAAATCATGAAAAATCAAAGCCCACAGTGGATTCGAGGGGGATATAAATATTAAGAGGGATCCGCAGAACCCTGGAGGACAAAAAAAAGCGTCGGCGCATTTGAGAAGGCTCAGAAAGCTCTAAACTTTCATCATCACCCCGCGCGGGAAGAAAAAGAGGCGAAGAACGAACGTAAGCGGCGCAATCCTCAACCAAGAACGAGAAACCAGAATCGAAGCTTCATCGTTAACGGATCAACATCGGGAACTCGCGGCGGCCGTGGATCCTTCCAAGTGCCACTACCACCGGGACCCATTACTGTCATCAAGCAACGCCTCAGTCGCAAAACATCATCGGCTAACGAACTCTAACAAACGTCGTCGATAACAAAAACGTACAGGTAGGATTTTATCACCGTAAATTGTTTTGCTTTGATGTGTGCATTTCAGGTTTATGAAGAAGATGTGTAGGATAGAAGAAAGAAATATGGAGCATGCAACAATGGCCGCCGTCGGCGGTATAAGGAGAGAAAAAGAAGGGATTGACAAACCCTAGCAGCAAGCACAAAGCCAAATGGCCTTTTTCTATTCACGTTTATGCTTGTCTGTTTGGCTTTAGTAAATTTGTATTAGTAATTTTTTTTTTATAAAAAAACACCACTAGGAGTCAATTAGTCATTAACATTGTAAATTGGAAAGTTTTCTCATAACTTCTAATTAATAAAGTTAGTAACGTTAATAATTGCTATTAAGTAAGATTTTTTTATATATAACTTTTACGTAACAAATTTCCTTTGTTTTAAATGCTAGGTACATAATTTATAATCAATTTTGTTTTTATAAAGTTTTTTGACGTCTTGTTGGGATTAAGTTAATTTGCCTGTTCATTTTCGTTTTCTTTGTTTTTCTTTAATAAATTTAGGATAGGGAAAGTAACTATAAATCATTCTCCACCGTTTAAAAAAGGATAATAATAACACATTTTTTTTAATATTTAGATTAATTTGTTTTTATTTAGTTACCACAAAAGTTAAAAATAAGTTCTTTTGTTTTTTAGAAAAAAGGCATTAGCCTTAAAATAACCATTCCTTCCCAAAAATATAAAAAAAAATATATAATAACTTTTCTTTTCAACAAAGAAAAATCTCAAAAATTCAATTTTGACTTAGCCGTTTCATTTTCGTCTAACCCTCATTAATTTGTTTGTTTCAGTTTATCATTATTATTTCATTTGCTCGTTTTTGTTACATGGATGTAATTTACGCGAGGCCTTGGACGCGGTTTATTTTATTTCGAATTTTTGGGGATTTGTAATTTACGCGAGTGGTCGCGATGCTTTCCTTTACAGCTTGCTTTATTTTCATATTTTTTATGCCTGCCATGTAATAATTCTGTTGCTTGCATGTTTTTACCGTCTTGCCCTCCGAAGGAATTAGGTTTAGCAGTGTGACCGCCGAGTCAATAACCCTAAATTTTGACCCTTTTCAAACCCTTGACCGTTTCCAAAACCTCAATAGCCTAGGCGGCCCGCCGTGGACAAAAACGCCCTTTACCCTAGCATTAAGTCAAAGAGTCGTCGTACTGTGCTTTAGGGTTTCCCGCCGTGGAATCCCTAATTTTAGCCCTAATTTCAATTCAACGTCTCAACGTAGAGATAGGAGTTTCAACACTCCACGTAAGCGTTTCCTTAATAAATGCTTATTCCCCATCGAAACCTTGACCACAGTCAAGAAATTTCTAACCTTCCTTTCTAGGGGAACTACAATTACTCTGATTCCATTCTTGTCAGGATATGTAGGCACAAGATGCGACGTCTTGCCGAGTAAATTTAGGACTAACCCCTTAGGTCTTTTAGATCACTCTATCCCTTAGCTCAGTATATATTTAAAGTAGATAATAAAATAAAAAAGCATACAGTAAACAAAAGGTTCTTGTAGAGTACTACATAAGTTTAGGGTGCTAGTACCTTCCCTAAGCTTAGCCAACCCCTTACCTAGAGCTCTCCTCACATTGTGTTTACGATGCAAAAATAGGTTTTTCCCTCTTTTGACCTTTTCCTTCGGATAAATCAAAGAGCGGTTGTGAATTGAATTGTGATTCAAACTAATTAATAGTTTGGTATCCTATTTCCACTGCAACAGAAAATGGTGACTTCACTGGGGACAAACATAATTAAGGGTTGCCCTTATTTTGTTTATTGTATGATATTTTATATTATTAATTGTCTGTATATATTATTATATATTATGGGGGGTATCTTTGTTGTGAGATAAGTCCTACACCCGGATTTGAGTGAACTTATTATAGGAGGTGATAGATTCAACGAAGCTTATAGGGAGTTGAATCCCGACCAAGCCGACTTGAGAATCACCGCTCAGTTGAGGCCCTTTTGAAAGGTAGTTCTGTTGAACGAGTAATCGTGAAGACACTTACTATCTTCGATGGGAGCCTATGACACTGGGGACCGTAGTTACCTTAACACCACCTTGGCCTTATCTAGGACGTAGTGCAGGGACTATGAGGGAGTAATCCCAAAATAGTTTCTACGCGATACTACACTCAAAAGAGGTTCTCTTGAGAATATTATTAACCACCGAGTCAATTGGGAAATTGATAATATCCGAAAGATGGACTGATGACTTTGGGTACCGATTTAGAACCCTTGTTCCGCAGGTACAATTAGCCCTATAGTACATACCTCTATGGGATGGGTAGACCTTGACTTCCGCTCATATACCCTTAACCTAGGACTTTGTGTGTTTATGTGCATTAAATCCATAAAACATCACATTGCATTACATCTCATGGAATTCAAACTTTATTTATGAACATCGCAGGCTACTATGGATTACAATAAGAGAAACACCTTGAAATATTCTTTTAAGAATTTTAAGTTGGATGACCTAAGGAAGCTAGGAGCTTTGGTTGAAGATCAAGAGGGGTTCAAGGACAAGTACGGAAGGCTATTATCCTTATTGAGAATCCAAGTGAAGGATGGGCTTCTTTCTACGTTACTACAGTTCTATGATCCGGATTACCATTGTTTCACGTTCCCAGATTATCAGCTATTACCTACCTTAGAAGAGTACTCTCAGTTGGTGGGGTTACCTATTTTGGATAAGTCTCCGTGCCCTTTCTTAGAGAAGGACCCTAAAGAGGAAGACGTTGCTAAAGCCATATGCTTAAAGGTGTCCGACATCAAAGGCAATATGATCGCCAAAGGCAGAACTGTGGGGTTACCTACGCATTTCTTAATCAAGAAAGCCCAATATTATGCTGATCATTTAAGCATGCCTACCTTTGAGACAATCCTTGCTTTGCTTATTTATGGAATGCTACTCTTCCCAAGTTTTGAAGGATTCGTTGACATTAACGCCATCAAAATATTCATGAAGAACAATCCAGTACCAACGTTATTGGGTAACACTTATCATTCCATACATCTCCGGAATTTTCGTGGTGGAGGAATGATCACCTGTTGTGTGCCTTTATTATACAAGTGGTTTATTTCGCACTTGCCCAAGTCTTTTTTGAGTCTGGACAAGGGATTTTGGTCACCAAGGGTCATGGCGCTGACACACTCGAACATCGTTTGGTATAATCGTGTGTATGATGGAATACTAATTATTGACAGCTGTGGAGACTTTGCCAACATACCTTTACTTGGTTTTAATGGAGGAATCAGCTACAATCCAGTCCTAGCTCGCCGACAGTTAGGGTATCCCTTGAAAGAACCGCCTAAAAGTGTTCATGTGGAGAAAATCTTCTTTAAGGGTGACAAAGAACTTCAAGATCAGATTGTATCCGCTTGGCGTCATTTGCACAAGAAGGGCAAAGAAAGTCTGGGAAAGCCGAATTGTGTGTCTATGGAACCTTATCTTCGTTGGGTCCGGGAAAGAGCCATCAAGCTGAAGATGCCTTATCCTCGCCAAGATCCTTTACCTTCGAGAAGAGAACCTATTTTAGTATTCATGTCCGAAGCTGAAAAGTTGGAAATCGCTTTGAAGAGAGCACAACATGAGGCAGAAACGTGGAAAAATAAATATCAGGTTATCGTCAGTGAGAATGAAGAGCTACAAAAGCAGCTGCAGGCGAAGAATGAAGAAGTGCTTTCTTACAAAAAGAGAAGAATCTACGAGGATTTATTTTCCTCCGACTCTCCGCCTACTCCTTAGGGCTTTCGTAGCTTTTATTTAGCTATTTTCTTGTTAAGAGTTTTTAAGAATATTTATTTGTAATCCATTTTCAAATTAATAAATAAAGATCCCAGTGGTATTCCGCAATATTCGTAAATGCTTGAATTCCATGAAATCTTTCATTCGCATTTTGCATCATATTTTGCAATTCATGTGTCTCCCGGTTTTCTCATACTCGGTTCTCTCGCCGTACAGTTTCGTCACCCTGAATCGATACAACGCTAGAGCTCGAGCTCGAAGAAGGATGGAAGAGCATGCTCAAGAGATGGATCGCGTTAACAACGAGCTAGCAGACCTTCGAGGGAATGTAGGAACAATTATGGAATTACTCCAGGTTATCAATGCAAAGATGGATACTCAGCCTACTGTGGTTTCTGAGATCAACACTACCGCTCCCGTAGATCCTCCGGTTGTTTCAGTTGAGAACCCGTTTCCTTATGGTCTTTCGCAGAGTTTCATACATCTGCCTGTTGTTACGTCAGTTCAACAAACTATGCCGGTTGCACAAAGTGGTCAACAAGCCATGCCCGTTATACAGAACGTTCAACAGACTGTGCCTTTGGTTCCCGAGCCTCCAAAGGTGGTCCCTACCTTCACACAAGCTAATGTCCATACTCGGGTGCAGCCTTATCTTAATGAGCCTGTTTATGAAATTCTGGATGATAATGATGAAGGGTACCAGCCGCGTGATAGGCTCCGTGAGGAGGTTGTTACTATTGATAAAAGATTAAGAAAGATGGAAGGAGACCAAATCTTTGGTGTTGCTGCTAGAGACATTTGTTTGCTTTCCGGTTTAGTTATTCCGCCAAAGTTCAAGACTCCGAACTTTGACTGCTATGAAGGGACTACCTGTCCGAAAAGCCATTTGATAATGTACTACCGTAGGATGGCTGCTGTCGCAAACTTGTTAAAGGATGGACATTCGATTCCGAACAAAGGAATACGAATCTTACTCTGATGGTGAAAACAATCAAAAGATTGACCAAAGAGCGCATGAGATATATCATCTATAGCCGTCAAAACGTAGATAATACACTCGCATGGAAGATTATCCATAACCGGGTTGTAGGTTGTTAAAGGATAAATCGACCGACATCATCCTGAAGAGAGCGAAGGCAAACTTGTTAAAGGATGGACATTCGATTCCGAACAAAGGAATACGAATCTTACTCTGATGGTGAAAACAATCAAAAGATTGACCAAAGAGCGCATGAGATATATCATCTATAGCCGTCAAAACGTAGATAATACACTCGCATGGAAGATTATCCATAACCGGGTTGTAGGTTGTTAAAGGATAAATCGACCGACATCATCCTGAAGAGAGCGAAGGCAAACTTGTTAAAGGATGGACATTCGATTCCGAACAAAGGAATACGAATCTTACTCTGATGGTGAAAACAATCAAAAGATTGACCAAAGAGCGCATGAGATATATCATCTATAGCCGTCAAAACGTAGATAATACACTCGCATGGAAGATTATCCTAACCGGGTTGTAGGTTGTTAAATGGATAAATCGACCAACAAAGAAAGGCATCGGGATACTAAGACTAGGTATGCAAAGATGACCAATCAAAAGGGGAAACCACAAACATTACTAGCAAACGGTGAATGAAAGAGGACCCATTGAGGATAAAATGGCTTACTCGGAGCAATTACCCACAAGGAAGGGGAAGACCCGCTGGGGATAAGATTGCTTAATCAAAGCAAACACCCAAAAGGAGAAAAGAATATCAATACCGAAACTGGATAATGATAACCACAAAGAGGGGATTACATCTACCGGCTCGTAGGCAGAAAACCACAGAGAAGCAACCGTCATCGACTAGGATGAGCGCAAAGGTTGACTCCACAAAGGGGAGAACATGGAGTTTACATCTACCGGTTAGTAGGTAGAAGCCCACAAAGATAGGACTTACAACTACCGGTTCGTAGGTAGAAGCCAACAAATTCCGCTGAGGGACAGAGTGAGAAAAAAGGATTTACAACTACCGGGCAATAGGTAGAAGACCGCAAAGGTAGGACTTACAACTGCTGGTTTGTAGGCAGAGGCCAACAAACAGTCTGCTGAGAGACAGCCACAAGGAAGCCAGTTTAGGATCGATCCAAAAAGGCATACTGAATCAAGACTCATCCTAATGAGGAAAGAAATCAATAGGGAAAACCCATCCCGTTATGTGTGGGGAGGGAACGGAAACAACCGTCATCCACGAGGATATAACTCAGTGGGGAGCGCAGAAGAAAATGACAGACATTTTCTGCTTAAGGGGTCGACTTTATATGGAGAGATCAAACACACCCACATCTGCTAGGGGAGGATCTACTGGGGAGATCTGGTTTTCCTTTCACCAACGGATGAGGAAATAAACCTCTCTGAGGGGTATCAATCCTGAATGCTGTCAGGAGCAACTGTAGCAAACGTGCCGTACAGACGTTGAACGAGAATCCGCCTCTGCCGGGGATACAGTCTGGGGGGTAACACATGAATGCATATGTTTGAATTTTTCTATGGCGTAATGCTCCATATTGAAATGGAAATGCTACGCAATTTGAGGATGCAATGATTACTATATGCCAAATGCAAATGATGAAAACTCCACTGGGGAGCCCAAAGATCAGATACTCCAACTCTGTGGGGAGACTCCGCTTGAAGAAATCCGCTTGAGGAAAACTCTGCAGGGAGAGCAACGACTTCTCACTCATGCTGGAGAACAGAGGTACCAAGAATCAACCATATCTCTGGTGAGGATAGATAGGCATTGATAAAGTTCATCATGTCAACGACTCTGCTGAGGATCTATCCGAGAAAATGACGGAATACTGGGATGTCAATCCTCCAAATACCGAATCTTCACAGAAAAGCACCCATGCCGGGGAGAAGAGAAGACTGCTCTGCTGGAGAGACGAAAGTTGAAGTCTTCAGTAAACACTCTGCTTGGGGAACTGCCCCACAAAAGTATTTCAACAGCAACCTTGCTGGGAATGCCCCACAATAGGGTTCAAACAGCCCTCTACTGGAGATGCCCCACAATAGGGCTAACAGGGACTTGAAGGAAGAATATTGCACTGCCGGGGACATGAAGATGAACAACTTCAACCAAAACTACACTGAGCAACCTCGCTGAGGAGAAACCATGAGATTCTACAGGAAAAAGATACCGTTATGCTCGAGATACGAACAAATGTCTTACCTGTTGGCAATCGTACCACCCTTGGGAGAGCACTGCGGATCTCCTAAGTATCCTTCCATCATTGTGACTGTTCACTTTGTTTAAGAACAATTTTGTGATGGAATGGTAGTCTGCAAAGGGCGAGACTCCATAGATCTGTACAAGAGTGCAAATAATTGGATAAAAGCTCAAATTGATGTGATGGAATGGTAGTCTGCAAAGGGCGAGACTCCATAAATCTGTACAAGTTTGAAATCGGTGATATATATTGGAGAGGGCTACATTGAACATAATGACCTTTTCTCTACCATTCTGAATTTTCGATGTATTCAGAGCTTCAGTCGACGATGAATCGAGAATCCCTGACGGATGACAGATGTAGAGCACAGTCTTGTCAGGATGCAGTTACTTGCCAAATCCCTAATTTTTGCCTAGATTGCCCCAATGTGAGGTGCTCAATCTAGCGGGATGAAAATTCTTCTTCAATGTCTCTAACTTTTGCCTGGATCGCCCTTTCGGGTTTTCAATCCACCGAGACGCTCTTTTTTGCCTAAGTCGCCCTTTGGGGTGTTCGACTTAGCGAGCTGTTTTGCTTTTTTTTTTTAGGCAAAGTATTTCTTGACTGCATCTGGATTCATAGGACGAGTGAACTTCTCTATCCATTGTTGTAAGCGTCAAAGCACTGCCTGAAAAGGCTCTCTTGACAGCATATGGACATTCATAGCTTGGGGTTCACTTGCCCCTGGAATCGGGTGCGAAAGACAAGACTTTCTTGAGCACAAGGCCACCTTCTCGGAACACACGAGGCTTGACCTTCTTATCGAATGCTTTCTTCACTCTCTGCTGACATAACTGACCATGACACATGGCGGTTAATCTCTTCTTTTCGATCAGATTCATTTGGTCGTGACGACCCTGAATTCATTCAGCATCAGTCAACTTGGGACTTGAGGGTGCTATTTCTCTTTTGTTTCATTCTTTCTTTTTCTTTCTTTTGATTTTTTTTTTGATTTCTTTTGATTTCTTTTTTTTGATTTTGCACCCTCCTCTTTCTTTTTTTTTTGATTTTTTCTTTCAATGCCCCAGTTGGCTGTTCTGCTGATTCTCGAGATGCAGCTGAGTGATCTTCTTTTCTTGCTCAAGAAGTCGGGAAATCTCGTCAGGAATCCTTTCAACATCATCTTCTTCCGCTTCGAATACAGGGAATTCAAAATTGGGAGATGACGTCGGATCATTATGTTCAATGGGTTTAAGAAACAACCTGCATAATGATTTTGAGTATAAAAAGCACTTTGAAAATCAAACAAGACAATCGTTATGCAGATGAAAAGATTGCTTTTATTCTTGTTTTTAGGGTTTTTTGTGATCACCAATTTCATGAAAAAAGCAAAAAGGGAAAACAAATGAAAAAACAAATATTTTAACATGCTTTTATTTGAATGAAAATATCATTGCACAAAATGTTGCCAACAATGTCATCACTTCTCCTTTTGGCATGGGAGAAGGGTTTTTAAACAAAGTGATTATTACTCTGATTTATGGACAACTGTAGGAACGCCCACAGTGACCCAATTGTGATAGATCCCACCAGGGATGACAAATGTCAGAATCTCTTGCATCAACAGCTTCTGCTTTTGAACCACCCTCTTTGTTGAAGACCTCAGAAGAAAAGCCAACGCCAGCCCAAGACTTGTTATCTTCAAACTTGATTAGCATGGGGACCTAAGTCCTCAAAGTTCAGAATACCTGACCTCACAAGGTCTTGAACCTTCATCTTCAACTGAAAGCAATTATCCACATCATGACCGGGAGCACCCGAATGATACACACAATGCTGCTCAGGCCTATACCACCACCGAGGGTTGACGGGTATAGCCGGCGGGTCTCTGGGAGTAATCAAGTTCCGCTCTATCAAAGAGGGATACAGTTCTGCATACGACATAGGGATCGGATCAAAAATGATCTTCTTCCTCTCATTACTCGTACTAGCTTGATTATCATTGGGAGGTTGGTAAGCCTGCTGTAGAGGACGATGTTGTTGATGCTGATATTGCTGAGTTAGTCTTCTCTGTTGTTGTTGCGTTTGAGTTGCTGGAATAGTCACAGCAGCAGCCTGACGATACTGTCCTCTGTTCACATTCCTCCGACGGTGCACAGCATTTGTTTCACTCTCCCCCCTTTTGTGTGCCCCAGAGAATGGCTTCTTAGAATTCGAAGAACTTGAAGAGCCAGGATCTTGAATCTTTCCTGCTTTAATGAGACTCTCAGTCCTCTCCCCACAGACAACAACATCAGAAAAGCTACTGAACGGGCAACTCCCCATGCGGTCCATGAAACACCCTGCAAGGTCTCGATGAACATGTCAGTCAGCTCTCTCTCCAACATCGGAGGTTGCACTCTTGCGGCTAGCTCACGCCATCTCTGGGCGTACTCCTTGAAGCTTTCTCCAGTCTTCTGACACAAGCTCTGCAGTTGGGTTCGGCTCGGCGCCATGTCCATGTTATACTTGTATTGCCTCAGAAAGGCTTCACCCAGATCTTTCCAGCTTCTGACTGATTCTTTCTTCAGATCCATGTACCAGTCCAAAGACGCTCCAGACTAACTGTCTTGGAAAAAGTACATCTACATCTTCTCATCATCAGTGTAAGCAGAGATCTTTCTGTAATAAGCCTGCACATGGGTGCGAGGACAGGAAGTGCCATTGTACTTGTCAAAGGACGACGCCTTGAATTTGTAAGGGATTCTCAACCCATCAACCAAACCCATATCGGTTACATCGAAACCCAAGGAATTCTGACACTCCCTGGCACGGACTTTCTCAGCAAGGGCATCCACTTTTCTATCCCTCTCCCCGGTTCTCACAACTTCATCATCCTTACTGAGCAGAGTGAACATGTCCTCTTGCCTATCAACAAGCGGAGCAGGATGACGAACAAGAGCCCGGGTAGCTCTGACATTGACAGTCTCTGCAGCAAGAGGCTGTCCATTGATCCTTATTCCTCTGAGTTCATCCCCGACGGCATAGTCGTTAGCGGGAGCAGCAACGTTGACATTCTCATGAACAGGTACAACAGTAGGCGAAGCACGGTTGGACGTCTGAATCACAGTCTCTTGTCTCTGAACCAGGGCTCGGAGCTCTTCCTGACCTTGCGAAACCCCTTGCATCGTTGTCATGAACTGGGCCATGTTCGCCCTAATCCAGCCAACTCGGTCTGAACCTGATCCATACTCCTCTGACGATTGAGTCTGGTTGAGTAACGATGCGGTCGACGGTCAGCAATCCTGTCTCAGTCAGGAACCAAAGTGAGAAGTCTCTCCAAACATGTCTGTGATGCAAGGATGCTATGTGCATGATATGCATGATATGGGTATTATTTTGTCATGGATGATCCTGATAAAGGATATGCGTATGCGAGTTAACTTTTTTGTTTTTTCATGCATTATTATTATTATTATTATTTTGAAAAATAAACATGCTTTGATGCAAATGATGCGAACATGACTGGTTGGCTGTGCATCTCGGAACACAGGATCAAAGCTTCGGCCTGAACTCGGAACCTCAATCATCTGAAACCCCAAAAATCATCTGAACCCAAGTCAACATCTGAGCAAGTACCCTCAAATTCTGCCCAGGGATCCGAAATAAACGGAACCCTCTGATCAATACCAGGATCAAACCTCCGGCGTTTCAAAATAAAGATCCATAAATACGACTTATAAATAGGACTCTGATCAACCAATAGTCACCAACAAAGTCACCATTAGAACATGCATCTGTAAGAATCAACCCTCCCCTCACAGGTAAATTCTAATCAGGTCATCCTAAGGCGGACAATGATCTCGACAATCGGGCAAAGATACTCAACGGGTTTGCCCTTTCGGGTGTGCCGTTGTAGCTCTCTTAAGATCGGCTCAATCAAAGATCCGGGAAAGAACGGTCACCGAAGTCAACAGCTCAGATGAGATCCTCTAACCTGAGTGGAATAACTCCAAACGGAAGGACTCCCTCAAATGAACCTCGTCCGGCTGTGGTGACACGTCGCAACAACATGCTGATACAGCAAGTGAGGAAACGCGAGACCACACTAATCCTAGGTGTATACTCGGGCCTGGGTTTTAGCCCCACTCAGAACACCCACCCCAAATAGAGGAACCACCTGCACAGGAGACAGCTCAATGACAGTATGATGCATGCAAACAGATATGCACTTATATACAACATAATAACCATGAATGCGATAAATAACAGCAAATAGCAACCAAAACCCTAACCTAGAGAGCGCTAGGAGAGACTCGCTTAGGGAAGATGGACCAGCAAGAGGTCAACTTCTCTCGTCCCCAGCAGAGTCGCCAGCTGTCGCATTACGCGAAAAACCGACGGGAAACAAGAACAACAGAGCCGTCACCGTGCGTTATTTATCCCAAAAGAGGGAAAGGAAACGCTCAAAGTAAACCTGGAAAAGACATGGTCTCGCGACCAAAGAGAATGGGATCGGGATCGGTTATGCGAAGGGAAGGTATTAGCACCCCTACGCATCCGTCGTACTCGACGGGATCCACACACTAAAGGAAGGAAAATGGTTGCTAAAACACTGCTCAAACAAACATCTACACAGGCTGAAAGAGACACAAGAAAACAGACAAGACTGACTCGGCAGGATATCGCATCCTGGGCCTACTTAGTCTATCAGGCATAGACATCAGAGTCAAAGTAGTTCGGACTGGGGGAAAAACATGCTCGCTAGGATGTCGCATCCTATGCATACGTATCTTCTTGGACTAAGAAGAATCAGAGCATCCGTAGCTCGGCTCACGCACGCCAAACAAACAACACAGGCAAACGTGGAATCCGAATGCCAATCGCTGGACTTACATCAGATTCCGAACCAAAACACACCCACACTGGAAACTAGATGCCACTTGATGGACTTATACCGGACTCCAAGCACACAACAAGAGGATACGGAATGCCAATCGCTGGTCTTACATCCATCTCCTGACACACACAAAGACAAAACAAAACGGGCGCCCGGAGAGATCAGCTCATCTCCTGCCTACGTACCTCATCTGGTATGAGGATCAGGGCGACGTAGTTCCCCTACGCAGGGACACAGGACTAGCCTAACCAGATAACAGAGGGAGACACAACTAGGGAGACTAACTCGAGCCTAGATGTTATCATGCAAAATCATCCCTGGGTCAAGGTTGCTACCTAACTTGCACATGGAGCAAGCTAAACCTAAGCACAGGCACAAGCAAAGCAAACAATCACAGATAGCACACACTATATACACACCAAGTGGGGCTCAAACAAAGGTTAAGCTTTAGTCAAGGGGTCATGTCAACCTCGACAAACAAGCCACTGTATCAGGGTGAGGTTAGCTCTTAACCTTGACATTGAGGGTCAAGGTGAAGCAGATGAAAGGTGAGTGAAGATGAGACTTCACAGCTCTTATCCCTGGCCTGGGAGAGCTTTAGACAATGAAGTGTGGGTCCAGAAAGTGGGAACCCTTCTACACTTATGACACTGACTCAACTGTACAACTGTACAAGGATCTTGGGTTACTATCCACAATGCATCAACACCAGTTGTGTGAGCAGAGGGATGACTCAACTGAATAGCAGGAGATGGATTGCACATCTCTTGTATCTGCCAATTGCCTTATCAAAAGGTCTTTGATATGTACATGGACAAATATAAACAAGCACAAACATTGCCTCTTAAGGAGGACTTCAGACAGGTGCCTGGCCAAGTAACAGGCCAGGTCTTCCAGACTACATGGAGAAGAGATCATTAAACCTCAGTGCTCAAGCTAGCAAGCAAAGCACAATCAAGTTCACAAAGGAACTATAGCAACTAAGGTACCTGAAATCAATCCAATATAATCAGTACGCAGCTCGAACAATAAGCAAACAGACAATGGTCAACAGTTAACTATACAGTCAAACAACAGTCAATGCACAAAGGTGCAAGCCACAAGGCATAAGCATAAGTCTCAATGCCTACAAAACAAACTCAATGTTAGTCATAAACAATCAACAAACCAACTCCAATTGAGTGCACATCATCAAGCATAAGCAAATTGTGCTTTTAACCTGAAACAAAGCTCAAATGTGAGAGCACAAACCACTAGTACAAGACTAGGGTCAAAATGAGAGCAAAAAACCAAAACAGAACATGAAACTTATCAAAAATCAAGATCAAACAATCAAGAATCAAATCCAAGTGGTTCCACATTCATATCATTCATCAATATCATTTCATGAAGCAAAGAGTACAAAACATGCAATTTAGAACCTCATACAACCAAACAGAATGTCTCAACTCAAATCAACTCACAAACATTTCAATAAATCACCAAAAAATTCATGATCAAACAGCATTCACAACCTGACCTACACACCAAATTTCAACTCATTTGGACCAAGGGAAGCAAGTCAATGAAATTCATCAAGTCAACACAAGTTCAAACAAGCTCATACAAGGCACCAAAACATGCATCCACTTCAAGCAATCATAAAACAGAAACCAAACATGATAAATGAATGAAACCAAAGCCATGGCAAACTTCAAGATGTCTGTAATACACATGCCAAATTTCAAGTCCATCCAATAAACCATAAGAATTTCCCAAATCAAATGAAATCATGACTCACAAGAAGTCAACAATTGGTCAAACAGGAGAGAAAATCTCAATCAAATTGGAAATGCATTCAAAAATTCCAGGAAAAATCACAAGCATTATAAACATTCCTAAGTATCAACATGCAAAAATTCAGGTTGTTCCAAGTTCAATAGGCATGGTAACAAAAATCATGAAGTTGCACAAAAAATGGTGTGACACAAATTGTCACACCTCTAAAGATCATAGCATATCTCACAATCCAGGAACTCAAAAATCACAAACCACATATCAAAATGCTCCTTAAGATGTCTAGAATAAGCATGCAAAGTTTCAAGAACTTCCAATTAAGCATCATCATTTCATGATCAAAATGGTAAGCATGGTACAAAAAATGACATGTTCACATAAACCCTAGCCAAAACAGAAATCCACATGTGCACAAATTTATTAAAAATCATCAAAAAATAAAGGACATGGCAAGGATCATTATGAAAAAAAACCTCACATTATTTGGATGAAAATTGAATGAGTTATGAATTTATTATCATGGTGAAAAATTAAAAAAAAAAGTAAACAAAGCATGATGAACATGTGAAATATGAAGGAAAATAAATCAACAAAGCCAAGGCGAAAATGCATCCAGGCGGAATCGATCCTTGCTCAAATTCAACATGGGGCGCCACTTAGTGAAACGCCGCGTTTCACTAAGTGAGGTGTCACCACGTGACTGGCTTCATGGGGAACAAAAAGAAAAATCATGCAAAAGCCACGGGAAACAGATCTACCACGAGTCTGGGAACGAAATGCCAGCATTCATCACACGTTCTTCATGTTCATCATCAACATGAACTTTTCATCACAGAAATTTGCAAACCATATATGGATCGACTCAGCATTCAACACACATCACTAATCTAATCATGATTTCATCCAATTCTAACTACATGAAGAGAATCGAATCAAATAAGTTTTGCAATCAAAAATTCAAATCAAGATATCTTGCTCAAATCTTAATGGAATTGCACAATTCAAGCTGCAGCATGCTCTATGTACTAAGATCTATCAAGGCCATATGAAGATTTCAAGAATTAACATGATCGAATTCTCACCTTATGAAGATGCAGATGTTGAATTCGAGCTCCTCAAGACCTGGATTATCAAAACAGATGCGCAATGATGTTGAGGAAGATGAATGAAGTCAAATCTTTAGCTCAACAATGCTCAGATTCGAGGGAATTTACAACTGGCATATGAATGTGCACTCTTCAACAGTTCCAATTCAGCATGAATTCTCCACTGTTTTGCTTCAATTCAATGCCACAATGCCTGCAGATGAAGGTTAGAGCAAGGAACAAGCAAAGAAATGAAGAAAAATCAATGGAAAGAGTTGAAAATTTTTGAGAGGATTTGAGAGAATTTCGAGAATTTTCTGTTTTGGATCTGAGATTGTGAATGTTAATGTGATTTTCTGTTACAATTAAGACTATATACCACCTCTTAATCCAAGTAGCTAAACATGATTAGCAAAATGGAAATGGATTAGTGAATGCTCATGTCATGTAACTTGGCAAAAATGCCCTTTTTCAAATGCAACCAATGGAACAGTAGAAACTCATTTGAAACAAATCCAAATTTCTGTTTTAAGGCTGTTGGGAGTGGTTTGGAGTGAAAATCATGTGTATTTTTCAAAATGGCCTTTTCTCCCACCAAAATTCAAATTGGTTCACTTGGAAAATGGACTTTTTATGTGATGATTTTTGATGAAATGTGATGATGGATTATGATAAAGCATGTCAAATGGAGTTTGCTCAAAAAAGAATCACATGAATTGGCCAAATGGTGTGAAAGTTATGCCTCCTTGAAGTTCAACTTTTCTTGAAAATGATTTGATCATAACTTGCCAACCACACATGAGAAATGAGTGTTCTTGGACTTTTTGGAAAGGTGAGAGCAAGATCTTCAACTTTCATGTTGGACAAAAATCCATTTGAAGCTTGTATGATGATGTAAATTTGAGGAGAAGACCTTTCCATTTTTGGCAGTTTGAAATTACAGGTCACTTACTATTTTTGGAAACTTTTCTTCTAACCTCAAATTCTTCAATCTTGATCTTTGAAATGCCAAATGAGACTTATATGGACATGAATGAAGCCTTTCAAACCATCTTCCACCTTCAAATCCTTGAATTCATGCACTGTTGACCACAGTTGACTTTCTAGGGTTTCAGATGAAATTCAACTTGACTGTTGAGCTTTGATCATCCAATCCTTGGCCAAATGGCTTCAAAATGATCCCTAGATCATATGAACTTGTTGAATCAACCATAGGGCTTTGCTTCCTTGAGAAATGCACATGTTTGCTTGCTTGACTGATTCTCCTGATCATCTTGACCTAATCTTGTCTGATGACTTGCACTTGGGCAAAGGACAATGCAATGCTATGCAGTGGACTATGTTATGTTAATGACCTAATATGAAAATGTATGTACAAAATGGGAGGTGCAAATTTGAGGTGCTACAGCTGCCCTTATTCAATCAACTAGGAACCCGAATGGATGAGAGCAACGGATGTCAGACTTTCAGGGTAAACAGGGATTGAATACCAAGAACCGTAGAAATTTGCACAATGCGGGGATCCACCAACAGAAACGTCCACTGGGATCTGATATTTATCACTGAGCCAGTCAAGATGTCCACCAATGACTCTACTGGGGATTTTGATCTTCATCAAAGGAACATAACATCCAAACGTCAACGAACAAAATGGGAATAGAAATCGCAACTAGACATCAACGGACGACCAGGAAAAACTCGACGTATCGAAACTGTCGCATCCGCGAAAAACAACCGGCGGGCAATAACAAAAACAACACAGAGCCGCCACTGCGCGTTATTTATCCCAAAATAGGGAAAGGAAACGCTCAGAGAAACCTGGAAAGGAAATGGCCTCGCGACCAAAGAGAAAGGGTAAGGGAGTCGGTTACGCAAGGGGAAGGTATTAGCACCCCTCACGTCCGTCGTACTCGACGGGATCCACGTTCTAAAAGAAAGAAAAGGTTGCTAAACATCAGACAAACATCATACACACGCACCGAAGACAACACAGGTGGGGTTAAGGGGAAGGGAGCTCGATAGGACGTCGCATCCTATGCCTACGTATCTCGTCTGGAACGAGAATCAGAGCTGCCGTAGTTCGGCTCACGCACGCCAAACAAGCAAACACAAACACAGGCAAACATGGAGCCTGAATGCCAATCACTGGGCTTACATCAGCATCCGAACCAAAACACACACAAGAGGGCAAACGTGGAGCCCGACCGCCAATCACTGGACTTACGTCAGCATCCGAACCAAAACACACGCAAGAAGATAACAAGCAAACGCACACAAAAAGAAAAAAAAGTGCCCGGAGAGACCTCGCACGGTCTCCTGCCTACATACCTCGTCTGGAACGAGGATCAGGGCGATGTAGTTCCCCTCAAAGGGAAAGAAAATCTAGCCAGAAACCAAGGGAAGACACACTACCAGGGAGCTGTACTCGAGCCTAGTGTTTTCATGCATCATTGCCCTACGTTGTGGTTTCTACCTACTTGCACAACTACAAGCTAATCCTATCCAGGAAAACAAGCATACAAGCATACAAGCATCAACAGATCAAAACAAGCATTTCAAGCAAGTATTCACATAGCACACACTATAGCCAATCAAGTGGGCTCAAACAATGGGTTTGACTGCCGAAGCAAGTCATCTGTACATGGGTAGTATTCGCTCTTAACCTTGCCATTGCGAGGCTAAGGTGAAGCAGATGAAAGGTAAGTGAAGATTAGACTTCACAGCTCTTATCCCTGACCAGGGAGAGCTTCAGACAAAGGAGCGTGGGTCCAGAATGGAGGGACCCTTCTACGCTCAAAGACTCTGACTCGATTGTGCAACAGCACAAGATCTTGGGTTTGTGTCCCAATGCATCAACACACAGCCGTGTGAGCAGAGGGACGACTCACAGAATAGTGGGGGATAGATTGCATATCCCTTTGATCCACCAATTGCCTCATAGAGGTCTTTACCTGCTTGGCACAAATGTAAACAACCACAAACATCGCCTCTTAAGGAGGACTTCAGACAGTTGCCTGGCCAAGTAACAGGCCAGGTCTTCCAGACTACATGAAGAATAGAAGTCCTACCTCAAGTGGTTTAAAAACCAAGCAGCAGCAAGCAAGTTCTTAAAGAACTGTAAGCGACTAAATGTACCTGAAATCAATCAAGTATCATCAGTACTCAGACAAACCAACAGTAAACAGCAAAAGTCAATCTATACAGACAACACAAGTTAATGCACACAAGTGCAAGCTATAAGCCCAAGCTCAAGCATCACAACCTACAAAACAAAGTCAAGTTAGTTTATAAACATCAACCAAACTCAATTCAAATTGCCTTGAAGCAATCTCCTTAAGCATTGTGCACTTTTAATCCTGAAAATCCACACCAAATGTGAGAAACTAGACCACTAGGCCAAGCCTAGGGTCCAAAAGGGAGAAAAAAATCTAAACAGCAAGCCAAACCAATCCAAAATCAAATTAAGACCATTCAAAAGCAAATGCAATTGGTCCCATGCTTATACCATTCTCCATTATCATTTCATGACCAATATACCACAAACTAGGTCAAATACAACACCAAAAGTCCAAACAGAATGACTTCAATCAAAGGCATACCAAAACAATTCAAAAAATCCTCAAATAATTCATACCTAAACAGGACACAATCAACAAGTAGCATGTCAATTTTCAGCTCAATTGGACAAAAGAAAGTAGGTCAATGAAAATCAAGAAGTCCAGACACAATTATACAAGCCAATTCAAGATATCCACACAAACATCAACTTCAATAATTCATAAAACAGTGACAACATATTAGAAATGAATGGGATCAAAAGCATGATGTCCTACAATGTGTCTACAATCCACATATCAAATTTCATCTTCATCCAATACCATATGAGAATTTCACAAAAGAAATGCCAACATGTATCACACAATGTTACCAAATGAGCATACAGTGAAGAAAATTATCAATCAATTTGAAAATGCAACCAAAAATTCCAGCAAAAATCACATGTTATCTTGATACATCAATGATCATTCATGCAAAAAAATTAGCTCAATCAAACAATCCTAGGCCATGCAAATAAAATCAGAAAGTTGACCTAGCTTGGTGTGACACAAATTGTCACACCTTAATCCAAAAATTCATATCTAATCAACCAAGTATCCAAAAATTACAAACTCTACATGGAAATCACCATCAATGTGTCCAGAATGAGAACAAAAAATTTCAATCATTTCTTTAAATGTATGAGCATTTCATGAAGGATATAGTGAAACATGCAAAAAATTATACACAAGTCAAAGATCAATAGGTCAGGTCAACATTTCTCCAAGCACAACTTATGGTACCATGCTCATTAAAAACTAGAGAGAATTTGGGATCCATCAAAAAAAACCTCACTATTTTTGGATTAGTAATTAATTTTTTATGAATTTTTAAAGATTGAATGAATTATTAAATAAATATTAAGTGTTTTAGTGAATTAAATAAATCCAATGGCATAGTTGTAAATCTCGCTCAGATGCTCAAAACTCTGCGTTTTCATTAATCCAGTGGCACTGTGTGATTGGTTGCGCGTGGAGGGAAACAGATTTCAAATTGCCAAGCGAAAGAAACTGAATCAACACGCGTTTTTTTCCAGATTTCATCATCATCACCATCAGTTTTTTCCAGAAATGCAAGAACATCAAGAACATCAAACTTCCACTAAAATTCACAAATGGATATCCATTGGAAAGGTCTAAGCATGAGGATCTCAAATATGTAACCTAAATTGCCTAATTCTCACTACATAATCCGGATCGAGCATTTAAAGAAACAACATCAAAACTAAAAATCACGATTACTTCTTCAGCAATTCACCAAATCAAAAACTAAACCTAGCATGTTGATCTACGTTGGATGAACTACAATAAGCATATCACAATTCAAGAAACCATGAGATTCGATTTTAGGTACCTTGAATGGAGCAGTGATGAATCTTGAAGCCTTGGTGCGTGTTGATCCAAAACAGATGCAAGAGAAGCTTCAGGATGTTGACTGGAGATGTTAGGTTCGCTCGAAATTGCTTCTAGTGGAAGAATTTGCAAAATGCCATGGATGCACACACTTTGAACAGTGGAGATTCGTGAGGATTTTGATGATGCTTTTCCAAAACAGTTGAAGAAGGAGATGATTGGAGAAGGCAGCAAAAAGAATCACACGGATTGATGAAGAATTGAAGGAGTTTTGCTCAATTTTGTTCTTGAATGTTCTTGAGCTTTTGGAGAATTTGGAGGGAAAAGTTTGTTGAATTTCTTGTGAAATGTGATTAACCACCATTCAGTTATGATTAAGTGTTATATACTTCCACTTAATCCAGCTCTAATCATCCAATTAGCAACAATGACATGTGATTAGCAAAATGTGATTTTACTAAGCAAGGGCAAATATGTCTTTTCACCATGGGGCCCATGACAGCTGTATGACAGCTCACACACTCTCCAAATATCAGTTATGATGAGTTGGCATTGGTCTCATGGTCATTGGACTTGTAATTCTCATTTTCACCATGTCATGGCACTTTATGCATTTTCAAGTGCAAGTTCAAAAATGAATTGTTCAAATATTGCACCTTGAATGTTTATGACCATTCAAACCATCTCTAGTTGTCATTTGTGAGGTGTTGCAAAAATCCCCATTCCAAAATTCCCATTATTTCTCAACTTGGACCATTTTGCCCTTGGATTTTTAACTGTACACTTGAAAATTGACTTTTTGCATTGACCACTTTTGATGAATTCCAATTATGCACCATGAAAGTACATGTCAAATGGAGTTTGCACATAAAAAGATCACTCAATTTGGACACTCCATGTGGAAGTTATGCCACTTTGATTATGGGTCATTTTTGAAATTGAATGGACCATAACTTGCCAACCATACATGAGATTTTCAAGTTCTTGGACTTTTTGGAAAGGTGAGAACAAGATCTACAACTTTCATGTTGAACAAATTTTCATTTGAAGCTTCCTTGGACATGTAATTGTGTGGTCAAAAACTTTCCATTTTTGGAAACTTCCATTACAAGTCACTTTCTATTTTTGGCAATTTCTTGTCTGACTTGATTTTCCCCATTCTTGAGCTTTGACATGTCAAATAACACTTGTTTCAACATGAATGAAGTGTATCCAACTCTCTCCCACCTCCAAATCCATAAAATCAAGCACAGTTGACCAGAGTTGACTTTTTCAGCTGATAGATGAATTTGGCAACGCACTGATCCAGCTGAGCCCCAATCTTCTGATGAAATGGCTCAAGGATGAAACCCTAGCCTCCATAAGCTCAATACAATCATGGAATGATCCTCATATCCATCATAGACCCCATTTCCTTGCTATGCCCTGATTGGCCCAATACAACTGATTAGGGTTGACCAGTGGTCAAAACCCTAATCTCAAGGTGTCTGCTCCAACACTTGATGATGACAAACCATGATGATGATGTTGAATCATTTCAATCAAGATGAAGACCAATCTCCTTGAGAATCACAAAACCCTAATTTGGACCTCCACATCCTCAGATGATTAATGACCAGTCCAATGAAACCCTAGCTTGCACCATGACCTCATATCTTCTGATCAAGACTTGTGAGGATGACTTGCACAATGTAACCACATGATATGCAATATGCAATGCCTAATGACCTAAAAATGTATGCAATATGTTAAGCTAGTCCCAAGAGAGGAGGGCAAATTTTGGGGTGTTACAGAAACCAACGGAGAGGTAAGTAAACAACTAGATGTCAACGGATAACTAGGAAAAACTCGACGTTTACCAAAACCAACGGAGAGGTAACTCTACTGGGGACGACCAGGAAAAACTCGACGTTTACCAAAACCAACGGAGAGGTAACCAAACATCAACAGATGAATGGGAATACTCGACCAGACGTCAACGGACGAACGGGAGAAGCTCGACGTTTATCGACACCAACGGAGAAGGAGAACGGACATCAACGGATGACCTGTGGGAATACATCTAGATATCAACGGATAACTAGGAAAAACTCGACGTTTATCGAAACCAACGGAGAGGTAACTCTGTGGGGAAAGGCACCACTATACGTCAACGGACATATAGGAAAAACTGAACGTTTATCGAAACCAACGGAGACGTAGCTCACTGGGGATCAAGGTCACAACAGGGAGTAGACAGGAAGGAACACCAAGGATACCGGGTTGTAGGCATGAAACAGGTGACCGACCGAAGCGTGAATTGGTTTGTCTTCCAAAACACTCATCATCCTGAAGAGGGCTAGAAAAGCAATCTTGTTAAAGGATGGACATTCGATTCCACAAGGAATACGAATCTTACTCAATTGGGGAAACAAACAAAGGGTTCAACCAAAGAGCGCATGAGATACATTATCTATAGCCGTCAAAATGTAGATAATACACTCGCATGGAAGATTATCCTAACCGGGTTGTAGGTTGTTAAAGGATAAATCGACCGACATCATCCTGAAGAGAGCGAAGGCAAACTTGTTAAAGGATGGACATTCGATTCCGAACAAAGGAATACGAATCTTACTCTGATGGTGAAAACAATCAACAGATTGACCAAAGAGCGCATGAGATATATCATCTATAGCCGTCAAAACATAGATAATACACTCGCATGGAAGATTATCCTAACCGGGTTGTAGGTTGTTAAAGGATAAATCGACCGACATCATCCTGAAGAGAGCGAAGGCAAACTTGTTAAAGGATGGACATTCGATTCCGAACAAAGGAATACGAATCTTACTCTGATGGTGAAAACACTCAAAAGATTGACCAAAGAGCGCATGAGATATATCATCTATAGCCGTCAAAACGTAGATAATACACTCGCATGGAAGATTATCCTAACCGGGTTGTAGGCTGTTAAATGGATAAATCGACCGACATCATCCTGAAGAGAGCGAAGGCAAACTTGTTAAAGGATGGACATTCGATTCCGAACAAAGGAATACGAATCTTACTCTGATGGTGAAAACAATCAACAGATTGACCAAAGAGCGCATGAGATATATCATCTATAGCCGTCAAAACGTAGATAATACACTCGCATGGAAGATTATCCTAACCGGGTTGTAGGTTGTTAAAGGATAAATCGACCGACATCATCCTGAAGAGAGAGAAGGCAAACTTATTAAAGGATGGACATTCGATTCCGAACAAAGGAATACGAATCTTACTCTGATGGTGAAAACAATCAAAAGATTGACCAAAGAGCGCATGAGATATATCATCTATAGCCGTTAAAACGTAGATAATACACTCGCATGGAAGATTATCCATAACCGGGTTGTAGGTTGTTAAAGGATAAATCGACCGACATCATCCTGAAGAGAGCGAAGGCAAACTTGTTAAAGGCTGGACATTCGATTCCGAACAAAGGAATACGAATCTTACTCTGATGGTGAAAACAATCAAAAGATTGACCAAAGAGCGCATGAGATATATCATCTATAGCCGTCAAAACGTAGATAATACACTCGCATGGAAGATTATCCATAACCGGGTTGTAGGTTGTTAAAGGATAAATCGACCGACATCATCCTAAAGAGAGCGTATGCAAACTTGTTAAAGGATGGACATTCGATTCCGAACAAAGGAATACGAATCTTACTCTGATGGTGAAAACAATCAAAAGATTGACCAAAGAGCGCATGAGATATATCATCTATAGCCGTCAAAACGTAGATAATACACTCGCATGGAAGATTATCCTAACCGGGTTGTAGGCTGTTAAATGGATAAATCGACCGACAAAGAAAGGCATCGGGATACTAAGACTAGGTATGCAAAGATGACCAATCAAAAGGGGAAACCACAAACATTACCAGCAAACGGTGAATGAAAGAGGACCCATTGAGGATAAAATGGCTTACTCGGAGCAATTACCCACAAGGAAGGGGAAGACCCGCTGGGGATAAGATTGCTTAATCAAAGCAAACACCCAAAAGGAGAAAGGAATATCAATACCGAAACTGGATAATGATAACCACAAAGAGGGGATTACATCTACCGGCTCGTAGGCAGAAAACCACAGAGAAGCAACCGTCATCGACTAGGATGAGCGCAAAGGTTGACTCCACAAAGGGGAGAACATGGAGTTTACATCTACCGGTTAGTAGGTAGAAGCCCACAAAGATAGGACTTACAACTACCGGTTCGTAGGTAGAAGCCAACAAATTCCGCTGAGGGACAGAGTGAGAAAAAAGGATTTACAACTACCGGGCAATAGGTAGAAGACCGCAAAGGTAGGACTTACAACTGCTGGTTTGTAGGCAGAGGCCAACAAACAGTCTGCTGAGAGACAGCCACAAGGAAGCCAGTTTAGGATCGATCCAAAAAGGCATACTGAATCAAGACTCATCCTAATGAGGAAAGAAATCAATAGGGAAAACCCATCCCGTTATGTGTGGGGAGGGAACGGAAACAACCGTCATCCACGAGGATATAACTCAGTGGGGAGCGCAGAAGAAAATGACAGACATTTTCTGCTTAAGGGGTCGACTCTATATGGAGAGATCAGACACACCCACATCTGTTAGGGGAGGATCTACTGGGGAGATCTGGTTTTCCTTTCACCAACGGATGAGAAAATAAACCTCTCTGAGGGGTATCAATCCTGAATGCTGTCAGGAGCAACTGTAGCAAACGTGTCGTACAGACGTTGAACGAGAATCCGCCTCTGCCGGGGATACGGTCTGGGGGGTAACACATGAATGCATATGTTTGAATTTTTCTATGGCGTAATTCTCCATATTGAAATGGAAATGCTACGCAATTTAAGGATGCAATGATTACTATATGCCAAATGCAAGTGATGAAAACTCCGCTGGGGAGCCCAAAGATCAGATACTCCAACTCTGTGGGGAGACTCCGCTTGAAGAAATCCGCTTGAGGAAAACTCTGCAGGGAGAGCAACGACTTCTCACTCATGCTGGAGAACAGAGGTACCAAGAATCAACCAGATCTCTAGTGAGGATAGATAGGCATTGATAAAGTTCATCATGTCAACGACTCTGCTGAGGATCTATCCGAGAAAATGACGGAATACTGGGATGTCAATCCTCCAAATACCGAATCTTCACAGAAAAGCACCCATGCCGGGGAGAAGAGAAGACTGCTCTGCTGGAGAGACGAAAGTTGAAGTCTTCAGTAAACACTCTGCTTGGGGAACTGCCCCACAAAAGTATTTCAACAGCAACCTTGCTGGGAATGCCCCACAATAGGGTTCAAACAGCCCTCTACTAGAGATGCCCCACAATAGGGCTAACAGGGACTTGGAGGAAGAATATTGCACTGCCGGGGACATGAAGATAAACAACTTCAACCAACACTACACTGAGCAACCTCGCTGAGGAGAAACCATGAGATTCTACAGGAAAAAGATACCGTTATGCTCGAGATACGAACAAATGTCTTACCTGTTGGCAATCGTACCACCCTTGGGAGAGCACTGCGGATCTCCTAAGTATCCTTCCATCATTGTGAATGTTCACTTTGTTTAAGAACAATTTTGTGAAAAATTTTATTTATTTTGAAAACAATGATACTTTATCAATTAGAACATGCAAAACATTTGTTGAGTTGAAACAAATAAGAGTGCAAATAATTGGATAAAAGCTCAAATTGATGTGATGGAATGGTAGTCTGCAAAGGGCGAGACTCCATAGATCTGTACAAGTTTGAAATCGGAGATATATATTGGAGAGGGCTACATTGAACATAATGACCTTTTCTCTACCATTCCGAATTTTCGATGTATTCGGAGCTTCAGTCGACGATGAATCGAGAATCCCTGACGGATGACAAATGTAGAGCACAGTCTTGTCAGGATGCAGTTACTTTCCAAATCCCTAATTTTTGCCTAGATTGCCCCAATGTGAGGTGCTCAATCTAGCGGGATGAAAATTCTTCTTCAATGTCTCTAACTTTTTCCTGGATCGCCCTTTCGGGTTTTCAATCCACCGAGACGCTCTTTTTTGCCTAAGTCGCCCTTTGGGGTGTTCGACTTAGCGAGCTGTTTTGCTTTTTTTTTTAGGCAAAGTATTTCTTGACTGCATCTGGATTCACAGGACGAGTGAACTTCTCTATCCATTGTTGTAAGCGTCAAAGCACTGCCTGAAAAGGCTCTCTTGACAGCATATGGACATTCATAGCTTGGGGTTCACTTGCCCCTGGAATCGGGTGCGAAAGACAAGACTTTCTTGAGCACAAGGCCACCTTCTCGGAACACACGAGGCTTGACCTTCTTATCGAATGCTTTCTTCACTCTCTGCTGACATAACTGACCATGACACATGGCGGTTAATCTCTTCTTTTCGATCAGATTCATTTGGTCGTGACGACCCTGAATTCATTCAGCATCAGTCAACTTGGGACTTGAGGGTGCTATTTCTCTTTTGTTTCATTCTTTCTTTTTCTTTCTTTTGATTTTTTTTTTTGATTTCTTTTGATTGCTTTTTTTTGATTTTGCACCCTCCTCTTTCTTTATTTTTTTTGATTTTTTCTTTCAATGCCCCAGTTGGCTGTTCTGCTGATTCTCGAGATGCAGCTGAGTGATCTTCTTTTCTTGCTCAAGAAGTCGGGAAATCTCGTCAGGAATCCTTTCAACATCATCTTCTTCCGCTTCGAATACAGGGAATTCAAAATTGGGAGATGACGTCGGATCATTATGTTCAATGGGTTTAAGAAACAACCTGCATAATGATTTTGAGTATAAAAAGCACTTTGAAAATCAAACAAGACAATCGTTATGCAGATGAAAAGATTGCTTTTATTCTTGTTTTTAGGGTTTTTTGTGATCACCAATTTCATGAAAAAAGCAAAAAGGGAAAACAAATGAAAAAACAAATATTTTAACATGCTTTTATTTGAATGAAAATATCATTGCACAAAATGTTGCCAACAATGTCATCACTTCTCCTTTTGGCATGGGAGAAGGGTTTTTAAACAAAGTGATTATTACTCTGATTTATGGACAACTGTAGGAACGCCCACAGTGACCCAATTGTGATAGATCCCACCAGGGATGACAAATGTCAGAATCTCTTGCATCAACAGCTTCTGCTTTTGAACCACCCTCTTTGTTGAAGACCTCAGAAGAAAAGCCAACGCCAGCCCAAGACTTGTTATCTTCAAACTTGATTAGCATGGGGACCTAAGTCCTCAAAGTTCAGAATACCTGACCTCACAAGGTCTTGAACCTTCATCTTCAACTGAAAGCAATTATCCACATCATGACCGGGAGCACCCGAATGATACACACAATGCTGCTCAGGCCTATACCACCACCGAGGGTTGACGGGTATAGCCGGCGGGTCTCTGGGAGTAATCAAGTTCCGCTCTATCAAAGAGGGATACAGTTCTGCATACGACATAGGGATCGGATCAAAAATGATCTTCTTCCTCTCATTACTCGTACTAGCTTGATTATCATTGGGAGGTTGGTAAGCCTGCTGTAGAGGACGATGTTGTTGATGCTGATATTGCTGAGTTAGTCTTCTCTGTTGTTGTTGCGTTTGAGTTGCTGGAATAGTCACAGCAGCAGCCTGACGATACTGTCCTCTGTTCACATTCCTCCGACGGTGCACAGCATTTGTTTCACTCTCCCCCCTTTTGGGTGCCCCAGAGAATGGCTTCTTAGAATTCGAAGAACTTGAAGAGCCAGGATCTTGAATCTTTCCTGCTTTAATGAGACTCTCAGTCCTCTCCCCACAGACAACAACATCAGAAAAGCTACTGAACGGGCAACTCCCCATGCGGTCCATGAACACACCCTGCAAGGTCTCGATGAACATGTCAGTCAGCTCTCTCTCCAACATCGGAGGTTGCACTCTTGCGGCTAGCTCACGCCATCTCTGGGCGTACTCCTTGAAGCTTTCTCCAGTCTTCTGACACAAGCTCTGCAGTTGGGTTCGGCTCGGCGCCATGTCCATGTTATGCTTGTATTGCCTCAGAAAGGCTTCACCCAGATCTTTCCAGCTTCTGACTGATTCTTTCTTCAGATCCATGTACCAGTCCAAAGACGCTCCAGACAAACTGTCTTGGAAAAAGTACATCCACATCTTCTCATCATCAGTGTAAGCAGAGATCTTTCTGTAATAAGCCTGCACATGGGTGCGAGGACAGGAAGTGCCATTGTACTTGTCAAAGGACGGCGCCTTGAATTTGTAAGGGATTCTCAACCCATCAACCAAACCCATATCGGTTACATCGAAACCCAAGGAATTCTGACACTCCCTGGCACGGACTTTCTCAGCAAGGGCATCCACTTTTCTATCCCTCTCCCCGGTTCTCACAACTTCATCATCCTTACTGAGCAGAGTGAACATGTCCTCTTGCCTATCAACAAGCGAAGCAGGATGACGAACAAGAGCCCGGGTAGCTCTGACATTGACAGTCTCTGCAGCAAGAGGCTGTCCATTGATCCTTATTCCTCTGAGTTCATCCCCGACGGCATAGTCGTTAGCGGGAGCAGCAACGTTGACATTCTCATGAACAGGTACAACAGTAGGCGAAGCACGGTTGGACGTCTGAATCACAGTCTCTTGTCTCTAAACCAGGGCTCGGAGCTCTTCCTGACCTTGCGAAACCCCTTGCATCGTTGTCATGAACTGGGCCATGTTCGCCCTCATCTCAGCCAACTCGGTCTGAACCTGATTCATACTCCTCTGACGATTGAGTCTGGTTGAGTAACGATGCGGTCGACGGTCAGCAATCCTGTCTCAGTCAGGAACCAAAGTGAGAAGTCTCTCCAAACATGTCTGTGATGCAAGGATGCTATGTGCATGATATGCATGATATGGGTATTATTTTGTCATGGATGATCCTGATAAAGGATATGCGTATGCGAGTTAACTTTTTTGTTTTTTCATGCATTATTATTATTATTATTATTTTGAAAAATAAACATGCTTTGATGCAAATGATGCGAACATGACTGGTTGGCTGTGCATCTCGGAACACAGGATCAAAGCTTCGGCCTGAACTCGGAACCTCAATCATCTGAAACCCCAAAAATCATCTGAACCCAAGTCAACATCTGAGCAAGTACCCTCAAATTCTGCCCAGGGATCCGAAATAAACGGAACCCTCTGATCAATACCAGGATCAAACCTCCGGCGTTTCAAAATAAAGATCCATAAATACGACTTATAAATAGGACTCTGATCAACCAATAGTCACCAACAAAGTCACCATTAGAACATGCATCTGTAAGAATCAACCCTCCCCTCACAGGTAAATTCTAATCAGGTCATCCTAAGGCGGACAATGATCTCGACAATCGGGCAAAGATACTCAACGGGTTTGCCCTTTCGGGTGTGCCGTTGTAGCTCTCTTAAGATCGGCTCAATCAAAGATCCGGGAAAGAACGGTCACCGAAGTCAACAGCTCAGATGAGATCCTCCAACCTGAGTGGAATAACTCCAAACGGAAGGACTCCCTTAAATGAACCTCGTCCGGCTGTGGTGACACGTCGCAACAACATGCTGATACAGCAAGTGAGGAAACGCGAGACCACTCTAATTCTAGGTGTATACTCGGGCCTGGGTTTTAGCCCCACTCAGAACACCCACCCCAAACAGAGGAACCACCTGCACAGGAGACAGCTCAATGACAGTATGATGCATGCAAACAGATATGCACTTATATACAACATAATAACCATGAATGCGATAAATAACAGCAAATAGCAACCAAAACCCTAACCTAGAGAGCGCTAGGAGAGACTCGCTTAGGGAAGATGGACCAGCAAGAGGTCAACTTCTCTCATCCCCAGCAGAGTCGCCAGCTGTCGCATTACGCGAAAAACCGACGGGAAACAAGAACAACAGAGCCGCCACCGTGCGTTATTTATCCCAAAAGAGGGAAAGGAAACGCTCAAAGTAAACCTGGAAAAGACATGGTCTCGCGACCAAAGAGAATGGGATCGGGAGTCGGTTATGCGAAGGGAAGGTATTAACACCCCTACGCATCCGTCGTACTCGACGGGATCCACGCACTAAAGGAAGGAAAATGGTTGCTAAAACACTGCTCAAACAAACATCTACACAGGCTGAAAGAGACGCAAGAAAACAGACAAGACTGACTCGGCAGGATATCGCATCCTGGGCCTACTTAGTCTATCAGGCATAGACATCAGAGTCAAAGTAGTTCGGACTGGGGGAAAAACATGCTTGCTAGGATGTCGCATCCTATGCATACGTATCTTCTTGGACTAAGAAGAATCAGAGCATCCGTAGCTCGGCTCACGCACGCCAAACAAACAACACAGGCAAACGTGGAATCCGAATGCCAATCGCTGGACTTACATCAGATTCCGAACCAAAACACACCCACACTGGAAACTAGATGCCACTTGATGGACTTATACCGGACTCCAAGCACACAACAAGAGGATACGGAATGCCAATCGCTGGTCTTACATCCATCTCCTGACACACACAAAGACAAAACAAAACGGGCGCCCGGAGAGATCAGCTCATCTCCTGCCTACGTACCTCATCTGGTATGAGGATCAGGGCGACGTAGTTCCCCTACGCAGGGACACAGGACTAGCCTAACCAGATAACAGAGGGAGACACAACTAGGGAGACTAACTCGAGCCTAGATGTTATCATGCAAAATCATCCCTGGGTCAAGGTTGCTACCTAACTTGCACATGGAGCAAGCTAAACCTAAGCACAGGCACAAGCAAAGCAAACAATCACAGATAGCACACACTATATACACACCAAGTGGGGCTCAAACAAAGGTTAAGCTTTAGTCAAGGGGTCATGTCAACCTCGACAAACAAGCCACTGTATCAGGGTGAGGTTAGCTCTTAACCTTGACATTGAGGGTCAAGGTGAAGCAGATGAAAGGTGAGTGAAGATGAGACTTCACAGCTCTTATCCCTGGCCTGGGAGAGCTTTAGACAATGAAGTGTGGGTCCAGAAAGTGGGAACCCTTCTACACTTATGACACTGACTCAACTGTACAACTGTACAAGGATCTTGGGTTACTATCCACAATGCATCAACACCAGTTGTGTGAGCAGAGGGATGACTCAACTGAATAGCAGGAGATGGATTGCACATCTCTTGTATCTGCCAATTGCCTTATCAAAAGGTCTTTGATATGTACAGGGACAAATATAAACAAGCACAAACATTGCCTCTTAAGGAGGACTTCAGACAGGTGCCTGGCCAAGTAACAGGCCAGGTCTTCCAGACTACATGGAGAAGAGATCATTAAACCTCAGTGCTCAAGCTAGCAAGCAAAGCACAATCAAGTTCACAAAGGAACTATAGCAACTAAGGTACTTGAAATCAATCCAATATAATCAGCACGCAGCTCGAACAATAAGCAAACAGACAATGGTCAACAGTTAACTATACAGTCAAACAACAGTCAATGCACAAAGGTGCAAGCCACAAGGCATAAGCATAAGTCTCAATGCCTACAAAACAAACTCAATGTTAGTCATAAACAATCAACAAACCAACTCCAATTGAGTGCACATCATCAAGCATAAGCAAATTGTGCTTTTAACCTGAAACAAAGCTCAAATGTGAGAGCACAAACCACTAGTACAAGACTAGGGTCAAAATGAGAGCAAAAAACCAAAACAGAACATGAAACTTATCAAAAATCAAGATCAAACAATCAAGAATCAAATCCAAGTGGTTCCACATTCATATCATTCATCAATATCATTTCATGAAGCAAAGAGTACAAAACATGCAATTTAGAACCTCATACAACCAAACAGAATGGCTCAACTCAAATCAACTCACAAACATTTCAATAAATCACCAAAAAATTCATGATCAAACAACATTCACAACATGACCTACACACCAAATTTCAACTCATTTGGACCAAGGGAAGCAAGTCAATGAAATTCATCAAGTCAACACAAGTTCAAACAAGCTCATACAAGGCACCAAAACATGCATCCACTTCAAGCAACCATAAAACAGAAACCAAACATGATAAATGAATGAAATCAAATCCATGGCAAACTTCAAGATGTCTATAATACACATGCCAAATTTCAAGTCCATCCAATAAACCATAAGAATTTCCCAAATCAAATGAAATCATGACTCACAAGAAGTCAACAATTGGTCAAACAGGAGAGAAAATCTCAATCAAATTGGAAATGCATTCAAAAATTCCAGGAAAAATCACAAGCATTCTAAACATCCCTAAGTATCAAAATGCTCCTTAAGATGTCTAGAATAAGCATGCAAAGTTTCAAGAATTTCCAATTAAGCATCATCATTTCATGATCAAAATGGTAAGCATGGTACACAAAATGACATGTTCACATAAACCCTAGCCAAAACAGAAATCCACATGTGCACAAATTTATTAAAAATCATCAAAAAATAAAGGACATGGCAAGGATCATTATGAAAAAAAACCTCACATTATTTGGACGAAAATTGAATGAGTTATGAATTTATTATCATGGTGAAAAATTAAAAAAAAAAAGTAAACAAAGCATGATGAACATGTGAAATATGAAGGAAAATAAATCAACAAAGCCAGGGCGAAAATGCATCCAGGTGGAATCGATCCTTGCTCAAATTCAACATGGGGCGCCACTTAGTGAAACGCCGCGTTTCACTAAGTGAGGTGTCACCACGTGACTGGCTTCATGGGGAACAAACAGAAAAATCATGCAAAAGCCACGGGAAACAGATCTACCACGAGTCTGGGAACGAAATGCAAGCATTCATCACACGTTCTTCATGTTCATCATCAACATGAACTTTTCATCACAGAAATTTGCAAACCATATATGGATCGACTCAGCATTCAACACACATCACTAATCTAATCATGATTTCATCCAATTCTAACTACATGAAGAGAATCGAATCAAATAAGTTTTGCAATCAAAAATTCAAATCAAGATATCTTGCTCAAATCTTAATGGAATTGCACGATTCAAGCTGCAGCATGCTCTATGTACTAAGATCTATCAAAGCCATATGAAGATTTCAAGAATTAACATGATCGAATTCTCACCTTATGAAGATGCAGATGTTGAATTCGAGCTCCTCAAGGCCTGGATTATCAAAACAGATGCGCAATGATGTTGAGGAAGATGAATGAAGTCAAATCTTTAGCTCAACAATGCTCAGATTCGAGGGAATTTGCAACTGCCATATGAATGTGCACTCTTCAATAGTTCCAATTTAGCATGAATTCTCCACTGTTTTGCTTCAATTCAATGCCACAATGCCTGCAGATGAAGGTTAGAGCAAGGAACAAGCAAAGAAATGAAGAAAAATCAATGGAAAGAGTTGAAAAATTTTGAGAGGATTTGAGAGAATTTTGAGAATTTTCTGTTTTGGATCTGAGATTGTGAATGTTAATGTGATTTTCTATTACAATTAAGACTATATACCACCTCTTAATCCAATTAGCTAAACATGATTAGCAAAATGGAAATGGATTAGTGAATGCTCATGTCATGTAACTTGGCCAAAATGCCCTTTTTCAAATGCAACCAATGGAACAGTAGAAACTCATTTGAAGCAAATCCAAATTTCTGTTTTAAGGCTGTTGGAAGTGGTTTGGAGTGAAAATCATATGTATTTTTCAAAATGGCCTTTTTTCCCACCAAAATTCAAATTGGTTCACTTGGAAAATGGACTTTTTATGTGATGATTTTTGATGAAATGTGATGATGGATTATTATAAAGCATGTCAAATGGAGTTTTCTCAAAAAAGAATCACATGAATTGGCCAAATGGTGTGAAAGTTATGCCTCCTTGAAGTTCAACTTTTCTTGAAAATGATTTGATCATAACATGCCAACCACACATGAGAAATGAGTGTTATTGGACTTTTTGGAAAGGTGAGAGCAAGATCTTCAACTTTCATGTTGGACAAAAAGCCATTTGAAGCTTGTATGATGATGTAAATTTGAGGAGAAGACCTTTCCATTTTTGGCAGTTTGAAATTACAGGTCACTTACTATTTTTGGAAACTTTTCTTCTAACCTCAAATTCTTCAATCTTGATCTTTGAAATGCCAAATGAGACTTATATAGACATGAATGAAGCCTTTCAAACCATCTCCCACCTTCAAATCCTTGAATTCATGCACAGTTGACCATAGTTGACTTTCTAGGGTTTCAGATGAAATTCAACTTGACTGTTGAGCTTTGATCATCCAATCCTTGGCCAAATGGCTTCAAAATGATCCCTAGATCATATGAACTTGTTGAATCAACCATAGGGCTTTGCTTCCTTGAGAAATGCACATGTTTGCTTGCTTGACTGATTCTCCTGATCATCTTGACCTAATCTTGTCTGATGACTTGCACTTGGGCAAAGGACAATGCAATGCTATGCAGTGGACTATGTTATGTTAATGACCTAATATGAAAATGTATGTACAAAATGGGAGGTGCAAATTTGAGGTGCTACAGCTGCCCACGTGGAAAATGACAAGTTGATGATCCACTGTTTTCAAGACAGTCTGAAAGGTGCCTCGTCGAAGTGGTATTTAACATTGGACCAATCTCGCATCAAGTCTTTTCAAGATTTGTCTGACGCTTTCAGTAAGCACTATAAGTACAACTTTTGAGTATGACGTAGAAAAGTTCTGAGACCTTTAAGGAATACGCCCAGCGATGGAGGGAAATTGCTTCCCAGGTTGAACCTCCATTGACTGATAAAGAATTAGCTGACTGGTTTGTTGACACCGTTCGTCCTGAGTTCTATGAAAGGATGGTGGGTAGTGTAACCACGAATTTCGCTGATATTGTTGTTGTTGGAGTAAAGGTTGAATTAGCTATGAAGAGTGGAAAGATGTCCAGTGGTTCTAGCAGTACGAGTTCGAAGGACCAAGCTAAGAAGACTTCCGTCAATCCTCAGAGAAAGAAGGAAGGAGAGACTCATGTTGTGTCTTCAGATAGGAGAAGGAATAGGCAGTATCAATATCCGCCACAGTATGCCCAACCACAGGGATACCCGGTTCAGTATGCACCACCGCCATACGTGGCTGCTGTTGCACCATCTTTTAACCAACAAGCTCCACAAGCGCCCGTTTATCAGCCCATGCAACAGGTTCCTGGTTATCCGCCTCCGGTTTATCCTCCTCCGAATTATCAACAAGCATCCAACGCTCAGGCGAGTCAACAACCGAGGAACCAGGCACCTCGCCAGAATGCTCCAAGGAGACTATACAAGACTTGTCCACCGATTCCGATGACGTTCACCGAGTTGTATCCTTACTTAGTGCAACGCGGTTTGGTCACTACTCGAGCTTTGGGACCGCCTCCGAATCCTTTGCCAGCTAACTACAACACCGCCGCTCATTGTTTATTTCATGAGGGTGCGCCAGGTCACGATTTGGAGAACTGTTATGCTTTGAAAAACCTTGTGAGGGATCTGATGGAAAAGAAGATTTTGTCATTCAACGATTCGCCGCCCAATGTCAAAAGTAACCCTTTGCCTGACCATGGGGCTGTTAATGCCATTGATGCTTCGTCTGAAGAGAATTTTATCCTTGATGTAGCTTAGATTAAGACTCCGCTCAAGGCATTCCATTCAAAGTTGTTTAAAGCAGGCCTAGTATCTGTTTCCCATATCTGTTGTACGAGCTGTAAGGGATGTGATAAGGGTTGTGTTATGGTTCGGAAAGACGTTCAGAGATTGATTGATGATGGTTTTTTGCAAGTTGTTAACCAGGCGAAAGAAGTAGCCGCAATTGAGCCTACCTTCAACTTGCCAGAATCGAGGGGTAGGATACCAGTGTTTAATCTGCCAGCACCAAATTCTGTCATGCCAGTGTTCAGTATACCGACTCCTGTTACTCCAACAGTGGACCAGCCTAAACCGTTGATTATCCAAAAACCGAGTCCATTTCCATTCAGTGATCCCAAAGCAGTACCTTGGAAGTATGATGTAACCGCGATTGACAAAGAATCTGGGAAGGTCATTCCAAGAGAAGAAGTGAAGGTTGATGGTGAAAGTGTGACTAACATAGCTGGGGCAAGCAGGATGACTCGTAGTGGTCGCGTGTACACTCCCCGTTTTGATGAGGCTCCACCTAAAGAGACAACTACTAACACTGTTGTGCCTGCCAGAGATAAAAATAAAGAGGTTGTTACTAATGATGAAGATGCTGAATTCTTAAGGATCATCAGGAAGAGTGATTACAAAGTCGTTGATCAGCTTCATCAGACCCCTTCGAAGATCTCCATCCTGTCTCTGTTATTGAATTCACCCGCTCATAGGGCTGCTTTGCAGAAAGTATTGATGCAAGCTCATGTCGCTCAACATATTACTACTGGTCAGTTTGATAGTGTGATCGCCAATATTACCGCATGTAATACTCTTAGCTCCAGCAATGAAGAGCTACCGAAAGAGGGCCCGAATCACAACCGTGCTTTGCACATATCAGCGAAGTGTCAAGAGGATAATTTAGCCAGGGTGCTTGTGGATACCGGTTCATCTTTGAACGTCCTACCCAAGAGAGTTCTTAGCAAGTTGGCCTATAAAGAGGCTATGGTGAAGCCTACTTCTTTGATTGTCAAGGCGTTTGATGGTTCTCGTAGAGCTGTGATTGGAGAAGTGGAACTTCCAATTCTGATTGGTCCACATGTTTTCAATATCACTTTCCAAGTCATGGATATCAATCCCAATTACAGCTGTCTACTTGGAAGACCTTGGATCCATGCTGCTGGGGCTGTGACTTATACCTTGCACCAAAAGATGAAGTTTGTAGTTGATGGTAAGCTGGTGATTATTCATGGTGAGGAGGATTTAATGGTCAGTAATTTATCTTTGTTCCGTTATATTTAGGCCGATGAAGACGCGTTGGAAACTTCTTTCCAAGCACTTGAGATCGCCAATGCTGTGTTAGTGGAGGACGAAGAGACTGTGGAAGGCCAGAGTAATCCATCTTTTGCATCCTTAAAGAGTACCAGATCAATAATTGATAGGGGCATTCCTGAAGGTTGGGGAGAGATAATCAACGTCAAGACCAAGACTGATCGCCACGGGTTGGGTTACAGACCAACTCATGATAAAGCTTCTACAAAGGTCGAAGGGCGTCCGAAGTTTTTTCAAGAAGTTTTTGTCAGCGGAGGTTTCCAAGTCAATGCCATCAGTGACTATGATGAAGACGAAGATCTGAGCAACCTGGTATTCAAGAGCGATGCAACTTTGAGCAACTGGGAGGCTATAGAGATTCCTATTATTTTTCCCATTTCGAAGTAAATTAACAATTCCATTTGTGTTTTCACATCCATAGCTCTGCCCAAGGCTATTGGATTGCTTTGTAGGGCCACCTTTCATTTTTAAAACAATTATTAATCAATGCATTTTGTTCTGCTTCCACTTTGTTCTATTAGCGTTTTTTCGTTTTCACCTTTTAAAATGAAATTGGCAATCTTTTCAAAAACTACAAAATAACGCATTTCCACTCTCTTGCATCTTCATTTGAACATTTAATAAAACAAGCCTTTCAACATGAAGTGACATTACAACCCTTGTTGAATCCAATGACTCTATCGTCTCTCCTGATTGGGATTCACCCATTTATCAAGCTGAAGATGGGGGTGAAGAGGATTTTGAAGTACCCGCGGAACTGACGAGATTGGTTGAGTACGAGTACACAGAGTTTCAACCGCACAAGGAGCAGGTAGATTTGATTAATCTGGGCATAAATGAAGACAAGAAAAAGGTCAAAATTGGTGCAATATCTGGGGCCGAGGTCAAGCAGAGATTGGTCAAGCTGTTGAAGGACTATGTTGATGTGTTTGCATGGTCGTATCAAGATATGCCAGGTTTAGACACAGATATTGTAGTTCACAAGCTACCGCTTAAGCCAGAATGTCCGCCTGTCAAACAGAAACTTCGAAGAACGAGACCTGACATGGCTTTGAAGATTCGAGATGAGGTTAAGAAACAGTTGGATGCGGGTTTCCTTGTAGTTGCGAAGTATCCTGATTGGGTTGCCAACATTGTTCCAGTGCCCAAAAAGGACGGTAAGGTCAGAATGTGCGTAGACTACAGGGATCTGAACAAAGCTAGTCCAAAAGACGATTTCCCATTGCCTCATATTGATACCCTTGTCGATAATACAGCTAGTTTTGCAGTTTTCTCATTCATGGATGGTTTTTCCGGTTATAACCAGATCAAGATGGATCCCACCGACGGAGAAAAGACTACATTCATCACTCCTTGGGGAACCTTCTGTTATAAAGTTATGCCCTTCGGTTTCAAGAACGCATGGGCAACCTATCAACGTGCTATGACGGCTCTCTTTCATGACATGATGCACAAAGAAATCGAAGTGTATGTGGATGGTATGATTGCCAAATCTCATAACGAAGAGGAACATTTGGTTCATCTGTTGAAACTGTTTGAACGACTCCGGAAATATCAGTTGAAACTAAATCCCGCTAAGTGTACATTTGGTGTCAGATCTGGAAAGCTACTTGGTTTCATCGTCACCCAACGAGTAAATGAGGTAGACCCTGATAAAGTCCGAGCCATTCAAGACATGCCGGCTCCGCAGACCGAAACCCAAGTCAGAGGTTTTCTTGGACGTTTGAACTACATCTCCAGATTTATATCTAACCTGACTGCTACTTGTGAGCCGATATTCAAGTTGCTTTGCAAAGGCCAGACTATTGATTGGAATCCCGACTGTCAGCGGGCGTTTGAAAAGATCAAGGATTACTTGCAAGAGCCTCCAATCTTAATCCCTCCTGTTCCTGGAAGACCTTTGTTCATGTACCTGACTGTTCTCGAGAAGTCTATGGGTTGCGTGCTGGGGCAACACGATGAGACTGGAAGAAAGGAACATGTTATATACTACTTGAGCAAGAAGTTCACCGATTGTGAAAACAGATACCCACTCTTGGAGAAAACTTGTTGTGCGCTAGCATGGGTTGCTAGGCGTCTCAGGCAATACATGATGTGTCATACTACCTTGTTGATTTCGAAGATGGATCCAATAAAGTACATTTTCGAAAAGCCTGCTCAGACAGGGAGACTTGCTCGTTGGCACATGTTGTTATCAGAATATGACATCCAGTACATACCTCAGAAAGCTATCAAAGGAAGTATCTTATCAGATTATCTAGCAGACCAACCGGTCGAAGATTACGAGCCTCTCAAGTTTGACTTCCCGGACGAAGACATTATGTGGGTAAAAGATTTCGAGGAGCCAGAGCCCGAGGGGGGTCCCGAACCGGGTCTCTGGTGGAAGATGATGTTTGATGGTTCCTCAAATTACAGTGGGCACGACATAAGCGCCGTTTTGATGAATCCAAAAGGGGGTTATACCCCATTTACAGCAAGGTTAGACTTTGAATGCACGAACAATGTCGCCGAATATGAAGCATGCATCCTTGGCCTTGAAGCAGTTATTGACCTCCGAATCAAACTTCTTGAAGTAAGCGGAGATCAGCTTTGGTTATCTATCAAGTAAAAGGTGAATGGGAAACCAAGAATGAGAAGCTAGTCCCTTACAAAGCCTATATTGTGGCGTTGATTAAATACTTCGATGAGATCAAGTTCGAGCATGTTCCGAGGTCTGAGAATCATATTGCTGACGCCTTAGCCATGTTAGCATCCATGTGGAAGGTCAAATTTGTCAATGCAGCGCCACTCATTCGAATCGAACGTAGAATTGAACCTGCCTACTGTCTGGTGATTGAAGAAGATGAAACTGATGAAAGGCCTTGGTTTCATGACATCAAGAATTATTTGCTCACGCAAGAGTATCCACCGGATGCTTCTTATCTGGACAAAAGGACTTTGAGAAGATTGGCATCCAAGTTCTTCATCAGCAATGACGTGCTATACAAACGAAACCACGACATGGTTCTACTTAGATGTGTTGATAAACGTGAAGCCGATATGTTACTCCAGGAGATTCATGAAGGGACGTTCGGAACTCATGCCAACGGTTATGCCATGTCCAAGAAAATCTTGAGGGCTGGATATTACTGGTTAACTATGGAATCAGATTGCATCCGATACGCCAGGAAGTGTCACAAATGTCAGGTCTATGCCGACAAAATGCATGTACCTCCGGCACCGTTGAACGTTTTGACTTCGCCGTGGCCTTTCTCAATGTGGGGCATTGACATGATTGGGGCAATTGAGCCGAAAGCTTCTAACGGTCACCAGTTCATTTTAGTTGCTATTGATTACTTCACCAAGTGGGTAGAAGCCGCTTCCTATGCCAACGTGACCAAGCAGGTTATTGCTCGCTTCATCAAGAGGGAGATTATCTGCCGCTATGGAATTCCGAGCCGAATCATAACTGACAATGGTACCAATCTGAATAACAAGACTATGAAAGAGTTGTGTGACAGCTTCAAGATTGCGCACCACAATTCATCTCCTTACCGTCCTAAGATGAATGGAGCTGTTGAAGCCGCGAATAAAAATATCAAGAAGATCCTACAAAAGATGGTCAAGACTTACAAGGATTGGCATGAGATGTTACCGTTCGCTTTGCATGGATACAGAACTACAGTCCGAACTTCAACAGGGGCAACCCCTTTCTCATTGGTATATGGAACAGACGCCGTCCTCCCCATTGAAGTTGAGCTACCTTCCTTAAGGGTATTGAGGGAAGCCAAGCTAGATGAAGCCGAGTGGGTTCAAGACAGATTCGACCAGCTGAACCTCATCGACGAGAAGCGTTTGACAGCTATGTGCCATGGTCAGCTATACCAGAAACGGATGAAGAGAGCCTTCGGCAAGAAAGTCTGAATCTGTGAGTTTCAATAAGGAGAACTTGTACTCAAGAAGATCTTGCCAGTTCACAAAGACATGCGCGGGAAGTGGATGCCCAATTATGACGGTCCATTTGTTGTTAAGACAGTCTTCTCCGGAGGATCGCTAATTCTTACAACAATGGATGGGGAAGAGCTCGCGCATCCTGTGAACTCCGATGCAGTCCGAAATAATTATTCCTAAAGAAAAATAAAAAAATAATACTATGGCTCGCTAAGTTGAAAACCCGAAAGGGCGGCTTAGGCAAAATTGAGCGTCCCGGTGGATTGAAAACCCGAAAGGGCAGTCCAGGCAAAAGTTAGGGACATGGAATTTCACTGCATCGAATGACACCGAACATCGCAGATACATTTACAGAAGTCCACTTCAAATCCAATCACTCTCTTCATGAGCAAGGTTTTGGGTAGTCTTAGTCATTAGGGATAGTAGGTTGTTGGATTCAATGTAACCTTTCCCATATTGCCAATTTAAAATTGTAATTTTCCATGGAGCTATGCCTTTAGCAAGTTACCATTCTTCAATAAAATTTACCTTTTGCTATTCAATTTCCTTGTTCACATTATCTCCGTTTTATTTTGTTATGCAATTTGCTTTTGTTAATAAAATTTGAACGTGAAAAGTGTTTTCAAAACCAAAATAATTTTCTCGGAAATACATTTGGAAACGAAAGTTACTTTGACTCATGGAAATCTGTGAAGGATCTCTTCGCTCCCCGGTAAGTCTCGGTGTTGCATAAGCATTTGATCATTACCAGCATCTTCCCAAAGACAGTCCCCAACGAGATTTTAAGCTGACAACACTTTTGGGATCCATCCGATAATCCCCAGTGACTCTCAAGACTGCAGAGATATCCCCGGTATCCTCCAAGTGATATCTATTCTGGAAGACCCATCCTCAATGGGATCATCTGTTCCTCAGCGGAATTGCCTTACTTGCCTCAGGAAATACTTCCCCCAGGAATGTCTGTTGAATTCTCCCCAGTAGGTCTGACGAACTCTCCGCAAGGAAGTTTTGATTTTTTTTTCCCAGTTGGATATACCTTTTCCCCAGGAAGCCGAGGTACTATTCCCAGGAAGTTGCTACGCTGTCTCCACGAAGTTGCCTAATTCCACATCGTCCCCACGAAGCGGATATTTATTTTATCCCCGGCAGTCTCTGATCCTAAGAGTTCTTTGGCTGACTATGGTTCATGACAGCTATCCCCCACGGGTAGTCCTGACATCGTATCCTCATGCATACGTCAAAGATCCCCAGTTGAAGTCGTGATATCATACTCTCCAGTAAAGCCGTATCATATCCCCATGTGGAAGTCACGATATTCTCTCCCCAGGGAAGTTATAACTTTGAAGCCAGATTCGGTTCTCCCATCAGCTCTTCTTATCCCCTTAGAGGGGTACTGTTGCAGAGGTCCCGGGATATTCCCGTCGAAATGCTTATTTCCTCTCAGGTCCTCCGCTCGTCGGTTTTGTCAGCACACGCATGAGCCTAAGCATTGCATACTCATTGCATGACATTTTCATACACATTTACATACAAATTAGTATACACTTTGGCAGGCTCATTAGCATGTTTGCTATTCATCGTCATCCTTTGTCGTTACCACCGAGTAACTAGGTTAGTCCGCCCTCTCCAAGTAGATCGTCAGCCTAAGCATAAAATACTATTTATTTCCAGCTAATCCCCACAGAGTTCAACCCTCGTGGACGATGGTTATTTCAGTTATCTTTCCGCGTTAGGATAAGATAATCCCCATTTGAGGTTATTTCCCTAATGGAGTCTTGTTGGGCAGTTCTTTCTAGCCCAGTTCTAGATCGAACTTCGGTCCCGTCGGTCACTGAACCTACCTGGACGTGCATTTATTTTGCACTATCTTTCAAGGAAATCATTTACAATCCTTTGCAGACAAGCGACAGTTCCCAGCCGAGGAGCGTATCACCTACATCAAACCTTAAGACGTTGAGTCGCCGCACTCATTCTTGAGCGCCCCGCCGTGGACATATCATTTAAACCTTAAGAAGTTGAGTCACTGCACTCATGCTTGGGTGTCCCGCTATGGACATATCTTTTCCTAAACTTCAAAACGTTGAGTCGTCGTACTCATTCTTGGGCCTCCCGTCGTGGACCATTTTATCCTTTAGTAAAAGAAGGAGCTGGATCATGTTCAGGGCGCCGACCTTGAAGTATGAAGAAGTTCATTTTATCCTTTAGTAAAAGAAGAATCTGAATCGTATTCCGGGCGCCGACCTTAGATATGAAGAGGTTTATTTATCAGATGGGTGACAATTCCCTCCAGCGGAGCTCATCAATCAATCAATTTTGTATCTATTATCCACAGATAAGCAACAACCTCTTTATTGGAGAGCTTATTTAGTTTGGCATATAAGTCCCTTCCAACGATAAGTGGCAGTTCTCTCTCGAGAAAGCTTATTAGGGCATTTCCCATTAAAGTCCATTTATTTTGGCATACAGCCGGTTTTACCCTGTATATTTCCTACGGATTCCTAAAAATTCCATTTGATCCTGTCACGAGGGAGAGTTTCCAGAAGCTCGGAGGTTATTCTTTGCTCAATGCTCCAGCATCTTGTTAATTGATCTTACAGTCGTGCCGATCCTACTTTTTTACCCTAGAGTATCAGCCGGTCACGCTTGAACCTGTTGATCATTTACTCTCAGATATTCCCCAGTGGAGGCCGTTTCATCGGTGCCATCTCCATTGAGGATCCCGTTTTACCATTCCCTTTCTAAAAGTGACGGTTGTCGTGCTCGCACCAGTTGACCATCATCTTTAGAATTCCCCGTGTCACGCTGTTTCCCCAATGCGTCATACTCCCCAGTGTGGTTCGTTCATTGCGTTTGTCCCCTGTGTCGTCGTATCGTCTGTATCATTGCATTTATCATTCCATCATCTGCATCATACGCATCATAGCATGGTCAACATTATTCTATTCTGTTTTGTCCATAGCAGTGCATATCGCCGCATCTAAGGGCAAAATTTTTGGTTATCTATATTTAAATCCCTCCACCGTGATTTCTCGAGTCTCTGCCGCTCAAATCATCCGGTGTATAGCTATTTAAATAGGGGCAACTGTAATACCCCAAATTTTACCCTCAGATTAGTCGATTCATGTCGCATGTCATCTCATTTTCGCATCAGGTAACTATTAACGGGTTGTGTAGTTTTGTTTCGTTTTGCAGGAACCGCGTCTGGTACATTTTAGTTGTTAAAGGGCAAAATGGTCATTTTCACGTTGTTTACTGACATCCTCAAAGCTAAGTTATCATCAGGGATTTATTGAATAATTAGGGCCTCCGCTGCCGAGTTTTTTTATTTTATTTTTATTTTCTTTGAGGATAAACAGAGATTCACGGTAACTTTTGGCATCAGGATTTTTGAGATACGGTAATTAATTCAACGGGCTGAGACTCTGTCGTCAATTGAGTTCCGAGACATCTATTTTGTCACTTGGGTTTGAGTATGTTTGACACATTAAGCTGGTTCGGTTCAAATCGGGACAAGATTCCATGCGGCGGAATTTCTGTTTTAATCAATTTATTTTTCTGTTCCTCTACTATCTGCCAGTTATTTTTGAAGCCAAAGCAGTAGAAATTCTCATTCAGATTCGGGTTTTGATTGCTGTTTGATTGAGGTTTATGGGCTGAGTTGGTTTATGGTTTGGTATTTTATCAGAGACGCAAATAGAATTTTAATGCGGAATATATTTCTGTTTTCACTGTTAATCGGTTTTCTCTGCTTCCTTCCTGTTTTACTTCGTTCAAGACTATCATCGATTCTATCATCAGGCGCAATTTAATCTGGAAATATTGGATTGGAACTGAAGGTTACATCATGTTTTAAGCAACACGGTTTGAGATGACGAAGTTTAATTCATTTGGGTTTTTCTGGAATTTATTCATATTGGTTTCATACGGTGAAGTTGGTTTTATTATTAATCGTTTAAATTTAACCGATTAATTTCATTCAGAGAATTTTGACCAAGTTGATTTTAATCAGATATTGTTTTGGGTCGTTCGGTTGCGACAAAATTAAATCATGGAAAGAAGAATCAAACGTTGTTCTTGGGTAGAAATGTTTGTGAATTTTATTCATAAATAATTTTATTACAAATTATAAAAGAAAATACATTTTGATTTTTATTTCTAGGTCCTATGATCTTCATGCCGATTCTTCATGTTTCTTCATCCGATGTTTCCTTCCGTACCTGCACACAGACAAAGAACAGAAAAGCGGAGTAAAAAATGTTAGAATTTATTTTGACACCCTCAGAAAAATGTCATCACTGGGTGTCGGAAGGGTACGACAATTGCCGAAACCAGCTCCCATTCCGATTCACGACCTCGGCATCAACCGGTAGTATCCGTTCTTTTCGGGACAGCCGAGAAGAAGAGAAAAAGAAATCCTGGACCGAAAATGATTTTGCCGGAAAATTGTTTCGAAGCCAAACGGATTACCCACATGAATCTAAAATCCATATCCATCTATCAAGTAAATATATCCAAGACAAATCCAAATATCCAGATTTCAAAGCCAACCGAAAATCCAAATCTGGAGCTATGGATCCGAGAATAATATTTCGGCAAATCCAATATCTGAAAATAAAACGGATATCCAAATCAACATCAGAAAAGAATCAAACTCATCCAAGATCCGTAAATCATAATTAAATCCAAAACAATACCAGCCATCAAATCCGAAATAAAATCAATAAACGTAAAATCCGGATCCAAAAGCACAGCAACAACATAACAAAGCCGTTCAGTCAAAGACTCATTAATAATCTGTTCCGAAAATACTTCAACAAATCTAGCAACAACTTCAGCGGAAATCATGAAAAATCAAAGCCCATAGTGGATTTGAGGGGGATATAAATATTAAGAGGGATCCGCAGAACCCTGGAGGACAAAAAAAAAACGGCGGCGCATTTGAGAAGGCTCAGAAAGCTCTAAGCTTTCATCATCACCCCGCGCGGGAAGAAGAAGAGGCGAAGAACGAACGTAAGCGGCGCAATCCTCAACCAAGAACGAGAAGCCAGAATTGAAGCTTCGTCGTTAACGGATCAACGTCGGGGACTCGCGGCGGTCGTGGATCCTTCTGAGTGCCACTACCACCGGGACCCATTACCGTCATCGATCAACGCCTCAGTCGCAAAACATCATCGGCTAACGAACCTCAACAAACATCGTCGATAACAAACGCGTACAAGTAGGATTTTATCACCGTAAATCGTTTTGCTCTGATGTGTGCATTTCAGGTTTAAGAAGAGGATGCGTAGGATAGAAGAAAGAAACATGGAGCATGCAACAATGGCCGCCGTCGGCGGTATAAGGAGAGAAAAAGAAGGGATTGACAAACCCTAGCAGCAAGCACAAAGCCAAATGGCCTTTTTCTATTCACGTTTATGCTTGTCTGTTTGGCTTTAGTAAATTTGTATTAGTAATTTTTTTTTATAAAAAAACACCACTAGGAGTCAATTAGTCATTAACATAGTAAATTGGAAAGTTTTCTCATAACTTCTAATTAATAAAGTTAGTAACGTTAATAATTGCTATTAAGTAAGATTTTTTTATATAAAACTTTTACGTAACAAATTTCCTTTGTTTTGAAAACTAGGTACATAATTTATAATCAATTTTATTTTTATAAAGTTTTTTGACGTCTTGTTGGGATTAAGTTAATTTGTCTGTTCATTTTCATTTTCTTTGTTTTTCTTTAATAAGTTTAGGATAGGGAGAGTAACTATAAATCATTCTCCACCGTTTAAAAAAGGATAATAATAACACATTTTTTTTAATATTTAGATTAATTTGTTTTTATTTATTTATCACAAAAGTTAAAAATAAGTTCTTTTCTTAATCAAAAAACCCTTCAAATTAAAACAATTTGTTTTTTAGAAAAAAGGCATTAGCCTTAAAATAATCCTTTCCAAAAATATTAAAAAAAATATATAATAACTTTTCTTTTCAACAAAGAAAAATCTCAAAAATTCAGTTTTGACTTAGCCGTTTCATTTTCGTCTAACCCTCGTTAATTTGTTTGTTTCAGTTTATCGTTATTATTTCATTCGCTCGTTTTTGTTCCATGGATGTAATTTACGCGAGGCCATGGTCGCGGTTTATTTTATTTCGCATTTTTGGGGATTTGTAATTTACGCGAGTGGTCACGATGCTTTCCTTTACAGCTTGCTTTATTTTCATATTTTTTATGCCTGCCATGTAATAATTCTGTTGCTTGCATGTTTTTACCGTCTTGCCCTCCGAAGGAATTAGGTTTAGTAGTGTGACCGCCGAGTCAATAACCCTAAATTTTGACTCTTTTCAAACCCTTGACCGTTTCCAAAACCACAATAGCCTAGGCGGCCCGCCGTGGACGAAAACGCCCTTTACCCTAGCATTAGGTTAAAGAGTCGTCGTACTGTGCTTTAGGGTTTCCCGCCGTGGAATCCCTAATTTTAGCCCTAATTTCAATTCAACGTCTCAACGTAGAAATAGGAGTTTCAACACTCCACGTAAGCGTTTCCTTAATAAATGCTTATTCCCCATCGAAACCTTGACCACAGTCAAGAAATTTCTAACCTCCCTTTCGAGGGGAACTACAATTACTCTGATTCCATTCCCGTCAGGATATGTAGGCACAAGATGCGACGTCTTGCCGAGTAAATTTAGGACTAACCCCTTAGGTCTTTTAGATCACTCTATCCCTTAGCTCAGTATATATTTAAAGCAGATAATAAAATAAAAAAGCATATAGTAAACAAAAGGTTCCTGTAGAGTACTACAGAAGTTTAGGGTGCTAGTACCTTTCCTAAGCTTAGCCAACCCCTTACCTAGAGCTCTCCTCGCATTGTGTTTACGATGCAAAAATAGGTTTTTCCCTCTTTTGACCTTTTCCTTCGGATAAATCAAAGAGCGGTTGTGAATTGAATTGTGATTCAAACTAATTAATAGTTTGGTATCCTATTTCCACCGCAATAGTAATCAATCTTCTCTACCCGAGTAAAACCTTTTATCACAAGTCTTTCTTTATACTTTAGTTCTTTAATTTTAATAATACCTTCCTTTTTCTTAAAGATGCACTTGCAACCCAATACAAATTCTCTATTAGGTAGTTTCACAAGTTTCAAACTATGATTCTTTTACAATAAATTCATTTTATCGTTCTCAATCTTCAATTATTTCTTACTCTTTTTGCTTTTTAAATTCTCCCATGAAGGTTTTTGATTTTGATTTTTGCAACCATTCGACAGCATTTAAAACATAACAAACAAGACCAACTTAGTCATACTTCAATTCAACAACAACAATCACAAGTGTTATTCTGCTAGGTGGAATTCACTTCAAATTTATGGATCAAATGGCAGTAACATCTTGTCATTTCTTTATTGATTAAGTGAAATGTGGTGGGAGACTAAAAGTCGATAATCTTTTTCTTCCGGAAGCTTTCCACAGTCTCCTTGAGGCTGACTTCCAAAGGAGTAAACTCGATTCCCAAACTTTTAGCCTTTTCCTTGGAAATCTCATACGTTGCTATATATGGCTCTTCATCCTCACACCTTAAAAAATTGTAAAGAGAGTGCAGAGTTTCATAAGTTGTATGAGGTATAATCCACTTTAATCTATGGTAAATTTTGAATAAAAATTTGAAAATCATGTATCAATGCTTACTTATTGAATATATCTGTGTAACTCTGTACTTTATAGAAAGTCCATTTTGTTTACAAAATATATAACAAAGATATTGATATCAGAATCAAGGTCTAGAACTATATTAGAGAATTGCTGAATTCAAATGAACTTACTTGTCTGAAATTTTTAATGTTGGGCATAGATCACGTAAGATCGTAGCAACTTCTGATAAGTGTACATCTCTCTCAGACAAACAATATCTTCCACTAGCTGAAGCGATCTCATATGCGTTAATATGGGCATTAGCAACATCTTTCACATTCACCCATCCATAAGCATGATTTGGAAAAGGTATACCTATTTCAAAGAGTTCTTTAATTATTATGCAAAATGACAACTCTTTTTTGGAATAAATATGAAATTAATTTAATCTGTCACACATTGCAAAAGTTCACTATTAGATAACCAAAGCAACAGATACACACTTTATGCCAGGAAAGAATTACCATTTATTATGTCTAGAATTGGTTCAACACTTTCGTTAACCTCTGGTTGTAAGAGAGGCCCAGCAACCATTGTTGGGTTAATAACAACCATATCAATCTTGTTTTCATTTACAAATTCCCAAGCAGCAGCCTCAGCCAAAGTCTTTGAAAGTGTGTACCATAACTAAAAACACAAACCGAAGTTGACAAGAAAAAACACATCATTCAATCCCTATAAATCACGTCAAAATCACATGTTCAGCTTCATGAGCTTCAGATTTTTATTCTGAATAGGAAAAACAATGCTAACCTGTGATTCCCTACAGAAATCTGGATCTGAAAACCATGTCTCATCAAGTATGACTCCTGGATTCTTCGGCCTTGTGTTAAATGCAACTGCAGAAACAGAAGAAGTTAAGACAACTCGTTTCACAGATGGTGATTTCGCACATGATTTAAGAACATTAAGAGTTCCCTTCACTGCCGGATCAATCAACTCAGCCTGAAACATAGAAATAGAAAATAACCGATCATACACTTACAAAGCACACTGCTTTCAACTATTTATAAACAATAGAATGGAATGAACCTGAGGGTCGTCTACGACAAAACGAAAACGAACAGGTGAAGCAGTATGAAAGACACCATCACATCCCTCAACAGCAGAGTCAAAGGAACCTTGTTCCAAAAGATCTGCCTTAAAGAGTTGCAACCTCTCTTTTGCACCCTCAAGATTAACCAAGTGGTCAACCTTTTTAGGATCACCTGTTTTCACACAAATCAAATAACCGAAACAAAAAGAACAAGAATGTTGATGAGTTCATATAAAGAGAAAGAAGCACTTACTTGGATCACGAACAGTGGCTCTGACGGTGTAACTCCGTTGAAGAAGGAACTTGACAATCCATGAAGCAATAAAACCAGAAGCACCTGTCACACACACCACCTTTCCTTCTCCACTCATTATCCTCCTCTTTCTCTTTTTCTTTCACAAGTTTTGGACTGCTCCGGACTATTATATACAAAGATTATAGATTACTCATACTTCATATTAATTGCGTCAATTTCGCATTTAATTAATCAGCGATTCATTTCGGCAAGTGGTACCGGATTTTATCAATAGTTTTTTTTACCTAGTGTTCTGTAAAGCAAGCAACCTACATATAAAAATAGTCCTTAGTTCATAAAGATTAGAGTGGAGAATTGTTTATAAAAAAAGCGCACCACATTGTCTCCAAAAATTACGTCTTGAAATTTTCACTAAAACTAACTTGAGATATTCTACATGATCAGTTCAACAACCTTAAATAACACACGTTACACATATCCAACTCAATTACAACATATCTTAATTGATTAGCTTATGACAAAAAAAGGGAACAACTATGAATTTTGTCGTCACTTTATTAATTACAAACCTCCATAATCGATTAAGAGAAACTTCTTAATGGTTAAAACACTTACTTGATTAATATTTAAAAAGTTTTATCGAAAACACGAGAAGTTTGAAATACCTTGTGTCTAGGCAAAAACGTTAAATTTCTGAGAAACACTTGTGTGGTGAGAGAAAGGATGGATGACGAAAACTATGGTGCGTGTCTCTGAGAAAATGGTGCCACACACTTATGTATCTTAGTTGACATGAGACAAAAGAGAAGATTGTTGAGGGAGACGTTGTTGGATCTAAATCAAATGGAACAGTAAAAACAGATTAAGTTTTAATTTTATAATTCTTAAAATATGATAGTAAACTTAAATTGAAACCGTTTTAGTATCTTAACTGTGGGATTTCCTGATGTCAGCAAATCTGGATTTCCGCCGCTACATACTTTACTCAAGATTGTCGTTACACTCTCCCGTGGGTTTTGTTGATATTGATGCGTACAGCTGTGACATCTTGTTCTTTGATTACTGTCGTGTGACATTGTAAAAATTAGTATTTACAAGTTAAGAAACGGCCAAAGGAGCGTGAGACAAGTTAAAAAACTTGTACGACGGAGATGAAAAGGTAAAAAGGGTGAAGTTGCCGACGTTGAGAAAGCAATTCGAGATGACTTTAATGAAGGAAGAAGAACCAGTCTCAGAATACTTTTCGCGTGTGGTGCTCTTAACGAACCAGATGAAGGTGTATGGGGAATCAATCAACAATTTTCAGTAGATTGAGAAAGTGTTGAGATCTCTAACTGCAAATTTTGATTACATTTTAGTGTCAATTGAAGAGTCCAAGAACCTAGCCAAGATGGAGTTAAAAGAACTTCAATCTTCATTAGAGACTCATGAGATGAGGTTGAAGCATAGGAACGCAGAAAGGGAGAAGTCGGCTGAACAGACACTACAACTAAGATTCATCAAGAAATCTGGGAAAGAGAAGGCAGAGGAGGGAAATAATCTTGCTATTGATGAGAAGTCAAGCAAGAATTTAAAGAATCACTCTGATTTATTCAAGAAAGGCATGGGAAACAAGTATATGTGAAGAAAGTTGACATGAATTAGGTGTAGTGTTATAACTGTCAAGGATTTGACCACTATGCTTGAGATTGTCGAAGAAAGAATGAAGCACAGGCGAAAGATAATGATGAGTGCAATATGCACATGCTTAAGATATTGATTCTGATGATGTGCTACTCATGGCCAACACTCAGTTGAACACTGAGCAAACCAATATGTGGTACCTAGATTCAGGATGCAATAACCACATGACTGGTAATAAAAACTAGTTCACCAACCTAGATGAATCAATTGAGAAAGTGATAAAGTTTGCAGATGGCAGGTGTTTAGCGTCGAAATTGGTAAACAAAGGCTAGTCTTTCAAATTCTATATTTTTGGTTACTCACAAGATCGACTAGATTGATCCTAGGACATGTGCTTTAGTTCTCTTCAAGTTTTATCACTTATGAACATTTCGACAATGCTCATTTTATTAAAAAAAAATGTTGACGCGGAAATAAAAATGTCAATGTAAATAACTTCGAAGTAAATTTACAAAGAAAGTAAATAACATAATTATAATGATTTGATACAAAAGTAAAAATGGTGACCACACGTACATTGCACTCAAGAACTCGTTTCTCAACAACACAAATACTTTGAGTAATATAGGCGTTTTTGTACAAAATGGAACACCTCAATCCTAACCACTAAGATCTCTATTTATAAAAAATAAAAAATAACGGTAACGAACAACCTCTTCTCCAAAAGATGACATGTTCTCGCTTGCATGGACTTCGTCACTTACTGCCTTCCATGTGTCTTCTTAAGAATCAAATAATGCCAAAAATGGTTAAGAGCCTTAATTTGAATCACGCTTGTCGAACATAACTCTAAACGACACCTTCGTTCAAAAAGTGAATTTGAACCCAAGAATATTTCTAAGTCTCAGGCCAAACCTTCTTCGACAAAATAACATCTTCGACTACGCCTTCTCAACTTCTTCGTCGAAAATAACATATTCTTCTCCAACGTCAAAATCCCAACTGACAAATTGCCCCAAAAAATGTCGTTTACGATTATATGGAGAAAATTGCATTTTTTAAAATATTTCGATGCAACAATATCTTTACTGCTATGATGTCATGGTCATCATGACCATCTTTCTTCAAACGTCTCATCGAGGCATGCAAAAATATCAGTTTATCATTACACTCTTATTTCCTAGGAAATCGTGGGCCATGCCAACTGCTACCGTCTAGTCATCTTTCCTTCGATCAACACGTGTCCCATGATCTTCAACAATTGTCAACGTTTTTTCATCCCAATATAAGCACCTCACTTCATCTTCTTTCTTACACTCTTCTAAATTTTTCTCCATTATATACAAAGAAAATTCCTCTTCTCTCAACAAAACTCTAAACACAACAGATTTCCCCAACTTTTCTATCATCAATGGCGTCAAAACCCAAGAACTTTAAAGATTCCAAGAAACAAACACCCATACCTCATGTTCACAAGATCCCAGGTCCCAAAGTCGTGGGAAATCAACAATACATTCCGAAGCCTCCTCTTGAGGAAGAAAAATGATGCATTTGTCAATCACATGTATTAATTCCTATCTCAATCTCTGGTAAAATGCATGCAATTGTAGGCCCTTTACCAAATATTAATGCAAACTCTGAAAGACTCAAAGAGTACTTTCCAACTTATCATCGAACCAATCCAATGGCTAGTAGGAATAAATCTAAAACTAGTGATGAGACTATGAGCATTGAGCTAAATACTGTAGTCGAATCCCAGGCAAGGTCTTCGAATGAGCCCATAGAAAAACGTATCAACTTAGATTACATGAGAAACACTCTTAGAGTGTTTCGCTTTCGTCCCTTGTCAAAAGATCCTGAAACTACTTGTCTTGGCTTGCAAAAATAGAAAACCAGAAAGCTAAAACTTGGAAAGAAATGGAAATCTTCGACATGATCCAATTGTCGAAGCTTGGACCTGGCTATTGCCAACCCATGCTTTTAACTTCCCTATACTTATGGGGTAATACTCATAACAACTTTCACTTCCTTTAATGTTAACTCCAACCTTTTTCGATGTTGCTGTTATCACTAGTCTTCGACCAACTGAAGATACTTTCGACCCCAACTACATGATCGAGGATGCCATTGGCTTTGATGGAAATCGAGCTAGTTTTACCCATTACATCTCAGATCACCACAACAAAGATACTGAAGAAGTCTCTGACGAAGAGCATATCTCCTTCCTCGCACTCTCTCTATCTCTATACATATTCTGCTCGAAATCTCTGCAAGTGGTAAAGAAATTCTTGACTATGGCAAACCAACTACATGCTGGACACAAACTCTGCACCTACCAGATGGTTTTAGGTTGTCTTTATGAGTCTTTAGGAGACGATGTCGAAACCCTTAAGAAGATTCATCTAGGATCAAATCTAATATTGGTTGGTCCATATTGGTTGCTTCAGAGATGGCTCAATGCTACCTTCGAAACATCATTGACAACCCATAACACAATCAATGAAGAGGCTAACGACATAAAAACAGAAGAGTCGAAGGCAAACGCCTCGTCCAACTGACTCCTAATGATGAAGGGATGAACTTGCAGAATTTTTTTTGGGTACGTGATGATGTACGCCAAATGCTACAACTTCACTCCTTTTATGGCTCCCTTCGCCATAGGACTCATGGCCCGAAGTGGTTCACTAGGAAATTCCATGCTCCTTCGAAAGATCAAGAGGCGGAATCACTGGTCATACGGGAAGCATATCTAACAGCCAAGTTAATTGAAACAAGGCTCAGACCTTCGAAAAACCAAATAATCCTCCTCGGTTACCAATCCAATCTTGTCTCTCGACAGTTTGGTCTCAACCAAGTTATGCCCAAACCAATCTTCAACAAGAAAAGCATCGTTATTATCTATAATATGTACCTTATTGAAGCAGAATTCAATAAAGAAATCTCTCATTATGTTGGCACTACATAATTCACCCCCATTCCATTTAAACCATCATATTACTGCATTCAAGAATATGACACTTGGTGGAGAAGTTATTATTCCACAAAAATGTTCGACGTTTCTGCTTTCACTCAACACCTAACCAACATTTTTGCTCATGTACAAGAAATATCCAAGAAAGGTATTTCGATTCACATCAAAGAAATCCAAGCATTCCTAAAAATACTTTGAGACTGCCTATTGTCGCAACCTGAAAAATGGAATGCGAAAAAAAACAACCGGCGAAGAAAGACAGGAGAGTCGCCACCGTGCGTTATTTATCCCAAAGGAGGGAAAGGAAACGCTCGAAGTAAACCTGGAAAAAGGAAAGGACAAGACAGGGTCTCGCAACCAAATCTTGGGTTCGGGAGTCGATTATGCGAAGGGAAGGTATTAGCACCCCTACGCATCCGTAGTACTCTACGGGATCCACTTTTGTAGTTCTTGCCTAAAGGGTGTGGGTTTATCTAATGTGTTATTTACTAAAAAAAGGGGTCAAAAGAAAATGACTCGCACGGATGTCGCATCCACTGCATACGTATCTCATCTGAATATGAGAATCAGAGTCTTCGTAGCTCGGCTACCTAGGGGTTAAGGGTAATTGTGTGCTCGCTAAGACATCGCGTCTTATGCCTACGTATCTCATCTGGCCTGAGAATCAGAGCAAAACGTAGTTCGGCTAACTACGGGGTTATGGATTGGGTTTTGGACGAACGACGTTACTACGCAATCTACCGGATGCTCGACCTTTGGAGACTTACTCGCCTGTAGTAGAAGGAGTTAACGTGTTCTTAGGAGAAGAAAAATCAATGAGTTGGTAGGGTTAGGGATGCTCATGCAAAAAGGCAGTCCTTGACGAAGGAACCGCGCTACCTGTGGGGATACGAACACATACAAAACAAACATGTATAAAGTAAACGTGCCAACAAGGCAATCAGAATAAATCTCCCAAATGGTATCCCACAAGCAAAGTGGAATATCCAGCGAGTTATCCCTGCAAAAGTCATGTGAGCCTTCATAAAAACTCAACAAAAGGGTTAGTGAAACACGATAAGGATTAGGAGAAAACATGCTATGACAAACGTAAGTCAGATTAGAGCAAAACAGAAAAAAGCAAATGATACTGTCGCGATCGCTACTGTCTCGCCTAGCGAAGGCTTGGCGAAGCGTCACTGCGTGCACGCCTAGCGAAGGTGCTAGCGAGCGCCTGCGGGTTTTGGATATTTCATGGATAACAGTATGGTTTCAGAAACCTCAAACCATGTGGCATACACTTCCAAATTCAAACATAATACATCACACATTTAGAACATTCAAATTGAAGGCGTAAAATAATGGGAATAGGGCAAACCTGATTGGAGAGCTTGATTGAAATTGAGTTGCACCCGTGAGGTTTACAAAACAATCTTTAGGGTTTATGTGAGGCAGAGGTGATTCTGTGCAGTGGAGTTCCCTTCAGGGTTTGGAGGCTGGTTTGAGTTCTCTGTCAGGTAGTCTCTCTAGGTTTTGTACAGGGTTTTGTTCCAAGGAAACCTCAGAGTGTTTTGCTTCCCTTCCTTTTTCTGTCTGTTCTCCCTCTTTTATAACCTGATTTTCATGGCTTTGTGGGCTCAAATGAGAGAGGTCCAAGTCCAAGATTTTTCTATTATATATATATATATATATATTTTTTTTATTTAATTAAATTTTTTTTTTGCATAACACGTGGGCTTCGCCTAGCGAGCATGACAGCTCATGAACAAACCTTTGCTCCTTCAAGATTAACGTTTTGACTGACGAATAGACCCCTGTTGGAAGTAACTCAAGTCTTTCCCTTGTGTTGATTGATCATCTAAATAGAACCCACAAAGTGTCCTGGATGATGTTCAAGCTTCTTGGAGCTAATCCTGATTGACATGATGAAATGCAATGTATCTAATGTTAAATGACCTAAAAATGAATGCGTGAATAAGGAGGGCAAATTTTGGGGTGTTACAGCTGCCCCTATTCAGTCATCAGCTAACCCGAGCAGGATGAAAGCGAATAACTTATCAGACAAATAGGGTGAGATGTGATTGAATACCAAAGACAGACCGAAAATTTGCGCTCCGAGAACACCACAAAAATACTGAAATACACTGCGCTGTTTATTTCTCTTCCGATCCTCTGGCTGAATCTGAATCAGTCTTCTGACTTAATCTGGAGTTTCGATCCTCTGGCTGAATCTATACTCAATTTAGTCCTTTGGTTGGATGTTAATTTTGATCCTCGGGCTGGATACGGTTTCAATATTCTGGCTTGATCTTCTTCGATCTTCTGGCTAGATCTTCTTCGATCTTCTGGCTAGATCTCCTTTGTTTCGATTCTCTAGCTGAATCTATTTTCTTTGATTCTCTGGCTGAATCTACTTCGATCTTCTGGCTAGATCTGAATTGTTTTGATTCTCTGGCTGAATCTATTTCCGGTCTTCGGGCTAGACCTGACTTCGATCTTCTGGCTAGATCTTCTTCGATCTTCTGGCTAGATCTGAATTGTTTTGATTCTCTGGCTAAATCTATTTCCGGTCGTCGGGCTAGACCTGACTTCGATCTTCTGGCTAGATCTTCTTCGATCTTCTGGCTAGATCTGGATTGTTTTGATGATAAATTCCCATCATCAGGATCTCGCAACTGAGGCATGCGCTGGTTGACCCCTTTTCGAAATCTACACTCAATCTTCATGTTAGATATGCAGCTTCGAGAATATCCTACTTTTGGGCTTCGTACATATTCTTCAGGCTAGAACATGTTATAACGACTCTTCGATTAGACTTTGTTTTTTTTAATGCGATCCGCGGGCTGGATCCTCTTGTAGGTTGATTTTCTGTTGAGCTGTCAATCTATTCCTCCAGATGGCTTGCTGGGGAAATAACGCTCGTAGTCGACTCTCTGGCTGAATCTTCGAAATGACCCTCAGGCTGGATCTCTGGAAAACGATTCTCAGGCTGAATCTTCGAAATGACCCTCATGCTGGGTCACACACACACTTGATCCTTTGGCCGAATCTCATGACTTTGGTTGTAAAGTAATTTTTCAGTCTGCTTTGAAGAACCTGTTTATCAGCTTATGTGTATGTTTGATATGCATGCAAATGCAAATGTAAATGTTATGCATGGTGCAAAAGAAAAAAGAAATCTGGTTGGGGAAGCAACTCTGGCAGGGAGCGGATCGCTGTATCAATCCTTGAATGCTCTGTGGGGAACGATCCGTTTGCCGGGACCGGGGAGCCACCGAAAATAAATCGGCCTTTTTTGAAAAGTTGACCTTGCTGGGGGAGTATCAACTATGAAAACTTTGCTTGGCGAGGCTCTGCGAGGAGAGTCTGTGAGGAAAGCACTTCCTGGGGAAATGTCATAGAAATCGACCTTTGCTGGGGATATGAACTTGCTAATCGTCCTCAAGCTGGGGATTAGAACAAATCTGTTAGAAATAATCTGCTGGGGGAATGAGATGAACACTGGGAACACCACCCTCTTGTCTGTTGGGTATGCAACTACTCTGCTATTGCTGGGAAGATACAGTCTGGCACTGTCAACTCTACTGGGGATATACAGTCTGGATATTATCAACTCTACTAGGGAACCTGCTCTGCTGAGGAGAGACTTTGTCAACCGCTTGGGGATGAGGATTCATGACTTGGCATCCGGATCCTGTGACCTGTAACCAAAAAATACACGTATGCCCCGGGGAATTACTCGGTTTTAATTCACTGTCCGGGATTAACCACATTCAAAGCAATTTTGACTGTTTTCCTGCACAAGTCATCTGCAAAAGCTACCATTATATTCAGATGCAATATGTTTCCTTAAGAATTCAGACATCTTTTGCAAACAAACTGATAAATGAAAAGTAAAGAGGATTTTTAACTGAATTATTCGACTTTTGTTGGTTGAAAAATTTGTGCCAGGAATAGGCGAGTACATCAGGAAGCTGATCCCTGGAAAGAGGCGATCGCTATAAATTGAACAAGAGAAACTATCCTAATGGCAATGTGAAAACGGGGTCCCACTGAGTTTCGACTCTGCTATGGCTCGTATGTCCTCAAGACGCTCTGCTCATCTTGCTTTCTGAAGTGGATGGTTAGACGATCTTTAACCTTCGAAGATTGCCGGATTGAATGAAACTGTGATGTAACACAGGTGAACTCAGATTGCAGTCATTCGCTTATTCCCTAACTTTTGCATGGACCGCCCTTTTGGGTTTTCAATCCACCGGGATACCCTTTTTTGCCTGAGCCGTCCTTTCGGGTTTTCGACTCACCGGGTGTACATTTTTTATATCCCTAATTTTTGCCCGAACCTCTTCATTCCTTTTTTTTTGTTCGTCGGGATGCCCCCTTTTTTGCCTGGACTATTCTTTTTACTGTCCAGCGGGTCTATTTTATACAAAGTATTTTTTAACTGCGTCTGAGTTGACAGGGGACGGGAAGTCTTCGCCCTCCATGGTTGTTAGCATCAGAGCTCCGCCAGAGAAAACTCTTTTAACCACGTATGGACCCTCATAGTTCGGTGTCCATTTGCCCATGTGATCTGTGTAGGGAGGAAGAATTCTTTTGAGTACCAATTCACCGACTTGATACTCCCGAGGGCCCACTTTCTGATCAAATGCTCTCTTCATCCGTCTCCGATATAGTTGGCCATGGCATATAGCTGCTAGTCTCTTTTCCTCAACTAGGCTCAACTGATTGTATCGAGAACGGACCCATTCTGCTTCATCCGGCTTCATTGTTGGTGCAGAGAAAAGTTATTCTGGCACAAAATGGCATATGAACCCCCTCCGGCATGATCAACACTGCACCAACTCCGCGACCATTGATGTTGACCGCCCCATCAAACATCATAATCCATTTGGATTCAGGGTCAGGCCCCTCCTCCGGGAGTAGTTCCTCACAATCTTTCGATTTGAGAAACATGATGTCCTCATCAGGAAAGTCGAACCTCATAGGTTGGTAATCATCAATCTGTTGCTCGGCAAGATAGTCTGACAAGACACTTCCTTTGATGGCTTTTTGTGAAGTGTGTTGGATGTCATACTCTGTCAGCATCATTTTCCACCTAGCAACCCTTCCGGTAAACGCTGGCTCTTCAAAAATATACTTGACTTGATCCATCTTTGATATCAATAGAGTCGTGTGAGTCAACATATACTGTCTTAGTCGGCAAGCAGCCCATGCCCAAGCGCAGCAAGTTTTCTCGAGCAGTGAGTATCTTTGTTCACAGTCAGTAAACTTTTTGCTAAGGTAGTATATTGCATGCTCTTTTCGACCTGACTCGTCATGCTGACCGAGCACACAACCCATTGACCTTTCTAACACAGTTAAGTACATGATCAACGGTCTTCCCTCTACTGGAGGCATTAGAATCGGGGCTCCTGTAAATACTCTTTTATTCTTTCAAAGGCTTTCTGACAATCATCATTCCAACTGACCTCTTGCTCTTTTCTCAGCATTTTGAACAATGGCTCGCATGTGGCTGTAAGATTAGATATGAACCTTGAAATGTAGTTCAATCTGCCCAGGAGGCCACGAACCTCTCTTTCTATTTTAGGTGCAGGCATTTCTTGAAACCTGGCATATCTTGATAGGACTGATCAATCGTTCTTTCACCTCGGCCTGTAGACTGGCCCCGATCTTGATTTCTTTCTTTTCGTCTTCGGTACCAATGTTGACGATCTCAATCACCTCCTGATAAGGTGTAATAGCTCGACCCTCCCGTTTCAACAACCTGGCTAACTCTTCAGGCAATTCACAATCTTCCTCAACCCCTTCTTCGGCTTGATAGATAGGATTGTCGAAGTCATACTTGGCCATAGCAGTGTCGTTAGCAGTGAGATCCGGGTGATCATGATGGAGGATTTTTGGAAAGAAAACGAAAAAGAAACATGAAAAAGAAACATTGCCGTTTTTGTAAAGGTAAAAATAATTGAAAGAAAGAGAACACAAAAGTGTTTGCAAAAGTTGTCCTTTATTAATGATGAAAATAATTGCGAAATGTAACTAAATGGATGGCCCTACAGATGAGTCATTACACCTTGGTCAAAGTGTAAGACTTTATTATGCATGTGATAAAAGGAAAACAATAAAAATTACTCCTTCAGTAGAGTAAACCGGACGACTTTTTCAGACGACCAATTGTCGAGCTTTTCTCCTGGGACACACGGGCGAATCCAGCTATCTAAGTCACAGTCGCTGTCAGCCTTGTCTTCATCTGCAGCATTGACGGTGTGGGGAGAAACCAAACCCCCGTTGGAGAAAGTACCGACTTCATTCTTCTGAGACCCCGGAGTATACCCCAATCCAAACTTGTCTTCTTTTATGATTGGCTCCACAAATTTGCCCCAGCCTTGGGCATTACCAGCCTTAACCACTTCAACAGCTTGCTTGTATGAAGAGATAGAAGTCCCGACCTTCTCAGACTCAGGTGAAAAGACAGTTTCGAGCGCGACCTCATTGATGTTTATGGCTTCGAAGCCCTGACACAGCATCTCATGCATCTCTCCATCCATTTCCACATACTTAAATGTAGACAGGTGGCTAACAAAAATATCCTCTTCACCACAGACAGTGACGATCTGACCTTCTAGTCCATATTTGAGCTTCTAGTGGAGAGTAGAAGTAACAGCACCGGCAACATGAATCCAGGGCCGACCTAGCAGACAGCTATAGGCAGGCTGGATATCCATCACATAAAAGGTACTCTTGAATACTTGTGGTCCAATCTTAACTGGCAACTCAACTTCGCCACAGACAGCTCGCTTAGAGCCATCAAAAGCCCTCACAACTAAATTACTTGGCTTCAAGGTGGCGTCATCGCAATACAACTTCATCAAGGCTTTCTTTGGAAGAACATTCAGAGAAGAGCATGTATCAACCAAGACATGGGAAAGCACCGTCCCTTTGCATTCCATTGTGATATGCTAGGCTTTGTTGTGATTCCTGCCCTCAGACGTCAGGTCATAATCGGTGAAACCTAGCGCATGGCTAGTGTGTACATTCGAAACTACCGACTCCAGCTGGTTAACAGTTATCTCTGGTGGAACATAGCCATATTCAGTACTTTCAACAAGGCTGCTCTGTGCGCCTCAGAGCACATTAATAATGAGAGAATGGAGATCTTTGAGGGTGCCTGATTTAGCTGGTCGACTACCTTGTAGTCACTTTTCTTGATAATCCTCATAAACCCGTCCACTTCCTTCTCGAATGCGGTCTTAGGAGGAGCTTCTTCAGTAGTAACCTCTTCGGTGGCTACCTATTTTCCTTTAGCCTTGGCAACCGCATTAGCTTCAGTATTCGTGCGCAATGTAGATGGTGCAAATAGGCGTCCACTGCGAGTGAAGCCACCAATTCCTCCAATATTGTCTACAGCGGAGTTACCAATGTCAAAGTCTTCTTCGTTAACTTTCTGCCCCTGGCAGTAGATATCGGCCCCATAGTGACTGTCTTTCTCATACGGAACAGGTCCTGGTACCGTGATGGTGACCGGACCAATCAAAGTCGGTTGAGGGTTGTCAGAGTAAATTGGTGCTGGACTTTCTGGGAAATATATTGTTGTCGGAGCGGGTCTCTCGGGAACATATATTTCTTCAGAAGTGAAATAAAACGTTACTGTCGACACATCATTCTTCACTGGACGGGTCTGATCGAACTGAAGACAACCTTCATCTATCAGTTGCTGAATACCCCTTCTCAAACTGTCACATCTGTTTTCGGCAGCTTGACAATTTCTGCACTCTTCCCCACAACCCGGGAAAATTTGTCCTTTCAAAAGTCGGTCTTTGACTACCGATAGCGAAGTCTTCACTTTAGTCACATCAGAAACCAAATTCAAAGTTTCCCCACTATCAACAGCATTAATCCTCTGCCCGCCGTGGGCTGGCATCGGGTTTTGGATAACATTAGGCACCGGAGAAAAATTGATAGCCTTGGCATCTCTCAAATCTTGCACCTTTAGCTGGAGAGCCTTGCAATTATCTGTAGTATGGCTAGGTGCGTTGGAGTGAAAAGCACATCTGGCGTTGACATCATAACCTCTAGGCAAATTATTGGGATCGATTGGTGGGGCCAGAGTTCTCAACATAACCAGATTCATGTCAATCAGCCTGGGAAGTAACACAGAATAAGGCATTGGGATTGGCTCAATGACCCGGTCCGTTTGCCTTGGACGTTGTTGTTAGTGTCTCTGCTGACCCGGTTACCTCCTTGATGTTGATTATTGTACCTGGGTTGCGGTTGATACTGCGGTTGTTGTTGCTGTTGAGGAGCAGGTGTTGGAATAGTGATCGCGGCCACTTGATCTTGATAATAATTAGGGCGTCCTCTGCCCCTGCCTCTGGTGGCATATACAAAGCTTGTTTCGCCTTCTCTTCTTCGCTGACCGTTACCAACAAACGGTTTCTTGGAAGCACTATTGTCTTGAATTCGGCCCATCTTCAACAGACTCTCGATTCTTTCTCCAGCAATTACTATCTCTGCAAAGCTGATTGACGGGCAAGCAGCCAATCTCTCAATATGATTGCCTTGAAGAGTGTTCATGAACATGTCCGCCATCTCCCTTTCAGACATAGGGGTTGGACGGATGCAGCAATTTGTCTCCAACGCTGAGCATATTCTCTAAAGGTTTCCTTGGCAGTCTGAGACATTTCTTGCAACAAGGTCCGATTTGGAGCCATGTCCAAGTTGTATTGATATTGCTTGACAAAAGCCTTTGCCAAGTCTTTCCAGCTCTTGATGGTAGTACGAGACAAATGAGAATACCATTCACGAGAAGCTCCAGTTAAAATGTCATCAAAATAGTACATCCACAACTTTTCATCTTCAGTGTGAGCTCCCAACCTTCCCAGATAAGATTGGAGATGAGTGTGTGGGCAAGAAGCCCCGTTGTATTTCTCAAAAGTAAGGGGTTTGAACTTGTGAGGGATCCTTACTCCCTGAACCAGACCAAGATTGGTGACATCAAAACCTAAGGAATTTTGAGACTCCAAAGATTTGAGCTTCTCAGCAAGCTCATCCATACGGCGAGTGGTCTCGAGGGCCTCGTCGTGCAAAGAAAATTGATCATACTGACAATCTTCAGTAACGGGGCGCCCGTTAATCGGAATCCCTTGATTCACATTGTACCTTCCGCCAATACCATTTCCGACATTCCCCGTGTTGCCAACATCACCCGGGTTTCCATCAGCATTTGCGTTACCCGCGTTTCCAATGTTCACAGGGTTATCAGCGTTCCCAGGGTTACCAGGGTTCCCCTCAGCACTTGGTATTTCCACCTCTGGATCGGGCCTCGGTTGCTCAACCAATTCCTTCAGCTTCGCCTGGCCTTCTGCCATACCAGTCATCAATGTCATGAACTGATCCATCCTTTCATGCATATCAGCCAGTTCTTTCTATATCTGGTCCATTACTAGTCGTGGACGGTTTTCCTTTGTCAGGTACCTATGAACTTGCTTGGGACCAATAACTTCCCGCAACAGGGAACAAACATTAGACACTGCGGTGACACCCGCAAAACAAACAAGGGTTAGTATGTATGGTATGCGATGCACTGCTTATTCGATTTTAAGCCCCCCCTTAAAAAGGGAATACCCTACAAATGAATAAGCATGAGATGTTGGATGCAAATATGCAGATGATGTTATGCAATGCAATGGCATGTCAATCAGAATTGCTGGATCCGCTTGAACATCTGTCAGGTTGCACTGCCTGGAGAGAAATTAAGAGGATCAAGCAAAGCACACCAAACAAAGGTCATGGGATGGATCATGTTATCCTTAATATCAACCATCCATTTTTGGTGGATTATGGTTTACACCTTATCAACACCCTAGTTTCATTGATATTAATGATACCTGAACGGATCAACCATGAATCAAGGGTTTGTTGCAAGTCACGAGCATGGAGTTTAGGTTAAGAACCACCCAAAGGGAGTGTACTAAGGTTTAAACCTGCCAAACATGTTCTACAAAAAGGTTCCCATAGTCATAATCCCATCTTTCGGATATTATCGGAGGAACGACTACTCGTATTCCAAAAATATTCTCAAGAGAGACTCTTATGAGTGTAGTATCGCGTAACAATCGTATCAAATCTTACACTTGAACGACTTTCGCACTACATCCTACGAATAGGCCAAGATGGGTTTGGTAAACTAAGGTCCTTGGCTTCTAAGGTCTATATTGGAAAAAGTAATGTCTAACCACAACTTACTTGTGTGACATTATTGATCCCAACATGACCTCCACCAAGTGAATGGGCTTGCAAGTCAACTTGCTAAGGAATAACTCCACACAAGTCAACAAGACTATGCCATTCTCCTATCCTAAGTGCACTCGAGTTCGGGTATAGAACTCATCTCACAAACAGAACCAGCAGATACGGCAGTCATATGTACACAATGCAATAAAGCAGGTAAATGCTGAAAGATAAATAACTGTACAAAAGAATAAACACCCAATAAGCAAACAACCGACAAAATCTAGGAGGGACTCACTTAGGGAAACCGGGTCCCCAGCAGAGTCGCCAGCTTTCGCAACCTGAAAAATGGAATGCGAAAAAAAACAACCGGCGAAGAAAGACAGGAGAGTCACCACCGTGCGTTATTTATCCCAAAGGAGGGAAAGGAAACGCTCGAAGTAAACCTGGAAAAAGGAAAGGACAAGATAGGGTCTCGCAACCAAATCTTGGGTTCGGGAGTCGATTATGCGGGAGGGAAGGTATTAGCACCCCTACGCATCCGTAGTACTCTACGGGATCCACTTTTGTAGTTCTTGTCTAAAGGGTGTGGGTTTATCTAATGTGTTATTTACTAAAAAAAGGGGTCAAAAGAAAATGACTCGCACGGATGTCGCATCCACTGCATACGTATCTCATCTGAGTATGAGAATCAGAGTCTTCGTAGCTCGGCTACCTAGGGGATAAGGGTAATTGTGTGCTCGCTAAGACATCGCGTCTTATGCCTACGTATCTCATCTGGCCTGAGAATCAGAGAGAAACGTAGTTCGGCTAACTACGGGGTTATGGATTGGGTTTTGGACGAACGACGTTACTACGCAATCTACCGGATGCTCGATCTTTGGAGACTTACTCGCCTGTAGTAGAAGGAGTTAACGTGTTCTTAGGAGAAGAAAAATCAATGAGTTGGTAGGGTTAGGGATGCTCATGCAAAAAGGCAGTCCTTGACGAAGGAACCGTGCTACCTGTGGGAATACGAACACATACAAAACAAACATGTATAAAGTAAACGTGCCAACAAGGCAATCAGAATAAATCTCCCAAATGGTATCCCACAAGCAAAGTGGAATATCCAGCGAGCTATCCCTGCAAAAGTCATGTGAGCCTTCACAAAAACTCAACAAAAGGGTTAGTGAAACACGATAAGGATTAGGAGAAAACATGCTATGACAAACGTAAGTCAGATTAGAGCAAAACAGAAAAAAGCAAATGCTACTGTCTCGCCTAGCGAAGGCTTGGCGAAGCGTCGCTGCGTGCTCGCCTAGCGAAGGTGCTAGCGAGCGCCTGCGGGTTTTGGATATTTCATGGATAACAGTATGGTTTCAGAAACCTCAAACCCTGTGGCATACACTTCCAAATTCAAACATAATACATCACACATTTAGAACATTCAAATTGAAGGCGTAAAATAATGGGAATAGGGCAAACCTGATTGGAGAGCTTGATTGAAATTGAGTTGCACCCGTGAGGTTTACAAAACAATCTTTAGGGTTTATGTGAGGCAAAGGTGATTCTGTGCAGTGGAGTTCCCTTTAGGGTTTGGAGGCTGCTCTGAGTTCTCTGTCAGGTAGTCTCTCTAGGTTTTGTCCATGGTTTTGTTCCAAGGAAACCTCAGAGTGTTTTGCTTCCCTTCCTTTTTCTGTCTGTTCTCCCTCTTTTATAACCTGATTTTCATGGCTTTGTGGGCTCAAATGAGAGAGGTCCAAGTCCAAGATTTTTCTATTATATTTTATTTATTTATTTATTTATTTAATTAATTTTATTTTATTTTTCATTTTTCGTTTTTTTTTTGCATAACACGTGGGCTTCGCCTAGCGAGCATGACAGCTCATGAACAAACCTTTGTTCCTTCAAGATTAACGTTTTGACTGACGAATAAACCCCTGTTGGAAGTAACTCAAGTCTTTCCCTTGTGTTGATTGATCATCTAAATAGAACCCACAAAGTGTCCTGGATGATGTTCAAGCTTCTTGGAGCTAATCCCGATTGACATGATGAAATGCAATGTATCTAATGTTAAATGACCTAAAAGTGAATGCGTGAATAAGGAGGGCAAATTTTGGGGTGTTACACCTATAGACCTGATGAGCTCTGTCAAACCATCCACGAGGCAGCAGTAACTTTGAGAGAAAAATTTATGAAGAAACTCCCTGATTTAAAACCACCTTCGTATGTTAAATACGAACAAAGGTATGAGTTGGCTTTTAATCTTTACCCTCCAAAATTCCCTCGACTACCAACTGTTGATTTCGGCATGGCTTTTCGCCCTCTGTTTCCCATCTAGTTCGTCTATGGGGATTTTGTGAAAATTCTTAGACAAGACTCTCAAAAACTGGCTCAACGGGTGGTTCCAACTAAGCACACTCTGGACATTTTCAAAGGTTATCTTCATATTTACATAAAGCATGTTCACATACGCTCTCCAATATATGAAGGTGTGGAATAGGTTGGTTTCTCGATTTATTTCTTCTTCCAATAATTCCTTAACACCCTCCTTACTTGTGATCACTGTTTTGACCTTTTCTTCTTTTAACCGTTGAAAGAAAATAGATAAAGGGTCCAACAAAGAAAGCTGCCAGCTCGGCCAAGGACGAAGGCCAAGAAAAAGAAACCACCATGTCATACGGTGAACTGACTTGGGGTGTTTTGCTTTTTATCGCAATGTCGCGGATAGCAAGAGTCGCCACCGACTTTTCTTTTATCCAATAAGGAAAGGTGGAAAAGAACAGGAAAGACCTCAATAGATTTTGGGTTCGGGAGGTACATTATACAAAGGGAAGGTGTTAGCACCCTTTGTATCCATGGTTATCCATGGGCTCTTAATTACTGGATCACTTATATTCTTGTCTGAAAAGTGTTGGTGAATTGCTTAAAAAATGTTTGAAAGAGAGTTTAACTTTGTAATGATTCTCGTATGAATGTATACAATTATCTCATTTGATTTTGAAAATGGTTTAGAAAAATATAACTCGGTAATGATTCTAGTATGAATGTATACCAAGTGGTGATTTTCTAGGATTTGTAAAGTGTAAAGTGTGAGGGGTGGAAAATGTTTTAGGTTATGATCCAGTAATTGAGAGTTATACCTTCCTGAGGTCGTTATGGGCATTTCCTATCCTTATGAGGGTAAAACTGTCCTTACTATTGAGAAGTAAGTAATTTTACCCTTTGGATGTTAAAGGGTCATCGTAGGGTCATCGATTGGTCATTGAAGGCAACATTTGTAAGGATACCTTAGCACTCGAAGGGACGATCATCATTTAACCGTAGGCTACACCGAAGGGTCATCGAGGGACAAAATTGTATTTTCGAAGGCAACATCCGAGGGACCATGATTCATTTTATGATGATTTAATCGAAGGGTCTTTGCTAAGTGTATCCCTACATTCGCGGGACACGACCGTAACGCCGTAATATCGTAAGGCACGAGAGAGGTCCAAGATCACTTATTTAAAGGTCATATTTTAAAGTCAATTAAGTAATTAAGTCCATACTAAAATCAATACATTAAAATTAATACATTAAAATTAATACATTAAAATTAATACATTAAAATTAACACATTAAAATTAATTAGGCCACTTAGGGTGAGTCTCCATAAGGGTATCCCACAAATAAAGTGGAAGACCTAAACGACGATCTTTTTCTGGGACATATGAACCTTTGCAAAATTCAACAACCGGGTTAGAATACCAAATCGGGGTGTAATCGAAGATTACACCGCAAAAGAAAATACAGCAGCATGAATGTCAGGCAAAACAGTGCATAATTAACATAGAATAGATCAGATACGCATAGGACATAACAAACAAAATATTAGCGACTGTCCCGTTCGCCTCTGCCTCGCCTAGCGAGGGCCTAGCGAATACTCGCTACATGCTCGCTTAGCGATGTGCTAGCGAGCGGCTGCGGGTTTTGAATTTCAGAACAGTATGACTTCAACCTGCGGCATGGCTTATGGCATCCAACACATAATTATACGGTTCAGCATTCACAATATTCAGGCACACTTAAATTCATATGCAAAACCTCAAATATGTTTATGAATTCAATTATAATATCACATGCAAGTTAAGAACATAAAGCAGTATCACATGCAAATTAAGAAAATAAAGCGATAATAGTAATGCAAACCTATTTGCAATCGAATTGCAACCTTGAATTGGCGAGCCGGATTGAGTTGGGCGGTGGTAGCTTCGGAGCGGAGGAGCGGCCTTCAGGGTTTCTAAAGTAGCCTCCAGGGTTTTTGTGCCAGGGTTTTCGTCTGTCTCCCTCTGTTTTTCGTCCTCTTTTCATTACTGAAGTGCTGGTATTTATAATGCCCTTTTTCATGACCTAATGGGCTCAGAACGAAGCCCGAAATTTTTTGTTGTCTGTCAGCCTCGCTAGGCGAGCTGGTAGCGAACGTTTGCTTCGCTAGGCGAGCGTGTAGCGAACGTTCGCTAGGCGAGCGTGTAGCGAACGTAACGTTCGCTAGGCGAGCGTGTAGCGAATAGGCCAGTTTGGGCCATTTTCTGGATTGGGCCATTCGTGAGCTGGGCCTTTGTCCCTTTAAGATCAGTGCCATAAAATGAGTCGGAATGCCCCTGAAAAATGTCTTGAACTATTGATGGGCAAATTTTGGGGTATGACAGCTGCCCCTGTTCAATATTCTTGAACCAAGAGAGTCAGAATGGTATGTGCCGTTCGTGGTCTGGAGGTGAAAGATTATTGAACACTAGAATGCCCCAACAATTTGCGCTTGTCCATCAGTCTTGACGGAGATGGGCTTAAAGATGCCATCCAGGAAGTTTGATGAGGAGATTTCCAGATTGTGTCGTACGTTAGACGATATCTGGAGACATGGGTGTCACACCGGATCGTACATCAGACCGTATAGTGAGTCATCCATTATGCTGTCGACTTCGCCGGGGAGTCGGAGTATGCTATATACTGCTGGGGATAAGGGATCAGAATGGATCATACACTGGACCGTATCTGAATACCAGAGTGAGCTGTTCGTTAGGCAGATGACTTTGCCGAGGATGAACAATCAGAATGGATCGTACGCTAGATCGTCTCTGAGTTGAAGATCCAAATGGGTCTTATGATAGACTGTATTGGAGTTGCAGGATGAGCCGTCCATTAGGCTGAATCTGATGATAAAAGGGGGTAGTCGTACACTAGACTACACTTCAGAAATGTACCGTACACTAGGTAGCATCTGAGGAGACGAAGGTCCAATTGGGTCGTACATTAGACCGTATCTGAGCAGACTGAGCCGTCCATTAGGCTGAATCTGATGATAAAAAGGGGGTAGTCGTACACTAGACTACACTTCAGAAATGTACCGTACACTAGGTAGCATCGAAGGTCAAATTGGGTCGTACATTAGACCGTATCTGAGCAGAATGAGCCGTCCATTAGGCTGAATCTGATGATAAAAAAGGGAGTAGTCGTACACTAGACTACACTTCAGAAATGTACTGTACACTAGGTAGCATCTGAGGAGACGAAGGTCAAATTGGGTCGTACATTAGACCGTATCTGAGCAGAATGAGCCGTCCATTAGGCTGAATCTGATGATAAAAAAAGGGGGTAGTCGTACACTAGACTACACTTCAGAAATGTACCGTACACTAGGTAGCATCTGAGGAGACAAAGGTCTAATTGGGTCGTACATTAGACCGTATCTGAGCAGAATGAGCCGTCCATTAGGCTGAATCTGATGATAAAAGGGGGTAGTCGTACACTAGACTACACTTCAGAAATGTACCGTACACTAGGTAGCATCTGAGGAGATGAAGGTCTAACTTGGTCGTACATTAGACTGTATTTAAGCAACATCTGGTCTAACTTGGTCGTACATTAGACTGTATTTGAGCAGCATCTGGTCTAACTTGGTCGTACATTAGACTGTATTCGATGACTGGAAGGTCTAACTTGGTCGTACATTAGACTATATTTGATGACTGGAAGGTCTAACTTGGTCGTACATTAGACTGTATTTGAGCAGCATCTGGTCTAACTTGGTCGTACATTAGACTGTATTCGATGACTGGAAGGTCTAACTTGGTCGTACATTAGACTATATTTGATGACATGAAGGTCTAACTTGGTCGTACATTAGACTGTATTTGAGCAGAATCCGAGGACTTGACGGTCTAACTTGGTCGTACATTAGACTGTATTTGCAGAATCTGACTTGAAGGTCTAACTTGGTCGTACATTAGACTGTATTTGCAGAATCTGACTTGAAGGTCTAACTTGGTCGTACATTAGACTGTATTTGCAGAATCTGACTTGAAGGTCTAACTTGGTCGTACATTAGACTGTATTTGCAGAATCTGACTTGAAGGTCTAACTTGGTCGTACATTAGACTGTATTTGCAGAATTTGACTTGAAGGTCTAACTTGGTCGTACATTAGACTGTATTTGAGTGGTATTTGAAGATTTGAAGGTCTAACTTGGTCGTACATTAGACTGTCTTTGAGTTATTGAAGGTCAGAATGGATCGTACGCTAGATCGTATCTGAGTTGAAGGAGTCATGTGTTGAGATGAATCAGGATGGACCGTATGCTAGGCAGTACCTGAGAAGTGAAGGTCCAACTGGGTCGTACATTAGACCGTGTTGGGATAGTTGAAGATCAGAATGGATCGTCCGTTAGATCGTATCTGAGTGGAAGGAGTCATATGTTGGGCTGAATCAGAAAGAACCGTACGGTAGGCCATATCTGATAGTATTTGTGTATGATGTATTTGCAATGAATATTTGGGATGGGCTTATAGATGCCATCGTTAGGAGGATGTCAGAATGGATGTTGACATGGAGCAGATCTGGAAGATGTATCTGAAGAAGAAAGTAGTCGTACGCTAGACTACACCTCGGAATGTACCATATGCTAGGCAGTATCTGAGGGATATAGTTGAATCTTGAATGTAATTGATGAGGATGTCCGTCTGAATGGACCTTTGTTTTGACTATGTCAGGAGGATAATTGACCTGAAAAATAAAGTTAGCTTCATGCCATGTCAGGATGCATGAGATGCAAATGTTGTATGCATGCGTATGCTGTGAAATGATGTAATGAGTGAATTATGCGTCTGGAATAAATGAGAGCATTGTATATATGTATATGTTATGAAATGATGTAATGTATATGATGCGGAACGAAAATTGTATGTAGGTATGTGATGTGAAATGATGTAATGAATGCACTATGTGTCTGAAACGTTCTTCCAGGGGACTCTACTGGGAAAATAAGTCTCATTCTTCTGGTTGGAGACATTTGTATTGATGACCCTTCCTTAGCTAGGGGTATTTGATTCTGTCTGATGGTAGAAGATATTCAACCGAGCCTGGCTGGGGGTAGAAGAGATGACCAGTCTAGTGATGCCAACTTCTTCTGGGGAATAATTGGCGTTGCCGGGGAATCGAATTAGCAACAGATTCATTGGGAAGCGTGATTAGACCTTCTCCTCGATCCTGAAGTCGTGTAGTAATTGCTATTGTTATTTTATGCCTGTATTTTGATAAACATTGATCATATTCAAATGCATATATCAATTCAAGTTAAATCAATGGACGTTTATGCAAACAAAATAGAGAAAGTAAAACAAAAGCATTTTTTTTTGAAACAGAATTGTATTGATTTAGAAAGAGGGCCTATAAACAGGCAATTTGTGTACAAGGAGACAGAAATCCTAGTAAGAGGAAATCGTCAAGAAACGAAGACAAAGCTATGCAGAAAAAGTCCTGTTGATTTTAATTCCACTACTGTCATTATGTCTTCAAGCCTCTCATCTCCTGCTGTCGGATGAAAGTGATTGGCTTGTTCAGTCCCTTGAACTTGGTTGAAGCAGACAGAGAACGGGGCATAGTCATACGCTTTAATCCCTAATTTTTGCCTGGACCGCCTTTTCAGGTTTTCAGTCCACCAGGATACCCTTTTTTGCTCAAGCCGCCTTTTCAGGTTTTCGACTTGCCGGGTGTACGTCTTTATATGTTTATCCCTACTTTGCCCGAACCCTTTTGGTTCGCCGGGATGCCCTAACTTTTGCCTAGGTACGTCGACCTAGCGGGTCTCTTTTATGCGTAGTATTTTCTTGACTATGTCTGCGTTCACAGGATGCGGGAAGTCTTTGCCATCCATTGTAGCAAGCATCATGGCTCCACCAGAGAATATCTTCTTAACCATAAATGGCCCTTCGTATGTGGGAGTCCATTTACCTCTGGGATCATCTTGCGGTAGAATGATACGCTTGATCACCAAGTCGCCAATTTGATATACCTGTCTCTTGACCTTTTTGTTAAATGCCTGGATCATGCGTTTCTGATATATCTGCCTATGACAAACAGCCGCGAATCTCTTCAATCAAATTCATCTGATCGAGTCGGGTCTGAATCCGTTCATCTTCATCTAAGCCTGCCTCTTTCATGATTCTTAGAGAGGGAATCTGAACTTCCACTGGTAAGATGACTTCCATTCCATAGACTAAAGAGAACGGAGTTGCCCCTGTCGAAGTGCGGTAACCATGAAGAGCAAAAGGTAACATCTCATGCCAGTCTTTGTATGTTATTGTTATATTCTTGATATTGTTAGCAGCCTCCACGGCGCCGTTCGTCTTTGGCCGGTACGGAGAAGAGTTATGGTGTTTTATTTTGAACTGCATGCCGAGTTCAATTTAGTATCATTATCAGTGATAACTCTTTTAGGAGACAGCAGGTTTCTCGAATGTATATTTGATAAGATCCATCTTAGAAATCAATAAAGTGGTATGATTCAACATATACTGTCTTAGTCGGCGAGCAGCCCAAGCCAAAGCGCAGCAAGCTTTCTCGAGCTGTGAGTATCTTGTTTCACAGTCGGTACCTTTTGCTAAGGCAGTGTATGACATGCTCTTTTCGACCAGACTCGTCATGTTGCCCCAGCACACCCTATTGAATTTTCTAACACGGTCAAATACGTGATTAAAGGTCTTCCTTCAACTGGTGGCATCGGAACTGGAGGTTCTTGGGGATACTTCTTGATTTTGTCATTCATCATTCCATACCATCTCTTGATTTTTCTTTTTTAGTAATTTGAAGATGGGTTTGCAGGTAGCAGTCAAGTGTGGAATGAATCGGGCAATGTAATTCGAGTGCCCCAAGAAACCTCTGACTTCTTTCTTGTCTATTTCAGTACCCAGATTTGTAACTTCAATTGATTCCTCTTGCGGCTGTATGGTCTTTTCTTCTTGCAGTAGTCGGGCAAGTTCACCAGGGACTTCACAATCTTCCTCGCTTCCATCCTCGGCTTGGTAGATCGGATTTTCAAAGTCATAATGAACAGTAGCAGAACTATTATCAACAGGATCCAGAGTGGATATGGATCGGAAAACTGTTACGCGCGTGTGTGCAAGAAAACATAGCTTGTTTTGAAAAAAATGACAGGAAAGATAAAGAGCGCAATATTTGAATGCAAAAAGTCCATTGATTTATTGAATATGAATATGCTTATGAAATGACAAAACCCTTGAAAAATTAGCTATTATGCCCCGGGTATAGACACAATGCTTTGAAACACAAAAATAGCAATAACAATTACTCCTGGCTACAGGAAATCAGGATAGTGTCTTCCGCCTTCCAATTATCGAGTCTGTCACCAATTGTTGGGAAAATCCAGTTATCCAAGTCATAATCGTTATCTTCCACAGCATTGACAGTCTCGTCATGATTAGGCAGAGGAGTAGAGATGACATTAGGAGTCTCCGGAGGATCAGAGGTAGTCGCCTGTATTTTTCCACTTCGAATGCCGCGTTCAACATGCTCACCTGTTAATATAAGTTCAGTGAAACCCGATGAGGAACTCCTCAATAGATGGCTGTAGAATGGGCCAGTCAGTGTGCTCATGAACATGTCCACTAACTCTCTGTCAGTCAGAGGAGGTTTGACTCTGCCAGCCAAATCTCTCCATTTTTGAGCATATTCTTTGAAGCTTCCTTTAGATCCCATAGTCATATTCTGCAATTGTAACCGAGTAGGTGCTAATTCAGAATTATACTGGTAATGCTTGTAGAAAGCTGTCGCTAAGTCAGTCCAGGTGTGGATGTCAGAGCTCTCGAGCTGATAGTACCATTCTAACTGTGCGTCAGCCAGACTTTCTTGGAAGAAATGGATCCATAGCTTCCTATCAGCGGTATGCGGCTGAATCTTTCTCACATAAGCTCTCAGGTGCATCTGAGGACAAGATGCCCCATCATACTTAGTGAAAGCGGGGACCTTGAATTTGCGGGGAATGACCACATCAGAGACCAGACCCAAGCTTCCGAAATCCAGACCGGGCGCCTTCTGAGCCTCCATAGCTAGCATACGTTCTTCCAGCAACTTGTATTTGCCATCTCTTGGAGAGTACTGTTCATTCTCATAATCCTCATTGTCGTCCTCAGGGTTGAAGAGATCAACATTCTCATCTTCTGAATCTGTCTCTGTTTCCTCTTCTTGATCCTTCGGAATTCTGATTTTGACTCCCGCAACCTGTCCTTTAAGCCTTCTTCCCGGGTTAATGTAACTCACAGATTTCTTGTCTTTTTCCTTCTCGAGCAAGAGAGCCTTCAGTTCTTCCTGCCCCTTTGATAAGTTCAAGATCATCTCCTGGAGTTGAGCATTCTGAGCATGGAGATCTTTGACAGTCTGTCCGAGGTCCATTTTTCTGTTTGGAGGAAAACCGTGAGAACATTGATCCCTTAGAGTACCTGCTATGCAATGTTATGTTATGCTATGCAATGTATGAAATGTTTTCAAGGACTTTTGGAATTTAACTTTGCATAAACTACCAAAAAAGGAAACCTTTTTTTTTTCTTTTCTTTTTTTTTTTTTTTTTTTTTACGAAATAGAGAAAAGTTAAATCCCTAAGTCTTCGAAATGGTTAGTACAATGCCATGATGTTATGATGTTATGATGTTATGATGTTATGATGTTATGATGTTATGAGGTTAAATAAATAACAAGCACAAGCAAGTCACACAACCATCATTCCTAGGTTTTAAGGCTTGCATGAGTTCCATAGGTAAGTACCCTCCCCACTGAAGTTTAGTTGGTTCAACCTGTCCTAGAATAGTAACCGGGTTCTAAAAGGATCTCCAATCATTGACCTTCCCTCAAGTCCACTTCAGTGCAACACCAAGTGGTTGACCGAAGCTTCCCTAAAGTCCAATCTCAAGGAGTGTAGTATCGAGTCTCAACCAACCCCAGTCGGAACCGAAGTCAGTTATCTCACTACTTTCTAATGGCCAGGATGAGTCAATTAGGGTTCTAAAAGTCTGGTTAATGCTTTAATGACACCACGCAGATGCCAAATTTTTCCTCAAGTAAACATGAGGAACATCAGGACATCCAAAGTGTCACATTAACCGTAGCCATCATTTTAACCATTCCAGTATACGCCGGATAGTCGCGATGATCTATTGCTACTTACCTAAGGTACACTAGATCCGGGTGTAGGATCTTTCACTCAAGAATACCCAAGCAATCCCTTAAAAGTAAATCAGACAATTTTAAATAAGTGATCTTGTTTTTTAAGGTAACCTCTCTTGTAATAGTCCCCAGCAGAGTCGCCAGTTCTGTCATACGGTGAACTGACTTGGGGTGTTTTGCTTTTTATCGCAATGTCGCGGATAGCAAGAGTCGCCACCGACTTTTCTTTTATCCAATAAGGAAAGGTGGAAAAGAACAGGAAAGACCTCAATAGATTTTGGGTTCGGGAGGTACATTATACAAAGGGAAGGTGTTAGCACCCTTTGTATCCATGGTTATCCATGGGCTCTTAATTACTGGATCACTTATATTCTTGTCTGAAAAGTGTCGGTGAATTGCTTAAAAAATGTTTGAAAGAGAGTTTAACTTTGTAATGATTCTCGTATGAATGTATACAATTATCTCATTTGATTTTGAAAATGGTTTAGAAAAATATAACTCGGTAATGATTCTAGTATGAATGTATACCAAGTGGTGATTTTCTAGGATTTGTAAAGTGTAAAGTGTGAGGGGTGGAAAATGTTTTAGGTTATGATCCAGTAATTGAGAGTTATACCTTCCTGAGGTCGTTATGGGCATTTCCTATCCTTATGAGGGTAAAACTGTCCTTACTATTGAGAAGTAAGTAATTTTACCCTTTGGATGTTAAAGGGTCATCGTAGGGTCATCGATTGGTCATTGAAGGCAACATTTGTAAGGATACCTTAGCACTCGAAGGGACGATCATCATTTAACCGTAGGCTACACCGAAGGGTCATCGAGGGACAAAATTGTATTTTCGAAGGCAACATCCGAGGGACCATGATTCATTTTATGATGATTTAATCGAAGGGTCTTTGCTAAGTGTATCCCTACATTCGCGGGACACGGCCGTAACGCCGTAATATCGTAAGGCACGAGAGAGGTCCAAGATCACTTATTTAAAGGTCATATTTTAAAGTCAATTAAGTAATTAAGTCCATACTAAAATCAATACATTAAAATTAATACATTAAAATTAATACATTAAAATTAATACATTAAAATTAACACATTAAAATTAATTAGGCCACTTAGGGTGAGTCTCCATAAGGGTATCCCACAAATAAAGTGGAAGACCTAAACGACGATCTTTTTCTGGGACATATGAACCTTTGCAAAATTCAACAACCGGGTTAGAATACCAAATCGGGGTGTAATCGAAGATTACACCGCAAAAGAAAATACAGCAGCATGAATGTCAGGCAAAACAGTGCATAATTAACATAGAATAGATCAGATACGCATAGGACATAACAAACAAAATATTAGCGACTGTCCCGTTCGCCTCTGCCTCGCCTAGCGAGGGCCTAGCGAATACTCGCTACATGCTCGCTTAGCGATGTGCTAGCAAGCGGCTGCGGGTTTTGAATTTCAGAACAGTATGACTTCAACCTGCGGCATGGCTTATGGCATCCAACACATAATTATACGGTTCAGCATTCACAATATTCAGGCACACTTAAATTCATATGCAAAACCTCAAATATGTTTATGAATTCAATTATAATATCACATGCAAGTTAAGAACATAAAGCAGTATCACATGCAAATTAAGAAAATAAAGCGATAATAGTAATGCAAACCTGTTTGCAATCGAATTGCAACCTTGAATTGGCGAGCCGGATTGAGTTGGGCGGTGGTAGCTTCGGAGCGGAGGAGCGGCCTTCAGGGTTTCTAAAGTAGCCTCCAGGGTTTTTGTGCCAGGGTTTTCGTCTGTCTCCCTCTGTTTTTCGTCCTCTTTTCATTACTGAAGTGCTGGTATTTATAATGCCCTTTTTCATGACCTAATGGGCTCAGAACGAAGCCCGAAATTTTTTGTTGTCTGTCAGCCTCGCTAGGCGAGCTGGTAGCGAACGTTTGCTTCGCTAGGCGAGCGTGTAGCGAACGTTCGCTAGGCGAGCGTGTAGCGAACGTAACGTTCGCTAGGCGAGCGTGTAGCGAACAGGCCAGTTTGGGCCATTTTCTGGATTGGGCCATTCGTGAGCTGGGCCTTTGTCCCTTTAAGATCAGTGCCATAAAATGAGTCGGAATGCCCCTGAAAAATGTCTTGAACTATTGATGGGCAAATTTTGGGGTATGACACACCAAAACAACAACAAAGGTATACTTTGTATGTTATTATTTTTCTTGATGTATTATCTTTGTATGCGAATTCTTATGTTATTTTCAAGTAATTTGAAAACCACCTCTAACTCTAGAGAAACGAAAGACAAACCAACCCCAGGCTCCAACAATTGAGTCAGATGATGATTATCTCTCCCCAAATACCTCCAAACCTGTCAAGAAGAAGAAGAAAGCGAAAACTTCTGGCATCACCTCTCATCCGAAAACTAACGTCATCAAAATCAAACCAACGAAACATGTTGCTCAAAAGGTGACTGATGTTGATCCTGAACCTATTGCCAAGAATACCCCTGAACGAATCGAAAGTGATAACTCCAACCCTGATTTTGATGGTCTTAAGGTAATAAAATTTTGCCTCATTTTTCTAAGCCATCTTCCCTTACTTTTTCGACTTAGCAGAACTCGATTTCTTTTGTAGGACGGCGTAGATGGAATTGAACAATCGAGCATTAAGTACACTATCCATGGGAACACTAGTACTCCTTCGCACCATCCCTTATCTAACAAATATTCGAACAAAGGGTCAACGGGCAAAGTGAACAAACCTACGGACGAACAACAAGAGGTTTCTCCTCCAAAGAGTACAACCCAACACTCTTAAACCACTAGCTTCAATATTGAAGATGACGAAGAAGAAGAGCATCACCTCACAGAGATCCCGGAAATCATGGATATTCAAAATCCAAAGGAGCATGTTTAGGACAAAATAGACGATTCTTTGACAAAAATCCTCAACCAAGGAAAAGACGTCCCAGACGAAGAAGAAGATGAAGATAAAGATCACCCTATGTTCGACATCCCTATTGACCCTCAGGAAGAAGAAAAATCTGATGCGAACCCAGGTGACATGCCTACCAACAACCAAACCTTTGGCTCTGCCAAAGCTTTCAAATCCCCTTCGACCGGTACAACTTCTGCTTTCTCCCTGGAAGAATTGGAGACCTTAAAGAAGAATAAGCCAACTGAATACCTGAAGGTGATCATTAGCACAAGAGGTAGCTCAGCTGAAAAATGTTCAAGTTCCTCGACCTTTTTCGGTGGTCAGTCTACAAATGAGCCTGCTGACGAACTTCTCAAAAAGATTAAGGAGAAAGCATTCGATGTTAATTTGCTCCAAGTCCTAGAAAACAACCGCACTGCCTTCTTTGGGATCAAGGATCTCTTGAAACAAGTTGACATCCTAACCACTCCTCTAGAAATTACAGATATCGTCATGGAGCTTGGTCTACTTATTGATCAAGTTAGCGCAGACCTCAAACACAAAAGTGAAGTTTCGTAGAAGATTCAGAACAAAACAAATTCACAAACAACTGAATGGGATGCCGCCACCAAGTCCACCAACAAAGTTTCAGAATTGGAAAATGCGGTTAAACAAAGTCAAGAAGAATTCGAGACCTGTGCTAGCAATATTTATATTTGGGAATTGCAAATCAAAGAGTTACACGCTAAAAAAAGACAAAGAGCGCCAAGAGGAGATTCAGAAGCTTGACCACGAAGAACTTGACAACAAAATTTAGGTAGGGGTGGATCATGTCGAACGGTTCCAAGCTTTGGGAAAAGAAATTGATATCCTCAACTCCAACCAGTCTGTGATCAACCGTCGTCTATTACTCTAGAAGACGAAGTATGAACACGTGAAGGTTGTTCTTCCTCTTTAGTTTAGTTTGCTCACTCGTGCTGTAATTGTTTGAGTTTTTATCTTGACCCTTGAACTTGCAATGTAATGACTTCAACCATTTTGGCACTTTCCATATAGTTACCATTTTAGCTTCGACTTTGCATGTGTACTATCCGGTTAATATTTTAATCTCCTAAAGTGTAGGCTTATATTTTTTCAAATAATTCCCGTTTACTCTTTGGATTCCTCAATCTACAGTTAAGCCTTCGATCTCATATGCATTATTAGAAAAAAAAATGAACAATTTGGAACGAACCTTCCCATTTTGGGGATCATTTACCTAATGTCCTATCCCTTCGATCCAAAGGTAGAATTACTTTCCACACTAAGTCTCCATTCGAAAATGATTTGACTTTGACCTTTTTATTATATGCTTTCTCTACTCTCCTTTTCTGCCTTTTTAATGACTCTAAGGCATTCAACCTTTCTTCATCCAAATCGACTAGTTCGTCTAACAACATATTCCAATAGGATTCATATGGGATCTCATTATGTCTTTGAATTCTAGTTGATTAGAGATAAATTTTAACTGGTGAAGCTAGCAGAAATATACTCGAACACATCGCACGCTCGAACATATAAAAGAGTCGCCATCGAACTTTATTTAATCCCGAAGTAAAGGGAAAACATCGATAAAACCCCGGGGAAAGAGATATGCTTGGTAAGGAAGTCGATTATGTAAGGGCAAGGTGTTAGAACCCCAAACATCCATGGTACTTCATGGGAACCGTCTTGATTATTCTCTCTCGAATAGGTGTGACAACTAAGATTACTCGCAAAAGAATAAGGGAAAGAAAGAGAAATAGATAAAGTGCCCGGTGAGGATTGGGGCCCTCATGCCTACGTATCCTCATAGTGCAATAAGGAATTCAAAGCTTCGTAAATCAAAGAACTAGTGGCGGGAGATGAAAATAATTGTGACAACAATATGGTCTAAACCAAAGGATTGGGCTTTGAACTCCAACAAGGGTGAAAACATGAACCCCAGAGTAAACTGGCTTTTACTGGTACGTGGGCTAGCATGGATGCTGCTATAGGGTAATGCCAAAAACAAGGAGAATTAAGTGTTTGGGAATGATCCAAACAACTCTTAGTTCACAAGGTGATGCAAGATGGAGCACAAAGGGATAATGTATTTGGCTCAAAGATAACTGGTATATCATATGGAGTGAATGAAGGTAGAATACGAATGCATCATGGAGATGAACGGAATGAAGTGACCAAAGTCACAAAATTGAATATTTGGTAATGGTGACTGAAGAGGTATAATTTGAAACCGAAAGGTAGAGATGTATTGGAATCTATAGGAAAAATAGGATTTGTACCATCGAGGGAAACATCGTTAACCGATACATGGACTAGCATGGCTGTCACTATATGGTATTTTGCCAAAAAAGAAGGAATTAAATGCCTGGGTATGAGCCAAACAACTCTAGGGACAAATTCTTATTACCGTTATATTGTCCTAAAAGGGTGTGTATGGATATCCAAAGAAAATTGTGTTTCGATGTCAAAGGAACAATATGTCACTAGATGAACGGTTTTTGATTGAATGCAGATAATGGATTATGATATATATGAATGGTGCCCTAAGGCGGAAGAAGGAATAATTAGGAGTATGCTCTCCGAGGATCGCATACTCATGCCTACGTATTTGTAGCGGTAAATTCATGACCATCAAGCTATGGATTGACGTCAATAAAACCAGAGTTGCCACCGTACTTTTATTGTTTCCAAAGAAAAAGGGAAAAGTACGAAGGAAACCCAAAGATAAGAAGTTTTCAAATCAAAACCAATAAATGTCAGAGATTACAGGTAAGGGGGTTGTTTACACATAGGGAATGACTTAGCATCCAAAGTGTCATAGATACTCCTAGGGATCCCTTTTTTGTGTGCAAGTGTTTTGGTCAAAATGATGTTTGGTAAAAATATAGAGTGAGGGGGGTGAGAAAAGAATTCATTAATTATAATTTGTGTTTGACAAGACCTTCGGTCTTATGCCTACGTACAAACATAAAAATGAGGGATCAAACCCCATAGTTCGTGGTAAATATTTCAAAGAAGTTGGTGAATTGATTTTAATCATAAAGTTTATAAGGGTCGGCCAACAAGACGTGACCACCATCATTGTCGATAGAATATGATGCTCCACCCCCCCCCCCTCTCTCGTGAACCACCGCGACTCTGCCTCCCTTCTCTTACAAACCGCCGCAACTCCGCCTTCCTTAACCGCAACAACCTCCGGAAAGGAGCACAACCGCATTGCCACGTCTTGCCCCACTCAGATCCTCCATTGTGGGTATTTTTTTTGTCCTCCTCTTCATTTATTTTCTTCATTTAATTACTTCTATTTTGATTTTGATTTGGATTACTTAAGGAAAATTTGGTTTCATTGTAAATTTTTTGTGAGAGGGTTGTGTTGTTACTACGAGGGAGGAAGGGATTGTTGTTTGGATGTGTGTTTAGAATGAGAGGGAGAAGCATAAGAGAAAGCTTGAGTTTATGAAAGGAAAATTTCCTTACCTTCTATTGTTTTCCGCGTCTCATAAAGGAGAAAGAGGATGTGGATTTTGTTTTATTCACTTTCTAATCCCTTACCATGTGTCCAATATTGATTGGATGATTTTAAAATTTGAAAAGTTCTTCTCCCTCTTTTCTAATGAGTACCGCCCATTTCAAAAAAAAATCTTTTAGTTTTTTTTCTATTTTATTTTACTTATTATTTATTTGTTTGTTTTGTATTAAATTAGGATTGGGCCTTGAGTTGTTTTTTATCTACACAATCCTAATCCATTCTACACTACCACCTCCATTTGTTTCTATTTTCTTATTTTTTACTAACATGATTTAATTAGATAGTAACTAGTTTAATTATTTTTTTGGTTGATTAATCATTCTTGTATGAATTATTTAGCTACTCTTTTATCCATAAGTTGATTAGTTAATTAATTTTCTCAATTGATTAATTTGACCTGAAGCAATTTTATGCATTATCGTAATGCGACCGTCTGATCATTCATCTAAAACCTGTCATATTGCACATATAAATAATTTCACTAATATTTCACCATAATTTCGATTAACATCAATTTCAAACCATAGCTCGAATCCTTTCAAAACAATTTTCACTTCATTAATATAATTCAAATCAAACCATTTTCATCTATGCGAGTGTTCAATCCAATGCCGAGATCTCTTTCTGCTTCGTTCAAACTTCTTTTGCAAATCATTTCAAACACTTGATCCAACGTCAAGTTTCCTGTTTTCAAATTCTTTTTCACAATAAATAATCTATTGAAAAAGATTGGGGCGAAAGTAATCTTCTTCTCCTTTCCCGGACGTTCATGTGATGCCCGCACTTAACCCACCATTTGAACATTCGTCAACCGCATCAAAACACCTTTAAATAACTAAATCAAGTTAATTCTTTCATATACGAAAAATGATTAGGGCGGAAGTAATTTTCTCCTTTTCTCCTTGAGTATTCGTATGATGGCCATACTTAGCCTACCGTTCGAATACTTGTCGTCCATTAAGGAAATATGACTTGATTCATCACACAAATTTCATAAATAATCTGATTGAAAAGGGATTAGTACGGAAGTAATTTTCTCCTCCTTTTCCTGAGTGTTCATGTGATGGACACTGTTGTGAAAGAATTCTTTAACTTGAATTAACTTTTAATGATAGCAAATTGTGTGATCATCATCCAAATTGGTTGTGCATTGCATTACATGATATATTTGTGTTCTTACTTTGTAATTCATCCCATTCTATTGTTGCATAACCACACATATAAGCCTACATTGAAAATTTCCTTTAAAATAACAATTAAAATGCATTTTATGTCAGTATGTATCAATACATGACCCTTTGCATCGATACATGTAGCCTGTGATTAATCACAAAACAATTCTTGTTCAGTATGCATCGATACATACGAACCATGCATCAATACATGGAAAGCCAAAAACTCTGTGCATCGATACACACGACACCTGCATCGATACATGACTACTTGAGTCAGCCTGTGCATCGATACATACGCATTGAGCATCGATACATATTAGTGTAAAATTCACATGCATCGATACACACGATTCTTGCATCGATACATGATTTGTTAATTTCACCAAAAATCTATGCAACTTACAGTATGCATCGATACACCCTTGTATGTATCAATACACAGAGTTATTTTAAGTCATAACAGCAACTGTTTTTTTAGGATATAAATACAGGTTTCAACAGCAGGTGAAAGGGACGAATTCATTGAGCAAAAAGACAATTGAACACAAGATCAAAGAAGTGTTGGAGCAATTGTCAGTGAGCACATAGAAACCTGAAAGAGACTTCATCTTCTTCATCTTCTCAATCACTTCTCTTCAAGAACAATTACACATAACAATTCTTGTTCTTTGGATTAAAGAAGTATCGAGATAACGTTCAGTGGTGTGATCAAGGATCTAGCTGTGGGTTGCAGTGGAACGATCGAGGATCTAGCTGAGTCGAAGATTGAAGGGGGTTTCTAGGAAAAACCTACTGGTTTGTCCTTCAAGAACTGGTGTGTTCTTGAGGGTTTGGGAGTCACATTTGCAGAACAGATTCAGCCGCAGCGTTGCGTTTGGAGATCGGGGGATTTCGCAAGCAGGTCGTGGAACCGGTGAATTGTTTGCAACTTTGTGCAGGAAAATCTTGATCGAGCTCAGATCAAGTGAAGGTTTATACAAGAAGAGGTTCTTGGAGTTTAGAAATTCTGTCTTTGTATCAAAACCTTGTATCAACGGATTCGGCAATAATTGATAATCAAAGTTCTCAATTTCATTTGAAATTGAGAGGGAGACGTACCCACACGCGAGGACGACGTGGGGAACTTCCTTAACAAATCTCTGCGTATCTTACTCTTACCTTAATCTTCTTTACGTTTCAATACTGTTTTGCAAATTCTGTTAGTGTGTGGTGATTGATTATATTTCTGGACAGCAGTGATAACAAAACCTTTAGTCATACACCATTGCTGTTTATCATCAAACACTCACACACCAACTGTTTGACAAAACGGTTAACTTGATTGTGTTCATTGGAAATAGTATTTGAGGATAAGCGCATTCAATCTGTTAATATTCTGTGTGCATTAATTCTGTCATTCTCATTAAAATCCAGCAACTGCACTTGCGTGTCCGGCTTTCTAGTAGCGGTTCAGAATAGACGGAAGTCGATTCGGGACCGATTTTTCCGCCATTTTTGAAAACTCTGATTAAACGTCAAATCCGTTAACTTTTTAAAGAGGTGATCTATTCACCCCCCCTCTCGATCACTAGCCACACGTCTAACAAGTGGTATCAGAGCGCCGGTTCGCTGGTGCTCTGTGGCTGCCTGTAACAGTATGGATTCTGAACCAAAGGGGGCGTATAATAGAGCGCCTATTTTCAACGGTGAAAATTATGGCTACTGGAAAGACTGCATGCGAGTTCATATAAATTCTGTGGATAGGTTAGTATGGGCTGCCATTGAAAACGGTCCGTTTCAAATTACAATGACTAATGCGGCTGGCGCCATAGTACCTAAACCAGAAGATGATTGGAATGAGAAAGATGAGAAAAAGTGGTCGTGTGATTGGAGAGCTCGAAACATGTTAATTTCAGCACTTGGTGTTGATGAGTATTATCGAGTATCACATTGCACGACAGCTAAAGAAATGTGGGACGCTTTAGAAGTTTCCCATGAGGGTACTACTGAAGTAAAACAGTCCCGCATTAACACACTCAATCAAGAATTTGAGCTCTTTCGCATGAAACAAGGAGAATCCATCTCCGACATGCAAAAGAGATTCACCCATCTAACTAACCGATTGAATGCTCTTGGAAAACCTATTTCCAATGAAATTGCTACTAATAAAATTCTCAGGTGTCTTAGCAGGGAATGGCAACCTAAAGTTACAGCAATCAAGGAAGCCAACGATCTTACAAGACTTACGATTACAACACTGTTTGGAAAGCTGGAAGAACATCAGCAAGCTTTGGAAAGTCTTGAAAAATATGAGAATAAAAGTAAGAAGGAGAAGGAAAAGAAAAGAGACAAAGAGGGAGAGAAGAAGCCAATAGCTCTTGTGGCTTCTAGCTCTAAGTCCTCACGAAAAGAGCAAAGCGACAATGATTCAAGTAGTGACAAAGACTCGGATGATGAGGAAATGGGACTGTTTGTAAGGAGATACAATAGATTCATTCGAAAAAATGGAGTCAAGCATTCCGACAAAAATCTCATGAAGTTTCGAAGACAATCCATAAATTCGAAACAAGAAGAAAACAAGAAGAGTAGAGGAAGAGGATCATGCTTTAATTGTGGTAAATCCGGACACTTTAAAACGGACTGCCCTATGAAGTATAAGGACCAAAGAAAAGACTCACCAAAAGGGTACAGCAAGCAAAGGAGAGCGTATATTGCATGGGAAAGTGATAGTGATTCATCAAGCACACAAAGCTCAAGTGATGATGATGAAGCTGCAAATCTGTGCCTTATGGCTCACTCAAAAATTCAGTCCTACCACAAGAAGAAAAACAATGACAAAAAGGTAAAACAAGCCTACTTCAATAACTTCTCCTCTATGTCTTTTTCGGAATTAAAAATAGCTTTTGAAAAACTGCATAACGAAGCTGTAGATGCTTTTAAACGACTAGCTTCCGACAAACATATCTTCTCTTTTTTGGAAGGTAAAGTAAACAAAGCTGAAATTGATTTAGAAGCATTGAAAACTAGTATTGCAGAAAATTCAAAAACTATTGACATTGACGGATGTAGTAGAGTTAGGTATTGTGACGCTTGTTATGTTTGGCAAAAAGAGGTAAACACTCTTAAGGTCAAACTAGAGAAAGCGCTACAACCTAAAATTACTTATGCAGTTGACCCCAAGTTGTTTAAGAAGTCATTGAATCCTCCATATGCAAAATACTCTTTTATTTTAAAGGATTCAATGAACAAGAAACAACAAACACATCATCATGGTTTATGTCATTATTGTTGTCATGCTGGCCATACCATTGAGAAATGCAAATTTAGGAGATTTCTAGTCCCTAAAGGTATTTATCAATGGAAGCCAAAAGGCAACCATGTTAACACTTACCCTCTTGGACCCAATGAAAATTGGGGACCAACTTCTCTCTTTGATGTTGTAGGATGAGTGCCTTGCCTCCGTAGATAGAAGGTGGTTTCTTGACAGCGGCTGCTCAAGGCACATGACCGGTGACATATCGCTTTTTATAGATTTCAAGGCAAAGAAAAAGGGATATGTTACTTATGGAGACAACAACAAAGGAGCTATACTCGGCAAAGGTAGTGTAGGTAATCCCTCCACCACTACTATTTCAAATGTCCATTTAGTTGAGGGACTTAAACACAATTTGTTAAGCATAAGTCAACTATGCGACATGGGCTATAAAGTTTCGTTTACAAAAACTTGCTGCATAATTGAACATGCTGAACAAAACATTGTGTTTAAGGGTGTAAGAGTAAACAACATCTATATGCTTGACTTGTTTGATGTACCGTTAACAAATACTAAATGTCTAGTCACCTTGAATGATGATTCTTGGCTTTGGCATAGACGCTTAGCTCATGTTAACTTCGATTTGCTAAACAAGGTTGTATCTAAGGATCTAGTAGTTGGTCTACCAAAATTAAATTTTCAAAAGACCACCTATGTGACGCGTGCCAAATGGGAAAGCAAACAAGGGTGTCTTTTAAATCTAAAAATGTAATTTCAACTTCACGACCCCTTGAGCTTCTCCATATGGACCTCTTTGGACCTTCTAGGACAAAGAGCCTAGGTGGAAACTACTATGGCTTTGTAATAGTTGATGACTACTCTAGATTCACTTGGACTATATTCCTTCATAGCAAAGATGAAACTTTTTCTGCTTTTAAAAATTTTGCAAATCTGTCCCAAAACAAAATGAATTCCAAAATAGTTACAATTCGTAGCGATCATGGTGGTGAGTTTCAAAATTATCACTTTGAGAAGTTTTGTGACAAGTATGGCATTGAGCATAACTTTTCAGCCCCTCGCACTCCACAACAAAATGGCGTTGTGGAGCGTAAAAATCGTGTTCTAGAGGAGTTGGCAAGAACAATGCTTAATGAGGGTGGATTACCAAAATACTTTTGGGCTGATGCTGTTAGCACAGCCTGTTATGTCCTAAACAGAATCTTAATTCGCCCTATTTTGAACAAAACTCCTTATGAACTTTTGAAAGGAAGAAAACCAAACTTGTCACATCTTCACGTATTCGGTTGTAAATGTTTTGTTTTGAATAACGGTAAGGAAAACATTGGGAAGTTTGATGCAAAAGCGGATGAAAGTATTTTCTTGGTTACTCAATGTCAAGCAAAGCATATAGAGTGTATAATAAGCGTTTACTTACTGTTGAAGAGTCGGTTCATGTTTCGTTTGATGAGTCTTATCCGAAAAATGTCGGAAAAGGTATTTCTTTTGATGACGCAGGTGTATCTACAGAAGACATACTCAAGGAAGCTGTTGAGGAAATTGATCAGTCCAAAACAGCTGCCCATGAGAAGGAGGAAGATACAAGTCATGAAGAAATTGAGGAAGAAAAGACAGCTGAAGTGAATGATCTTCCAACAGCTTGGAGATCCTCAAAAGACCATCCCATCGACAACATTTTGGGAGACATTTCAAAGGGAGTAATGACCCGGTCTAAGATAAGTAACTTTTGTTCTCACTTCGCGTTTGTTTCACAAGTAGAACCTAAAAATGCCAAAGAGGCCTTGAGTGATGAATTTTGGCTAATGGCCATGCAAGAAGAGCTTAATCAATTTAAAAGAAATGACGTTTGGGAACTTGTCCCTCGTCCGCGAGATCATCATATCATAGGCACTAAGTGGGTTTTTAGAAACAAGCTTGATGAAAACGGAGTGATTACTAGGAACAAGGCACGCTTAGTAGCACAAGGATATAACCAAGAGGAGGGCATAGACTATGAGGAAACTTATGCTCCAGTTGCTCGCCTCGAAGCTATACGTCTTTTGCTCGCCTATGCGTGTTCTAAGGATTTTAAGCTTTACCAAATGGACGTAAAGAGTGCCTTTCTTAATGGTGTCATAAATGAAGAAGTGTATGTTTCACAACCTCCCGGTTTTGAAAATGCTGAAAATCCAGATCATGTTTTCAAGTTAAAAAGAGCTTTGTATGGTCTTAAACAAGCCCCTCGGGTTTGGTATGAAAGGCTTAGCAAATTCCTAATTGATCATGGATATTCAAGAGGTAAAGTGGACAATGTAAGAACAAAAATAGTTCTACAATAGATTCCATGATTTTGATGATAACAAAGGATGAAACCAAAAGTGGCACCCTAACGAAAAGTTTCTAAGTGTGCAGGGTTCTAAAGAAAGAAGAAATAAATCTGATGATGTCATCAGATGTACAACAAGATCAGATGCAAAATCTCAAGTATCAGAAGCATCTAAAGTGGAATCTCGTTTCAAGAAGCTCTGACTCTGGACAAAACTGCAAAGTATCAGAAGCATCTGAACATGAAGTAAAGTCTAGAAGCTCTGACTCTGAACAAATGCCTTCTGTAAATTCTGAAGTTATCAGCGCCATCTGAACTCTCAAGAGATAACATCAGAAGCCAGTTTCTCCAGATACACAAAGACTCTAATCAGAATTGTTAATCATGATGAAGTAACGTTTAAGCCAAGTTAAAGTTCTGCAAATGGATTTCCTCAATTAGAAAGAGACGTTAATCTCCACTTCCAAGAGAGAAGATACTAATTGTGGTAAGTAGTCACTTCTAAAAGAAAAAGTCTACTGCAGAAGCTATTAATGGAATGGCGTAATTACATCTCAATATCCAACAGATTCAACGCTACTTCAACTCTACTTCAACTCCTATAAATAGAGAAGAAATCTCATTCAGTATATACGAAGAAATCACTAGCCAAAACTATACTGAAATCATATCACGCTCAAGAAAAACATCTTTGTTCTTCAAAGATTTTCACTAAGCTTTTGCTTATCAAGTGAAAAATTTGTTCTTAAGTTTGTAATATTTGCTTTCTTAGAAGCACTCTAGATTATACATCTTGTATCTAATTTTTATTTGATTTCCTCAAGTGACTCTTTGTAGTCTGTAGACTTGAGAGGACTAAGAGATTTTCTTCTCTCTTAGGGGTTGTTTGTAATCTTTCAAGATTAGTGGATTAAGTCCTTGTTGAAGGCGAAATCACCTTGGCCGGGTGGACTGGAGTAGCTTTGTGTTATAAGCGAACCAGTATAAAATCATTGTGTGATTTCATTTTGCAAAAGCGCTTATTTTTCAAACAATTCAAACCCCCCCTTTCTTGTTTTTCTCACCTTCAATTGGTATCAGAGCTCCGGCTCTGTTATTGATTTTCAAATCAAACACTTAACCGTGTAGAGAGATCCAGTGCGAGAAAAACAAATGGCCCACTCAAATGAGAAAGATTCTTACAATGCCAAGCCTCCTGTTTTTGATGGAGAAAAGTTTGATTACTGGAAAGATAGAATCGAAAGTTTCTTTCTGGGTTATGATGCTGACCTCTGGGACATTGTCACAGATGGATACAAACCTCCAACCTTAAATGGAGCTGAAGTTCCCAGAAGCAAAATGTCAGAAGATCAGAAACGTGAGTTCAAAAATCATCACAAGGCCAGAACAATACTTCTAAATGCTATATCATACAACGAATACGAAAAGATCACCAACAGAGAGACGGCTAAAGATATACTTGACTCTCTGAAGATGACCCATGAAGGAAACTCCCAAGTCAAGGAGACGAAGGCTCTGGCGTTGATCCAGAAATATGAAGCCTTCAAGATGGAAGATGACGAAGCTATAGAAGCTATGTTTTCCAGATTCCAAACTCTTATTGCAGGTCTTAAAGTACTAGACAAGGGATATACGACTGCAGATCATGTTAAGAAGATTGTCAGAAGTCTGCCAAAGAAATGGAGACCAATGGTTACTGCTTTGAAGCTATCAAAGGATCTGAACAACATCAGCCTTGAAGAACTTGTTAGCTCTCTCAGAAGTCATGAGATAGAACTAGAGGAGGATGAGCCTCAGAAAAGGAACAAGTCAGTGGCGCTGAAGTCCAGACCTGAAAGACGGAAGTCAGACAGAACCAAGGCTCTTCAAGCAGAAACTGCAGACACTGATGACTCTGAACCTGAAGACTCTGATGATGAAGAAGAGCTGTCTCTACTAACCAGAAGAGTTAAGCAACTCTGGAAAAGAAGGAACAACAACAACTTCAGAAGATCAAGACCCAGAGGGGATAGATCAGAGTCAACTTCAAAAGGTAAACCTAATAAAGATATTACCTGTTTTGAATGTAAAGAAACAGGTCATTATAGAAATGAATGCCCCAAGCTGAAGAAAGATAACTCTAAGAAAGAAAGCTTCAAGAAAAATGCCTTCAGAACAAAGAAAGGATTAATGGCCACCTGGGACGATAGTGAATCAGGATCATCAGAATCTGACTCTGATGAACAAGCCAACGTAGCATTTATGGCTACCACATCCAGCAGCTCAGATGAAGAATCTGAAGAGGTATTTTCTGAACTTTCTAGATCTGACTTAGAATCATGTTTATCAGAAACTCTTACCTCTCTTCAGAAATTAAAACAAAAAGTTAAAAGCATTAAAGGTCTTCTTAAAGCAAAATCTGAAGAATGTAGTGAACTTGAGACAACAATTCTAGCACATGAAGATACAATCAAATCTTTAACGTTAGAAAGAGATGGAGCTAAAACAAAAAGCTTAGAATTAGAAGAAGTGTTGTCTCAAGCACCACAAACTTCAAATGAAATTATTTATAAGTATGAAGAAGCCTTTCAACAATTTCTGAAGAATGGGATAAATAGGAGTATTATGGCATCCATGATTTATGGAGTAGGTCAGTATAATAAAAGGGGAATTGGGTATGATTCTGATTCTGATAAAACTTCTACCAGTAACCAAATTAAATCGCCTTTCTCATACCACTACACACACACACAAGAACACAAATTTAAAAATGCTAGAAGACCCAAAGTTGTAAGAAACTCTGGGAAAACTAATCTGAAAGGACCCAAGAGATTCTGGGTACCGAAAGATAAGATTATCTATGTTGCAGATATCCTATGCAGCAAAGTTCAGACACCAGTCATGGTACCTGGACTCTGGATGCTCGCGACATATGACGGGAAGAAAGTCTATGTTCCAAAGCCTGGAACTTAAAGACGCTGGCTTTGTAGGCTTCGGAGGAGATCAGAAAGGAAGGATCAGAGGCTCCGGAACTATTGGTAATGGTACTCTTCCCTCTATATCTGATGTTCTTTATGTAGAAGGATTAATGCATAACTTGTTATCCATAAGTCAATTAAGTGATAACGGTTATGATGTAATCTTTAATCAAAAAACGTGTAAAGCCATTAGTCAGAACGATGGCTCTGTCCTTTTCACAGGCAAGAGGAAAAACAACATTTATAAAATAAATCTTTCTGATTTAAAAGATCAAAATGTTAAATGTTTAATGTCAGTTCACGAAGAGCAATGGGTATGGCATAGACGCTTAGGCCACATTAGCATGAGGAAACTTTCTCAGCTAACTAAACTTGAGTTAGTCAGAGGCTTACCTAAACTGAAGTTTTCTTCAGATGCTCTGTGTGAAGCTTGTCAGAAAGGAAAGTTTTCAAAAACATCTTTTAAAAAGAAAAATGTTGTTTCTACCTCCAAGCCTCTGGAGCTTCTTCACATTGACTTATTTGGTCCTGTGAAAACAGCATCAGTCAATGGAAAGAAGTATGGACTTGTAATCGTTGATGATTACAGCCGCTGGACATGGGTAAAATTCCTAAAGCACAAGAGTGAGTCTCACTCTGTATTCACCAGTTTCTGTTCTAAAGTGCAAAAAGAATTTGACTCTAAAATTATTAGAGTCAGAAGTGATCATGGTGGAGAATTTGAAAATAAAGATTTTGAAGAATTATTTGATTCTAATGGAATATCCCATGATTTCTCCTGCCCTAGAACTCCACAACAAAATGGAGTTGTAGAGAGGAAGAATAGGACACTCCAAGAAATGGCCAGAACCATGATCAATGAAACAAATGTAGCAAAGCACTTTTGGGCAGAAGCTGTAAATACAGCGTGTTACATTCAGAATAGAATCTCTATTAGACCTATTCTGGATAAGACTCCCTATGAACTGTGTAAGGGAAGAAAACCCAACATTTCTTATTTTCATCCTTTTGGATGCATTTGCTTTATATTAAATACTAAAGAACATCTGAACAAGTTTGATTCCAAAGCACAGAAAGGTATTATGTTAGGATACTCAGAACGCTCTAAAGGCTACAGAGTATACAACACAGAAACCAAAATTGTGGAGGAATCAATTCATGTTAGATTTGATGATAAGCTTGACCCTGAAAAGTCAAAGCTAGTTGAAAAGTTTGCAGATTTAGAGATCACTCTGGTAGAATCTGAGAAAACTCCAGAAGCAACTGTCACTCCAGACTCTGAAGAAATTAAATCTCCAGAAATTCCAAGGAAAGTCAAGAGTCGTAGCAACGTATCTGAAGATTTGATTCTGGGAAACAAAGATGAACCTGTTAGAACCAGATCTACCTTCAGAACTTCTGAAGATATTCCTCTGGGACTAGTGTCTCTGATTGAGCCTACGTCCTGTGATGAAGCTCTTCAAGATAATGATTGGGTGGCAGCTATGCAAGAAGAGTTAGATCAATTCTCCAAGAATGATGTCTGGGATCTTGTTCCTAAACCCAGAGGCACTCATGTCATTGGAACCAGATGGGTTTTCAGAAACAAACTGAACGAGAAAGGAGAAGTTGTCAGAAACAAAGCACGACTGGTAGCTCAAGGTTATAGTCAACAAGAAGGTATTGATTATAATGAAACTTTTGCTCCAGTCGCAAGGTTAGAGTCTATTCGTCTTCTTGTATCTTTTGCTATTAATCATTCTATTAAATTATACCAAATGGATGTCAAAGTGCATTTCTTAATGGTTATATTTCAGAAGAAGTGTATGTAAATCAACCTCCTGGTTTTGAAAACTCAAATTTTCCAGAACATGTTTTCAAACTTAAGAAATCCTTATATGGACTTAAACAAGCTCCCAGAGCTTGGTATGAACGCTTAAGTAATTTTCTTCTGGAACAAAATTTTATCAGAGGGAAAGTTGATTCTACACTCTTCTGTAAAAATCATAAAAATGATCTCATGATATGCCAAATTTATGTTGATGACATTATTTTTGGTTCTGCTAATATCTCTGTTTGCCAAGAATTTTCTAAGTTAATGCAGGCAGAATTTGAAATGAGTCTAATGCAAGAACTAAAGTTCTTTCTGGGAATTCAAATCAATCAAACTCCAGAAGTCACGTACATTCATCAAAGCAAGTACATTAAAGACGTTCTAAAGAAGTTTGATATGTCTGAATGCAATTCTGCAAAGACTCCCATGCATCCAACTTGCATTCTGGAGAAGGAAGAGGTAAGCAACAAGGTTTGTCAGAAGCTCTATCGAGGTATGATAGGCTCTCTTCTCTATCTGACTGCTACTCGTCCTGATATTCTCTTCAGCGTCTGTCTTTGTGCCAGATTCCAATCAGATCCTAGAGAATCTCATTTAACAGCTGTTAAGAGAATTCTTAAGTATCTGAAAGGAACCCCTAACCTGGGCCTGATGTATGAGAAAACATCAGAGTATAGGCTTTCTGGTTATTGTGATGCAGATTATGCAGGAGATAGAATAGAACGAAAAAGTACATCTGGAAATTGCCAGCTTCTGGGAAACAATCTAATCTCCTGGGCTAGCAAAAGACAGTCAACAATTGCTCTATCAACTGCAGAAGCAGAATATATCTCAGCGTCACTATGCACAACTCAGATGCTCTGGATGAAACATCAGCTAGAAGATCTACAAATCTTTGAGAGTAACATTCCTATCCTTTGTGATAATACTGCTGCTATTTGTTTGAGTAAGAATCCATTTTGCATTCCAGAGCCAAACACATAGAAATAAAACATCATTTTATTAGAGACTATGTTCAGAAAGGGATAGTAACGCTGAAGTTCATTGATACAGAACATCAATGGGCAGATATCTTTACTAAGCCTCTAGCTGAAGATAGATTTCGTTTCATCTTAGAAAATCTGAACATTAAAAATTGTCCTGAGTAAAATTTGGCTCTGAACATGTAAAATGAGACTCTGATAAAAACAAATATACTTCTGCCTCTGACTCTGATACTTCTACCAAGTTAAGAAGATATCTGAGTTAGAAATCTTCAGAAATCCTTTGGTATTCCTGAAGATCAGAAACATCAACACGTGGGGAACATGCGTCTAACCCTAGAACTTCTAGACAGCTGTCAAAAGAAATCAAAGGTCAGAACGCTTGAAATCTCCTTGAGCAGTGTGCTTACTCTTGGGATTAGACATTCATTAATGAGCTGTAATCATTTTTCCCCCAAACGTGCTATTTTGGTTTTTGTGCTAACGCTGGTATGTGTGTCGTTTTGCATGTGTTTTTACCCTTAGTATATAAACACTTTTCTCACATTTCACACACTTATCACTCTCACTCACTCTTAAACCCTAAACCCTCTCTCGAAGTTTTCTCTGCAACCTTCTCAGTTCTTCATCTTCTTCATCTATCTTCGTCATGAATCCTCAAGAGCAAGCAGTTTTTAACTTCTCCCAACAAATGGAAGCTGCTTCTAACCCCCAAACCTCAAACACTCAAACACCCATGGTTGTAGATGTTACCACGACCCCAGTTTACAAAGAACCTCACATTTTGGAACGTGAACAACACATTCATCTTTCAACTCCCTTTGAAGGTTTGGATGTACTGTGTGAATCGCTGGTGGATTTTGAGAATTTGAAAAGAAATGGCGTTGATTTAACTGAAGATCTTCGCAAGCAAGGTTGGGAAACCTACTTCAACAGATTGTATGGTCCAATCTATCCTCTTCTGGTGAAAGAATTCTGGAGATGTGCAGATGCTGATGATGAGTTCATTGTTTCTTTTGTTCTGGGTGTGAAGATCATTATCACAGAAGCGTCTATTGCTTCTTTGCTGAATATGGAAAAAGCTGGAGGTAAAAGGATTTACAACATTCCTCCAAGGTCCAAGCGCATCACAGAAGTCATTAACCCTACAATCTTCAAAGCAAATGTTGAAGGAAACCCATCTAAGAACAAGGAGCTTCATCAGAACCTCCGAGTTTGGTTGAAGATTATTCTGGGAACAATCCATCATCGTCCAGCCTCCAACTCTTCAGATTACATTAATGCTGATCAGAAATGCATCCTCTACTGTATTCAGAAGGGTATCCCTATCAACCTCCCTGTTCTCCTCTTCAGATATCTGAGGGATTCAGTCAGAGAAACAAGGAATAATATGAAGCCCAGATCCTACATTCCTCTGGGTAGATTGCTCTCTGACATCTTCATTGAGCATGGGCTGGTAGATGCTCTGGAGAAGACCAGATGTATGGATGATCTGGCAATTGACGTTGGAAAGCCTCTGAATGCCAAAAATCTGAGGAGTATGGGAATCATCAAAGACATCAGAGTCAAGCCCACTATGAATGTGACCTGGGAAGCTCTGAAGGATCAGAGGAAGATGCCTCATGGCCTTGAAAGGTTCTTCAAGAACGAACCCAGAGATGCCATTGCTATCTACCTTCAGGATCGTCTGGATGAAGGCATTGATATCTCTGATTTCCGCCTTGAAGACTGTCTGGACTCTGTAGAAGATCTGGTCAGATACAAAAGAGGTCTTTCTGAGAAGAAGATAGCTGAGGAAGCAAGGAAGGCAAAGAAAGCCAGACTTGGAGAAACCTCTGGCACCAAAGCTTCAGCACCTCTGAATGTCTCTTCTGGTAAGTCCCTTCCTCCTGTCTCTTCTGAATCTGTAATGGCTTCCTCCAACCCTCTCTCCTCTCAACCAATATTTACAACCTCAGAAATACCACCTTCAATCACCAGAACCTCTCAACCTCCACCTGTTCTAAAAATTGCTCGTACTTTTACAACAACCTCTGACCCTAATCAACTATATCACCACAGTTCTTCATCATCCTCTGATTATGAATCACCCCCTTACCATTCCCCTTCTTCTGACCAAGAGTTCTCTGATCATGAGTCCTCTGATCAAGAACACTCTGACCCAAACTCCCCAACAATAGCTGAAATCTATGCTAAAAATTTCGCCCCACAAACTCAAACACAATCTGAAGTAACCTCTCCCCTCCGAACTTCTCTTCCACAACAAACAACCACCATCTCCTCTGAAATTCAAACCTCACTTCCACCACAAACAACCACCACACCCTCTGAAACCCAACCACCTGTGATTCAACCATCTGAACCTTATATCACTCCACCACTTATTCCCGCTGTACCTGGACCAGACTCTGACCCTTTAGACCTAAATCCATTATATGCTTCTTCTCCTAGTCTTCAACCAGACGCAGATTCTGAACTTCAAGCAGAATCTGAACCTCAACAATCTGAACCTCAACAAACTGAACCTCAACCTCTAAATCTCAGCCCTCAAAACTCTCCACCTCATTCACCTGAACCTGAACCTAAAATTATCATACCTACCCTTGAGGAGGCCATTATACAGGTTGCAGAAGCTTCAGTCCAGAAGATCAAGTCTCTGGCTAAAAACTCTGAAGTAAGTGATGATCCTAAATCTGTTAGGACACACTGGAACAGAGTCATTAGTTGGATGACCTCTGAGTCTTATAGGCTGAAGAGTATCTCTGAACAAGTCAGAAATGGCTACATCAGAGACTCTGAGGAAAGACTCCAAGAGAGACTGGCTAGAGAAGCTGAGGCCAGAAGGTTAGAGGAAGAGAGACTGGCTAGAGAAGCTGAGGCCAAGAGATTAGAAGAAGAAAGATTGGCTAGGGAAGCTGAAGAAGAAGCTAAGAGGTTGGAAGAAGAACGCCTGGCAAAGGAAGCAGAACTTCTGAGAATTCAGGAAGCTGAAGCCAAGGCTAAGGCAGATGCAGAAGCCCAAGCTGCTGCTGAAGCTGAAGCTCAGCAGGCTCTGATTCAGGGGGAGTCTTCCTCTGCGATCCCTCTGATTCTTAACACTCTGAAGGAGATCAAGCAAGATCAGAAAGAGATCAAGCAAGATCAGAGTGAGCTCCGGGCAAGGATGGACAAGCAAGACGCTCTGAATGAAAACCTCCAGAATATGTTTGCTATGCTACTACAGAGACTTCCTCCTCCTCCAAACCCTTAGGCACTTAGGATTTCTTTTGTTTGCCTAGTGTTTTTGCTTCTGTCTTTTCTTTTTTAGCTCTGATATTTCTGTTGAATCTGATGTTTTGACTGCTGCTTGCCTTTGTGCTTTTGTTTAATGAAGTGTTTTTCTCTCTATATTTTTTTATGTTTTATGCCTTTTTGATTATGCCAAAAAGGGGGAGAAATTATTAAATAGCTCTGATGAAAATTATGTCTAAAACCTTAAGCATTCTGCAACAATTATAGAATTAGTTCTGATATAAATAGCTCTGATTAAATAATAGCTCTGATTAAATAATTCTAACATTAAATTAAGAAATTGCAGAAAGTTTTCAGAAATCTTATTGCTTGGAAAGCTCTGGTAAGAACTTCTGAACTCCCTAGTACTAACTCAGGGGGAGCTTTTGTCTATCTGATCTAATATTTTTCATGTTTCATCTGATAATTTATTTGTTTTGTCATCATCAAAAAGGGGGAGATTGTAAGAACAAAAATAGTTCTACAATAGATTCCATGATTTTGATGATAACAAAGGATGAAACCAAAAGTGGCACCCTAACGAAAAGTTTCTAAGTGTGCAGGGTTCTAAAGAAAGAAGAAATAAATCTGATGATGTCATCAGATGTACAACAAGATCAGATGCAAAATCTCAAGTATCAGAAGCATCTAAAGTGGAATCTCGTTTCAAGAAGCTCTGACTCTGGACAAAACTGCAAAGTATCAGAAGCATCTGAACATGAAGTAAAGTCTAAAAGCTCTGACTCTGAACAAATGCCTTCTGTAAATTCTGAAGTTATCAGCGCCATCTGAACTCTCAAGAGATAACATCAGAAGCCAGTTTCTCCAGATACACAAAGACTCTAATCAGAATTGTTAATCATGATGAAGTAACGTTTAAGCCAAGTTAAAGTTCTGCAAATGGATTTCCTCAATTAGAAAGAGACGTTAATCTCCACTTCCAAGAGAGAAGATACTAATTGTGGTAAGTAGTCACTTCTAAAAGAAAAAGTCTACTGCAGAAGCTATTAATGGAATGGCGTAATTACATCTCAATATCCAACAGATTCAACGCTACTTCAACTCTACTTCAACTCCTATAAATAGAGAAGAAATCTCATTCAGTATATACGAAGAAATCACTAGCCAAAACTATACTGAAATCATATCACGCTCAAGAAAAACATCTTTGTTCTTCAAAGATTTTCACTAAGCTTTTGCTTATCAAGTGAAAAATTTGTTCTTAAGTTTGTAATATTTGCTTTCTTAGAAGCACTCTAGATTATACATCTTGTATCTAATTTTTATTTGATTTCCTCAAGTGACTCTTTGTAGTCTGTAGACTTGAGAGGACTAAGAGATTTTCTTCTCTCTTAGGGGTTGTTTGTAATCTTTCAAGATTAGTGGATTAAGTCCTTGTTGAAGGCGAAATCACCTTGGCCGGGTGGACTGGAGTAGCTTTGTGTTATAAGCGAACCAGTATAAAATCATTGTGTGATTTCATTTTGCAAAAGCGCTTATTTTTCAAACAATTCAAACCCCCCCTTTCTTGTTTTTCTCACCTTCAGACAATACTCTCTTTATTAAACACAAAGGGAAGCACATTCTTTTAGTTCAAGTTTATGTCGACGACATCATATTTGGTTCAACTAACATACACTTGGTCGAAGAATTTTCTAAGGTTATGCAGGGTGAATTTGAGATGAGTCTAATGGGGGAGCTAAACTACTTCCTAGGACTACAAATAAAGCAACTTGATGAAGGTACTGCAGTATGTCAAACAAAATACTGCAGAGAACTACTCAAGCGCTTTGGAATGAATGACTCAAAATCAATCGACACTCCAATGCCTACCAACGGAAATCTAGAAAAGGATGAGCACGGTAAATGTGTAGATGTCAAAAGATTCAGAGGTATGATCGGATCTCTCTTGTATCTTTCTGCTTCTAGACCTGACATCATGTTTAGTGTTTGCATGTGTGCACGCTATCAATCAAATCCTAAAGAATCGCACCTAAAAGCGGTGAAGCGCATATTTAGATATCTTCATGGAACATCTAAATATGGGCTTTGGTATTCTAAAGGAAGTGATTGTAGCCTAGTAGGGTACTCCGATTCTGATTTTGCTGGCTGCAAATCAGATAGGAAAAGTACAAGTGGTACGTGTCACCTATTTTCAAACTCCTTGGTCAGTTGGCACAGCAAAAAGCAAGTTTCTGTGGCTTTGTCAACTGCAGAGGCTGAATACGTTGCAGCCGGTAGTTGTTGCGCTCAGATTTTATGGCTTAAGCAGCAACTACAAGACTTCAACATTCAACTAAAACGTATTCCTATCAAATGTGACAACACTAGTGCCATAAACCTTACTAAAAACCCTGTTTTACACTCACGCACTAAACACATAGAGATTAGACATCATTTCCTTCGCGATCATGTTGAAAAAGAAGACGTTGTCTTTGAGCACGTTGACTCCAAAAATCAGCTTGCTGATATTTTCACTAAACCATTGGCAACGGAACCTTTCTTCAACATACGTCGTGAATTAGGAATCTTAGATCTATCTCATTTGATGTCATAAGCATGTTACATCTTAATTATATTATGCCTCACCGTGTGTGACAAGCACTGTTTTAGATGTCAATTATCCTTCACAAGATCTCTTCAACAGAGGTAATATCAAATCTTTCTACAATTTTCTTATTGATTAGTGATTGTGTTTGTTAGAACAAATATGCTTACTCTAGTTGATGTAAAGTTTGCTTGAATATACTTCCTGTCTATAATGTGTGCTCATTAACAATCTGATTTCTGAGCAAAATTATCATGACATAGTGCAACTGCATAATCATACTGCATAAAAACTCATTAAAAACCAGTTCAGCATCAGTATGTATCGACACATACGAAGCCTGCATCGATACATATGCTCTGAAATTAATTTTTTTGAAAAACTGATTCAGTATGCATCGATGCATCTATCGCATGTATCGATACACAAGGCAATTGAAAACACTAGGCATCGACGCATCCATCGCATGTATCGATACACATGACAATTTTGAAATACTTGGCATCGACGCATAACTCTCTGCATCGATACTTACTGTTGTCATCTGAATTAAATGCATTCTTTTTCTCTCTCATGCATCGACACATCAACCAATCATATCATCTCTTATCTCATTACTTCATCTCATCTGCCCTCAAAAACCCCAAAACCAGTGGCTAACCCTAATCCTTCTCATCTTCACTCTCTCACAAACTTGGTAAAACCCTAAATCTCATATCACCATGCCTCCACGCACCATTCCAGCCAGAGCCAAAGGAAAAGGAAAGGGAAAGGAAGCAGCCGGTACGTCTCAGCAACCACCAGATGTTCCTTCAAATGCCTTAGACATTCTTCATCCTGCCATTGCTGCTGAATTTGAGGAATCCTTCAAGGCCAGGTTGGTAATGAAACCTCATATCTTTGATAAAACAGATGTTGTTCATCTGCACTTAAATGAAGTAGTTGAACTGTTACATGCACAAAGACTTGGGTCCTTTCTATCTACAAAAGATGACTATCATGAGGATTTCATCCGGGCCTTTTATGCTGGTTTACAAACTGGCACAGGCTATATGTTTCGGTGTTCTATCGGAGTCAGAACATATACCTTTGAAGCCAGTAATTGGGAAACAGTGTTTCAAATGCCGCTTCCGTCGATGGCTTTCAAGTCCTGGCATGACCTGCATTTTGATCCTGAATTTGACCTGAAGGACTTTACAACTTCTATCCTAAAGATTGATAGACCGTTGAGTGAGGACGAACACGTCACGTCAGGTATGATCAAACAAACTCCGCGCATTCTGCACTGGATCATTACTCACATTCTGCGTCCAACCAACAGTGGCCACTCTCGGTTGGATAGGCCTAGCATACATCTTCTCTACATTCTGCAAAATAAGATTCACTTAAATTGGGCGAACTACTTTGTAAAACGTCTATTTTATGTGCGAGACAGCTCCAAAACTGTGGCGCTAGGGTATGCCTCTCAAGTAATGAAAATTCTCAAGTTTTGGAAAGTTACAATGCCTATTGTGCCTCTCCTATCTCCATCTGCAGCTCAAGAATTTGATTCTGCCACTCTATCGCATATGGGATATCGATGGGACAAAGACCGCAAGTGCTTCTACTTTTTTGAAAGAAAATCCAAAACCAGAATTTATAACTTTGACGTGCCTTCTGAACGCATCCATGTTGCTGAAGAACAGCCTGATGAAGAAATGCAGGATGCGCCTGAAACAGATGTGCCTCAAGCTGAGGCCAATACTGGTTGGGGTGAGTGGGTGCCACGAAGGTGGTCTCCCACCAACTACGTACCTGAACCTACAGCCCCTCCATTCGCCGGTGGTACTTCAGCCTCAACACAAAATGCGGACATCACTCACATGCTTCAACAGATGGAAATCGTCAACAAAGAACGCCATGAAGAAGCACGGTACTGGCATGTCCAACAAACTGAATGGCACAACGAGCATCGGGACTGGCATGATGAGCATACACGGATGTATCACAATCAACACGCTTGGCACCAAGACTTGGTTAAATGGCATCAGGTTTTCTACAACGAAATGTCCGGCTTTATGGATGATTGCCGTGAAAACCCTGGGATTATGGACAGCTTTAGAAGCACTGAAGTTCAGAATCGATTTAGGCGATACTCCTTCATGGGCCAAAATCCAGACACAATGCCTCCTCCTCCGCCTCCGCCAAGCTACCGAGATCCTGACAGACATGATGAGGAGTCCTGTGGTGGCAACAATCCAAATTAACCAATCACCCTTTCATCTCACTGCATTTCATTTCATATTGCTCATGTTTTATTTTGTTGCACATTGTATGGTTTCGCTTATGTAACTCTTAAACTTGTTCGCAGACTTAAAATGCTTTTCAATTCTGTTTACCTCTATTTGTTATTGCCCTTACTGTTTGAATGATTCTTTGTGAATGATTCTTTAACTTGCAGCTTCTTTCTTTGTGATTGATAGCCTATTATCCATTTTTGCCATGCCCTGCTTCACTTTCTGCTTGATAACTATGGTTCTTCCTCTTTTTGATGTTGACAAAGGGGGAGAAAAATGCAGATATGCACAAACTCAGGGGGAGTATCACACATCTTGCCAAGAATTTGCCATCATCAAAAAGGGGAGTTTGTGAAAGAATTCTTTAACTTGAATTAACTTTTAATGATAGCAAATTGTGTGATCATCATCCAAATTGGTTGTGCATTGCATTACATGATATATTTGTGTTCTTACTTTGTAATTCATCCCATTCTATTGTTGCATAACCACACATATAAGCCTACATTGAAAATTCCTTTAAAATAACAATTAAAATGCATTTTATGTCAGTATGTATCAATACATGACCCTTTGCATCGATACATGTAGCCTGTGATTAATCACAAAACAATTCTTGTTCAGTATGCATCGATACATACGAACCATGCATCAATACATGGAAAGCCAAAAACTCTGTGCATCGATACACACGACACCTGCATCGATACATGACTACTTGAGTCAGCCTGTGCATCGATACATACGCATTGAGCATCGATACATATTAGTGTAAAATTCACATGCATCGATACACACGATTCTTGCATCGATACATGATTTGTTAATTTCACCAAAAATCTATGCAACTTACAGTATGCATCGATACACCCTTGTATGTATCAATACACAGAGTTATTTTAAGTCATAACAGCAACTGTTTTTTTAGGATATAAATACAGGTTTCAACAGCAGGTGAAAGGGACGAATTCATTGAGCAAAAAGACAATTGAACACAAGATCAAAGAAGTGTTGGAGCAATTGTCAGTGAGCACATAGAAACCTGAAAGAGACTTCATCTTCTTCATCTTCTCAATCACTTCTCTTCAAGAACAATTACACATAACAATTCTTGTTCTTTGGATTAAAGAAGTATCGAGATAACGTTCAGTGGTGTGATCAAGGATCTAGCTGTGGGTTGCAGTGGAACGATCGAGGATCTAGCTGAGTCGAAGATTGAAGGGGTTTCTAGGAAAAACCTACTGGTTTGTCCTTCAAGAACTGGTGTGTTCTTGAGGGTTTGGGAGTCACATTTGCAGAACAGATTCAGCCGCAGCGTTGCGTTTGGAGATCGGGGGATTTCGCAAGCAGGTCGTGGAACCGGTGAATTGTTTGCAACTTTGTGCAGGAAAATCTTGATCGAGCTCAGATCAAGTGAAGGTTTATACAAGAAGAGGTTCTTGGAGTTTAGAAATTCTGTCTTTGTATCAAAACCTTGTATCAACGGATTCGGCAATAATTGATAATCAAAGTTCTCAATTTCATTTGAAATTGAGAGGGAGACGTACCCACACGCGAGGACGACGTGGGGAACTTCCTTAACAAATCTCTGCGTATCTTACTCTTACCTTAATCTTCTTTACGTTTCAATACTGTTTTGCAAATTCTGTTAGTGTGTGGTGATTGATTATATTTCTGGACAGCAGTGATAACAAAACCTTTAGTCATACACCATTGTTGTTTATCATCAAACACTCACACACCAACTGTTTGACAAAACGGTTAACTTGATTGTGTTCATTGGAAATAGTATTTGAGGATAAGCGCATTCAATCTGTTAATATTCTGTGTGCATTAATTATGTCATTCTCATTAAAATCCAGCAACTGCACTTGCGTGTCCGGCTTTCTAGTAGCGGTTCAGAATAGACGGAAGTCGATTCGGGACCGATTTTTCCGCCATTTTTGAAAACTCTGATTAAACGTCAAATCCGTTAACTTTTTAAAGAGGTGATCTATTCACCCCCCCCTCTCGATCACTAGCCACACCGTCTAACAACTGTCATACCCCAAAATTTGCCTGTTAATTTTTACGATAAATTGATTCATGCATGGCATTCATTTCACATTTGCATTCATTCATTAGCATACATTCTCATATAAATTATAAATTTTAATTTATTTATTATGTGATACAGATATAAAAAATAATAATAATTTTGGTTATCTGTATGGTATAAATAAATTTTATATATATAAATAAAATAGTTTTAATTTAATGATAAATAAAAATAGATTTGAATTTTAATTGTATAATTAAAATTTTAAATTAATTTTATTTGTTAAAGCTCATTAAATTATAATAACTATTTTTTATAATTTAGTGACTCATGTTCCATTTATTCATTATTTATAAATAGTATTTATTTAGTAATTCACGTTTTTTACTTAATAAAATTTATTTATAAGAGTAACATTTTTTTAAAAGCCCATAAATTATAAAATAATTTTGGTTGATATAAGTAAGAATAATTTTGATTTTTTTTTAAATCATGAAAGTAAAAATAGAAATAGGTTTAAATTTTAATTCAATTATGTAACTAAAATTTGAATTAATTTTTATTTGTTAAAAGTCATTTGAATTATTCATTATTTGTATTTAATAAATATTTAGCAAGATTAAACCCTAACTCTCCTAAAGTATAGGAAGGGATCCACATATTTAGCAAGGTTAAACCCTAACTCTCCTAAAGTATAGGAAGGGATCCAAATATTTAGCAAGGTTAAACCCTAAAGTATAGGAAGGGATCCAAATATTTAATAAGGGAAAACCCTAATCCACACTATTATAAATACTTCATATGGATGCAGCGAGAGGGAGAGGACGAAGAAGAGGGAAAAGAGAAGAGATACAGCAGAAGAAGATACACAAGGCAAGGCAGAAACAAGAAGATTCACGGGCAGGGAAAAGAGAAGCAACCATAAAGCACTCATAGCCTGAATAAGAACAATACACATACAGTGAGCAAGCTAGAAGAATCAAATCCCCAGTAAGTGTTCATTAGGAAATTTGCATCCAGCATGATTACCTTGCAATACTCCTTAATTCATGCATGAATAATATTGGTTTAATATATATATTGAGATGATGTATTCATGGTTTGGTGGATGTTGATATTGCTTTATTCAAGTATGCATCTGTTCTTGATATGTCATAGCATGTTGGAGAAGTTCTGTTTGCATGATTAAAGAATTATATCTATCATTTAATTATTATTATATGAGTGTTATTTCTAGCATGATTATGTTTATTTCACATGCTGTTATTACATAATAATGATGATGATGATATAATGGTGATAATATAAATCCTTGGTTGTCTTTAACATGTATGTGTAAGGTTTGTTTTATCATTATCACTTGCAGTAAAGAGAACTAATACATGAGTAAAATAATATAAGCTTCTTGATTTGTGCATGACTATTTTTATTATTGCATGATGATTATATATGATCTTATTTTATGTGTGTGGTTTGATATAAGATGAAGTTACAGGTTTGTTATATTCACATGAAAGAAACAGCATGAGAAAAAATAAAGTGGTTTGCCGTAAGAGAGAAAGTTGTAACACGCATGGTGGTGTTGTGTCAAAATGGAAAAATCCATGTAGAATTAATATATATTTTAATGAAGGCGAATAAATAATGAATGGACCAACATGGCTGGTTGGTACCTCCCCCCTCACTGCAACGTAGAGGTCCTGGGTTTAATTAATATATTATATTAGTTATTTAAACTAGGATATAATTTAATCTAGTTTATTAATTAAATTTTCATATATCACTTAATTAATTAAAATGGGCTATTTTGAATAATAAAAATCTAATTATATTTTATTATTATTATTATTTCTTTCTTTTTAGTTTAATTAGGTTTTATTATTTTGTATGCCCTTTTAATTTTGTACTCGTTAATTAAGATTTAGATATTTTATATCCCCTTTTAAATTATGTACCCCCATCCCGAAGCCATGTAATAGCGTAGTCTTATTTTTCGCACTTTAATTTTTCCATACTGTGAATATAACTGTCTACATGTATGCTAATAGAATTGCATGGAAAGATAAATAATCGAACTTAGATAAATTAATTCAAGATAATGTATCTGAATCCAATCATTTCCACACTTGCACCTCTAGGGTAACCCTCTCTTTGTTGCCTTACGATATTACGGTCATGTCCCGCGAATGTGGGGATACCCTTAGCAAAGACCCTTTCGATTAAATCATCATCATCCCTAAACAGATAAGTCATAGTCCCTTCGATCAAAAGGTCAATGTCCCTACAAGATAAATCATAGTCCCTCGAACGTTGCCTTCGAATATATGACCTTGTCCCTCGAATGTTGCCTTCGAATATATGACTTTGTCCCTCGATGACCCTTCGTTGTAGCCTACTATTAAATGATGATCGTCCCTTCGAATGCTAAGGTATCCTTACAAATGTTGCCTTCAATGACTAATCGACGACCCCACGATGTCCCTTTACATCCAAAGGATAAGACTACTTACTTCTCAATAGTAAGGACAGTTTTACCCTCCTAAGGATAGGAAATACCTATAAAGACCTTTGTTAGGTATAACTCTTAAATGCTTGCTCACAGCTTAAAATACTTTTCACACCTCACACTTCTCAAAACATCTTTTAGAAAATCACCAGTTGGTATACATTCGCACCAGAATCATCGCCGAGTTATATTTTTCTAAACATCTTTCAAAATCAAACGAGATAAATACTTTGTATACATTCGTACAAGAATCATTACAAAGTTAAACTCTCCTTTCAAAATATTTTCTAAACACACCATATTTCTCAAACACTTTCTCAAACAAGGAAAACATAAGTGAGTTAAGCAATTAAGAGCCCATGGATAACCATGGATACAAAGGGTGCTAACACCTTCCCTTTGTATAATGTATCTCCCGAACTCAAAATCTAATCAAGGTCTTTCCTGTTCTTTTTCGCCTTTCCTTATTGGATAAAAGAAAAGTTGGTGGCGACTTTTGCTATCCGCAACATTGCTTTTCAAAGCAAAAACACAAAGTCAGTTCACCGTATCACAGACACACTTAGCCAACCGTTTGAATATTCGCCAGTCACTAAAAATACTCAAACACATCAAACTTGTGGTTTCACCTTTGTGCAACTTTGAAAACCCCTTTCAAAAACGAGTATGCTTTATCCTTATCGACGTGAAACAAACAAAGGCTTCAGCCTCCAAGAGCGAGAAACAAGCAAAGGTTTTACCACTTGATATGTCTAAAGCAACGCTCTTTAAAAGAAATCAACAAACAGTTCTTTTTCTACAAAGAACTACGTAGCCTTGAGTTCTCCATCGCACCTGGAGATATGTAGGAGCATAATTTTGAAATCCTGTCAGACACAATAATAAAAAACTAAAAAACCCCTTCTTTATTTTCCTCGCCTAATAAGTAGAAGATCACAAATTAACAATATAATTCTAACATTCAATTGCAAATCTAACTAAAAGGTTCATGTTGAGTACAATGGACGTGAGGGGTGCAAATACGTTTCCCTTGCGTAATCGACTCCCGAACTCGAATATGGTTATGACGACCATTTTATTTGAAATTCTGGTATCAGATATGAGATGTTGAAGGTAATGTCACGACACTAATATCTGAACAACAACTAAAATATAAACAGGATAGAAAACAAAGAAACAATTGAACAAGTGACACAAGCAATTGTTAACCCACTTCAGTGCAAACTCACCTACGTCTGGGGGCTACCAATCCAGGAAGGAAATCCACTAAACAGAATTAGTTCAAAGACTCTCAGTAAACAACTTCAAGTTACAGTCTTTTCACCTAATCTCTACCCCTGTGACTTCTATCTAAGAACTCTTAGATATGAGACCCTACTCACTCCCCCTCAATCACAACAGTGATATAAAAACAAATATTACAAAGAAAGAAGACACTCTTCAAGAACACGTATTTGATCTTGCTCAAAATCTTCAACCAAGTAAACACACACTCTTGCTTCAAAGCTTAGAGTGAACAAATTACAACACAAAAGTCAGTCCAATTCAAACATCAATAAGATGAATGAATGGCTCACAATACACAAGCTCACACAAGACTAAAACCCTAAAACTCTCTCACTATTTCGTTCGTTTCTTGTGTGTTAAAACCAGGTTTTACATGGCCTTTAAATAGAAACTTTTGAATGGGCCTGGGCATCATAAAACCCTAAATATATTTTCCTTGTGTATCTTCTTATTAACGACAGCTAATCATCCCTTATTGGAAAATAGATCATTCTGGTTTTAAATCAAATTACTCCTTGAATAGCACATTCAATCTCCACATAATCACACATAGATTTGCATGAAAAGCGCAATCTTAAGATACATAACATTCAGACTGAATGTTGTATACACATGTCTTAACATCGGGTCTGACATCTTAGCTAAATCCCACACAACCATATTTAAACATCCTGCAGGAAACTGATATCACATGTCAAGACAACACGCGTGACAACTTGTGATAACTCTAGGTTTTACCAAAATTGATGCCAACACATAAAACCAACAACCTCCCCCTTTGGCAAATTTTGGCTAAAACATACATCAGATCATACGTTTCACAAGAAATCAATCACAACATCAGTTCAGCAGCAGAAGTAAACATACACACATTACTAGCAAAACTAGCAACTAGTAAACACACATGTGTTTGTGCTCAGAACACACCACCTCCCCCTTCAGCTAGCACCAATCTGCTTTACACAGACAGAACACTTCCCCCTTTTCTCCCACTTTGTATCAAACATCCAACATCATCTCCAACATCATCTATAACATCATCTATAGCATCATCTATAACTATAGCTATTTCTCCCTCTTTTTAGCCAAAAGAGACCAAAGAGACAAAATAAATGTCTATTCAGTCAAAAACCAGAATGTCAAAAGTTAAGGGTTACAGAACCAAGTACATAAACAGCTTTAAACAAGCTGAGATACAAACCAACAAAGTAAACATCAAAACAGCAGAACATAACTGCCAAAATCCAGAAAATCCATCAACACAACAACAAAAATCATCACATCAATGGGGGCCAAATTCAAAGGAGCTAATCAGAGGAGCTTGAGCTTACAGCTTCATCAGCATCAGAAACAGAATTGCCACTTGTCTCATCATTAGTTACAGACCTCTCACTAGAGGTGTGGGCTTCAGCTTCCTTAGCATGTTCAATATTCTCACCTTCAGCTTGCTTCAGGCTTGCAATCAGGGCTTCCAACGATTTCTTCCTAGCTGTTGCTACCCTTATCCCTTCACCCAGCTCTTTACACGTCTCCTTCAGCTCAGCAATAAGTCCAACTTTTGAGGCTGGCTTTTTCATAACATATGTCATGACAATGTCTTCGACATGACTGCCTTCGAACAGTTTATAGTGCACTGACAGAGCAGGTTTTCTTCTACTTGGTAGGTCATTAGTACTTGGAATCCCAGGGTGTTAACTTAGGATAATCCCACAAATCATAGAGGGAAAGGCTATAGGCAGCTTCACTGCATTAGTAGATGCATGCTTGACAATTTGTTCAAACATAAATCTACCATAGTCAAACTTTAGTTTGGTTCCAACAGCAAAGATAAATCTTCCAAGGGTATTAGAAATTGTGGAAATGTGGTTGGTAGGCACCCAATTTGCAGATCCTATTTTATGCAATATAGCATACTTGACAGTCAGCTTCCCAGCAGGAAGATGCTTTTTAATAGGCCACCCTTTCACCTGCCTTGCTGTAATTTCTCTATAGACCTCATTGTCTGTAGCTTCCAATTCACTTGCACCCTCTACTCTTCTTCCCAGAAAATTGTTAATGACAGTGAGAGAGAATGTGATACACTTACCTCTCACAAATACTTTTCAAAATTCCTTGATGTTCTTATCAGCAATATCTTCAGGAATGTTGACAATGAATGCCTTAACCAATCCCTCATAGCACTAAGATAACCCAGCCACAGTCTTCATTAACCCAGCATTCTTTATTAGGTTCATGACCTCTTTGACTTCAACAACATCCTTTCCTAACTCCCTCTCTACAGCCACCCTTCTTTAAATCACAAATTTCCATTTGGCAGCTCCATCTTCAAGATGGAAAGAGATATTATCCAAATGCACAACAGTAACTTTCACAGGCGGATTCTGTAACACCCTTCTAAATACCCCAAAATATTTAATTAAAATGATAATAATTCAATCAGAGTAATTATGCCTCGAAGGGTGTCACACAATCATTTCACAACGATCATCATAATTTCCTGTCATGCTCAGTTATTTAACTCAAATTATAAAGTATCTGCATAATACGCAACGGATAGAAAACAGCTCAATTATTCCAAACATGTAACATATTACATGCAAAATGGTTCACAACCAATCAATAAAATATTCAAACATCCCATCCCGATGTTACATCTATCAGAGCATGACCCACTAGGAGACTACACTAGACTCCAAGCACTAGCTCCTATTCAACTCACTGCTCGTTACCTGAAAAATAGGTGTAAGGGTGAGTTCCTCAATCAATATAATAAGCATTATACAACATTATGTAATGTTAAGTAAATAACGCATCAAATCACCCTAACCAGACTACACGCTCAATAACGGCAGCGTCAATTCAAATATCATACTCAACCATAACATATCACATGTGTATAATCTCCAACCATACTCAACATCAACAACACTACACACAACACACATATAATACTGGAATACATCCAATCATATTATATGCCATACATTCATTATGCAATGAGACTCAACATATGCGGTACCGACTCTTCTTGAACTTACAGTTCAAGCTCACCGATCCCTCCGGATACGGCTACTAAGCTCACTAGTCCCACTCATTTGAGACCTAGTGACTCACTCACTAATTCCTCACCATGGGAATTAGCTACAGCCCCAAAGGCTAGACTATGCAAGCTAATCATCTAGCATGCAAACATCAACAACAATTCACAACGATTTACTCACTAATCCCTCACAATGGGAATTAGCTACAGCCCCACAGGCTATGCCATGCATGCTAATCATCTAGCAATGCAGCATCAACAACAATTCAACAATAGACAATATGCTCACACCATAAGTCATACAACAGTCTATTCACAATGCATACATAACTGATACATTTACAGCATAATGCACACCATCACATATCATCAACACAATTATCACGAAAGCATATCATATCATGCCACACAATCAATCATAGTATTAGCGCACCCTACTAATACTTATGCCTCTCAAAACAACGGGAAATGATCCCTAATACATCGGTCCTCAGCTAAATCACATCACTCAGCCTAAACAGCCAAAACTGCACCACCGCAGCACAGAAATCACAATTTAATATCCACTTCTGCACAGCACAGTTCGCGCCGCGCAGGAGGGTTCGCGCCGCGAACGGTGCGTCACAGAACCCTTCTGGATTTGACAGTTCGCGCCGCGAACGGGGCTTCGCGCCGCGAATCGCGCGCGAACAGAACCCTCTGCTACAGAAAATAGATTCCAGGTCTACAATGGTTTTCCCTATTACGAAACCTATCCGACCCAACCTTCCACAGTCCAATTTACATCAATTAATCGTCCTCATTGTCAACACAATTCATATCTTATTTGATTACACCAAACCTAACACGTTTACATCAAATTCCTACGAATTCCCTCTCAATTCTTCCCCAATCTCATTCATCCCAAAAGTTCACAATTTCATCCTAATCATCCAATTCAGAGGTAATTCAAAGGTCTATCACTACCCATGACACATTATCATATAATACCCGTTAAATCAACGATAAACCCCCCTTACCTGAGTTAATCCGGCAAATTCTGCAGCTTCAAGCTCTTCCTCTTCTCTTGTTCTGCCTTTTGCCCTTTTTCTCTTTCAGCCGCTTCTCTTTTCCTTTTCACGTGAAAACCCTTGTTCCAAAATTGGGACTTTTTATTCCAACTTATATATTCCAATAAATAATTATTCCAATAATTATTATTCCAAAATAATAATAATAATAATCCAAATTTCTAATTATTCAATTAAATTAATAAATAAAATATTAATTTAAATTAAATAATTGTCTTATTTTAATTGGGGTGTTACAACTCTCCCCCACTAAAAGAGTTTTCGTCCTCGAAAACATACCTCAAGCGAACAACTCTGGGTAAGACTCCTTCATCTGACTCTCCAGTTCCCAAGTCACATTGCCACCTGCTGGTCCTCCCCAAGCTACCTTCACTAAGGCAATCTCTTTACCCCGTAACTGCTTCAACTCTCGATCCTCAATCCTCATAGGTGATGTTTCAACAGTCAGGTTATCTCTCACCTGTACATCATCTACTTGGACAACATGCGACGGATCATGAATGTATCTCCTCAACTGAGACACATGAAAAACATCATGCAAATTCGCAAGCGACGGCGGTAAAGCGACACGATAGGCTACCTCTCCTATCCTTTCCAAAATCTGATAAGGACCAATAAATCGAGGAGTCAACTTCTTTGACTTCAAAGCTCGACCAACACCAGTTATCGGAGTAACACGAAGAAACACATGATCTCCCTCTTGGAACTCAAGTGACTTTCTTCTCTTATCATGATAACTCTTCTGACGACTCTGAGCAATTCTCATCTTATCCTGAATCATCTTAATCTTTTCAGTAGTCTGTTGAACAATTTCCGGTCCAACCACAGCACTCTCGCCGGACTCATACCAACATAAAGGTGTCCGACATCTCCTACCATACAAAGCTTCAAACGGTGCCATACCAATGCTCGAATGAAAACTATTGTTGTAGGTAAACTCAACCAAAGGTAAATAACAATCCCAAGCACCTCCTTTTTCCAAAACACAAGCTCTCAAAAGATCCTCTAATGACTGAATCGTCCTCTCAGTCTGACCATCAGTCTGCGGATGATATGCAGAACTCAATCTCAACTTAGTTCCCAAAGCCTTCTGCAAACCTTCCCAGAACTTCGATGTAAATCTAGGATCTCTGTCCGAAACAATACTCAACGGAATACCATGCAAACTTACAATCTTCTCAATATACAACTCAGCTAATCGCCCTAACGGATAATCCATTCTGATCGGAATGAAATGAGCCGATTTTGTCAACCTGTCAACAATCACCCAAATGGCTTCAAAATTCTTATTTGTTCTCGGCAAACCAGAAACAAAATCCATACTGATACTATCCCACTTCCACTCTGGAATAGCCAACGGTTGCATTAGCCCAGACGGTTTCTGATGTTCAATCTTTGACTTCTGACAAGTCAAACAAGAATAAACAAAACTCGCAATTTCTCTTTTCATTCCCGGCCACCAAAATAACTTCTTCAAATCATGATACATCTTCGTAGCTCCAGGATGAATACTCAAGCCACTACGATGTCCTTCCTCAAGAATACTCTTCTTAAGCTCAGTAACATCCGGAATACACACTCGATTACCAAATCTCAAAACACCATTCTCATCAACTCTGAATTCACCACCTTGACCTTGATTTACTAAAGTCAACTTATTAACCAAAAGCATATCGGATTTCTGACTCTCTCTGATCTCGTCCAAATATTACTCGTTAACCTCAACATTCCCAATTTAACACTATTGTGAGTACTCTCACACACCAAACTCAAGTCTCTAAACTGCTCAATTAAATCCAATTCCTTAACCATTAACATAGACATATGCAATGATTTCCGACTCAATGCATCAGCCACTACGTTTGCTTTACCCGGATGGTAGTTCAAACCAAAGTCATAATCCTTCAGAAACTCTAACCATCTCCTCTGTCTCATATTCAGCTCTTTCTGATCAAACAAATACTTTAAACTTTTATGGTCACTGAAAACCTCAAATCTTGACCCGTACAAGTAATGCCTCCATAACTTCAGAACAAATACCACGGCTGCCAACTCTAAATCATGTGTCGGATAGTTCCTCTCATGAACCCTTAGCTGTCTCGAAGCATAAGCTATAACCTGCTTATTCTGCATCAACACACCACCTAAACCCAACAATGAAGCATCACAATAAACCTCGAATAGTTCCGACGAACTCGGTAATATCAGGATAGGAGCAGTAGTCAACCTTTTCTTTAACTCTTGGAACCCTTCTTCACATTTTGAATCCCAAACAAACGCTTGCCCCTTCCTAGTCAACATTGTCAACGGTAACGCCAACTTGGAAAATCCCTCAATGAATTTTCTATAATAACCTGCAAGTCCAAGAAAACTCCTTATCTCAGAAACTGACTTCGGAGCTTCCCACTTAGACACCGCTTCTATCTTAGAAGGATCAACAGCAACACCACCTCTTGAAATCACATGACCAAGAAAACTAACTTCTTCTAACCAAAATTCACACTTAGACAGTTTAGCAAATAACTTCTTTTCTCGTAGAACTCCTAAAACCACTCTCAAATGCTCAGCATGCTCTTCTTCAGATTTCGAATACACCAAAATGTCATCAATAAACACTACTACAAACTTGTCCAGGTACGGATGGAAAATCCTATTCATATACTCCATAAATACTCCAGGCGCATTAGTCACACCAAAAGGCATTACAGAATACTCATAATGTCCATACCTTGTTCTGAAAGCAGTCTTCTGAATATCTTCAGTTTTCACACGTATCTGATGATACCCAGATCTCAAATCTATTTTGCTGAACACACTAGCGCCAACCAATTGATCCATCAAATCATCGATCCTCGGCAAAGGATACCGATTCTTGATCGTCACTTTATTCAGTTGCCTGTAGTCCACACACAACCTCATAGTACCTTCTTTCTTCTTAACCAACAACACTGGTGCACCCCACGGTGACACACTAGGACGAATAAATTTCTTATCCAACAAATCTTCCAACTGACTCTTCAATTCAGTTAACTCAACAGCAGACATACGATAAGGAGCCATCGATATCGGTCTAGTACCAGGTACCAATTCAATTGAGAACTCAACTTCACGCTCTGGCGGTAATTCATTCACTTCTTCAGGAAACACATCAGGAAAATCACACACCACGGCTAAGTCGCCAATCACCAGTTTACCGTTAGCCTCCAAAGTCGCTAATAGCATAAACATCTCTGCCCCATCAGCTACTTCCTCATCCACTTGCCTTGCTGATAAAAACAAACTCTTTTCTTCCTCAACTTCAGGAAATACCACAGTCTTATCAAAACAATTGATAGAAACTCGGTTAAACACCAACCAATTCATACCCAAGATAACATCAATTTGCACTAACGGAAGACACACAAGGTCTATCTCAAATTCTCTACCAAAAATACTCAAGGGACAACTTAAACAGACAGAAGTAGTAGTCACTGAACCCTTCGCAGGAGTATCAATCACCATACTACCAAACATCTCAGATATCTCTAACTTAAGTTTCACGGCACAATCCAAAGATATAAAAGAATGAGTCGCACCTGTGTCAATAATAGCTACAAGAGGAAAGCCACTAATACAACACGTACCTCGGATCAAACGATCATCTGCAGAAGTCTCAGAACCCGATAAAGCAAAAACCTTGCCTCCTGACTGATTCTCTTTCTTTGGCTTTGGACACTGTGGACTGATATGGCCCAACTCTCCACAGTTGAAACAAGTCACAGTCTTCAACCGGCACTCTGCAGCCAAATGACCACCTTTTCCACACTTGAAACATTTCATCTCAGCACTGGTACACTCATGAACACGATGTCCAGCTCGACCACATCTGTAACACTTAACAGGAGCACTAGAATCTCCCCCACTAGGCCTCTTCATCCCATTCTGCCTCTGAAAACCCTTGCCAGCTGCATACGGTTTTCCACGATCAATCTGATTCTTGCCTTTCCTATCAACCCTCTGCTGATAGCTCTCAGCTCTTGCCTTGGAATCCTGTTCAAAAATTCTGCAACAGTCCACCAAATCAGAAAACACTCGGATCCGCTGATATCCAATAGCCTGCTTGATCTCGGGACGCAATCCGTTCTCAAACTTCACACACTTCGAAAATTCCCCAGCAGCCTCAGCATAGGGAGTGTAGTACTTCGACAGCTCTGTGAACTTAGCAGCATACTCCGTAACAGACCTGTTACCCTGCTTCAATTCCAAGAACTCTATCTCCTTCTTTCCTCTGACATCCTCGGGAAAATACTTCCTCAGAAATCTCTCTCTGAACACAGCCCAAGAAATCTCAGCATCTCCAGCAGCCTCCAACTCAGTGCGGGTAGCAACCCACCAATCATCAGCTTCTTCTGATAGCATATGCGTACCGAACCTGACCTTCTGGTTATCAGCACACTCAGTTACTCGGAAGATTCTCTCTATCTCTTTCAACCACTTCTGAGCACCATCTGGGTCGTATGCTCCCTTAAACATTGGAGGATTGTTCTTTTGGAACTCACTCAACTGACGAGCAGCTCCCATTCCCACAACATTCGGATTTCCTCCAAGTACTCCAGCCAGCATACCCAGAGCCTCAGCAATCGCAGCATCATCTCTACCTCTTCCAGCCATCTCTATTCTGAAAACCCAACAAGCCAAAACAATAAGTACTGATAGGGTTACACAACACCTATCCCGTACAGGGGAAACAGAATAATTACGACTCGACACGACCGACTATGCTCTGATACCACTAATGTAACACCCTTCTAAATACCCCAAAATATTTAATTAAAATGATAATAATTCAATCAGAGTAATTATGCCTCGAAGGGTGTCACACAATCATTTCACAACGATCATCATAATTTCCTGTCATGCTCAGTTATTTAACTCAAATTATAAAGTATCTGCATAATACGCAACGGATAGAAAACAGCTCAATTATTCCAAACATGTAACATATTACATGCAAAATGGTTCACAACCAATCAATAAAATATTCAAACATCCCATCCCGATGTTACATCTATCAGAGCATGACCCACTAGGAGACTACACTAGACTCCAAGCACTAGCTCCTATTCAACTCACTGCTCGTTACCTGAAAAATAGGTGTAAGGGTGAGTTCCTCAATCAATATAATAAGCATTATACAACATTATGTAATGTTAAGTAAATAACGCATCAAATCACCCTAACCAGACTACACGCTCAATAACGGCAGCGTCAATTCAAATATCATACTCAACCATAACATATCACATGTGTATAATCTCCAACCATACTCAACATCAACAACACTACACACAACACACATATAATACTGGAATACATCCAATCATATTATATGCCATACATTCATTATGCAATGAGACTCAACATATGCGGTACCGACTCTTCTTGAACTTACAGTTCAAGCTCACCGATCCCTCCGGATACGGCTACTAAGCTCACTAGTCCCACTCATTTGAGACCTAGTGACTCACTCACTAATTCCTCACCATGGGAATTAGCTACAGCCCCAAAGGCTAGACTATGCAAGTTAATCATCTAGCATGCAAACATCAACAACAATTCACAACGATTTACTCACTAATCCCTCACAATGGGAATTAGCTACAGCCCCACAGGCTATGCCATGCATGCTAATCATCTAGCAATGCAGCATCAACAACAATTCAACAATAGACAATATGCTCACACCATAAGTCATACAACAGTCTATTCACAATGCATACATAACTGATACATTTACAGCATAATGCACACCATCACATATCATCAACACAATTATCACGAAAGCATATCATATCATGCCACACAATCAATCATAGTATTAGCGCACCCTACTAATACCTATGCCTCTCAAAACAACAGGAAATGATCCCTAATACATCGGTCCTCAGCTAAATCACATCACTCAGCCTAAACAGCCAAAACTGCACCACCGCAGCACAGAAATCACAATTTAATATCCACTTCTGCACAGCACAGTTCGCGCCGCGCAGGAGGGTTCGCGCCGCGAACGGTGTGTCACAGAACCCTTCTGGATTTGACAGTTCGCGCCGCGAACGGGGCTTCGCGCCGCGAATCGCGCGCGAACAGAACCCTCTGCTACAGAAAATAGATTCCAGGTCTACAATGGTTTTCCCTATTACGAAACCTATCCGACCCAACCTTCCACAGTCCAATTTACATCAATTAATCGTCCTCATTGTCAACACAATTCATATCTTATTTGATTACACCAAACCTAACACGTTTACATCAAATTCCTACGAATTCCCTCTCAATTCTTCCCCAATCTCATTCATCCCAAAAGTTCACAATTTCATCCTAATCATCCAATTCAGAGGTAATTCAAAGGTCTATCACTACCCATGACACATTATCATATAATACCCGTTAAATCAACGATAAACCCCCCTTACCTGAGTTAATCCGGCAAATTCTGCAGCTTCAAGCTCTTCCTCTTCTCTTGTTCTGCCTTTTGCCCTTTTTCTCTTTCAGCCGCTTCTCTTTTCCTTTTCACGTGAAAACCCTTGTTCCAAAATTGGGACTTTTTATTCCAACTTATATATTCCAATAAATAATTATTCCAATAATTATTATTCCAAAATAATAATAATAATAATCCAAATTTCTAATTATTCAATTAAATTAATAAATAAAATATTAATTTAAATTAAATAATTGTCTTATTTTAATTGGGGTGTTACAGATTCCCGTGGGGAATGCCGCCAAACTTTTTCCCGAAGGCTTTGTGCCTACATTTTCTTCTATGCCGGCATCTAGCCCGGTCATGTCAGTGCCACCGCCTGTTGTGCATACCTTGCCCCGTGTGGAAGACACCATCTATCATTCTGAGTCGTCTGAAGGCCTGGATGTGTATGAGAAGATGGATGAGATGAAAGATCAATTTCTTGAGCTGCGCAAGGAGTTGAAAACTTTGAGAGGTAAGGACCTATTTGGGAAGAGTGCTGCTGAAATGTGTTTAGTGCAGAATATGAAGATTCTAGTGAAGTTCAAAGTGCCTGACTTTGAAAAATACAAAGGGAACACATGTCCACTCAGTCATTTGGTGATGTACGTCAACTTACAAGGGCCATAACTTGCTCAATTTTTATGAGATGAAAGTCATTCAAGTTTCATGATCAAATTCAACATGTCCTATTCAACTTTTATTCTTGGAATAAATTCAAATTTAACTTTCAAGTGCATGTGCCAAGAGGAAACATTATAGTTCATTTTGGGTCATTACCATTGAACAAGTGATTTTCCTCAACTTCTAAAATGCATAACTCCTTTATGAAAAATCCAAATGAGGTAAAATTTGTGACTAAATTGAATATGTTTTAAAGATATACAACTTTTATGAAGGAACGTTTTCCATTTGAAGCCCATAGCAAAAGTTATCAAAGGTGGAAGAAGTGAACATTTGACTTGGTACTTAGAAACTTTTCAAATATGTTTGATTTTCCAAACTTCAACCTCAAAATTCCTCATGATCCAAGCTTCAAATGGAAACGTGTTCAACATGAAAGGTGTTCCCCTTTATCTTAACTTTCCAAAAAGTCCAAGATCATCTCATTTGGACAAGAATTGGAGGACTTGCACATGGGTTCCTTTCAAGGTTTCATTTGGATGAAATTCACATTCACATTTCAATCTCCATTGCATGATCACATGAAATGATTTTAGCATTGCACATGAAGGATTTTGGACCTGATAACATCATTTGATGACCTATCACACGCCCATACAAGCATGCAAGTGAATTGCTATTTTTGGCCAATTTTGGAAGTGTGTGGAAATCAAATGCATTTCCTATAAATAAGACCCTCATGGCTCAGAATTAAGGACATCTTGCCCAAGCTTTGAACTTGCAATCCAAACCCTCACCATTAGAGGATAATGTTGAAGGTTTTCATTTGAAAATCGAGCTTCAAATATCATTCTATTTTGAGATTGAAACTCCAAGAGTCCAAGCTTTTCCTTGATCCAATTCAACTCCTACAAGCTTCTGAAGTCAAGCCAAGACCAATTGGAAGCAAGATCAAGCAAGTTTTAAGCTCACTTGAAGGTGATTTTCCAAAAATTTCATCTCTTCGATTCTCTTTCAATTCTTCATTTACTTTATGCAATTTAAATTTCAGTCATTTATCATTCATTGCCATTTACATTTCATTTAAATTGTTTATGTTTATGTCATTTTCCCTTTGCTCATTTGAGCCATATCTTGTGATTATATATATTTATTTGTGCATTTTGATTTTGTTTGTGGTCTTAGGACCTTAAAATACTTAATAACAACAAAAAAAACCTTAAAAAATGTCTGGTGGACTGTTGATCTTGATCTGAATTATTGGACTTAGGATTAGGCAACATTCCATGTGCAAAAAGGACTTAGCCAATGCCAACATTCTGAGACTAAGCTATTGTTGAACTGGACCTTCATCTGATGCAAGCCTTGGATCTTGTTTAAATCCACCTGCTACTCTTTCTTTGTGCTTAATTGTTATTTTGATCTTGTGTCTGATGCTTTGCTCTGAGTTGATCAAGGAATAATTCATCCGATACAAGAGAAGACAAAGAAGACTGCTATCTATTGGAGTTTGCTTGCTTGGATGTGGCTATATTTATTTGATGCCTTGATCTTCATGATGTTTGGATATTGCTAATTGCTCATTCATTATTGCTTTATTTAAATTCCAAAAGGAAATTGGGGTTTTCTATATGACATTCTTGTCTGTTGGATTGCATCCCATTGGTCAGATCTTTTCAACTCTTAACTTTTATTTTATGCTTAGGATAGCCTCTTCATCTCCTCCCACTTCTTAAATTTCAAATCTCTCCCCCTTTTCAAAAACTTTCTTTGCTTGTGATTTTAAACTTAGACCTTATTTAAAATAGAAACTTTGGCCTTATGCCGACGGATTTTTAAAATCTTTCTTAAATCAAAATTTTTAAATAAACTTAATCATATTGACTTAACATTTCAAAAAAAAGATTAACAACTTCATTCAAACTTTTGAGTCTTTTGTGCCTTTCTTATTAAGCTTTTGTTAAAAGCAACTCACCAACTTTGAAATTGTTACCACGAATTACGAGATTTTGATCCCTCATTTTTATGTTGGTATGTAGGCACAACAACGAAGGTCTTGTCAAACACAAAAATATAATCAATGAATTCTTTTCTCATCCCCACACTCTATTTTTCTCAAACATCTTTTATACCAAAAACACATACACACATAAAAAAGGGCTCCCTGGGAGTACCTAGGACACTTTGGGTCTTAACACATTCCCTTTGTGTAACCAACCCCCTTACCTGAAATCTCTGGCATTTTATTAGTTTTGATTTGAAAACTTCTTATCTTTGGGTTTTGTTCGTACTTTTCCCTTGTCCTTTAGAAACAATAAAGCGCGGTGGCGACTCTAGTTTGATTGACGTTAAGCTTATCCATAACTTGATGGTCATGAATTTACCGCTATAGAATTCTCTAGTCCCATTCCTTTTCCATTGCTTAAGGCTCGTGTCATACAACTTGAATCATGATTGACAAGTTATTGATGTAGTCATTTTCTATTTGTATGCTACTTTGTGAAGAGAAAGACTCGCTAATCGTATGATTTGAATTATGCTAAAGTCTATGAATAGAGGCAAATACGATGAGCAACTGGGTCATTCGTCCCATACCCAAAGATATTCAGAATGGGGGTAAGAATTCTCCAGTCACATTCCTTCTCTATTGCTTAAGGCTCATGCCACACAATTCTAGCTTTGATTTAACAAGCTCTTGAAGAACCACTGTCATACCCCAATTTTGACCGTAAATCACGGATTCCGTACATTCATCATAGCTATTGCATCTCTACATAGCATACCATGCATTCCATACCGCACAGTGTCTAGAATATCAGTCGAAATAATTTTTTCGAATCTACAGGCAAACTGGTTGAATTAATCGACGAATGTGCATCAAATCAGTGGACGAAAATTTTTAAAATCAAGCTTCCAGACATCAACTTTATTAATCTACGTTTCGCGTAGTTTAATTTGGTATGCTCAATTTATTTTTCAGCTAATTTTTCGGCTACTTTTTGATCAGCTCAAGCCTGTTTAACTGGTCAAAATTTATTTCAAAATTAAAAGAAACGCTGTATTTTTTCAATAAGTTTATTTCGCACTGATCATTTTGGTGCATTCATTTTAATTTTTCGAGCACTTTTGTGCCCGACTTTTATGCATTTTGAGTCCATTTATTTTTCTTTTTTTGCCAAAATGTTCGAAATAAATAAATAGAATTTTCTATATTTTTGTTTCGAAATTATTTTGATTATTTAAATTAATATTTTATTTTTAATTTGATTTATTTCTAACTCATTTTTACTCTAATAATATTCATTAAGGTCTTTTTGGTCATTGTAAAACTCACACAACCCTAACTAGTCATAAAACCATACTTATAATAACCTCCTTTAGACATAAAACCATACTTTTTTTTTAATATTCTTCTCATGTATTTTTATTACATTAAAATTATATTACTTTTATTATCATACATTTTATATATATATATATATATATATATATATATATATATATATATATATATATATATATATATATATATATATATATATATATATATATATATATATATATATATATATATTTCAGTTTTAGTTTTAAATAAATATTTCAGTTTTTAGTTTTATATATATAAGTATTTCTGTTTTTAGTTTATATATAAATTTTTCTGTTTTGGAGTTATATATGTATATATAGTTCGTTAGCTTCTTTTTTTTAGTAGACATATATTTTTTCTGTTTTAAAGCTATCTATATATATTTAGTCTATTTCTTTTTAGTTTTTATATATATACTTTTTTCTGTTTTAAAGTTTTATATATATTTATTTCTTTAGTTTGTTTTGCTTTAGTTGTTTTATATATATATATATATATATATATATATATATATATATATATATATATATATATATATATATATATATATTATTTTTGTTTTACCTCGATTTTGTAGCAATCTAAATTTATTGAATACCATGTGTGTGTCGTGTAAGTATTCTGTTTTTTCATATTACTTTGAGTTTATAAAAAAATTGTAACATTACTATAATAATATTTTTGTTGTTGTTGTCTTTTATTGCGTTACCATTTTAGAGTTAAAATTCAATTTATTTTTGAAAATTTTTTAGACGCATAGATTTTTGCTCGACTTCTTATAGAGTGATTCTTACATGAATCCACTCTAAATCAGTTTGGAGCTAAATTCGGTCGCTTTCGATTTCAGTTTGTTTCCGGTCCCGTGGCTTACTCTTGGGCCTTCTTACAATGAGCTCTTAAGCAACATCAACTTAACTTTCAATAATTTCAAACCTCTGTACTTTAATTATTTTAATTTATTATTCAAGACATTTCCATAATTAAAATCTGAAAAAAAAAGATTACCCTAGATGAAATATCCAATCGAATATTATGCCCAAGTTGTAAGAGCTTGCAAGCAATAAGTATTCGTCTTCTCTTCAAAATGCTCCAAAATTCAAACCATTTTCATAAGTAAGTTGGAAGAAAAAGATTACCCTGGATGGAATATCCAGTCGTAATCCTGAATATTAGGCCCAAGTTATAAGAGCTTGCAAGCCATAAGTATTTGTCTTCTCCTCTAAAACACTTGTAAATATTCAAACTTTTTCCCCAATAAAATTGAAAGAAATAGATTACATGGATGAAAGGTCCAGACGTAGTCCCGAGTATTATACCCAAGTTGTAAGAGCTTGCAAGTCATAAATACTCGTCTTTCAAGCCCAAAAATAAATTCAACCAATCAAACTCTATTTTCACCGTCGTGCGATTGATCAGAAAAACCCTTTTCATAAACGAAAAACATCTTGTCTTAAGATGATGCAAAGCAATGCTTCGGCCATAATTGTCGAGTTGAGATAAGTGACGTTTTTCTAAATGTTGATTTGTAAATCCATTTGATGTGTGGTATACGCCTGCTCCTCATCTCTTTTGGGTAAAATAATGTTTCCCGTTGACTAATACAAGATAGCTTTCGCTAAAATCGACCAACAAACAAATATTTTCTACCCAGAACTACGTAAGCCTTGAGTTCTTTATTGAGATACGTAGGAGCAGGATTTGTAAATCTTGTCAGGCCCATTAATAAAAAACTTAGGTTTAGTCCCCTTCGTTTCAAAATCCAAAAACATTCTTCTCTCTTATATTCTTTCTTTCCCACCTAATAATTTGAGAAGCCTAACATTTCCAACTAACACTAACGCACACAACTAACCTAATGGTTCCCGTTGAGTACAATGGACCTGAGGGGTGCTAATACCTTCCCCTTGCGTAATCGACTCCCGAACCCTGATATTGGTTGCGACGACCATAATCATTGTCGTTTTTTCTTGGGTTTTATCGATATTTCCCCTTTCCTTTTTAGGAATAAATAAAGTTCGGTGGCGACTATGTTCAGTCCATCATTGCGAGCGTGCGATTGCACTTCGCTAAGTCGTGTTCTCATTTTTTGAGGTGCGACAACCACCTTTGATGTGCCTTGTATTATCCACTGTTTGGTATGATTGGGGATGCCTTGATTGAAGATCTGACTTGAGGCTTCGAGCTCCACAGCTTAGAGAAAAAGTCTTAAGTGACCAAGGGTATTTTGGTCACTCAAATTAGACTGTGGGATTATACAATATCTAAGGATTTGATTGATCAAATTTGATTTTGATCAATTTGAATCAGAGGGTTTGGTTTTATTGAAAATTATGATTAATCCTAATCTAATGGTTATATTTAATCTAACTAACCTAAGGGATCATGTTAATATGTGGTTAAAAACATGATTAAAGTTATGTCAAAAGTTCCTTAGGGAACATGCAATTATGGTCAAGCTAGCAAGTTAAACCCTTAAGGGGTAAAATGATCATTTTACAAATACACAATTAGGAGCAAACTTAAATTCTAACTAAAATCTAACTAGAACCTAAAATGATTAAGTCCTAAAAATGGTTTTAACCTAATGTTGAAACTTAACTTAAATTCTAAAACTACTAAATTCCAATTAAACCTAATTCTACTACCTGTTACTATGTGGGGAGATAATAAAGATCTGACAGAGAGGACAACCGTCATCGATTAAGATGAACATATCAAGGATGACTCGCTGAGGAAAAGCCAGGAGGGAGTATTCATTATCGGTTACTGGGTAAGAATAGCCTTGCTGGGGGAAACTGCAGAAAATAGGATTTACAACTACCAGTTACTGGGCAGAAGACCAAAGATGAGAATATCCGTCATCGATTAGGATGAACATATCAAGGATAGAATCAACAGGGAAGAAAATCCGTCGTCGGTTAAGATGAACATATCAAGGATAGACTTGCCTGAGACTGTCAAGGAGGAAATCCGTCATCGGTTAAGATGAACATATCAAGGATAAACCAACTGAACAAAAAGTAGGAATTACATCTATCGAATGCTGGATAGAAGACCATCAAAGATAAAATTTGTCATCGGTTAGGATGAACATATCAAGGATAGACTCTGAGAGGGGAGAAAGTAGGAATTACATCTGTCATACGGTGAACTGACTTTGATGTGTTTTTAATCGCAATGTCGCGGTTAGCAAGAGTCGCCACCGACTTTTCTTTTATCCAATAAGGAAAGGTGGAAAAGAACAGGAAAGACCTTAATTTAGATTCTTAGGTTCGGGAGGTACATTATACAAAGGGAAGGTATCAACACCCTTTGTATCCATGGTTATCCATGGGCTCTTAACTGCTCAATCATTTATGTTTTTCTAGTTTGAAAAAGTGTTGGAGAAATGTGTAGGAAATGTTTTGAAAAGGAGAATTTAACTTTGTAATGATTCTTGTATGAATGTATACAAAGTGGTTATCTCACTTAGTTTTGAAAATAGTTTAGAAAAATATAACTCGGCAATGATCCTAGTACGGATGTATGCCAAGTGGTGATTTTCTAAAAAAGGATGTTTTGAAATGTGTGAGGTGTGAAAAATATTTTAGGTTATGAATAAGCAATTAAGAGTTATACCTATCCGAGGTCTTTACGGGCATTTCCTATCCTTATGAGGGTAAAACTGTCCTTACTATTGAGAAGTAAGTAGTTTTATCCTTTGGATGTAAAAGGGTCATCGTAGGGTCATCGATTGGTCATTGAAGGCAACAGTTGTGAGGATACCTTAGCATTCGAAGGGACAATCATCATTTAACCGTAGGCTATACCGAAGGGTCATCGAGGGACAAAGGCAACATTCGAGGGACTATGATGATTTAACCGAAGGGTCTTTGCTAAGTGTATCCCCATATTCGCGGGACATGACCATAATACCGTAATATCGTAGGGTAACAAAGAGAGGTCCAAGATCACTTATTTAAAGGCAAAGTTTCACAATTAATTAGATAGTCGTAATCAATTAGGTAATTAGGTCCGCATTAAAATTAATACATTAAGATCAATTAAGCCATTAGGGTGGAGCTTCGCCATAAAATTAATACATTAAAATCAATTGAGTAATTCAAGGTGAACCTCCACAAGGGTACCCCACAAATAAAGCGGGATACCTAACAAGCAATCTTTTCCTGGGGTATGTGAACCTTTACAAAACTCAACAAAACATGTCAGAACACCAAATCAGGGTGCAATCGAGGATTACACCACAAAAAAAAATCACAATAGTAAATAGGGTCGAATAAATGATGCATGGCTATGATAAAACATGAGTGAAAAATCAGAACAGAAAAGTCAGCTACTGTCACGTTCGCTCCTGCCTCGCCTAGCGAAGGCTTAGCGAATACTCGCTGCATGCTCGCTTAGCGATGTGCTAGCGAGCGGCTGCGGATTCTGGTTTTGATATCAGTACAATTTCAACCCATTTTATGCCTTATGGCTTTCATTACAGCAATTATATGGTTAATCATTTAAGGTATTCAGGTACATACTAAAGTTCACATGCCAAACTTAAGATATTTTCATAAATTTAATCATAATGCCATATGCAAATTAAGAACATAAGACAGTAATAGCAATGTAAACCTGTTTGCAACTGAATTGCAACTTCGAATCGGCAAATCGGATTGAATTGGGCAGAGGTAGGCCTTGGTGCCGCCGAGTTCCTTCAGGGTTTGCCTCCCGTGAGTGTTAGGGTTTGCTTGCTAGGGCGCTCCTTTCTCCCCTTTTTCGTCTCCTTTTCGTGACTGAAGCTTGGCTATTTATAATGCTCTTGTTGTGACCTAATGGGCTCAGAATGAAGCCCAAAAATTCTGATGTTCGCAAGCTTCGCTAGGCGAAGGAGTTGCTCGCCTAGCGAGCCAGCTAGTTTGGGCTTTTTCTGGATCTGGTGCTTCGCTGGGGCGAGTGTCATAACGAAGGGTTCGCTAGGCGAAGGAGTTGCTCGCCTAGCGAGCGAGCTAGTCTGGGCCCTTTTCTGGGTTTGGCCACCTGTGAGCTGGGTCTTTGTTCCTTTGGGGATCAGTGCCTTGCAAAATAAGTTGGAGTGCTTCGAGGAATGTTTGGCAAGATTAATGGGCAAATTTTGGGGTATGACAGCTGCCCCTGTTCAATATTCTTGAACCGAGAGAGTTAGGATGGCAAGTATGCCGTTCGTGGTCGGGAGGTGGAAGAATATTGAACACTAGAATGCCCCAAAAATTTGCACCTGTCAATCGAGAGGTGGGCTTAAAGATGCCATCCAGGAAGTTTGATGATGAGGGCTTCAGAGTGCGTCGTACATTAGACGATATCCGAAGGCAGGGGTGTCATACTGGGTCATACGCTAGACCGTACAGTGAGTCCTCCATTATGCTGTCGACTTCGCTGGGGAGTCAGAGTGTGTTATACGCTGCTGGGGATAAGGGATCAGAATGGATCATACACTAGACCGCATCTGAGTGAATTGTCCATTAGGCGGATGACTTTGCTGGGGATGCAAGATCAGAATGGATCATACGCTAGATCGTATCTGAGTTGCAGAATGAGCCGTACGTTAGGCTGTATCTGACGAAGGTAGAATCAGAATGGATCGTACGCTAGATCGTATCTGAGTTGAAGGTCCAAATGGGTCATACATTAGACCGTATTGGAGTTGAAGATCCAAATGGGTCGTACGTTAGACCGTATTGGAGTTGAAGATCCAAATGGGTTGTACGTTAGACCGTATTGGAGTCGCAGAATGAGCCATACGTTAGGCTGTATCTGAAGAAGAAAGTAGTCGTACGCTAGACTACACCTCGGAATGTACCGTACGCTAGGCAGTATCTGAGGGTTTGAAGATCCAAATGGGTCGTACGTTAGACCGTATTGGAGTTGCAGAATGAGCCGTACGTTAGGCTGTATCTGAAGAAGAAAGTAGTCGTACGCTAGACTACACCTCGGAATGTACCGTACGCTAGGCAGTATCTGAGGGTTTGAAGATCCAAATGGGTCGTACGTTAGACCGTATTGGAGTTGCTGAAAGTCAGAATGGATCGTACGTTAGATCGTATCTGAGTTGAAGGAGTCATATGTTGAGCTGAATCAGAATGAACCGTACGCTAGGCTATATCTGATAGTATTTGTATATGTTGTATGAATATCTGGGGTGGGCTTAAGGATGCCACCATTAGGAGGATGTCAGAACGTTTGTCAGAATGGATATTCATCTGGATTCTATCTGAAAAATGTATCTGGATCGTGGATGTGATCAGGAGGATAATTAACCTGAAAGATCGAGTTAGTTTCATGCAATGTCATGATGCATGAGATGTTTCATGCTTCTGAAACTAAATGCGAACAATGTATGCCTGTATATGCTATGAAATGATGTAATGAATGAATTATGCATCTGAAAAGTTCTTCCCGAGGACTCTACTGGGGAAATAAATCTCAGTCTTCTGGTCGGAGATATTTGTATTGATGACCCTTTCTTAGCTGAGGATACTTGATTTCTTCCTGATGGAGGAAATATCCAACAGAGCCTGGCTGGGGATAGAAGAGATGACCAGTCTGTCTGGAGATGCCGACCTTTTCTGGGAGATTAGCAACCGGATTCCTTGGAACGCATGGTCAGACCTTCTCCTCGATCCTGAAGTCCTTTAGTAACTGCTATTGCTATTTTATACATGTATTTTGATAAACATTGATCATATTCAAATGCACATATCAATTCAAGTTAAATCAATGGACGTTTACGCAAACAAAACAGAGAAAGTAAAACAAAAGCATCTTTTTGGAAATGAAATTGTATTGATTTTGAAAGAAGGCCTATAAATAGGCAATTTGAGTACAAGGAGACAGAAATCCTAGTAAGAGGAAATTGTCAAGAGAACAAAGAGAAGCTATGAGGAAAAAGTCCTGTTGATTTTAACTCCACTACTGTCATTATGTCTTCAAGCATCTCATCCCCTACTGTCGGATAGAAGTGATTGACTTGTTCAGTCCCTTGAACTTGGTTGAAGCTGACAGAGAACGGGACATAGTTATACGCTTTAATCCCTAAATTTTGCCTGGACCGCCTTTTCAGATTTTCAGCCCACCAGGATACCCTTTTTTGCCCAAGTCGCCTTTTCAGGTTTTCGACTTGCAGGGTGTACATTTTTATATGTTTATCCCTAATTTTTGCCCGAACCCTTTTGGTTCGCCGGGATGCCCTTACTTCTGCCTAGGTACGTCGACCTAGCGGGTCTCTTTTATGCGTAGTATTTTTTAACTATGTCTGCGTTCACGGGATGTGGGAAGTCTTCGCCATCCATTGTAGCAAGCATCATGGCTCCACCAGAGAATACCTTCTTAACTACAAATGGCCCTTCGTATGTGGGAGTCCATTTGCCCCTGGGATCACCTTGTGGTAGAATGATACGCTTTATCACCAATTCGCCGATTTGATACACCTGTCTCTTGACTCTTTTGTTAAATGCCTGGGTCGTGCGCTTCTGGTATATCTGCCCATGACAAACAGCCGCAAGTCTCTTCTCATCAATCAAAGTTATCTGATCGAGTCGAGTCTGAATCCATTCATCTTCATCTAAACCCGCTTCTTTCATGATTCTTAGAGAGGGAATCTGAACTTCCACTGGTAAAACGGCTTCCATTCCGTAGACTAAAGAGAACGGAGTTGCCCCTGTCGAAGTGCGCACTGAGGTGCGATAACCATGGAGAGCAAATGGTAACATCTCATGCCAGTCTTTGTATGTTACTGTCATCTTTTGTATGATTTTCTTGATATTCTTATTAGCAGCCTCCACGGCGCCATTCATCTTTGGCCGGTACGGAGAAGAGTTATGGTGTTTTATCTTGAACTGCGTGCAGAGTTCAGTAATCATCTTGTTGTTCAAATTGGTGCCATTGTCAGTGATAATTCTTTCAGGGATGCCATACCGACAAATAAGACTATTCTTGATGAACCGTGCCACCACATTCTTGGTGACAGAAGCAAATGAGGCTGCCTCTACCCACTTTGTAAAGTAATCAATAGCAACTAGAATGAAACGATGTCCGTTAGAAGCCGTAGGTTTAATCTCTCCAATCATATCGATACCCCACATTGCAAAGGGCCAAGGGGCTGTCAACACGTTTAATGGAGCAGGAGGCACATGTACTTTGTCCGCATAGATCTGGCACTTGTGACAGGTTCTGGAGTGATGGTGGCAATCAGCTTCCATGGTAGACCAATAATAGCCTGATCTCAGAATCTTCTTGGCCATTGCATGTCCACTAGAGTGAGTCCCAAAAATACCGTCATGCATGTCTTCCATAATCTTTTCTGCTTCCTTTTTATCTACACAGCGAAGCAGAGTCGAATCGTGATTACGTTTGTATAATACTCCATTACTCAAAAAGAATTTAGCGGAGAACTTCCTCAGGAATTTTCTGTCATTGACGGATGCCCCTTCAGGGTATTCCTGAGCTTCTAAATATCTTTTTACTTCGTGGAACCAAGGTTTCTCCTCTACTCCCTCAGTATTAAGTTCATAATAATGTGTTGGTTCATCTAATCGTTCAATGGTGATCCTGGGAGCTTCACTGTCCCACCTGACTCTGAACATAGATGACATGGTAGCCAGTGCGTCCGCCAACTGATTCTCTTCTCGTGGAATATGTTCAAATGTAATCTCTTCAAAATATGGGATTAATGTCATTACCCGCTCTCGATAAGGGATGAGATTCGGATGTTTAGTGTCCCATTCTCCTTTGATCTGACTGATTACTAATGCTGAGTCTCCGTACACACTCAAAAACTTGATTCGCCGGTCTATAGCAGCCTTGAGTCCCAAAATACATGCTTCATACTCAGCCATATTATTGGTACAATGAAAACATAGTCTAGCAGTGAAAGGTGTATGGTAACCCCCGGGAGAAATAATTACAACCCCAACACCATGGCCCAATGCATTAGAAGATCCATCGAACACCATAGTCCATCGGGATCCTGGTTCGGATCTTTCATCCGGTCCAGGTTTTTCATGATCAGTGACAAGCATGACATCCTCATCTGGGAACTCAAAATTCATAGATTGGTAATCGTCCACCGCTTGATGAGCCAAATGATCAGCTAGCACGCTTCCTTTGATTGTTTTCTGGGTAGTATACCGGATGTCATACTCTGTTAAAATCATCTGCCACCTTGCTATTCTCCCGGAGAGAGCGGGCTTCTCAAATATGTATTTGATAGGATCCATCTTAGAAATCAATAAAGTGGTATGATTCAACATATACTGCCTTAGTCGGCGAGCAGCCCAAGCCAAAGCACAGCAAGTTTTCTCGAGCAATGAGTATCTTGTTTCACAGTCGGTAAACTTTTTGCTAAGGTAGTATATGGCATGCTCTTTTCGACCAGACTTGTCATGTTGCCCCAACACACACCCCATTGAATTTTCTAACACGGTCAAATACATGATTAGAGGTCTTCCTTCAACTGGTGGTATCAGAATTGGAGGTTCCTGGAGGTATTTCTTGATTTTGTCAAAAGCTTCTTGGCATTCATCATTCCATATCATTTCTTGATTTTTCCTCAGTAATTTGAAGATGGGTTTGCAGGTAGCGGTCAAATGGGAGATAAATCGGGCAATGTAATTCAACCGTCCCAAGAAACCTCTGACTTCTTTATCCGTACGAGGAACTGGCATTTCTTGAATAGCTCTCACCTTAGCTGGGTCGACCTCAATTCCTTTACCACTGACAATAAAGCCCAAGAGTTTACCGGATCTTACTCCAAAGGTGCATTTGTTCGGGTTCAATCTCAACTTGTATTTCTTCAACCTCTCAAACAGTTTGTATAAATGATCGAGATGTTCTTCTTCAGTATGAGATCTGGCTATCATGTCATCCACATATACTTCTATCTCGTGATGGATCATATCATGGAACAAAACTACCATAGCACGCTGGTATGTTGCTCCTGCATTCTTCAAACCGAATGGCATTACTTTGTAACAGAAAGTGCCCCATTGCGTCACAAATGTAGTTTTCTCCATGTCCTCAAGTGCCATTTTAATCTGGTTATAACCCGAGAATCCATCCATGAAGGAGAATACTTTGTGTTGGGCGGTGTTATCTACCAGAACATCGATGTGCGGGAGTGGAAAGTCGTCTTTGGGACTTGCTTTATTCAAATCTATGTAATCTACGCACATTCGCACCTTACCATCCTTCTTCGACACTGGTACCACATTAGCAACCCATTGAGGATAAGAAGTAACGGCTAGAAAACCGGCATTGAATTGTTTCACAACCTCGGCTTTGATTTTCTCAGACATTTCAGGACGCATGCGGCGAACCTTTTGCTTGACAGGACGACAGTCTTCCTTCACTGGCAGACGATGCACTACTATGTCAGTATCCAATCCTGGCATGTCTTTATAAGACCAAGCAAAAATCTCTACGTAGTCATGTAACATCTGAATCAATCTTTCTTTGACACTGTTTTCCAAGCCTGCTCCTATTTTGACTTCTTTCTTGTCTACTTCAGTACCCAGGTTTACAATTTCAATTGATTCCTCATGCGGCTGTATAGTCTTTTCTTCTTGCAGTAACAGTCTGGAAAGTTCACCAGGGACTTCACAATCTTCCTCACTTCCATCCTCGGCTTGGTAGATCGGATTTTCAAAGTCATAATGAACAGTAGTAGAACTATTATCAACAGGATCCAGAGTGGGTATGGATCTGCAATTTATTACGTGAGTGTGTGTAAGAGAGCATAGCTTGTTTAAGAGACGACAGGAAAGATAAAGAGCGCAATATTTGAATGCAAAAGGTCCATTGATTTATTGAATATGAATATGCTTATGAAATGACAAAACCCTTAACAAATTAGCTATTGTGCCCCGGGCATAGACACAATGCTTTAAGAAGTTCAATTGTAAAAAATTAAAAATTTGCAACACTAAATAGACAATAACAATTACTCCTGACTAAAGGTAATCGGGATAGTGTCTTCAGCCTTCCAATTATTGAGTCCGTCACCAATTGTTGGGAAAATCCAGCTATCCAGGTCGCAATCGCTGTCGGCATCTTCTACAGCATTAATCTGGTCTTTGACTGTCTTTTCAGAGTTAAATCCCAGGCCAGATTTGTCATACTTGTAGGGTACGTCGATCAGTTGACCCCAACCAGTACGACCACCATTTTCGACCACAGCTTGAGCATCTTTCAGAGAAATCATGGCAGGAGGAGCTCGAATAACCTCAGGCGCAAGGGGAGTTGGCTTAGGGACAGGACTGGGCGGAGGAACCGCTTCAAATGACTGAGACGGAGTCTCGAAGAATTCACCATCCATCTCAACGAATCTGAAGGTATGCACACTACTGACGATATACCCTTCTTCCCCACACACAGTGACGATCTTACCCTCTATGGGATATCTCAGCTTTTGATGGAGAGATGAAGCTACAGCACTTGCCCCGTGAATCCAAGGGCGCCCCAGCAGGCAGGAATAGGCAGGACGGATGTTCATTACGTGAAAGGTAATGTTGAAGACTTGAGGTCCTATCTTGATAGGGAGAACCACTTCACCATGGACAACACTCTTCGCACCATCGTAAGCACGCACCACAATGTCGCTAGGCTTCAGTTCAATGCTCTGGCAGTCAAGTTTATCGAGCACGGCTTTCGGTAGTACATTCAAAGAAGAGCCATTATCGATCAACACATGAGACAAGGTGATCCCCTTACACTCAATGGAGATATGCAGAGCTTTATTGTGATTCTTCCCTGCTGGTGTCAGGTCAGCATTGGAAAAACCTAGGCCATTGTCAACAGTCAGGTTAGCAACATAGTTCTCGAACTGATCGACGGAGGTCTCCTGAGGTACATGAGCAGTCTTCAAGAATTTTACCAAGGCATTGGCATGAGATTCAGAAGATAACAACAAGGATAACATCGAGATCTTAGACGGGGTATGCCCCAACTGTTCTACCACATCAAAATCACTCTTGCGGATAATTTTCAGCACTTCTTCCATTTCTTGTTTGGCAACATCTTCAGTAGTAACTCCGACCGGTGTCTCTGACTGAGAAGGGCTGACTGCTGGTTCCTTTCCTCGAGTTTCAGGGGCGGGAGGTGAGATTTCTGGAGAGAAGATCCTTCCGCTTCGAGTAACTTTACTAGTCCTAACAATGTCATTAAGATTAGCAGAATTACCAACTTGCTTCACGCCATGGATGTAAGCATCACCTCCATAATTCCACGGAATGGCTTTGCTTGAGGAATACGGTACTGGGCCAGGTGCAGTAATGATTAGGGGAGCTACCTTGGGCTCAGCAGTAATCTTCACTGGTACTCTGGGAGCAGTAATCTTCACTGGAACTTTGGACCTTGCAATCACAGATACTTCTTCAACAGTGTTTTCCACCTTGGGACTCCTTTCAAAGAGAATTGTACGATCATCTATCAGCCGTTGAATACCATTCCTCAATTTCAGGCAATCATTGGGTCGGCATATACAGAGATCGCAATTTTCAGCACAACCTGGAAACAAACCCGCTTGCAATAAATTCTTCTTGGCGATCAGGAGAGAAGATGTTAAGTCCGCTACAGTAGTGATGAGAGAGTCGTCATCGACAACATTAACAACCTTGTCATGATTAGGCATAGGTGCAGTGATGACATTAGGAGTCTCCGGAGGCTCGAATTCAATTTCCCCAGCATCGATCATATCCTGAATTTTGTTCTTCAACAACCAACAATCGTTTGTATCATGCCCGGGGCTATCAGAGTGATATGCACACCTGGCATTGGGATTATAACGAGGCGAAGTAGTGTTGACATTTGCAGGAGGACCTCTGAGAGTGATTAAGTTTTCCTTTAGCATACTTTGCAGTGCTTGTGCTAAAGTCATATTGATCTTAGTAAACTGCCTTCTCGGTCTGTCTTGTCTATGCTGGAAGTTTTGAGCTGGCGGGGCTGCAATTGTGACTGCTCCAACGGCATGGGCATTATTTTTCTTATTACGACTCCTTTGACCGTACACAGCATTTGATTCATTCTTCCCCTGATAGGACTTTTTGCTGCTTGCAGAGGTAGCCGCCTGTATCTTTCCACTTCGAATGCCGCTCTCCACCCGTTCCCCTGTCAATATAAGTTCAGTGAAACCTGATGAAGAACTTCCCAGTAGATGGCTGTAGAATGGGCCAGTCAGTGTACCCATGAACATGTCTACTAATTCTCGATCAATCATAGGGGGTTTGACTCTGCCCGCCAAATCTCTCCATTTTTGGGCATATTCTTTGAAGCTTTCTTTAGATCCCATAGTCATATTCTGCAACTGTAGCCGAGTAGGCGCCAATTCAGAATTATACTGGTAGTGTTTGTAGAAAGCTGTCGCTAAATCAGTCTAGGTGCGGATGTTAGAACTTTCGAGCTGATAATACCATTCCAACTGAGTGCCAGACAAACTTTCTTGGAAGAAATGGATCCATAGCTTCCTATCAGTGGTATACGGCTGAATCTTTTTCACATAAGCTCTCAGATGCATCTGAGGACAAGACGCACCATCGTACTTAGTGAAAGTGGGGATCTTGAATTTGCGAGGAATGACCACATCAGAGACCAGTCCCAAGCTTTCGGAATCCAGACCGGGCGCCTTCTGACCCTCCATAGCTAGCATACGTTCTTCCAGCAACTTGTACTTGCCATCTCTTGGAGAGTACTGTTCCTTCTCATAATCTTCATCGTCGTCCTCAGAGTTGAAGAGATCAACATCCTCCTCTCCTGAATCATTTTCTGTCTCTTCTTCTTGATCTTTCGGAAGTCTAATCTTGATTCCTGCAGCCTGTCCTTTACGCCTCCTTCCCGGGTTAATGTAACTCACAGGTTTCGGGTCTTTCTTCTTTTCGAGCAAGAGAGCCTTCAGTTCTTCCTGCCCCTTGGATAAGCTCAGCATCATCTCCTGGAATTGAGCATTCTGAGCCTGGAGATCTTTGACAGTTTGTTCGAGAGCCATTTTTTCTGTTTGCAATAGGAAGACCGTGAGAATATTGATCCTTTAGAATACCTGTTATGCGATGTCATGTTATGCAATGCAATGCATGGAATGTTTTCAAGGACTTTTGGAATTTAACTTTGCGTAAACTACCGAAAAGAGAGGAACTTTTATTACTAATTTCTTAGTCAATGTTCATTACAAAAAGGGAAAAAAAAACAAAAGCTCAAGTCTCCCAGGGACGGCTTCTTTTTGGGCGAAGATATGTATTGAGTCTTCGTTCCTCATTAAGCTGGCTGGTGAGCTCTAGTACTTTCTTCCTTTCTGCATTGAACTGGGCTTCAAAAGTATCTCTTTCCTCTCTCAACTGGGTCCAGGATCTCTTCAATTCCTCAACATCAGTAGGCATATCTGGATAAGGAATGATCTGAGAAGTACCTCCTTCGACCCCTGGTTCAACAATCAATGGTCCAACTGCAAGATATGGCATGACAAGTTCACGAGCTCTGGCGCGTACCCATCTGAGATAAGGCTCCATAGGAATAGAATTTTTCTGTCCTAAAGTGCTTCTTTTCACCATGCCCCAAGCTCGTACAAATCTTTGACGGAGACCTTGGGAATCGTTGTCATAGTCAAACACCGTACCTCGAATAATCATTTCATGTGGACCATCTCTTCGAGCACAACCAAATTGACGTAGGGCTAAAGCAGGATTATAAGTAATACCTCCTCTTATCCCCATGAGTGGTACATTAGGGAATTCTCCACAACGGTCGATGAGGATAACATTTTCTTTGAAATGAGGACACCAACGGATGTCTGAATGGGAGAGCGACATTATCCTTTGAGACCATTTCAAATTTTGCTCATTCTTCAAGACTGATTGAGGAAGGTGCGAAATAAACCACCTAGACAATAAAGGTACGCAGCATATGAGAGTCCCTTGCCTTTTCATAGTACGAGTGTGAAGGGAATGCAAGATGTCTCCAAGCAAGGTAGGCACGGGGTTATGAGTGAGAAATATCCTAATAGCACTCATGTCTATGAATTGGTCTGGATTAGGGAATAGCACCAAACCATAGATTAGCAATGCTAGAACATCTTCAAAAGCATGGACATTCATAACTTTTAGGAATTCTCGGGCCTTACTTATCAGAAATTTGGCAAGTAAACCCTTAACTCCACTTCTTGTTACCCAATTAGTTTCAATGCCGGATTTTGTCAAGTGTAAAGCCATGGCAACTTCTTCAGACTTCGGAACCTTTTCTAAACCACTGAAAGGTGTTTGATCAAGGATAGGTATCCCCAACAGCCTGGAGAATTCTTCTAACGTGGGCACCAACTGATAATCTGAGAAGGTGAAGCAATGATGTTTAGGGTCGAAGAACTGGAATAGGACTCTCATCATATCTTCTTTGAAACCAGTGGTAACCAAATTGAGGAGAGAACCATGTCTCTTGATGAACTGAGCATGATCGGGAAGTTCTGACACTAAATCCTTCAGCTGAGGAGATATTGCTACAAAATTGATCTGGATGGTCTTCCTGGAAGCCATAACCTGTTTAACAGAGCAAAGCTAAATCCCTAAGTCCTTGAAATGGTTAGTATAATGCCGTGATGTTATGATGTTATGATGTTATGATGTTATGTAAATGATGCACAAGCAAATCACACAACAATCATTCCTAGGTTTTAAGGCTTGCATGAGTTCCATAGGTAAGTACCCTCCCCACTGAAGTTTGGTTGGTTCAACCTGTCCTAGAATAGTAACTGGGTTCTAGAAGGATCTCCAATCATTGACCTTTCTTTAAGTCCACTTCAGTGCAACACCAAGTGGTTGACCGAAGCTTCCCTAAAGTCCAATCTCAAAGAGTGTAGTATCGAGTATCAACCAACCCCAGTCGGAACCGAAGCCAATTATCTCACTACTTTCTAATGGCTAGGATGAGTCAATTAGGGTTCTAAAGGTCTGGTTAATGCTTTGATGACACCACGCGAATGCCAAAAATTTTCTCAAGTAAACATGAGGAACATCAGGACATCCAAAGTGTCACATTAACCGTAGCCATCATTTTAACCATTCCAGTATACGCCGGATAATCGCGATGATCTCTTGCTACTTGCCTAAGGTACACTAGATCCGGGTGTAGGATCTTTCACTCAACAATGCCCTTAACAGAAGGAACAATTTAAAACATAAAGGATTTTTTTTAAGGTGACCTCTCTTTGTCCCCAGCAGAGTCGCCAGTTCTGTCATACGGTGAACTGACTTTGATGTGTTTTTAATCGCAATGTCGCGGTTAGCAAGAGTCGCCACCGACTTTTCTTTTATCCAATAAGGAAAGGTGGAAAAGAACAGGAAAGACCTTAATTTAGATTCTTAGGTTCGGGAGGTACATTATACAAAGGGAAGGTATCAACACCCTTTGTATCCATGGTTATCCATGGGCTCTTAACTGCTCAATCATTTATGTTTTTCTAGTTTGAAAAAGTGTTGGAGAAATGTGTAGGAAATGTTTTGAAAAGGAGAATTTAACTTTGTAATGATTCTTGTATGAATGTATACAAAGTGGTTATCTCACTTAGTTTTGAAAATAGTTTAGAAAAATATAACTCGGCAATGATCCTAGTACGGATGTATGCCAAGTGGTGATTTTCTAAAAAAGGATGTTTTGAAATGTGTGAGGTGTGAAAAATATTTTAGGTTATGAATAAGCAATTAAGATTTATACCTATCCGAGGTCTTTACGGGCATTTCCTATCCTTATGAGGGTAAAACTGTCCTTACTATTGAGAAGTAAGTAGTTTTATCCTTTGGATGTAAAAGGGTCATCGTAGGGTCATCGATTGGTCATTGAAGGCAACAGTTGTGAGGATACCTTAGCATTCAAAGGGACGATCATCATTTAACCGTAGGCTATACCGAAGGGTCATCGAGGGACAAAGGCAACATTCGAGGGACTATGATGATTTAACCGAAGGGTCTTTGCTAAGTGTATCCCCATATTCGCGGGACATGACCATAATACCGTAATATCGTAGGGTAACAAAGAGAGGTCCGAGATCACTTATTTAAAGGCAAAGTTTCACAATTAATTAGATAGCCGTAATCAATTAGGTAATTAGGTCCGCATTAAAATTAATACATTAAGATCAATTAAGCCATTAGGGTGGAGCTTCGCCATAAAATTAATACATTAAAATCAATTGAGTAATTCAAGGTGAACCTCCACAAGGGTACCCCACAAATAAAGCGGGATACCTAACAAGCAATCTTTTCCTGGGGTATGTGAACCTTTACAAAACTCAACAAAACATGTCAGAACACCAAATCAGGGTGCAATCGAGGATTACACCACAAAAAAAAATCACAATAGTAAATAGGGTCGAATAAATGATGCATGGCTATGATAAAACATGAGTGAAAAATCAGAACAGAAAAGTCAGCTACTGTCACGTTCGCTCCTGCCTCGCCTAGCGAAGGCTTAGCGAATACTCGCTGCATGCTCGCTTAGCGATGTGCTAGCGAGCGGCTGCGGATTCTGGTTTTGATATCAGTACAATTTCAACCCATTTTATGCCTTATGGCTTTCATTACAGCAATTATATGGTTAATCATTTAAGGTATTCAGGTACATACTAAAGTTCACATGCCAAACTTAAGATATTTTCATAAATTTAATCATAATGCCATATGCAAATTAAGAACATAAGACAGTAATAGCAATGTAAACCTGTTTGCAACTGAATTGCAACTTCGAATCGGCAAATCGGATTGAATTGGGCAGAGGTAGGCCTTGGTGCCGCCGAGTTCCTTCAGGGTTTGCCTCCCGTGAGTGTTAGGGTTTGCTTGCTAGGGCGCTCCTTTCTCCCCTTTTTCGTCTCCTTTTCGTGACTGAAGCTTGGCTATTTATAATGCTCTTGTTGTGACCTAATGGGCTCAGAATGAAGCCCAAAAATTCTGATGTTCGCAAGCTTCGCTAGGCGAAGGAGTTGCTCGCTGTAACACCCCTATTAAAATAAGAGAATTATTTAATTGAGTTAATATTATTTTATTAATTTAATTAAATAAAGTTGAATTATTGGATTATTATTATTATTATTTGGAGTAATAATTATTTGGAAAATATATATGTTGGAAATAAGAGAAAGAGTCTCATTTTTGGAACAGAAGGGTTTTACGTGAAAAAGCAGAGAAGCATCGTGAAAGAGGAAAAGGGCAAGAGAAGGAGCTGTAGAGCAAAGGTTGGAGAACGGAAAAGCTTGAAGCTCGAAGAGTTGCCGGATTGTTAAGGTAAAGGGGGTTTATCGTCGTTTAATGGGTATTATCGATTAACATGTAATGGGTAGTGATAAGCCGTCGATTGACCCTAATTGGGATTTAGAATGTTGAGAAATTATGTTGAATAAGTTGTATTAAAGCTGAAATTGAATTTGTGTTTGAGTGTATTGTGAATTTCTGAGCGTATAGCTTTTTACGGAAGTTGAATCGGAGGTCCGGAAGTCCTCCAACGGCGGAAAATGCGGAAACTCTACATTCTGCCTTGTGTTAGCGCAGGAACTGCTGTTTCGCCTGCGTTAACCGGTTAACCCAGGGTGTTAACCGGTTAACACTGTTATAAATTGTGAAAAATGTTGAGTTTTGCCTGCGTTAACCGGTTAACCTATAGCGTTAACCGGTTAACACTGTTGCGTTTTGCCTGGAAGTGTAATTTTCCTGCGTTAACCGGTTAACCTATAGCGTTAACCGGTTAACACTGTTGCAGTATGTAAAAATGGTTGATTTTTATGATGTAAGTGTAATTGGTGATTGGCCTATTGTATCCAATTGTGATAAATAAATTCGTGGAGTCTATGTTGCGAAATGTTGATGCAAATATGTTGATAAGTTGTTTTTGTGGAAAATATTAAGTTGTAGGCTGATGAGCCAAAGTTGAATATAAGTTGTTTTGTTGAAAATGCTGAGTTGTAGGCTGATGAGCCAAAGTTGATTTTTAAGTTGTTGTTGCTGAAAAAGCTGTTATGTTGTCGTTGTTATTATGTTGTGGAACTTCAAGTCGTACATGCCATATACATTCATATGCATTAAGTCGGGGCTTTTGCTCACACCACGTTGGCCTGGATTGGCAAAATTATGGGGCTTTTGCTCACACCACGTTGGCCTGGATTGGCAAAAATTCTAAGTTGAAAGTTGAAGGCTTATGCCTTGATGCCCACTAAACTGGCAATGATTTTAAGTTGGGAGTTTTACTCCAAATGGTACCACATGCATGAAGAGTCGAGTCTCATTTGAGTTGCATTTACGTTGTGTTTGAATATGATGTTGAGTTGAATATGCTGCTACCGAATGCATGATATGATGTGGGTGATTAACGTGTAAAGTTACTTAACATAACATGATGATTTATAATATTTGTTATATCGACTGAGGAACTCACCCTTACAGTTATATTTTTCAGGTAACGAGCGGTGAGTTGAGTAGAAGCTAGTGCTTGAAGTCTAGAGTGGTTTTAGTGGGTCATGCTCTGATAGATGTAACATCGGGACGGGATGTTTTATTTGTTGAATAAATGTTAATTTTAAGATATTACAGATGTTGAATGTTTCTATCCGCTGCGAATTTTTAAAGAAGTGTTTATGTTGAATTAAATAATGAGCATGACTGATTTTTACGGTGAATTATGTGAAGTATTATGTGACACCCTTGGTGCATGATTACTCTGATATTGATTTATATGCTGTTGTTTTAATTAAATATTTGGGGTATTTTAGAAGGGTGTTACATTAGTGGTATCAGAGCAGGTCGGTCTGTCCGGCCAGTTGTCGTGTCGTTAATGTCTAACAATTGTGTAATTGTTATTAATCTAACGTTAAGTTGTGTTGTATTGATAAGTTGAAATGGCTGGAAGGAATGACGCTGCAATGGCTGCCGCAATGCAAGCAATGGCACAAGCGGTGCAGAACTTGCCAAATGCTGGTGGTGATGCTGGGTCACGTAGCTTGGCGACTTTTCAGAGAGAGAATCCGCCGGTGTTTAAAGGGAAGCATGATCCAGATGCAGCCTTGGGATGGTTGAAAGAGATTGAGAGAATCTTCCGTGTTATGGATTGCACTCCAGCTCAGAAGGTTCGGTATGGTACTCACATGCTAGCAGTCGAAGCTGATGACTGGTGGCTAGAGACTCACGAGAGGTTGACCGTGGCAGGTGAAGACATTACTTGGGATGTATTCCGTAGGGAATTTCTGAGGAAGTATTATCCGGAAGATGTCCGTGGTAAGAAGGAAATCGAGTTCCTTGAGCTGAAGCAAGGAAACATGTCTGTCACTGATTATGCTGCGAAATTTGTGGAGCTGTCCAAATTTTATCCTCATTACACTGGTGGTGGTGCTGAATTTTCGAAGTGCATCAAGTTTGAGAACGGATTGCGCTCTGAAATTAAGAAGGCTGTTGGGTATCAGAAGATACGCATTTTTACTGATTTGGTTGATAGCTGCAGGATATTTGAAGAAGACAATAATGCTCATTACAAGATTGTCAGTGACCGCAGAGGCAAGCAACATCAAAACCGTGGCAAGCCGTATGATGTTCCAGCTGGAAAAGGGAGACAAAGAGCTGCTCCGGCTCAGAGAGCTAGTGGGGGAGGTGCTCCTACTGGTATAGTTTGCTTCAAGTGTGGTCAGGCTGGTCATAAGAGTAATGTATGCACTGCTGAAGTAAAGAGGTGTTTTCGCTGTGGTAAGATTGGCCATGCAATAGCTGATTGCAAGCACAAGGAAGTGATTTGTTTTAATTGCGGAGAAGAAGGACATATTGGAAGTCAGTGTCAGAAGCCGAAGAAAGGGAATCAGTCAGGAGGCAAGGTCTTTGCTTTATCGGGTTCTGAGACTTCTGCAGATGATCGTTTGATCCGAGGTACGTGTTATATTAATGGCTTTCCTCTTGTAGCTATTATTGACACAGGTGCGACTCATTCCTTTATATCTTTGGATTGTGCTGTGAAACTTAAGTTAGAGATATCTGAGATGTTTGGTAGTATGGTAATTGATACTCCTGCGAAGGGTTCAGTGACTACTACTTCGGTTTGTTTAAACTGTCCTTTGAGTATTTTTGGTAGGGACTTTGGAATGGACCTAGTGTGTCTTCCACTAGTGCAGATTGATGTTATTCTGGGTATGAACTGGTTGGTGTTTAACCGAGTTTCTATCAATTGTTTTGATAAGACTGTGATATTTCCTGAGAGTGAGGAAGGAAAGAGTTTGTTTCTATCAGCGAGACAAGTGGATGAGGAAGTAGCTGATGGGGCAGAGTTGTTTATGCTGTTAGCGACTTTGGAGGCTAAAGATAAACTGATGATTTGCGACCTAGCTGTGGTGTGTGATTTTCCTGATGTGTTTCCGGAAGAAGTGAATGAATTGCCGCCAGAGCGTGAAGTGGAGTTCTCTATTGACTTGGTACCTGGTACTAGGCCGATATCGATGGCTCCGTACCGTATGTCTGCTGTTGAGTTAACTGAATTGAAGAGTCAGTTGGAAGATCTATTGGATAAGAAATTTATTCGTCCGAGTGTGTCACCGTGGGGTGCACCAGTGCTATTGGTTAAGAAGAAAGAAGGTACTATGAGATTGTGTGTGGACTACAGGCAACTGAATAAAGTGACGATCAAGAATCGGTATCCTTTGCCGAGGATTGATGATTTGATGGATCAGTTGGTTGGTGCAAGTGTGTTCAGTAAAATAGATTTGAGATCTGGGTATCATCAGATCCGTGTGAAAACAGAGGATATTCAGAAGACTGCTTTCAGAACAAGGTATGGACATTATGAGTATTCTGTAATGCCTTTTGGTGTGACTAATGCACCTGGAGTATTTATGGAGTATATGAATAGGATTTTCCATCCGTACCTAGACAAGTTTGTTGTGGTGTTTATTGATGATATTTTGGTGTATTCGAAATCTGAAGAAGAGCATGCTGAACATTTGAGAGTGGTTTTAGAAGTCCTACGAGAAAAGAAGTTATTTGCTAAATTGTCCAAGTGCGAATTTTGGTTAGGAGAGGTAAGTTTTCTTGGTCATGTGATTTCAAGAGGTGGTGTGGCTGTTGATCCTTCTAAGATAGAAGCGGTATCTAAGTGGGAAGCTCCGAAGTCTGTTGCTGAGATTCGAAGTTTTCTTGGTTTGGCTGGTTATTATAGGAAGTTCATTGAGGGATTTTCTAAGTTGGCGTTACCGTTGACGATGTTGACTAGAAAGGGGCAAGCGTTTGTTTGGGACTCAAAATGTGAAGAAGGTTTCCAAGAGCTAAAGAGAAGGTTGACTACTGCTCCTATTCTGATATTACCGAGTTCGTCGGAATCATTTGAAGTTTATTGCGATGCTTCATTGTTGGGTTTGGGTGGTGTGTTGATGCAGAATAAGCAGGTTATAGCTTATGCTTCAAGACAGCTGAGGGTTCATGAGAGGAACTATCCGACGCACGATTTAGAGTTGGCAGCTATGGTGTTTGTTCTGAAGTTATGGAGACATTACTTGTACGGGTCAAGATTTGAGGTTTTCAGTGACCACAAAAGTTTAAAGTATTTGTTTGATCAGAAAGAGCTGAATATGAGGCAGAGAAGATGGTTAGAGTTTCTGAAGGATTATGACTTTGGGTTGAATTACCATCCGGGTAAAGCAAACGTAGTGGCTGATGCATTGAGTCGGAAATCATTACATATGTCTATGTTAATGGTTAAGGAATTGGATTTAATTGAGCAGTTTAGAGACTTGAGTTTGGTGTGTGAGAGTACTCACAATAGTGTTAAATTGGGAATGTTGAAGTTGACAAGTGGTATTCTGGATGAGATCAGAGAGGGTCAGAAATCTGATATGCTTTTGGTTGATAAGTTGACTCTAGTGAATCAAGGTCAAGGTGGCGAATTCAGAGTTGATGAGAATGGTATTTTGAAGTTTGGTAGTCGGGTGTGTATTCCGGATGTTACCGAGCTTAAGAAGAGTATTCTTGAGGAAGGACATCGTAGTGGTCTGAGTATTCATCCTGGAGCTACGAAGATGTATCATGATTTGAAGAAGTTATTTTGGTGGCCGGGAATGAAAAGAGAAATCGCGAGCTTTGTTTATTCTTGTTTGACTTGTCAGAAGTCAAAGATTGAGCATCAGAAGCCGTCTGGGCTAATGCAACCGTTGGCTATTCCAGAGTGGAAGTGGGATAGTATCAGTATGGATTTTGTTTCTGGTTTACCGAGGACAAGTAAGAATTTTGAAGCTATTTGGGTGATTGTTGACAGATTAACAAAGTCGGCTCATTTCATTCCGATTAGAATGGATTATCCGTTAGAAAAATTGGCTGAGTTGTATATTGAGAAGATTGTAAGTTCGCATGGTATTCCGTCGAGTATTGTTTCGGACAGAGATCCTAGATTTACATCGAAGTTCTGGGAAGGTTTGCAGAGAGCTTTGGGAACTAAGCTGAGGTTGAGTTCTGCATATCATCCGCAGACTGACGGTCAGACTGAGAGGACGATTCAGTCATTAGAGGACCTTTTGAGAGCTTGTGTTTTGGAAAAAGGAGGTGGTTGGGATTGTTATTTACCGTTGATTGAGTTTACCTACAACAATAGTTTTCATTCGAGCATTGGTATGGCGCCGTTTGAAGCTTTGTATGGTAGGAGATGTCGGACACCGTTATGTTGGTGTGAGTCCGGTGAGAGTGCTGTGGTCGGACCGGAAATTGTTCAACAGACTACGGAAAAGATTAAGATGATTCAGGAGAAGATGAGGATGGCTCAGAGTCGTCAGAAGAGTTATCATGACAAGAGGAGGAAGTCACTTGAGTTTCAAGAGGGAGATCATGTGTTTCTTCGTGTTACTCCGATAACAGGTGTTGGTCGGGCTTTGAAGTCGAAGAAGTTGACACCTCGATTTATTGGTCCTTATCAGATTTTAGAGAGGATAGGAGAGGTAGCCTATCGTGTCGCTTTACCGCCGTCACTTGCGAATTTGCATGAAGTTTTTCATGTGTCTCAGTTGAGGAGGTACATTCATGATCCGTCGCATGTAGTCCAAGTAGATGATGTACAGGTGAGAGATAACCTGACTGTTGAAACATCACCTATGAGGATCGAGGATCGAGAGTTGAAGCAGTTGCGGGGTAAAGAGATTTCCTTAGGATGAGTCAATTAGGGTTCTAAAGGTCTGGTTAATGCTTTGATGACACCACGCGAATGCCAAAAATTTTCTCAAGTAAACATGAGGAACATCAGGACATCCAAAGTGTCACATTAACCGTAGCCATCATTTTAACCATTCCAGTATACGCCGGATAATCGCGATGATCTCTTGCTACTTGCCTAAGGTACACTAGATCCGGGTGTAGGATCTTTCACTCAACAATGCCCTTAACAGAAGGAACAATTTAAAACATAAAGGATTTTTTTTAAGGTGACCTCTCTTTGTCCCCAGCAGAGTCGCCAGTTCTGTCATACGGTGAACTGACTTTGATGTGTTTTTAATCGCAATGTCGCGGTTAGCAAGAGTCGCCACCGACTTTTCTTTTATCCAATAAGGAAAGGTGGAAAAGAACAGGAAAGACCTTAATTTAGATTCTTAGGTTCGGGAGGTACATTATACAAAGGGAAGGTATCAACACCCTTTGTATCCATGGTTATCCATGGGCTCTTAACTGCTCAATCATTTATGTTTTTCTAGTTTGAAAAAGTGTTGGAGAAATGTGTAGGAAATGTTTTGAAAAGGAGAATTTAACTTTGTAATGATTCTTGTATGAATGTATACAAAGTGGTTATCTCACTTAGTTTTGAAAATAGTTTAGAAAAATATAACTCGGCAATGATCCTAGTACGGATGTATGCCAAGTGGTGATTTTCTAAAAAAGGATGTTTTGAAATGTGTGAGGTGTGAAAAATATTTTAGGTTATGAATAAGCAATTAAGATTTATACCTATCCGAGGTCTTTACGGGCATTTCCTATCCTTATGAGGGTAAAACTGTCCTTACTATTGAGAAGTAAGTAGTTTTATCCTTTGGATGTAAAAGGGTCATCGTAGGGTCATCGATTGGTCATTGAAGGCAACAGTTGTGAGGATACCTTAGCATTCAAAGGGACGATCATCATTTAACCGTAGGCTATACCGAAGGGTCATCGAGGGACAAAGGCAACATTCGAGGGACTATGATGATTTAACCGAAGGGTCTTTGCTAAGTGTATCCCCATATTCGCGGGACATGACCATAATACCGTAATATCGTAGGGTAACAAAGAGAGGTCCGAGATCACTTATTTAAAGGCAAAGTTTCACAATTAATTAGATAGCCGTAATCAATTAGGTAATTAGGTCCGCATTAAAATTATACATTAAGATCAATTAAGCCATTAGGGTGGAGCTTCGCCATAAAATTAATACATTAAAATCAATTGAGTAATTCAAGGTGAACCTCCACAAGGGTACCCCACAAATAAAGCGGGATACCTAACAAGCAATCTTTTCCTGGGGTATGTGAACCTTTACAAAACTCAACAAAACATGTCAGAACACCAAATCAGGGTGCAATCGAGGATTACACCACAAAAAAAATCACAATAGTAAATAGGGTCGAATAAATGATGCATGGCTATGATAAAACATGAGTGAAAAATCAGAACAGAAAAGTCAGCTACTGTCACGTTCGCTCCTGCCTCGCCTAGCGAAGGCTTAGCGAATACTCGCTGCATGCTCGCTTAGCGATGTGCTAGCGAGCGGCTGCGGATTCTGGTTTTGATATCAGTACAATTTCAACCCATTTTATGCCTTATGGCTTTCATTACAGCAATTATATGGTTAATCATTTAAGGTATTCAGGTACATACTAAAGTTCACATGCCAAACTTAAGATATTTTCATAAATTTAATCATAATGCCATATGCAAATTAAGAACATAAGACAGTAATAGCAATGTAAACCTGTTTGCAACTGAATTGCAACTTCGAATCGGCAAATCGGATTGAATTGGGCAGAGGTAGGCCTTGGTGCCGCCGAGTTCCTTCAGGGTTTGCCTCCCGTGAGTGTTAGGGTTTGCTTGCTAGGGCGCTCCTTTCTCCCCTTTTTCGTCTCCTTTTCGTGACTGAAGCTTGGCTATTTATAATGCTCTTGTTGTGACCTAATGGGCTCAGAATGAAGCCCAAAAATTCTGATGTTCGCAAGCTTCGCTAGGCGAAGGAGTTGCTCGCTGTAACACCCCTATTAAAATAAGAGAATTATTTAATTGAGTTAATATTATTTTATTAATTTAATTAAATAAAGTTGAATTATTGGATTATTATTATTATTATTTGGAGTAATAATTATTTGGAAAATATATATGTTGGAAATAAGAGAAAGAGTCTCATTTTTGGAACAGAAGGGTTTTACGTGAAAAAGCAGAGAAGCATCGTGAAAGAGGAAAAGGGCAAGAGAAGGAGCTGTAGAGCAAAGGTTGGAGAACGGAAAAGCTTGAAGCTCGAAGAGTTGCCGGATTGTTAAGGTAAAGGGGGTTTATCGTCGTTTAATGGGTATTATCGATTAACATGTAATGGGTAGTGATAAGCCGTCGATTGACCCTAATTGGGATTTAGAATGTTGAGAAATTATGTTGAATAAGTTGTATTAAAGCTGAAATTGAATTTGTGTTTGAGTGTATTGTGAATTTCTGAGCGTATAGCTTTTTACGGAAGTTGAATCGGAGGTCCGGAAGTCCTCCAACGGCGGAAAATGCGGAAACTCTACATTCTGCCTTGTGTTAGCGCAGGAACTGCTGTTTCGCCTGCGTTAACCGGTTAACCCAGGGTGTTAACCGGTTAACACTGTTATAAATTGTGAAAAATGTTGAGTTTTGCCTGCGTTAACCGGTTAACCTATAGCGTTAACCGGTTAACACTGTTGCGTTTTGCCTGGAAGTGTAATTTTCCTGCGTTAACCGGTTAACCTATAGCGTTAACCGGTTAACACTGTTGCAGTATGTAAAAATGGTTGATTTTTATGATGTAAGTGTAATTGGTGATTGGCCTATTGTATCCAATTGTGATAAATAAATTCGTGGAGTCTATGTTGCGAAATGTTGATGCAAATATGTTGATAAGTTGTTTTTGTGGAAAATATTAAGTTGTAGGCTGATGAGCCAAAGTTGAATATAAGTTGTTTTGTTGAAAATGCTGAGTTGTAGGCTGATGAGCCAAAGTTGATTTTTAAGTTGTTGTTGCTGAAAAAGCTGTTATGTTGTCGTTGTTATTATGTTGTGGAACTTCAAGTCGTACATGCCATATACATTCATATGCATTAAGTCGGGGCTTTTGCTCACACCACGTTGGCCTGGATTGGCAAAATTATGGGGCTTTTGCTCACACCACGTTGGCCTGGATTGGCAAAAATTCTAAGTTGAAAGTTGAAGGCTTATGCCTTGATGCCCACTAAACTGGCAATGATTTTAAGTTGGGAGTTTTACTCCAAATGGTACCACATGCATGAAGAGTCGAGTCTCATTTGAGTTGCATTTACGTTGTGTTTGAATATGATGTTGAGTTGAATATGCTGCTACCGAATGCATGATATGATGTGGGTGATTAACGTGTAAAGTTACTTAACATAACATGATGATTTATAATATTTGTTATATCGATTGAGGAACTCACCCTTACAGTTATATTTTTCAGGTAACGAGCAGTGAGTTGAGTAGAAGCTAGTGCTTGAAGTCTAGAGTGGTTTTAGTGGGTCATGCTCTGATAGATGTAACATCGGGACGGGATGTTTTATTTGTTGAATAAATGTTAATTTTAAGATATTACAGATGTTGAATGTTTCTATCCGCTGCGAATTTTTAAAGAAGTGTTTATGTTGAATTAAATAATGAGCATGACTGATTTTTACGGTGAATTATGTGAAGTATTATGTGACACCCTTGGTGCATGATTACTCTGATATTGATTTATATGCTGTTGTTTTAATTAAATATTTGGGGTATTTTAGAAGGGTGTTACACTCGCCTAGCGAGCCAGCTAGTTTGGGCTTTTTCTGGATCTGGTGCTTCGCTGGGGCGAGTGTCATAACGAAGGGTTCGCTAGGCGAAGGAGTTGCTCGCCTAGCGAGCGAGCTAGTCTGGGCCCTTTTCTGGGTTTGGCCACCTGTGAGTTGGGTCTTTGTTCCTTTGGGGATCAGTGCCTTGCAAAATAAGTTGGAGTGCTTCGAGGAATGTTTGGCAAGATTAATGGGCAAATTTTGGGGTATGACAACATCTATCAGTTACTGGATAGAATACCATCGAAGAGAAAATCTGTTATCGGTTAGGATGAACATATCAAGGATTAACTCTGCGGGAGAAATTAGGGTTTACAACTACCGGTTACTGGGTAGAATACCACAAAGAGAAGGAAACTCGTCATCGGTTAGGATGAACATATCAAGGATTAGCTCTCTGGGAAACAAAATAGGGATTACAACTATCTTTTTACTGGGTAGAACACCAAAGATGAGAATATTCATCATCGGTTAAGATGAACATACCAAGGATATACTCAGGCAGGGGAAAGATAGATATCCGTCACCGGTTAGGATGAACATATCAAGGATATACTTCTTGGGGAATCAGAAACAAATCAACCCACTGGGAACTCCACTGCTGGGAAAACAGGGGTACTATTGTCGGGTATTGGGCAAGAAGTAACAAACTGCAAACTAAGAAGAATATTACCAGTTACTGGGTAATAAGCTCTTAGGAGACTCAAAGCATCTATCTAGGTAAGAGCTAGAAAGAAATAGTCAATCAAGACTCAACCCAATGAGGACAGAACTCAAGGGGAGCGACTCCATCCAGATAATCAACTGGGAAGGAAACTGAAGTAATAATCATCCACGAGGAAACAACTCAGTGGGGAAGAGGAGAAAGGTTAAAGTCTTTCTGCTTAACGGGCTGACACTCTACAATTGAGGGAGGACAAACACCGAACTCATATGGGGATAAAGTACCGCCGTACAGAGAATGAGAATCTCAAATCGACAAATCGATCAAATATGATAGTGCCAATATGCAATTATGAAATTATATGAACGTGTGTGTGTGTGTGTGTGTATATATATATATATATATATATATATATATATATATATATATATATATATATATATATATATATATATATATATATATATATATATATATATATATATATATATATATATATATATATATATATATATATATATATATATATATATATATATATATATATATATATATGATGATGATGATGATTATGCTGACAAAACGAATCACAAAGGATACAAAGGGATCGCAAAGAATTTGAATCATCGGTACAATCCTCGGTCAATCCACAAAGAGAGGGAGACAACTGCTAGAGAACAGAGAGATCAACAAACCAAAGGCTCAAATCTAGCCGAGGGAGGAGATCTAGTGGGGAGAGGAGAAGTTATCGATTCTGCAGAGAATATTAGGTCAACGCCATATCAAATGGGAGATAACCATACAGAAGATAAACACAAAATAACTGCTCAGAAACCAGGAGGAAACTCTGACTGAGAGCGAGTCGGGTGGTGACCGGTGGAGAAACCAACGTGATCTTCTGGAGAAAACATCTTACTCTACTGAAGATCAAACCTGCTGAAGAAACGCGATCTCCGTTGGGAAACACATAAACACTACCGGGGAAATAACACGTCGCAAGGTACTTAATCAAGGGTGCAAAATTGTTCTCTAAGAAACAATGCATTTATTCTCATGGAAATATGAATATGTTGGACTTCCATGGGAAGATCCTGGCTGCCCTTCGAGGCAATTACGCAACTGAACTTCTACGGGGATATTCCGACTGCCCTCCCAGGCTATACCCAATTGACCAATATAAAGATCTCGCCTCAGGCACTCAGTATCTCCTCGACATACTCCTTACACTTCATACTAACAATTTTTGAAAAATTGAACATACACAACAAATGAGTTGAATTTGGAAACACAACTTCCATGTTATTCATCAATGCCAGTTCACATTCAATAACCAAAATATTCGGTAGTAACTTCTTGGAAGCGAACAACTCTTTTAGCTTTCCTACTATCCATGTAAAGTTTTCCTCCCTTTCATTTTCCATATATACAAATCCAACCAAAAATGTCAACTTCGTGTATGTAATACCAACAATCTCAAGTAGTGGTAACTTGTAACTATTTGTTTTGTATGTACATTAAATTAACAACAGCCTGTAACAACTTCATAATGTAATAAATCAAAATAGAAGCAATTGGCATAAGAAGTATGTGTTTGTTTTTATGTGCAATCAAAAATCAACACAAGATGAAACATATTCAACAACATCACTGAATTAGGGTGCATCTAAAAGATATGAGCAACAACATTTGAAGAGTCCATTATCCAGTATATGTATTTATCTTCATGAATAAGACTGAACATATGTTGCATTTCAGTCAACGAACCTCTCTTGCTCGTCTTGTATGCAGATCTTGCCTTGTAGATATGGGCAACACTCGTTAGATTTTCTATATCTCTATCTTTCAAAGCAACAACTATGTATCTGGGAGTCATATTATGTTTGGTCATGTCATTCACAAACTTTCTTTCATGATATTTTAAACGACCTAATACACCATCCCTTTCTAAGTCCTTAGAAAGTGTATTATTGTGAAACTCACACCTAACTGTAACCTTCCAACCACTTCCACTTGACACAGATCTCAGCATAAATGGACATTTCACTTTTATAGTATAACTTCCTGCAATCACATTCTTTTTCTTGTAGTTTTCTCCTCTCTCACAATCCATAATCAATTTATCTTTCCTCCATCTCATCCCATTTGCAGTATTAGAACGAATATCAACAACAATAATACCATGTTGTTTACCAATAAACTGAACCCATACCAAAACGTCAGCCCAAGAGGGAAATATTTGACATTTACAACATATACAAATAAATTATCAATGTCAGAGATATCATAAATAAAAAGGAACCATTTATGTAAAACATACCACGTCAATGGTGAAAAACTGGACAAAACCCACAGGAGAACCATCAGAATCTGGACCGCACAATTGAAGCATACTGAACTAACGGTAGAATCTTGCAAATTCTGGATTTTTCCTAAACAAACGGTAAAACTTCAAAATGTATCCAGACTTTTATTAAAAATCTAGAACTAATTCAAAAATGTTTCCGGATTTTTTCTTAAAAATCGATAAAACTTTAATAAATTCTAAATCTTTGCAAAAAAAAATCTAGTAAAAATTCAAGAGATTTCTAAATTTTTGCCAAAAATCTGATTATATCTCATACCGGATATTTAAATGTCCGATAAAAAAACATAAATTTTTTTTTTCATATCAGATATTTTAAATAACTATCAGATTCATAGTCTATAAAATATTTTTAGGGAATGTAAAACTTTAGAAGGTAAATAATGTGAAGGATAACGTTATCATTATTACAAAATATGGGGTCCTAGGAAGAAACACCACATAATTAACGTGAGGAGCCCTACCATAGTTAAGAAGGTCCAACAATTGACAAGACGTCTACCCTCCTCTTCAAATTTCTTTTATGGGTAGAAGACAAGGTTTTTCACTTTTTCACCATCCTAAAGAAGAAAGAGAAGTTTAAATCGACAAATGAATAAGAAACCTTCACGAGATTGAAGACTTTTTTTTTTGGCAATTATACTCGCATTAACACACCAAAAAGAAAGCATACTATTAACACACCAAACATTTTCATCTTTTGATCAATTAAAAATAAACTTAAAACATATTTAACGGCAAACATAAAATTAAAAAAAGTATATATTTAAATCATTTGAGAAGTGGCTAAGTAAATATTTATAAATGATTTGAAAAATAAATCAAAAGTAAATATAATAGTTATGGAAGAATTGAAGGGGAAAAAAGAGAATAACATGTATAAAATGTATAAAGTAAAGAACATAATGTTTTAAGGGTAGTGTAACCCTTCACGAAACAAATAACAAGGGTAATGTAACCCATACTTACGCTCATGGTCATATATTAAATAATTCCTCCATTCTTTTTTAAGTTTTGGTGAAAATTTTATGTTTCTTTAAAGTTAAAGTAGTAATAAGTATAATTTTTTTAAAATTATTTTTAATTATTTATTATGAAGGGAGAAAAAGTATATCAAAATATTAAAATTTAGGGATATTACAGGAAAAAAAGTCATAAATTAAAATATAATAACAACTATTAACTTTTAAAATTTATGTAAAAAGTAAAAAAATACGATTAAAAAAAACAGATGGATGGTATAAATAATGTGATTAGTTATTAATAATTACATTGTGGCTTCGTGATGAGAAGAAAGGTGAGGTATAAATGATGGTTAGTTGTTATAATTATTGGTGTTGGAGCTTGTCACTTAGTGGACTGACATATGTGAGAAGGAATTTTGATGAAAATAATATTATCATATTTTAAATTTCCATCATAGTGCAACTAAAATAAACTTGGGTCGCGGTACGAGTAATGGTTAGTTGCTTTGATGTTGTGATTTATTAGAATAAAAGGTTAGTGAGATAAGATTTTATTAATATTTAATTATTAAATTAATTAAGTTAATAAATAAAGAGTTTGTGGGATGTAATATTATTTACATTTAATTATTAATTAACAATTTATATATATATATAAATAAATAAATAAATAAAGAATTTAATTGATATAAGCGTAAAAAAAATTTGCACTATCAATTAATCACAAACACTGATTTATTTAAAAGGTTTGATTTTTATTTTAAACATTTAAAAAGTAATACAAATAAATGATTGTGATGTATTGATAATGTAAAATATTTTATACTAACAGTATATAACAATTAATCTCATAAATAAATATAAATTATTCTTGTTATGCACCAAAAGCTTAATATTTTTTCCTTTCATAGAACTACCTCTATATTTTATTATAAGTCACTTTGAAAAAATATTTTATACCACAATAAAAATCATTTTATGATATAATAAATTATTAATATTATTTTTTCTATCCTATCCTTAAATATTTATTATTTTCTCTCTTTTAATTATGTAAATTTGTCTTTCTAATATAATTAATGAAGATAATTTTTTAAAATCCTTCATCATTTCTCTTTTTCATACCTCGATTATTACATTTCTTAATACAAATGAAAAGTAAAAAATGACTTATAATAAAAAACGGAAGGAATATATGATATCCATTAAGAGAATCTCTTTAATTAATAAAAGAACAAATTCGGCATAAACTGAATTCATATTTTTATCTTCAATCCTTCAAGACACAATTACAAGGTTATAATGACACATCAAGAATATTGATTTACATGAAGACAGAATCGGTTCACTGCATGCCCTTTAAACTCAATTTTACATTGCTGAACAATATTGACCCGTTTTGATTTAACACAAAGTTTACACACCTTATTTTACAATGAAAATTTCTTCTCAACATGATTTATTAATAACATAGTGAACATGATTGAAGTTAACAACAAACTTCTATAGGGTTATTCTGCTAGATGGGATTCACTTCCACGTCATAGATCAAATGATACTAACATCTTTTCATGTCTTCATTGATTAAGTGGGATGTTGAAGCTTATTAAAAATCGACAATCTTTTTTTCCCTGAAGCTTTCCACAGTCTCCTTGAGGCTAACTTCCAAAGGAGTAAACTCGATTCCCAAGCTTTCAGCCTTTTCCTTGGAAATCTGATACGTTGTCAAGTATGGTTCTTCATTCTCACACCTGATAAAATTGTAGAGAGTGCATAGTTTCATAAGTTGTATAGGGTACAATCCAATTTATTGTGATCAGGTGATGGGAAAAGTATGCATTGAGACAGGAAGACAGGTATGGGAAGCAGTAGGTGCAGAAAAAATGAACTTAGTTGCATTTGTAACCATTGTGAGAGGTTTTGTAACTCAAAGAGAAACATCATTGACAGCAATAGTCTAATTTGTGTTTGTTGTATGGTCTAAGGAAAGAGAAGCATGAACAAGCAAAGACTCTTAAGGAAGAGGTGTGAAGCTTGTTAATGAGATAAACATTTTTTTGATAACAGTTAAGGAGATAAACATGTTTAAAATGCACGATCCCAGAACATTGGTTGTGACTTTTTGACAGTGATCAAATTTAAACTCATTTTTTAGAAATTTTGTTTAAAAGGTCTAAACTCTGCCACCTAGTTTGTTTGAAGGATTTTGACAGATATATTAAATTGCAGTTGTGAGAATAAGCTCTGAAAATTTTAGTGCTGAAGGATATTTTATACTTTCTTAGTTTCAGTTCAGGCATACATTGAACAATTCATATTTTATATGCATTCTTGGAAGCATAGGAGGAATGAACTTACTTGTCTGAAATTTGTAATGATGGGTACAGATTATGTAAAATCTTAGCAAGTTCTGAGTAGTGTACCACTCTCTCAGCCAAACAATATCTTCCGCTAGCTGAAGCAATCTCATACGCGTGAATATGGGCGTTCGCAACATCTTTCACATTGACCAATCCAAGAGTATTATTTGGAAAAGGTATACCTGCATTCAAACACTCAGGGAGTTGTTTTATTATGCAACAGGACAATCTTTTTTGGAATAAATATGACATTACATGATATTTGACACATTGCAAGTCCACATACTAATATAAGCTTTTTATGTCACGAAAGAATTACCATTTATTAGGTTTAAAATTGGTTTAACACTTTCGTTAACCTCTGGTTGTAAGAGAGGTCCCTCAACCGTAGCTGGATTAATAACAACCATGTCAATGTTGTTTTCATTTACAAATTTCCATGCTGCAGCCTCAGCCAAAGTCTTTGAAAGTGTGTACCATAACTGAAAAGACAAATGAAAGTTGGCAAAAAAAAATGCGCTAATTTATAAAATAATATCTTGTGATATTAATTGTATCTTAGAGTAATTTAGAATAACATAGATTGTTCCTTTGGATTGAGTTCCATATTCCCTTGTAGGTTAGCATTTATTATTTGTAATATCATCCAAGGCTTTATCTCATAACAACTAAAAACACATCATACAATTCTTACTTCAGGTAAACCACATCAAAATCGCATAGCCCAGCTTCACAAGCTTCAGGCTTTCATTCTGAATAGGAAAAACAATGCTAACCTGTGATTCCCTACAGAAATCTGGATCTGAAAACCATGTCTCATCAACTATGACTCCAGGATTTTTCGGCCTTGTGTTAAATGCAACTGCAGAAGTAGAAGAAGTTAAGACAACCCGTTTCACAGATGGTGATTTCGCACATGATTTAAGAACATTAAGAGTTCCCTTCACCGCCGGATCAATCAACTCAGCCTGAAATAAAGAAATCAAAATTAACGGTGCATACACCGGCAACTAATCTATTTCGGAAAGAGAACATAGAAAAGTAGTTTTTAACCTTAGACTGATAAGTTTTTCAAAAAACCAAACCGTATTTAAGAAAGTGCAGGTAAAGATTATCCTTTTTCAATTGACTTGTAAACTATGAAAACCAGCTAAAAAATATCATTTCAAGAAAGAAAAAGAAAACTTCTTTCATCAACATGTACTAATGGAAAGTGCTAAATAGGTCAGCAGATGAAGTTCTTTATGTTAAGAGTCTGAGTAATGAATATAGCACTAAAAATAGAATGTTTTTTGACACAAGGAAAAACCCAACACGCACATGAAAAGAGATTAGGCTCGAAAAGAATTTTAAAAATGTTACATCTATGACCTTACAAGTTGGTTTTGTAGATGAATTAGGTCTAAATAAAACCGAATATGCTATTAGGGCCTAAGGATGAATTAGGCTCAACATAAAACCTAATAACAAGCACACTGCTTTCAACTATTTATAAACAATAGAATAGAATGAACCTGAGGGTCGTCAATGACAAAACGAACAGGTGAAGCAGTATGAAAGACGCCATCACAACCCTCAACAATAGAGTCAAAAGAACCTTGTTCCAAAAGATCTGCCTTAAAGAGTTGCAACCTCTCTTTTGCACCATCAAGTTTAATCAAGTGGTCAACCTTTTTAGGATCACCTGTTTTCACACCAATCAAATAAGCGAAACAAAAAGAACAAGAATGTTGATGAGTTCATATAAAGAGAAAGAAGCACTTACTTGGATCACGAACAGTGGCTCTGACAGTGTAACCACGTTGGAGAAGGAACTTGACAATCCATGAAGCGATATAACCGGACGCACCGGTCACACAAACCACCTTTCCTTCCCCACTCATTATCCTCTTTCTCTTTCTCTTTCTCTAGTTCAAAGTTTTGGACTGCCGTTCACTATTCATTCCAACTCCTTTATCAAATATAAAACCTCTTTTAAATATTACATACATTAAGAAAAAAAAATTAAAATAAACTAAAATATATTAGATATGGTTTTTCCTTAAGTAACCAGTGTAGTGTGAAGCCATAAAAGGAAATACAATTACAATTATTGTAAGTCAACAGATTTTCACTTTTGGTATGATTATCATCATCATCAGGCAAACTTTAACAGAATTGATGCGCAGAAAATCTGATATAGCTAACTATATGCTTTCACATACACCAAATTAAACGATAAATCTCTCTACCTAGTGGATCATCGTGACTCGTAAGAGCAAAGGTGGATGACGTAAACTTTGTTGCGCGTCTCTGAGACTGAGTCGCAGATAAAAAAGGAAAGATGAAAAATGGTGCCACGTAACCACCACCACCACACACTTAGTATTCAGTCAGTTGAAATTGAAATAAGGAAAACGGTACCTTAGGCGGTGACGTGAGAGGAAAGAGAAGATTGGAGGAAAGGCTTCTTGACGGAGACGTTATTGGTGTCGTCGTTGAGTGTGAGTCATCGTCTCGCTGAGCAAGGAGACGAAAATGCTGCCTTAGCCACAGAAACTAATTTTATTTGCTGCCGTCACCATTTACGCATTATTAAGCTGTCAAGCTTTATTAGTGGCCGGATCTCGAAATTTTTAAAAAAATAACTCACTTTTTTAAAGAAATTCTTAAAATATCTCTGATTTCAAAAAAAATCTTAAATTATCCCATTTTTAAGAGGAGTCGTCGATTAAATTAGAGACTTCTCTTAGAAATTGAATGGAGACGTCAATTGGATTGGTTAGGGCAGGTGCCCTAGCCAATTGGATCGGCGCCCCTGTGTAAGACTTAAGAGGAGGCGCCAATTCAATTGGACCCTAAGTGTAAAATGCAATTTTTGTGTTATAAATAGATGTGTTGTGTGAGTCATTGTTCCACATCTCAATTAATCATTTGGCAATCATGTTTGGTGTTCGTCGTCGATACGGAAAGGTGATTGTATGCGAGAGACAAACCTCAGATGCTGATGTTGTTCTGGAACATCACTACGTTCGATCAACTGAATAGGGAGTTGGTTCGTTGATTAGATGGGAAAATACCAGAAGGGAAAAAAATTAGAAGTATTGAGAGACTCGACAGTATCTTTGGTTGGGTGCGAATGAAGACTGATAAGGATGTTAGGGAAATGATGTTCGGTCGAGATGACATCAATTTGATGGTTGTAATCAGTTTGAAATATTTCTGTTTTCAGATAGCTTATTTTGTACTGATGTTTGTTGTGAACCTCGTTGTAACAAAAACTTAATGATATATAATGATTGAAGGTTACAGAAACACAATGTTACAAAAAGCTTAAGACTCAGATGATGCTCCTCGATTGGGGACAGTTGTTCTTGTTATGTCCTGGTTGATGACAGATACTACATAATCTTATCATTTTATCTGTGGAATCTATCTCTGTCCTGATACGTGTGCTGTTTGGTCTTCATTTTTTCTTTCTACGCATCTCGTCGTTGTGTCAAACTATATCACCTTCATATGGAGGTCAGTATTCCTCCATTGGTGAAGGTCAGTACCGAGAAGCTTTGATTATATACATTCATGACGATGACGGTCTTGTACACATCAGATAAATGGTTGTAAGCGTCTTGACGAGTATAAGCGCATGCTGCAATGACATGGGAGCAAGGAATGTGGAAGACCTGAAATTTTCCACAATCGCACCAACTTCTGTTTAGTCTAACAGCATCGGCTAAATTTGGTTTCCCCTCGTTGTGATCCATTGTTTCCTGGACGCTGAAATTTTGCCTATGACGGTCAAAGACTGTTACAACGTGTGTGCAAGCTTTGATGCTCTCCTCTTTCATGACCTTCATGCAACACTCACTGAATACTTGCCCGGACGTAGAAGGAATCCATCTTTCACCTCTGGTTGCGAACGTACAAGCCAACCTATAATAGGTCGATCTTACCAAGGCGTTATCGGAAGATTTCGAATTCCTTTGAATACCCCGTTCATGAATTCCACAAGGTTTGTTGTCATGTGGCCCCATCGACAACCTCCGTCAAATGCCCTTGCCCATTGCTCTACTTGTATGCTATTTAGCCATCTCCCTACGTCTTCATTAGACAGTCTAATTTCATCACGATAATATTGAAATGACGGCTGAGTTAGAGCATACCCATCATTCACCACCTTCTTGCGAAGATTCTTATCTTTTATAGCACGCATGAAGTTTTGTGCGATGTGTCTGATGCAATAGACATGGGTAGAAGGAGGATCATGCCATCTGTTGTCATGGTTGTTGTAGGCACTCTCAATGGCAGCATGTCTATCAAAAATCAAACAGAGATTGGCTTGTGGAGCCACATGCGTTCTGAGATGTCAAAGAAAGAAACCCCATCCACCAGCCGTTTCACCTTCAACAAGAGCAAAGGCAATGGGAAAGACATTGTTGTTGCCGTCTTGTGCAACCGCCATGAGCAAAGTACCCTTGTATTTTCCGTATAACCAAGTGTCATCAATTTGAATAATAGGTTTGCAGAATGCGAAACCTTTTATGCACGGGTCAAATGCCCAAAAGAGACGGTGAAAGATTCTATTACCTGTAGCACAGGTTCCGTCTGACATCATCATTGGCAATGTCTCCATAATTGCCACAGTTCCTGGGACATATGTTTTTAGTGCCCATACAAACCGTGGCAATTCCTTGTATGAATCCTCTCAGTTGTCGAAAACTTATTCAACCACATTTGTCCTTGCAATCCAGGCTTTCTAGATGGAGTATAATTATATGTTATTCTGATATGGGATATAATTATACTCACCTTCACGGATGGGTCTTTATTAACCAACGACAGAATGTCTTGACATATCAACGCTGTTCTTAGTTTGCGGTGATCTTGTTCAACGTTAGTTGCAATGCAACTGTGAGGTGGGTCTATTGAAGCGATCTCCCAAGAGTCGTTTTTCTGTTTGTAAGACGCAGCCAAACGAAACTTACAAAGCATGTTACGACATTCGATAACATACCTTCTAGAATCAATGTGTTTCACTGTAAAATCAGCAGAGTTGTTCATGTGGAATTTTTTGATAGCTAGAACACATTCTTCTTTGGTACGAAACATGTCTCCCACCTTTAATTCACCTTCTGATCTCGGATACGGATTATAGAAAACACTTTTGGATGTTTCATCATCGTGCAGATCCATATTTGTCATATGTTAAGGAGGATTGTAGACATGACTAAGAGGTATTGGTGGTGGTTGATCACCATCTTCAATGTCGTTGTTCAACATGTGATCAACCTGTATCTCTGTCTCCTCTTCTTCTTCATCAACGACATCCACTTCTGCTTCTGCTTCTGGGTTGACGTCATCTAACCATTGCGGATCAAATTCATCAGATTCATCCTGACTGGTTATTTGTGACTGCTAATATGGTATACCTGGTTGAAGAGTAATGTACAACTCAATACAGTTGCAGCCTGAATGTTCATGACCAACAAACATGTATTCAACATCTTCATCGTCTCGTACCTTTAGGGGGAAAAGCTTGCATTGACTATTCTAAAAAAATATTGGATTTTGATATGTGATCTTTGACACAATACCCGATCCTATACAGGATTGTATTCTTTTTTTCAAATGCAAGAAGGTTGCATTTCTCTTGATCGTGAGTCTAATGGTATTAGTGTTTCGAAAACAAAAACCATACAACTCAGAATCGTATGTTTCACCGGTGAGTGTACTATGACGTTAGAAGACGTCTACATGCTTTTGGGACTGCCCATTGAAGGTAAGGTTGTTAATGGTAAAACCAACTATGCAAATTCAATTTGCCTGGATCTCTTGGAGACTGATTTGTTAGATGATAACGCAAGAGGTCAAGTTATACTACTTTCACGCCTTAAGTCGTACTATAATAGTTTATACTTAGATGTGCATTCTATCGAAGATGCTCGAATGATAAAAACTAGGTGTTACATTATGCTTTTAATTGGCTCGTTTTTATTTCCCGAAGGTAGTGGTTCTAGCATGCATATTATGTATTTACCTTTACTTAGACATGTAGATAGAATAGGAAGTTACAGTTGGGGATCTGCTTGTCTAGCCTATCTCTATAGCTCCTTGTGCAAAAACTCACACTAAGACACATCTACTTTTTCTGGATGTGTTGTTTTGCTACAAGCATAGGGTTGGTCAAGACTACCGTCCATAGCACCAGTCAACAACACCCCTTTCACATTTCCGTATGCACAAAAGTAAGTTGTTTAAATTGCTATATCTTTAGTTACTTCTTTAAAGATTATTATCTCTAACTAATATTTTTTGTCTTTTTCGTGTAGATGGTCTGCACGTGGTATGAGTTACAACAGATGCCCAAGACACTATATTACTCAGTATCGGAACCTGTTGGATCACCTTCGACCGACAGACGTAAGGAAAATAACTTAATAATTTCGTTATATTTTGTTAACTTCTTCTACCTAGATTATAGTCCTATCTTCTTTCACATTTCAGTTCATTTGGCGTTCATACCTTAATTTGGATCATGATCATCAGGTCAACGCTGAAGACGCGGCTGTATGGACTGCATGCACACCGATAATACGGTTCACAACTGTGGAGATGCACAATAGTGATCGTGTGAAGCTGCAGTTTGGTATGCCCCAAAACATCCCAGATCCCCCAGCTAGCCTATGAGAATGGCATATGCGCAAAGTTAACGACCAATGGAACTTCAATCCATGGCAAAGCTTCGCAAGATCGGAGTGTTGCAAATGGAAGCACCGTCATGACCATGTGTTAACTGACGCAGTCATGCCAACTAAAAGAAAAACCAAGTCGTACTTATATGGCTTGGTACATATCGGTTGGTTTTCAGTTCATCGTCGAGGATATGTACTTGTATGACCCACGCCAGATGACTTACACACCTGACACCTCAACATCAAACCCCCAACAACAGTGTCATACCGGATACACACAACCCCTTGTCCGTCAAACGTTCCGTTCAACCAACACAGAAACATACAACCAAAACATACCATACACCCAACCCCAATACCAAGAGCATACCCCATACCACCACTAACAAATTGACCATCAACCTGAGACTCAACATCGCTTCGCACCCACCCCATCACCCTACCAAAGGCGCCTAAGCCAGAACACCTAATGATCATTCAACACCAACCTCCCCTCCTCCTACCATAGCCAAGAAGCTCAAACCTCACAAAACCAAAACATCCAACAACCCTGTCTCTACCAAACACCCCAACAACCTTTCCAACCTTTCCTCGACGCATCGTTCACACCCATGTCTCCTTTCAATTGTCCCGGTCGCCCAGCAATGAGTCATCCACAACCCAACTTCTCTAGCATGGGTCATGAGCTCAACTACGGTGGTACACCATCGATGCATACTGAAGACTATGCCGACTTGTCTGACTACCTCAACAGGCCTTCTCCTGTAGTTGGAAGTGACGCTTCTGGCCCCTCAGATGCTTAAACACCGATATTGAATCATCAACGTGGGTTAGGGCCACGGGTTAGGGTAGCTAGAGGATGTGGGACCGGAGGTCGGTTAGGTGATCTCGATCATCACCATTAGGTTTCTTTGTGTAAACGACAATTTTTATTAATATCAATTGGTCATATATCAAATTTATCTATCACGTATACCATTTACCAAAAAAAAGGCATTTTACACTGAGGCTCCAGTTGAATTGGCGCCTTCTCTTAAATCCTACATAGGGGCGCCAATCCAATTGGCGCCTCCATTCAATTTTAAGAGGAGTCTCCAATTCAATTGGCGACTCTCCCTAAAAATGGGGTAGTTTGAGAATTTTTTTGAAACTAGGGGTATTTTGGGAATTTCCTTTAAAAAGTGGGTTATTTTTGTAAAAAATTCTCAGATCTCTATCCAATTGATAAAAGAAAAACATATTTAAATCTTTTTATAATTTTTAAAATATTAAAATTAAATCAAAATTATTGAATATAGTATTTTAATCGATAGACCGAGAGATCAAATCGATTGAACCAAAAATCAGAATGGTCACCATTTTGATTTTGATTGTTGAATCAAATCATTATTGAGAGAACTGCTCAAAATTATTAAAAATCGCTGAATTAATAGTTTTGAAAAATTGATAAATAAATAAAAAATTGATCTGTTTTGTTTTTTTAAAAAAATAATTTTACGTGAAATTTATAATAAACTTTTTATAAAAATTTGTTTCAAATAGTTATTCAAAAAATTATTTTAAATATTTTATTATTTTATTGAAACTTTTTTTATATCAAAATTTTAAAAAATTATTTCAAGTAATTTTTTATAAAAATTACAATTTTAGATTTTTTTTTTCAAAATAATCAAATTTTTCAAAAAAAAAATCTAAAATAACCAATTTTTTAAAAAAAAAAAACCAAAAAAACCAAGTTTGGTAGAGGATGCGCCAGATGAATTGGTGTACCCCCATACCAATAAGAGGAGGCATCAATAGCATTGGCGCACATGCACTGGGCCTCATGAGGAGACGCCAATGCTTATGGCGCCTGCATTGCCCCTCATGAGGAGGCGCCAATGCCTTTGGCGCCTGAGTGCATTTTCATGGTGGGCGCCAATTCATCTGGCGCCTGCATGTGATGGTCATGTGGACGTCAATTCATCTAGCACCTACGTGTTTTGTCCAATAGATGTTCCGTCTCTATAAATACCACGCCTTGCATACAATTATTTTCACTCAAATTCATCTCTTAGTCTAGTTCAACCATCAATTTCAATTTTCTTTGTTTCAACAATGTCTGCATACATTCAGAAACGAAATGCTGATGTAACATTTTCTGCCGTTGCGATTCCAATACAGGTTCGACTTTGGAACACATATATGTTTGAACGTCTTAATCGGTCGTTGTACAGTTGGTTAGAGGGAGAAATTGGAGAGGGTGAACGGATTAGAAGAATACAATGGCTTGTGTCCACGTTCAACCAACACGGAGAAGTGCACGAATGAGTGGATATTAAGACCGACCAAGACGCTCGTAGGATGATGCATTACATGTTCAAAATTATTTTGATGGTTGTAATCGCATAGTTTTTGTATTCTGGTTGTTTTAATTGTTTGTGTTATTTTTTATGACCAACTGTCTTTTTGTCACAGATGTCTACTATGAAGTAAATTTAGTTTTCCATATATTGCAACAGAGGTACTTTGAAATAAATTTAGTTTTCCATATATAGCAACAGAGGTACATCTGAATTTATCTGGTTGTGCTCGTTCCAACACTAGGACAGTTATTACGATTGTGACCTGGTTGACGGCATGAACTACATAGTCTAACCATTTTGTTCGCCGTATCCATTTTGGTTTGAATCCGAGTGCTGTTAGGGCGACCCTTTTTCTTCCTTCGCATAACTTCGTTGTGCCAGACGATGTCCTCTTGATATTCTGGCTAATAATCCTCTTTTGCCACTACTGAAAAACTAATTTTATAAACATTTGAAAGGCTGGCGACTTTGTAAACTTCAGATAGCAAGTAGGATGGATCCCTTCGAACCTTTGAGCACGCCGCAATGACATGGGAGCAGGGGGTACGAAAGGCTTGGAACCTTCCGCAGTCGCACCAACCTCTATCTAGTTCGACTCTGTACTGTCTCATCGGCATGCCCTCATTGTGATCCATGGACTCGACAACACTAAACCAACCTTTAGTTCGGTCAAATAGCGTAACCACGTGTGTGTTTGCTTTGGCAGCTTCATGTCTGATGAATTTCATTGAAGCATCATTGAACAACTGTCCAGATTGCAACACTGAACTCCATTTTGAGCGTCTGGTTTCAAACAACGCCCCTAGCCTGAAATATGTAGCTTGCACCAAAGCGGTTATTGGTAGGTTACGGATGCCTTTGAAGACATAGTTCATTGATTCCACAAGATTTGTTGTCATGTGGCCCCAACGCTGACCGTTGTCGTATGCCCTAGTCCACTTCTCCAACGAAATACTATCGATCCACCGAACCGCATCTTCGTTCGACAATCTTATTTCCTCGCGGTAGTGTTTGAAAGAAGGTTCTGATAATGCGTAACCTGCATTGACAACCTTCTTACGCAACGTCTTATCTTTGATTTCCCGCATGAAATTCTGAGCAATATGTCTAATACAAAACACATGCGTCGAAGGAGGATTTTGCCAGCCATTGTCAATGTTATTATATGCACTAATGATTAAGGGGTGTCTATCAGAGATCAAACAGAAGTTAGGCTGAGGTGCAACGTGCAATCGAAGATTTCTTAGGAAAAAACTCCATCCCTCAGCAGTCTCCCCTTCAACTAGGGCAAAGGCGATTGGAAAAATGTTGTTGTTCCCATCTTGTGCCACTGCCATCAGTAACGTTCCTTTGTATTTTCCATACAACCATGTACCATCAATTTGTATAATTGGTTTACAGAAAGAAAAACCTATGATACACGGTTGATACGCCCAAAATAGACAGTGAAATGTTCTATTTCCAACAGCACACGTACCATCTGGTGTATATACGGGCAATGTTTCCATCTTGACAATTGTCCCGGGAGCATAGTGTTTTAGAGCCAACATGTATTTTGGAAGTTGTTTGTCAGACTCCTCCCAATTGCCAAACACTTTTTCAACAACTTTTGTTCTAGCTATCCATGCCTTCCTATATGATGGAGTGTACTCGTACTCTGCCCTATATGCGAGATTATTGTACTCACCTTTAACGACGGATTGTCGCCAATGACAGACAATATTTCATCGCATATTAGCTGAGAGCTTAATTTACGATGATCCTGCATTGGGTTTGTCAGCATGCATGTGTGATCTGGACTCATTGATCCAATCTCCCAAGACTCGCTCCTCTTCCGGTACGAAGCTGACAACCTAAAAAGGAAGTGCTCATTCGGACAATAAACATTATACCTCGATGCGTCAGTTCTGTCAACTCTGAAATCTGATGATAGTTGCATGTTGAATTTCTTAATGGCTTTTACACATTCCTCTTTTGTGCGAAATGTGTCTCCTTGTTTCAAAGATCCTTACATTTGTACGTAAGAATTGTACCATACATCTGCCGAAGGTTCATCTGAACCCAAATTTAACCTTGTCATGTGTTGGGGTGGGAAATATACATGACTTGCTGGTATTGGCTCCTCTTCCTCTTCAACATTCACCATCGAATCAACCATGATCTCAGGTTCCTCTTCTTAATCGTCTGGAACATTCACCTCAGCTTGTTCGTCATCAGTCTCACAAAACACTTGTGACTGATCAATGTACTGAGACTCCTGTTGTTGATGTGGTAATATATACAACTCTAGATCGTTGTAACCGGATTGTTCATGACTGCCAAACATATGTTGAACATCATCATCATCTCAACTCCTCTTCTGATAAAATTTTACCTAGTTTTCTGCAAACCAAACCGAATTTTTATAGATGATCTGACCCACATTATTGCACTTCAATTTCTTTTCTATTCTTTGTTTCAGATGTGAAAAATTTGATCGTCGATTTATTGTAAACCGAGTCACCTCTGTGTTTCGAAAATAAAAACCGAACAACTGATGATCAAATATTTCACCTTCGACATGTGCACTGATCATGTAATGTTGTGTGGAAGATATTGTGTTGAAATATTAAATATGTAGATAGTTTGAATAGAATTGAAATTGAATGCATTGCTAAGTTGTTCAACTGCACAACATAAATAGGTTGGTCATTAGTAAGTTGGTCGTTGCATTGATAACTTGGTAATTGTTTGTACAGACTTGACCTTGCATGCAGTTGAAGGAATCCAGCACGCAGAGAAAAGATTGAAAAGAATACACAAGCGCCAGAGAATCAAAGAATCTCTGAGCTATGTGCCCTAAGATTCCAACCTAGGCGCCCATTCCCTAGGCTCCATAAAGTAACTTAGGCGCCAAAGGGTTGGGCGTCTCTTCACAAAACAACACTCAGGCGCCACTAGGAAGGGTGTCCCTTCCAATTGCCCTACACTAAGGCGCCAAGAGGAAGGGCACCTCTTCCTTGCATGTGAGAAATCACATGTAGGCGCCAAACTCAAGGGCTCCTCTTCCTTGCATGTGCTTTCTTCACATGCGCCAAGAAGATTCCTTACATGCTAGCTTTCTCTTCCATGCTGAATTTTGTCATTCTCTTGTCTCCTCTTGCCTTTCCATGCAACCAATCACACTCGTTTTAGGTTCCAAACCTACTCACTCATTCATCTATAAATAGTCTCTCATATCAACAATATCAAATCATCTTCATCAATACTCAAGTATTTTCTTCTACCACCCTTCTTTCATCTACCAAACTCAAGCTTTGCAAATTCAAATCATGTCTTTGTTGACTATGGGCAATGAACACAAAGGCACAATCGAGAATATCTCGACATTTGTATGTTATGTCTCTCTTTTAGTTTCTATTTTTGGATTAATTTTAATAGATATCTTCTTTGTGTTATACCTTTGTAATCTCTCTCTTTTTAGTTTCTATTTTTGGATTACTTCTAATACATATCTTCTTTGTGTTATACCTTTGTAATCTCTCTCTTTTTAGTTTCTATTTTTGGATTACTTCTAATACATATCTTCTTTGTGTTATACCTTTGTAATCTCTCTCTTTTTAGTTTCTATTTTTGGATTACTTCTAATACATATCTTCTTTGTGTTATACCTTTGTAATCTATCTCTTTTTAGTTTCTATTTTTGGATTACTTCTAGTACATATCTTATTTGTGTTATACCTTTGTAATCTCTCTCTTTTTAGTTTCTATTTTTGGATTACTTCTAATACATATCTTCTTTGTGTTATACCTTTGTAATCTCTCTCTTTTTAGTTTCTATTTTTGGATTACTTCTAATACATATCTTCTTTGTGTTATACCTTTGCAATCTCTCTCTTTTTAGTTTCTATTTTTGGATTACTTCTAATACATATCTTCTTTGTGTTATACCTTTGTAATCTCTCTCTTTTTAGTTTCTATTTTTGGATTACTTCTAATACATATCTTCTTTGTGTTATACCTTTGTAATCTCTCTCTTTTTAGTTTCTATTTTTGGATTACTTCTAATACATATCTTCTTTGTGTGTATACCTTTGTAATCTCTCTCTTTTTAGTTTCTATTTTTGGATTACTTCTAATACATATCTTCTTTGTGTTATACCTTTGTAATCTCTCTCTTTTTAGTTTCTATTTTTGGATTACTTCTAATACATATCTTCTTTGTGTTATACCTTTGTAATCTCTCTCTTTTTAGTTTCTATTTTTGAATTACTTCTAATACATACCTTCTTTGTATTATACCTTTGTTATTAGGATCCGAAGTGGTTTAGATGCCGCGTACATGAATATGTACCCCACGATCCTTTAATAGAACCATATATTAGAGGATACGGATTTGGAAATCTACTAAACATTGTTTCATACTCGGTGGACTACAAGTTCATTCTGGCTTTGTTGGAGAGGTGGAGACCTGAGACCCACACATTTCACCTTCCGATTGGTGAGTGTACCGTCACACTTGAGGACGTGTACATGTTGTTGGGTCTCCGTATAGACGAAAAGGCAGTGAATGGGCGAGTTAACCAAGACAACAATATATGCAATGAATTATTGGGTGCCCCTTTGTTAGACGACGAAACTGAGGGAGATTCATCCGGTCAAGCAAGGGGCACGATATAAATTTAAAATACCTAAAACAATATTATGCCAGTATAGTATTGTTTGACGATTCAACCGAGTATGAGAAAATAATAAAAGCTCAGTGTTATATTATGATTTTATTTGGTAACTTTTTGTTTCCAGAAAGTACAGGTAATTCTGTGAATATAATGTATTTACCTTTATTACGCAACATTAATAAGGTAAACACTTATAGTTGGGGTTCAACTGTTTTGGCCCATCTATATAGTGCAATGTGTAGAACTACAAAAAAGAATACATGTACTTTTTTTCATGTGCTTATTTGCTTCAAGCTTGGGGGTGGTCTAGAATGCCGTCACTCGCCCCTATAAATGAGCGCTCATTCGTGTTCCCGTTTGCAACCAAGTAAGTCTAACACTTTACCATTCACCATTTAGTTAATTATATTTATTATTATAATTAACAGTAAATAATATTTTTCACTTCTTTTTATTATCTTAGGTGGTCAGTAAGGGGAATGAACTACAATAGATGTCCAAAACACGCTATTGTAGTCTATCAAAATCTATTGACCACATTGGACATGACGATGTAATACTCCTACCAAACTATATTTTAATTTAAAAATACTTCTCAAATTATTTTCCATCTAACGATTTGGTATTGTTTTACAGTTTGTTTGGAGGCCATATCTGGGTCTGAATCATGATGTGAACCATGACGATGTTGCAGTTTGGACAGCGAAGACACCAATTATCCGATTCACTACAGTGGAAATGCACCAAAGTGACCGGATCAAACTGCAATTCAGAATGCTACAACAGATTCCAGAATCTCCCACGTGTTTGGGGAATTTGCATCAAAAAAGGGTCGATGCACAGTGAGATTATTCTGACTGGAGAGAATTTACAAAAGACATGTGTCGTCAATGAAGGAATCAACGACAATACATCTTGAACGAACCAGTCATCCAAGGTGCAAGACCGACTCAATAATATATGACATGGTTTAGGTCTGTAACAACTCAACAATTTGTATCTGAGCCGGGATATTTGATGGATCCGCGCCAACTTGCTTCGTCATCGTATGCCCCACATCAATTCACCACCCAACACCAATGTGAACCCACCCAACACCAATGTGAACCCACCCAAACCCAACAACCAACCACACAACATCAACCGACCACATACGCACAACAACCACACACCTAACATCGCAATCCGTTCATGCCAACCACCCAACAACCAACCATCCAACATCGCAATCCATTCATACCACCCACCCAAACACAAAACCAAGAATCAAACCCCACAACCACAACCATCTATAGCCCAAATGATTCATATGGGTCACTTCATCGTAGCCCCCCACCAATGAACACCCAACCATTGTTTAACTATAGTACGCCCCAGGAACCATTGCTTCATTTTCAAAATGACTCAATGGCCCAATTTGGGCAACTATACCATCCCTAATTCACCCAACCCCAACGCCCTAACTACAATGACATGAGCACCGAACTCCATTACGGAAGCGCCATTGGTCAGAACCCCTCCTGATATTGGGAGCAAATGATGACACATTTGTCAAATACCGCCGGAACTTCAGTCGGACCTTCCAACCAGCCATTGCTCGATCAGGTCAGCACCCAAAGACCACAAACACCTCAAGAAAATCGTGGGAGACCTCGGAGACAAACTAATGCACCGAGATGTGGAACCGGATGACGTTATAATCGGGCGGGTCATTAGTTTTTTGTCTGTCCAATGTAACCAATTATTACATATTTAATGAATTTTTTTTTCATTATTATTTCTTATGTATTAAATAATAAATATTAAATATTAAAAATAAAAATATTTTAAAAAATTAAATAACTAAAAAAATTAAAAAAATTAAAATAAAAATAATAGGAGGGGGTGTATGCGCCAGATGAATTGGCGCATACACCCACCACTAAAAATGCACTCAGGCGCCAGAGGCATTGGCGCCTCCTCGTGACAATGCAGGCGCCACAAGCATTGGCGCCTCCTCATGAGCCCCAATGCTAATGGCGCCTCCTCTTATTGGTATGGGGGTGCGCCAATCCATCTGACGCATCCTCTACCAGACTTGGTTATTTTGGTTTTTTTTTTTGAAAAATTGGTTATTTTAGATATTTTTTTGAAAAATTTGGTTATTTTGAAAAAAAAATCACAATTTAAATATATTTTGATATTCAATAATGTATGTCTATATTATAGAATGTCAAAACTAATCTTTTAATATATAAAAATGAATATAATTTTTTTTATAATATTTTAAAAAATGATTTTATAAAATCTATTTTTGAAAATACAAAGAAAATAATCTTTTTTAAGTTAAAACTAACTGGCTCAAAACAATTCCGTTTTTATAAATAAATAAAAAATTAAAATTAAAATATAAGTAGTTTTTTTACCATTTATTTGGAACAATTTTTCAAGTTAGAAATAAACTTATTAGATACAATTATTTATTTTGTTAAATCTATGTTGCAATAAAATTTTGTTCAAAATTTATTTAGATTTGTTGTATGTAATAATTATGTTTAGAATTTAAACTTAAATAATTAATTTGTAAAATTATGATATTTTGGAAATTTTAAATTATGTAGGTGTTCTAAATTTGTAAAAGTTAAATCATCTAATTTGATCGGTTTAATAACTATAGAGCTTTGTTATAAAAATTAATTTATTCAATTGAATTATTCCCTTTAATTCGGTTTAACTATATGGTTCGACCAATGAATAAGTGATTCGACCAATGAATCAGTGACTCAATACTCTCACAAATTTGATAACCAATTTAATTTTTAAAATATTAATTTAATCTTAATTGGGTATTCATAAAGGTGTGATTTTGAAAGTGTGTTTGTTTAAGGCTCAAAATATATTTCTGAAAATATAGATATGGAAAAACAATAAAAATGTTTTATTAAAATTTTAAAAAATTATTGCAATGTATTTTTTATTCACATGAATTTTATTTATATATGATTCAGCTATTTTTATTGCAAGGCTTCAAAGGAGAATATAACATTTTCATCAAAATAAATTCAATCAACTATAACTTCTCATTATCACTCATGTTTATTATTTTTTATAATTTTAATTTAAATCAATTTTATAATTATTTATGGAATTTTAATTTCTATCAAACACATAAATTGGAATAATATTTTCAAGAATAATAATCTTAGAAATATCATTTCAAGATATATAATTTTAAACCTTAAAACAAACACGTTGAATATGTGGATATCAAAAATCTACTTGTCAATATTTTTATAAGACATTGTCATAAGAACCTTTTTACTAAATCTATAGTGAAGTAGACATCCTTGATCCATCTTGTTTTGAATATTTTAATTTTTCTATGCATTTTATTATTCACTAATATTTTCTTATGTAACAAGTTATTTCTTAGCAAGACGATCAATATGATCTCTCCAAAATATATTTTTGCCATTATGTGGTCATTTATTATTCTATTATATATATATATATATATATATATATATATATATATATATATATATATATATCCTGTTTTTGCAAAAAAAATATTGAATATTTATGCATTTAAGATCTTGTTAAATGCAATATTTAATTATGTGCATATTTACATCATTTTTGTTATGTTGCATGCATTATTTATCCCTCTTTCATATAATTGTGTGTGTTGCAATCATTGTGTTTTTATGTTAAAGATAATCATGTCATTGTTATGCTATTTGTTGCATTTGATATGTCTAATAGTGAATTTCATATGTGATAAATCTTTTGATTATGTGTATACCTTTATTTAGCTAATGTTTAGCCTAATTTTCTATGGATTATTTTTGGTGTTTGTTGGATTTATGAGTTTAGACTACATTACTATCTACCGCATTTTCATTTTATCAAAGGGGGTGTAGGTGTTTAATTGGCTGCATTATATGGTAAAACACTAGCTGGATTCTAATGTCTTGACTGATGTCATGACATGTTGTGAAGGCGTTTGTGTAACTGCATTGTAGGTTAGAATATCTAATTGTACTCTGATGTCTTGACTAATGTCATGACATACTTGAGTAGCTTTCTGCAGGATTAGCTAATACAGGAATTATTGAATGTCAAATTGGATGTGTGACATTCATCCCTGTCAGCAGATATTGAGGAATAGAACAGTTGGTGTTCTGTTAAAGCTCAGTATTCATTTCCAGTCTGGTTATCAAGGAAATACAAGACCTGGCATAAGGCCTACTATCTGAATGTCAAATTGGATGTTATGACATTCATCATTGACAACATATACTGAAAAATAGACAGAGTGGTGTTCTGCTACACTTCAGTATGTTTCTCAGTCTGTTCTTCAAAAGGATAACAGAACTGACTTAAGGCTAAATGTGTAAATGTCAAATTGGATACTTTGACATGTATTAATGTAAGCTGCTACTGTAGAATGGACAGTTTGGTCCTGTACAGTTCAGCAAACTTGTACAGTCTGTTTTCAGGAAAAACAGACTTAGCATATGGTCCTTGATGTCAAGCTGAATGTTGTGACATTCATTCCTGACAGCATATGCTAGATTGTAGGTTGTTTAGTTTTTCTGTTTCAGCTTTTTCTCAGGCTATTCTTCAGGGATTCAACAGCTGAGAGAAAATCCAGGAAATCAACAACCAAGCTACATTCAATGAACCTAACAAATAGCCTATTTGTTAGTAACCTAGATGTGGAATTTAAGGGAATTCGCGTGACCTTAAATTTAGGAGAATACAAGTGCAAAGCCCAAGTACTGCAATATAAAAGGAAGTCGTTCCTTCATTCAGAACTGGGGATTTTGAGGCGTGAAGATTTAGTGTGTCCATCATACTTCACTGCTGTATTTTTGTGAGTCTTGTATTAGACATATCTTGTAAACCAAGCTGCTATCTCGTAGATGATTGCTTTGGTGTAGGGTGTTCATTGAGTTGTAAGTGTTGTGTCACTCTAAGCTTTTACGCGTGAGTGCTGTGTATCTTGATTAAAGTTGTTAAGCACAATCAAGAATTGTTTGAAGTGTGACTTCAAAATTGTCTTTAATATTGATTAAAGATAGTAATCACTGAGGTGATTGAGGGGGAGTGAGTAGGAACTCTGATCTTAGTGTAAGATTGAAATTGCATTGGGTAAGGATTAAGTGAAGAGTTGTAAACAGGTGAGTTTAGCTTTGAATTAATACTACTGATAGTGGATTTCCTCCCTGGCTTGGTAGCCCCCAGACGTAGGTCATGTTGGACTGAACTGGGTAAACAATTACTTGTGTTATTTACTGCACTTACTTTTAAGTTCTGCATAATTCTTGTCTGTGCAGAATTGGATGTCATAACAACCCGTGTGACATTGAAAGTCTGATAACTAGAATTTCAATTGGCATCAGAGCAGGCACCCTGCCTGTTAATTTCTGGGTGAGATCTAGGGAAGTTACTTTCTAGTACCATGGACAAGGATATAGGACACTCAAATAGACCACCCATGTTGGATGGCTCTAACTATGATGACTGGAAGCCTCGTATGATAGCCTTCTTAAGGTCTCTAGATAGCAAAGTCTGGAGAGCTGTCAACAAAGGATGGGAACATCCAACGAAGACAGGTGAAGATGGAGTCAGTGTGCAAATTCCTGAAGAAGAGTGGGACAAGGAGCAAGAGGCATTAGCCCTTGGAAACTCTAAGGCCTTGAATGCATTGTTCAATGGAATCAGTAAGAACATCTTCAGGCTAGTGCACCACTGTGAGCTAGCTAAGGAAGTTTGGGATACCCTCAAGATAACTCATGAAGGTACTTCCAAGGTGAAGATGTCCAAACTTCAGATGCTGACCACCAAGTTTGAAAATCTGAGGATGAAAGAGGATGAGACTATTCATGACTTTCACATGAATATTCTTGAAATTGCAAACACCTCTGGTGGATTAGGTGAGAAAATGGCTGAAGAGAAACTTGTAAGAAAGATTCTCAGGTCCTTGCCTAAGAGATTTGCTATTAAGGTCACAGCCATAGAAGAGGCTCAAGATATCTGCAAGATGAAGGTAGATGAGCTCATTGGTTCTCTCCAAACCTTTGAAATGGGCTTATGTGAGGATGCTGACAGGAAGAACAAAAGCATAGCATTTGTATCTAATACTGAAGAGAAGTCAGAAGAAGGAAACAGTGGAGGAAATGAAAGCATCTCAGAAGCCATAGCCATGCTTGGAAGACAGTTCAACAAGTTCATAAAGAAGATTGACCATTAGGGTAGACCTAATGTCAAGAACATCCCGTCTGACATAAGGAAAAGATCAACTTCTGAAGAAAAGTTCAACCAAGGCAAGGGAATCCGGTGCCATGGATGTGAAGGATATGGTCATATTAAAGCTGAATGCCCTACCTTCCTCAAGATGCAAAGGAAAGGGCTAACTGCCACCTGGTCAGAAGAAGACACTGAGAGTGAATCAGAAGGAGAATCTGCTAAACATGTCACAGCTCTGACCAGTGTCTGTGCCTCAGAGGATAACTCAAGCGGAGATGAGCTTACCTTGGATGAACTGGCTGCCTCATATAAAGAACTATGTGTTAAAAGTGCAGAAGTATGTATTCAAGGAGAAAAGCAGAAGAAACTCATCAAAGAGCTGGAAGCTGAGAAACTGAAGCAGTTGAAAGTCATAGAGGGTCTAAATTGTGAGATTTCTTTGCTGACGTCTAAGCTAGACCACATGACCAAATCCATCAGGATGTTGAATAAAGGAACTGACACCTTGGAAGAGATTCTGAAGGGAGGACAGACGTCAGGATCTATGCCTGGTTTAGGCTTCGCTAAGAACTCTTCATCTGAACTCAAAAACTCTAAGGTTGGAGTTCAGAAATTCAAGCAGAAGTCACATCCGATGTCTCAACATCAGAGAACCAGAATGAGCAAACATCAGAAGAAGAAATTTCAGAGATGGAGGTGTCATTACTGTGGTAGATTCGGTCACATAAAACCCTTCTGCTATAGGCTGCATGGTTATCCAAACCAGACCTCTCAAGGCAGACCTAAGAAGAAGGCGTCTAAGCATAATGTCCCCATTAAGAAACAAAAATGGGCGGCTAATCAGACACCTCAGGTCAAACCTAAGCAGCAGGCATCTAAGCTTAATCCCTCCCCTGAGAAACAACAATGTGTTGCTAACCTCGCTCACACATCTCCAAGGGCACCTACTAGACAAGACTGGTACCTTGATAGTGGCTGCTCAAGGCATATGACTGGGATGAGCAACCTAGTGGTGAATCTACAACCTCCTACCACCAAGTTTGTGACATTTGGTGATGGAACTAAAGAAGAAGTCAAGGGTGTTGGTAAGCTGGATTGTCCTGAAGCTCCAAAACTGAGTAATGTACTGTTAGTAAAAGGACTGACTGTAAATCTCATCAGCATAAGCCAGCTATGTGACCAAGGATACAAGGTGGAATTCACTAAGGGAGGATGTGTGGTGTGGAATGGCTGCAATCAGGAAGTGATGAGAGGAGACAAATCCAAAGATAACTGCTATCTATGGAAATCTACAGACTCACTCTACTTCCCCAAGTGCCCCTTAGCCGAGGGAGATCAGGAAGGGAAGCTGGGACATGGAAGACTTGGTCAACTTCATGTAAAAGGAATGAAGAAGAGAATTTCCAAGGGAACCATGAGAGGAATCCCATATTTGTCTTTGGATAAAAGGACAGACTGTGGAAAATGTCTGATTGAAAGTTATGAGTCATTGGCACCTATTGGTCATCATACAAATGATATGACAGCAAGGGATAAACAGATGTGTGTATTATTGTCGTCTGCAGAAACTAAATACCTAGCTTCTGGTAGCAGGTGGTCAACCCTAGTATGGAGGAACCTGATGCAGACTGAGTACAATGTCACCCAGAATGTCATGACATTGTATGTTACTCAGTTTGACAATAGTAAGGGCAAAAAGGGAATGTGTACGTCTGATAATTTATAGCAACTAATGAAGTTAGTTAGCTACTGTTTAGTAAGTCAAATTATTAAACAACAAATAGTGTGCTCTGAGTGGTCAAAAATTAATAGACCTTACTCTTGCAACAAGCGTTTCACATTCCGTCGCTTCAACTCTCAGTCGTGCAAACCTTCTTCCAAAGAAACGGTTCAACTCTCCTCTGAGATATTCAGCATGGCACACCAATCCGATTCCACCTTCTACACTACCGTGTCCGATTCCCCTAGCACGGAGTCTTGCAACCCTAACCGGGAGGAAGTTGGTGTCAACGCTGCAACATCTTCTCATGCAAGAAGACCAAAAGAAACGGTCTCCAGAATCTCCTCAGCTATCGCTCTGGACAAACCATCCAAGGAAGGATCGAGGTATGTGCATAATGCCATTGCTTCTATTGTCACTAAGATACTGTCTGGTGATCAGAATGTTCCTGGGGTTTCCGTTCCCTTGAACACTATCATACCCGATGATGTTGCATGTCGAGAAACTACAGTCGTGTTAAGAGAGAATGTTTCTGGACTACCTGAAGAGGGCCCTAAGAATGATAAACCTGTAGACAAGGTGAGAGGTGAGAAGGTCAGTGTCACTCAAGATGTTGATGACAACCCTAGAGCTGACACGGTTAACCTGGAAGAGTTCTCTGATAATGAACTTTTGGCCTCAGTTATCCCTAGCATAGCCAAGAGGGTTAGGACTAGGAGGGAGAAAAAGACTGTGGTGCAGATGTCCCCAACCAAGGAGGTCGATGAGACAACCTCTCCCAAGCAAACAGTGACAGAGAGTGCACGCAAAAGAAAAGGACATGGACCTGCTAAATCTTGGAGCAAAGAGGTGCCCAAGAAAATGAAGATCAAGGCGGTTGTGGTGGAGTCTGACTCGGATGTTCCATGTGATGTCACAACATCCCTGTCCAAGAAGAAGCCAACCTCTAGCAAGTTGGCTGCTAGTGTTCCAGAGGTACCCATTGACAATGTGTCCTTCCACTTTGCCTCTAGTGTGAACAGGTGGAAGTATGTCTACCACAAGAGACTGGCCTTGGAGAGGGAACTGGCTCAGAATGCCTTGGAGTGTAAGGAGATTGTGGACCTTATTAAAGAGGCAGGGCTAATGAGAACTGTGACTCAACTCCCAAAGTGCTATGAGACCTTGGTGAAGGAGTTCATTGTCAATCTGTCTGAGGAGTGTGCAGATGAGAAGTCCAGAGAATTTAGAAAGGTCTATGTGCGTGGCAAGTGTGTGACCTTTTCCCCCTCAGTAATCGATCTGTATTTGGGAAGAGCAGATGTAGTGCAACCAGAGCTTGAAGTGACTGACAACAGAATCTGTCAAGTCATCACAGCAAATCAAGTCCGGAAGTGGCCTTTTAACTCAGTGTGAAATATGCCATGTTACACAAAGTTGGAGCTGCAAACTAGGTCCCCACAAATCATAAGTCAACTGTGTCTGTGATGTTAGGAAAGTTCATCTATGCTGTTGGTACCAAGGCAAAGGTGGACTATGGTACCTACATCTTTGATCAGACCATGAAACATGCTGGAAGTTTCAGTGTGAAGGGACCTATAGCCTTTCCGTCTCTCATATGTGGCATTATGTTGAATCAATTCCCAAACATCTTGATAGACAATGACTTTGTGAAAAGAAGAGAGAGTCCATTGGCCTTCAGTTACAAACTGTTCCTGGGTAAGCATGTCCCTGACATTGTCATGACATCTGGAGAAACATCCAATGTTGGCAACCACCCAGAAAAAGCTGTTGTCATTGCTGTGCTCAGAGAGACTTGCAAAGAGCTGGAGGCTAGGAAGCACGCGTTGGAAAAGCTGATCTCTCAATTGGAGACGTCTGCTGAGGATACAGATGGAGCTGCTAGGCAAAGTTCTGAGGATGAGGAGGAGGCCAGTTCTGATGAGGAGGCTGATGATGAGGCTGAGGAATAAATCATTTTCTGTAATTCTGTCATTTTGTTGTAATTTTGTTTATGTTGTTGGCTTGTAATTTAAAGTGTTGCTTTGGCAACATTTTTGACAAAAAGGGGGAGTAACAGGTGATACCCCAGGACAACAGGTTATTTTGTTAAAACAGATATTCATGACAGATTCAAGATTCCCTCCCCTGCAGCTGATGTGTGGTGAAGTTTGTATTTAACTTCCATGTGTGTGAGTGTTCTGTCACTCTGAGTGTATTAGCTAGGTCTATTTCCTGCTAGATGTGTGATTTCTGCTGCTATGAACTCTGTTGTGGGATCAAAGTGTTTTAGCCAAAAATTTGCCAAAGGGGGAGTTTGTAGGTGTTTAATTGGCTGCATTGTATGGTAAAACACTAGCTGGATTCTAATGTTTTGACTGATGTCATGACATGTTGTGAAGGCGTTTGTGTAACTGCATTGTAGGTTAGAATATCTAACTGTACTCTGATGTCTTGACTAATGTCATGACATATTTGAGTAGCTTACTGCAGGATTAGCTAATACAGGAATTATTGAATGTCAAATTGGATGTGTGACATTCATCCCTGTCAGCAGATACTGAGGAATAGAACAATTGGTGTTCTGTTAAAGCTCAGTATTCATTTCCAGTCTGGTTATGAAGGAAATACCAGACCTGGCATAAGGCCTACTATCTGAATGTCAAACTGGATGTTATGACATTCATCATTGACAGCATATACTGAAAAATAGACAGAGTGGGGTTCTGCTACACTTCAGTATGTTTCTCAGTCTGTTCTTCAAAAGGATAACAGAACTGACTTAAGGCTAAATGTGTAAATGTCAAATTGGATACTTTGACATGTATTAATGTAAGCTGCTACTGTAGAATGGACAGTTTGGTCCTGTACAGTTCAGCAAACTTGTACAGTCTGTTTTCAGGAAAAACAGACTTAGCATATGGTCCTTGATGTCAAGCTGAATGTTGTGACATTCATTCCTGACAGCATATGCTAGATAGTAGGTTGTTTAGTTTTTCTGTTTCAGCTTTTTCTCAGGCTATTCTTCAGGGATTCAACAGCTGAGAGAAAATCCAGGAAATCAACAACCAAGCTACATTTAATGAACCTAACAAATAGCCTATTTGTTAGTAACCTAGATGTGGAATTTAAGGGAACTCCCGTGACCTTAAATTTAGGAGAATACAAGTGCAAAGCCCAAGTACTGCAATATAAAAGGAAGTCGTTCCTTCATTCAGAACTGGGGATTTTGAGGCGTGAAGATTTAGTGTGTCCATCATACTTCACTGCTGTATTTTTGTGAGTCTTGTATTAGATATATCTTGTAAACCAAGCTGCTATCTCGTAGATGATTGCTTTGGTGTAGGGTGTTCATTGAGTTGTAAGTGTTGTGTCACTCTAAGCTTTTAAGCGTGAGTGTTGTGTATCTTGATTAAAGCTGTTAAGCACAATCAAGAATTGTTTGAAGTGTGACTTCAAAATTGTCGTTAATATTGATTAAGGTAGTAATCACTGAGGTGATTGAGGGGGAGTGAGTAGGAACTCTGATCTTAGTGTAAGATTGAAATTGCATTGGGTAGGGATTAAGTGAAGAGTTGTAAACGGGTGAGTTTAGCTTTGAATTAATACTACTGATAGTGGATTTCCTCCCTGGCTTGGTAGCCCCCAGACGTAGGTCATGTTGGACTGAACTGGGTAAACAATTACTTGTGTTATTTACTGCACTTACTTTTAAGTTCTGCATAATTCTTGTCTGTGCAGAATTGGATGTCATAACAACCCGTGTGACATTGGAAGTCTGATAACTAGAATTTCAGGGGGGTAAGTTGTAATGAGTCTAATGAATTGATTTATATCATTTTAATAAAATTTAGTATGGGGAAACGTTTCAGGAAGGCATAAAGGAAAGTCTTGATCATATTTACTTAATGCTCAACTTGAGTGAATTTCAATGAAAGTCATGCAACCTGCCAAACATCAAAAAGGGGGGAGAGGTTAAAATTGATCTACCCTGCTAGGATTTTGGTTTTATTGTTTGTCTTATTTTCTATCTTATTGTTTATTGTTTTATGTTATTGAGTCTCCTCTAAGTTAGGTTTTGCCCATATCTTTGAATTGAGTACAACACATTTAAAGCATGTTCTGCATTAAATCAAACCCTGAGATAAAATTCATTGCAAAGTGGTTCGAATCTAATCAATTGATTCTTTGAGTCAAGAAACACAATAATTCATGATCCATATCATACTAACCTTATATTCAATCCAACACTTTATCTTTCTTAAGATAGTAACTTTATGAAGTGTAATTCAAATCAATATGCATGATTCGAATCAAGGATATACATGATTTGAATTAATAAATTATTGTGAAATTTAGGTTTTGCCACTGCCATTGTGATTCAAATCATAAGCTTCATAATTTCGAATCAGAAGCAAGCTTGTTTTAAATCAAGCTAAATCATGTCAAATCTTGTATTTTGGTTATGTCAGTGTGATTCGAATAAGAGAATTCTTTGTATCAGATCCCTGATTTGAATCACTAATTCGAATCAAAAAGGAAAAACTATGAGTTTTAAGTACTTTATTCAAATTATTTTCTCCTTATACTCGAATAAAATCCGTTGCACCTGACTCGAATCAAATGTGTATTTTTACTCATGTTTAGTGCTCTATCTCAAGCACATTTACAAATTATTATGTCATTTTTCTAAAGAGTATGTGATAACGTCATAACTTTGAGAGTATTTCAAAGTAGAGTGTTTAGATTTCAAAGTACACCAAATAAAAATTTGATTGAATCTACATTCATCTCCAACCCCTAGCAAATACCATGAGTTGGTTGATTCTTAATTCTTAGATAAAGTAAGATCTATCATAGAGGGGGTCTTTTATCATTGATGTTTGTGAAATTCTTGAGTTGCAGGGTCAAGATTAGTGTTTTTTGTGTGTTCGTGGGTGTTTTTAGCGGATAATCACGAGTTTAATTAACATGTGAGATTAACTCGAAAAATATCGGGAGCAATATGTACAAAACGAGTGTACAAGAAAGAGAGAGTGTGTGAGGTAATGTGGATGTCTAATCAGTTATCATTTATGCTATGTATTTTGTCACTTATTCGACGATAATCCAGGTAACCTGTATTACTTTGTTTTAATTAATGCTTTGTTGAGTCTATTTCCTTCACCGATAGCTTATTTTACGGCTTCATCATTATTTAGTGTCATTTCTATTTTTTTTCCCATTTTATGCTTTTGGTGTGTGCATTTTCTGCATTTCAGGTTCAAGCAGGTAATCAAGCAGGGTCGAATGTAAAAATCAAGTAGAAGCAAACAAAATCGGAAAGAAACTTTCACGGTCCAGTAGGCCTGCTACCGCCACCCATATCACCTGCTACGGGTCGTAGCAGGAATCCCTGATTACACAGAAGAAAATAATCCAAACAGGGACCTATTACGGCCACTTGTAGCACCTGCTACGGGCCGTAGCAAGAGGCCTTGTTTGCGCAGAAGAAACCAAGTCAAAGAGAGACCTACTACGGCCACCCGTAGCATCTTCTAAGGGCCGTAGAAGGGAACCTAGCACCAGTCTTCTTAAACAGTGGCCTGCTACGGCCACCCGTAGCATCGACTACGGGCCGTAGTAGACATGCGTGAAAAAAGTCCAATTTTGACTTTTCTGTTGTCATTCCTAAGTGAGGGCCATTTTGGTCAATTGTGAGGCGGTTGTGATGTACTTTTGTGGATCTATTTGAAGAAAGAAAAGACTTTTCTATAAGAGGGCAAATTTTTAGACAAGAAAATGACCTTTTGCATAGAACAAGAATTGATACGATTCAGAATTAGAGAAATTAAGGTTTTGGGAGAAACACGATCTTTCATGAGCGGAAGCAATTGAAGATCAAAGTTCATCTGAATACTTGTATTGTCTCCGTTTTATATTTCGATTTGCTTGAATATTATGAGTAGCTAAACCTCTAAATGGTAGGGGGTGTCCCTGATTTGAATATGTAATGACTTTGAGTTTACATTTGCAATGACAATATTGTTTTTCACAATTACCTTAATCTTTTGATGTGTTTAATGTTTTCTCTTTCGGAAAAATTGAGATTGTTGCATGATTATCAAGTAGGTTGGACCGTCATTGATAATGATTTCACAAGATTATTCTACAGTAGATATCACCTAGGACTAGGGATACCATGTAGAAATATGATTATTCTCGATATATTAAGGCTTAATTTCACCGGTAATTTTCTATGGACATAGAGATTAAGGCTGAATGATTAAAGGTTTTGTCACTAAGACCTTGGGAGAAAATACCCTCGAGAACTGTTAGTAATTAATTGATATTTGTTGATGCAATAGTGATTCAGAGTTGTTACAAGGACAAATTACACACCTTTCCTGGCATGTTCCTTTACCTTGAAAACCATTTTACAACATTATTTATTTTATTTGCAATTACTTTTATAAATTTGAATCTAAAATTCCCAACACAAGTTTTTGTTTTATTGAACAACAATTCTAACTCAACATTTGCGAGCAGTCCTTGATATCGACATTCGGGGAATTTCCCCCATTATTACTATACAGGTAAAATAATACACTTTTTATTTTTCCGATCAAGTTTTTGGCGCCATTTCTAGGGACTGCCAAAATATATAGTTTAAATTTAGTTCAATTGAAATTTTGTTGCTCTGCAAATAAATTTTTATTTCTGTCATTTAATTTATTTCGAATTTTATCAACTAATTTGTCTCTGATATTTTATGCGAGGCAAGACCTCACCTGAATTTCCTTTTAACGCAAAAATCAAAAGAACTTTGCATGCAAGACTCGGATAAGCTAGATTAGCAAAGTTGGAATCAGAAAAAGAACAACCTACCGTTCATTCAGAGCCAAATTCAGAGCCGAAAAAAGAGTTAGAAAGAGAGCCTGAAACGATGGGTCAAAATCCACCAACACCAGAAAGACTGTTAGGTGACTATGGGATGACAAATGCACCGGGTGGCAGGCTAACTATTATGAACCAACCGGTGAATGTTCCAAACTTTCAGTTGCATCCCAACACTATTAATCAATTTGAGAGGAAACATTTTTCGGGAAAGATCAACGAAGATGCCAACAAGCATTTACAAAGGTTTCTAACTATGAGCATCACTCTCAAAATAGAGGGGCACGCAGAAGAGGCAAAGAAGCTACGAATGTTCCCGTTCACCCTATCCGAAGATGCAGAAAAATGGTTCTACTTATTACCTGCTGGGAGCATTACCACATGGGAACAAATGGAAACCACTTTTCTGAATGAATATTTTCCAGCTTCAATTTTCCTCAGGGAAATATACGACATTATGAACTTCAAATAAAAAGAAGGAGAATCACTTGGTGATTCATACAAACGACTCAAGAGGATACTTGTTGCTTATCATACACACAACTTGGATCAGACAGAGCAAATGTATATGTTTGTAAATGGTCTCCAACTAAAAACTAAACAATTAATTCATACAACAACTAGTGGCTCATCAAACTTTTCAACAGCCACAAGTATTAAAAAGATCATTGAAGCAATAGCTGCAAATGAGCACTTCAAGTTATATGATATGTGTTCAAGAAAATATGAAGGAACTATTGATTTGAAGCTTGAAACCAATAAAATAAGAATCGAAGACATAGTTGCTGCAGAAGTGGAGAAGAAACTAAAGGCTATGAATATTGGTACCCAACGTGTAGCTCAAATTCAACCAACCTAGAATGTAAATTGTGAAATTTGTGCAGGACCTCATTTGATTGTATACTGTGTTGCAACTATGCAATAAATTGAAGAGATAAAATTTCTGAAGCGGAACAACCCTTACTCTAACACTTATAATCCATGGTTGAAGAATCATCCAAATTTTTCCTGGAAAGATCAACAAGGGAATGTTGCAAAGCAGGGTCCCATTCAATATCAGAACCAACCACGACAGTACCAACAACAACAACCGTACCCACAACAACATTAGCAATATTAGCAACAAGCACCCAAAAAGGCTGAATGGGAACTTGCCATTGAAAAAATGGCTACTCAAAATTCCCAGTTCCAAGAGGAAACAAGAAATAATCACAGGAACATGACCGCTTCCATCAAAAATCTTGAAGTTCAGATGGGTTAGATAGCACAACAAGTAGCAAGTTCTCGAATATCAGGTTCCTTACCAAGTGAAACAGTACAAAATCCAAGAAATCATGAGAATGTTAATGTTGTCATGATGAGAAGTAAGAAGGCTGCTAAAGATGAAAAAATTATACGACCCGGAAAGCTAACTGAAGAGAAAAATAAAAAGGAGACTAAACATATGATTAAGTTACCATATCCTCTAAGAGCAACAAAGAAGGAACCTAGAGAGGCCGACTTTGAGAAATTCATGGCAATGTTCAAGAAGATAGAGAGTCATATGCCTCTTTTTGAAGCACTCGAGAGAATGCCCATGTACACAAAATTCATGGAAGAGGTAATCTCCGAAAAGAGACCAACAGGAGAGGGATCGGTAGCCTTGAAGGAGAAATTTAGTGCAATATCACTAGGTAAGAGAATTCCAACAAACAAAAGGATCCTAGAGAAGTCACAGTATCATGCACTATAAAAGAGAGAACTTTCAAAAAGGTACTAATTGATTTTGGAGCTAGTGTGAGTCTGATGCCATTATCAATCTACCACATGTTGGGTATTGAAAATGTCAGTGATACAAGGACATATTTGAAGTTTGCAGATCACTCGATAAAGAATGCATATGGGATAACATAAGACGTGTTGGTGACAATAGGGGAATTGAGTTTTCCTGTTGATTTTGTGATCATAGACATACCTGAAGATGAATAGGCGCCTATCGTTCTTGGTCGACCATTCATGCGGACAATTCGATACAATCTCGACATAGACCAGGGCACATTAACTTTAAAAGTTTATGATAATGAAATAACCTTGAATGTTATTGAAAATAGGAAGTTAGAGGTAGAAAAAGAACATCATTAAGTAGGCATGATCAGGATAGATGTGAAAAGGCAAAGTAACATACCAACATCAGAAAAAGATGCAAGAAGGCCTTCTCAACTACCACCACCTCCATTAGCAAATCTGAATGAACAAATTCTTAGTTCTAGTCCAAAAGAAAAAAGAAAGGAGGAGAGGCCTTATCCTTAAGGATGAGGAATTGGCATGGTACAAAATGTTTATCTACACAGATAGTGTGGTAAACCGTCAAATCGTGCGACGTTAAACGAAGTGCTTCGTGGGAGGCAACCCACGCTTTTACTTACTGGTGATTTTTCGTTTTTGTTAATTGTTTTGATTCTTAGTCAGGTGATATACAGTCTCTTAACACATGGAGACAGAAGGAGCCATGCTGAAAGAAATGCAACAGTTCATGTTGCATTTTCCTCCACCTCCTCAATGAGTGCACTGTAAGTCAACCCTATCTCTTTCTTGTTCTAAAACATTGAGGCCAATGTTTAGTTCAGGTTTGAGGGAGGTTTACTAGTTTCTTTTTATAGTTTCGTTTTATTATTATTTTTGTTACTATTTTGATTATTTATTTTGATTAAATGTTGTCAAGTAATACGCATTTGTTGGAATTCAGTGCTTGAATAAGTGACGAAGGTTAGCAAAACCAGATGATTGGTTACGACTAAGGAAGTACCCCCGAAAATGTTGATATTGTTGAAGATGATCAGATACAAATTTCTTGAGCTTGACCAACAGAGAAACCTTGTACATCCCAACTTAAAAGGGAAGCTGCATCACACTATAGGTATTACGAAATTTGTTAGCTTTACCAAACGTGGTGATAATTAAAAGCCAAACATAAAGATTCATCATGAGAGATAAGTCAGGTATGTCTCTATCACTCATAGTTTACGTAAGTTCTCTTCGAATTTCACTGCATTAGTATACACACTGAGGCAAGTTTTTTCTTTTAACCCTGAGCCTTTCAAGCCAACCTTATTAATTATTACCCTTAGTTCACCCAATTTGAGCATGTATCCCTTTGTTTGTATATATCACCACATGAATGTAACTCGCTGCCCAAACACTTCCTTACCCTGTTCAGAGAAAGTGTTATGTTCTTGAAGTTGTGTTTAATTTTAAGTTTGGGATAGCCCCATCAGAAACTGAAAGTAAGGTGAGTGCGGAGAAAATAAGAAAAAATACCATAAAAAAAGAAGAAACAAAAGAAAGAGAAAAGAAAAGAGGAATCTGATGGAACAAAGAAAAGCACTCACCAAATGAGAAATACTCAGTTGGGTAAAAAACCAAAAACAAAAAGAACTGAGTAACTAGTTGAAAAGAAATGTTAATGGTGTGTTAGAACAAGCACAATGAAAAGAATAATGACATTGACTATGAACCGAAAAACCACTTTTATCCCTTTCATAACCCACCTTAACCTAAGTCACGTTATAACTTGAAAGACCTCGAAAGTGTGTGTATTGTGCAGGTGAGATGAAAGTAGAATTCATTCAAGCTTACGAGTTGGTATTGCATACTATGAAATCATGAATGAAAACAATATAGCCTCGAGAGTCTAGGCGAGTGTGCAAAACAAGATGACATGTGAAGTAGTACTACTAAGGGGAAGTGTGGTAGAACAAATAATTATGGAAAGCAGGGGACCCTGAAAGAATAATAATGAGCAAGTTGTGACATATCTCAGCAGTATTATGGTAAAAGTTGATTCTTCAACTACTTTAGAGAAGACTTTGAGGTCAAAAAGTTTTGTCTTGAAAATTGCTTAAGGACAAGCAATGAGATAAGTTTACGGTTGTGATCAATTACCATTTATGATATGTATTTTGTCAATTATTCGGTGAAAATCCAAGTAACTTGTATTACTTTGTTTTAATTAATGTTTTGTTGAGTCTATTTCCGTCACCGATAGCTTATTTTACTGCTTCATCATTATTTAGTGTCACTTCTATTTTTTTGTCGCATTTTACGCTTTGGGTGTGTGCATTTTTTACGTTTTAGGTTCAAGCAGGTAATCAAGCAGGGTAGAAAGTAAAAACAAAGGAGAAGCAAACAAAATCGGAAAGAAGATTTCACAGTCCAATAGGCTTGCTACGGCCACCCGTAGCACCTGCTACAGCCACTGGTAGCACCTACTACGGGCCATAGTCGGAAGCCCTGATTACACAAAAGAAAACAATCCAAACAGGGACTTATTATGGCCACCCGTAGCACCTACTATGGGTCGTAGTAGGAGGCCCTGTTTGCGCAGAAGAAACCAAGTCAAACAGAGACCTACTACGGCCAAACGTAGCACCTACTACGGACCATAGTAGGGGACCTGGCACCATACTTCTCAAACGGTGGCCTGCTACGGCCACACGTAGCACCGGCTACGGGCTGTAGCAGGCATGTGTGAAAAAAGTCCAATTTTGACTTTTCTGTTATCATTCCTAAGTGAGGGGCATTTTGGTCAATTGCGAGGCGGATGTGATGGTCTTTTGTGGATTTGTTTGAAGAAAGAAAATTCTTTTCTCTAAGAGGGCAAATTTTCAGACAAGAAAAGGACCTTTGGCATAGAACAAGAATTGATACGATTCAAAATTAGAGAAATCAAGGTTTTGGGAGAAACGCGATCTTTCATGAGCAGAAGCAATTGAAGATCAAAGTTCATCAAAATACTTGTAATGTATCTGTTTTATATTTTGATTTGTTTGAATATTATGAGTAGCTAAACCCCCAAATGCTAAGGGGTGTCCCTGATTTGAATATGTAATGACTTTGAGTTTACATTTGTAATGACAATATTATTTTTCAGAATTACCTTAATCTTTTGATGTGTTTAATGCTTTCTCTTTCAGAACAATTGAGATTGATGTATGATTATCAATTAGGCTGGACCGTCATTGATAATGCTTTCATAATATTATTCTATAGTAGATATCACCTAGGACTAGGGATACCCCATAGAAACCAGAGTATTCTCGATATATTAAGGTTTTATTTCATCGAAAATTTTCTATGGACATAGAGATTAGGGCTGAATGATTAAAGGTTTTCTCACCAAGGCCTTGGGAGAAAATACCCTTGAGAGCTAGTAGCAATTAATTGATATTTGTTGATGCAATAGTGACTCAGAGTTGTTACAGGGACAAATTACACACCTTTCCTAGCATGCTCCTTTACCTTAAAACCCCTTTTACAACATTTTTTATTTTATTTGCAATTACTTTTATAGATTTGAATCTAAAATCCCCAACACAAGTTTTTGTTTAATTGTACAACAATTCTAAATCAACATTTGCGAGCAGTCATTGAGATCAACATTTGGGGAATTTTCCCCAGTATTACTATACAGGCAAAATAATACACTTGCTATTTTTCTGATCAATGTATGTATAAAGACAAATTGGACACAAACTTTAATAACGAAAATGCTTAGATCAACACAATCAATGAAAAATGAAATAAATTACATTAAACCAAACGCAGTAACTTATAAGAAATAGAAAAGTGTTTCAATTAAGAAAACATAAAGACAATGAAATAAAGGGACGCAAACTCAGAAATGTTACTCATAAACTGCTTTACTCTTTGACTTCGGTACTCTAATTCTATAGAGAAGTATATAAGTTTTGCGAACTTGATTATAATGTATGAGCCTATTATTTATACTAAACTAAATATAACCGTCCACGACAACTTATTCCTAGAAAATGGACATATATTTAAGAACATGCAACTTAGTCTTATGAAACATTACCACATTGTCAGAACTTGCAAACTTCTGAAAGCCATTATCCCACGTTTGTAACTGCTCCAAGCAAATAACTACATGCTCGTCGAAGGTAATTTGTGAAAAACTAGTGTTGAGATAACCTTTCAAGTCTACAAAATCTTGTAAGTCTATGACGTTTTTCGAATGCTTCGACCATGACATGTTGTTGAAATATCAGCTAGATCTACTATTGAGATTCTTCCAAACCATGTTCAAGATTTGTTCCTGGGACTCTACAAAAACATGTACATCATGTTAGTCGAAGCGCTCCAGTCGACGTGCTTGACCTGTCAAAGTTGGTCAATAAATGCTAACGCTTTGCATTTTCTCAACGTAGCATTATTTGTTGACTTTTTCCCTACTAGAAATTACATGCTAACAGATGCCCCCCAAAAAATACCATTTTCGATCATGTGTCAGATGGAAGAAAGGTGGCATTTTTCCGTAAACCCTTGACATTGTTCAACTAGCATATACATGTCACATCAACTAGATGTTTTATCATTATTTATTTTTTATTCATGGCTCATTGTTACCACTTTCTATGAAACCACTATGTCACAGTCGTGCGTGCGACTCATCATCATCATCCCTTATTTTCTAGGAGATTAACACATCATTAACTTAAATGAGAAAAAGAAAATCATTTAATTTCTTTATTTTCATATTTTTCTCATAACCTCTTAGTGCCAACTTTCGACTTGCATGTGCCATGTGTCCAAAATTGTTGGAGGGAAAAACTGAAAAGTTTTCTTCCATTTGGCTATTTAAACGTTTCCTCCTCAACTTTCTTCTCTTTCACCATCTCTACTATGAAAAAAAGAAACAAAAACCCTATAGCCATTTATACACTTATGTCATCTTCTTCCTTATATTTCTTCACCAAGTTTCTGATAGAATCAATAATGGCTCCAAAAAAATGCATTCAAACCCGGTCCACGTGCTCCCCTCACTACTGCCATTGACGAGGCTCTTATCATTGATGATCGTGCTTACGTCCCTGAACCTCCCATGAAAGATAGGAGAAGAAACGACTGGTTTTATGATGCACTGATCCCTTACTCTATTTAAGATACCATTTTTTCTTTCATGGGTCGCCTTCCTAGGAGTATTAAGAAACCCCACGTCCTGAAAACTTTCTTCCCCAATTACCTTTCCTTTGAGCCCTTAGTGTTATGGGATGAACCCTTTGATTTTAGTTCCTTCAAAAATAAAGTTTTTCATTCATCTCCTCTGACTGATGATGATTCTTCTTACATCCCGTGGTTATATATGGTTCAAGAAAGGAAGAAAAACCTATAGAGAGATTTAGGTATTTTTGACCTAATTCAACTTTCAAGAGTTAGGCCTAGGTACGACTCTCACATGCTCTTTGCAGCCATGTACTTTTAGGGTACCTCCACTAACACATTTCACCTTCGTTGTGGGATGATAACCCCCATAGTCTTCAGCATTGTCGCTATTGCTGGTCTTGACCAACTGGAGAGCCTTTTGAGCCTGCAAAAATCACTAAGACCAAATATGGCTTTGTTTTTGACAAAACTACCTACAACGCTTTCATTGACGAACATCATGCTTCGATAGAGCATGTGGGGGCCCATGAACACACAACCTTCCTGACTTATTTACTCTCACTCTATGTATTTTATTCTCACTCCATCTAAGTGGAAAAAGGTTTGTTCCTCTGGATACCCAACTCCATGAGGGGAGAAACATCTGCCTCAACAAATTGATTATATGTGGCATGTATGTATCGTGGGGATAACATCTCGAAACCAAAAGAAAAGGAAAAATATTGAAAGTATTTAGGTGGGTGGCCCCATCTGGATCTTATAGTTATGGCTTAACGCCACTTTCGAGCCTTATTTAAATTCAAAGGTTCCTCCTAGTTCAGAAGCGGAAGTTGAAGGCTTAAGACTGGTTCAACTCACTCTAGACGATGGCAAAGTTGTGTCGAAGGAGTTTTGAGACTTACTTTAATATGTTTTACATATGTAATTTTTTTTTTACTGTGGCACCATTGTCCATTTGATAATGTGGACCTGCATGGTTCAGAAAACCATTTCCATATCCCTCACGCAATGAAGAGAGGGAAATTCAAGAAATCTTGATGGAATGCTTCCAACCTACTGCTCTATGGATGAAACTCACCTCTTTTAAAACATGGATAAAGGTAGCCACTTACCAGCCAAATTTGGTGGCTAGCCAGTTTAGCTTTAGTCAACGACTATCCAAATGATTGATCCCTAAAGCGGAGGCCATTTTCTGTACTACTGACAAACTATACGAGAATTGGCTTGGGAGTTTCCAAAAGTTATTTGAGAAGAAGAAGGTGATCCTCATTTCCTTCGAATTCTTGCTCTCTTTTCATTGTACCAACGATTTTAAGGACTTGTGGGCCCTTTATTACTAAATTGTGCTAGATCCAAAACTCGTGGTCTAACGCCTGGATGCCGCTTTCTCCTTTCTGCGAGACTTGTAGAAGAAAAAAAAGGTAAACCATGTTGGCTGGTTCTATAATGTATAAAAGACATATGGTGGACTTACTTTAACTTGTATTAATTTCTATTTAACCTTTTACGGGCGCTCCCCATAATCCAAAATCCCCGACTGCTGTCTCTCTAGGGACAAACACTACCGAAACTTTACAAGTAAAATTTCTAACCTTACTTTCCTTTAGTTTTTTGTTGATGTCTTAATATTTCATTTTACTCCTTTAGAGTCGACATAAAGCAAAGACTTATTCTACTGCAGGACCCTAAAGATAAATGATCAAAGGAAGCAGGGACGATGTAGCTTCGACTAGTCAATAAGCTCTGGTTTTTATTCTTTGTTTCTCACTCTTCTGAATTGATCTGTTTATTTCGTCTTATTGACATTTTGTCAAAATACTCTAGTCTCAACAGAAAGATGCGGAGTTCGAAATTAGTGAAGAAAGCCGACAATTTCCTCAATCTATCCCTCCAAAATATCATCCAGATGTGACGATCAGAGTTGCTAATGCTAATTTTTCAGAACAGAGGGAAGGGAATGCCCCTGTTGTATCTTCTGGCCTTCGATAGAAGAAGAAAAACAAGAGGGTTAGACAAGAAATCGTTACGTTTTTTTATGATGAGGGGACTGAGGAAAGCAAAATTCCTACGCTGAAACATAAGAAAAAAGGTAATATAACTCCTCGACAACCTGCTCAGAGTCCTGGGAGTGCACACACAAGTCCACATACAACCGTTAATAAGGTAACTCACTACCTCATTTACCTTTTTTATATACTTTATCTTCAAACTCTATTGTTGGTTCAAATTCTTTACTTGGGAAGCCTATCGATGTCAACCCTACAAAACTCTAAGTACAAACAAATGCATCATGCGCTCATGATGACTTCTCAAGCATCAAATACATGACGCCTTTGACAAATACTTCACCATTTTTCCATCTATGTACCGACGTTGGCGATGGAGGAATAATTGTTGACCAATTAGGAAAAGCCACTCGAGGGAACTTGGACCCTATTGCATAAACTGCTGAAAATCTAACAGGTGGTTCTACGCCTGAAAGGTGAAAGCCACTTATGTCTGGAAAAAATCCTCTTGAGACAGAAAGGGTTGAGGCTCCAACGCCAAAAACACAGGAGAAAGCTCTATAAAAAAGAATTCAGGTATGGGTGCACCTGATAAAATTTAAGAACCTATTGGGCCTCCCTCTCATGGGGTTATTCAAGAGCATACCCAATAATCTCCCACTCAAGGATCTCATACCCAATATCTTGAGAGCCTTAGTAATGTTTCTTATTTGACTCTACATCCCTTAGAGGTATGAGCTAACCAAGAGAATCCATTTGAGACCTTCAAAAGGATTATGGATAGCCATGAAAGAGAGATCAAAAGACTTCTTTAGAAGTATCCTCTTGGAGTTGGGTCATCATCGAATATGATTCCATAAACCTAATTTATTTCCTCTTACGTTTTAGGATTGTTGAGACTGTATTTCAGATTATAATCCTTTCCATTATTAATAAAATGAGATTTTCAGTATTTCAAAATGTGTTATTTCCTTTATGATGTTTGCAATTTTCTATATATCTTGAAGTCCCTTGAAAACTTTGCCCTTGCATTTGCATATTAAGCATCATGTTACATCTTGGTCTTGCTTTGTGTGAGTTTTCCAGGTGTCTTATTTCTTTTCTTGGTCTTCATTCAGACAAGTTGTCTCACCAGTACAACACTCGTGCTAGTCAACAGAAGAAGATGGATCGTTTAGATTAAAAGATATGGGAATGATTTTTCCAAAAAGAAGGAACATGATGCTAACACTATTTTGCAAGAAAAGCATAGGAGATCTCCGAGAAGCAACCAACGTCATCAGCATGTGGCGTAAGTTACCCCGATTATTAATCCTACTCTAGTTGTTCAAGCAGAACCAAATTATCAACCATGTTTTCAACAACGTACCCATCAGAAGAATCATCAACAAAACTGTGTCCAAAGACAAGCACAATTTGATCCAATTCCGATGTCCTATGCGGAATTATTTCCTGCTTTGATACAAAATAATTTCGTATAGACTAGAACTCCACCAGCTATTCCAAAGGAACTTCCGTGGTGGTATAAATATGATCATCATTGTGCATTCCATCAAGGTGCACCCGATCATGATATTGAAAACTGTTTTTCTTTGAAAGCTGAGGTGAGAAGACTAATGCAAAGTGGTATTTTGTCTTTTGAAGACTCTGGTCCTAATGTGAAAGGCAATCCATTGTCTAAACATGGTGGTGAAACTGTGAATATGGTTGAGGGATGTCCTGGAAAGTACCGTGTGTTTGATGTCAATCTGATTAGAAGATCCTTGGTCGAGATGCATGCAACTTTGTGCGAGCTGAGTCATTATGAGCATGATCATGTTTCTTGCCATATTTGTTCAAGAAACCCTCGAGGGTGTGTTATGGTAAATGTAATATCCCAATTTTGACCCTAGAATCCCTCGTGTTATCTCATCATAAGCATTGGCATTGGGATCACACCTTGGTATCCTCCTTACCCCTCATTCATTGGGTTTGCATTGGGAGAGATCACCAAGCACCATTTAATTATATCATACTTTTTACTTTATCATTTACTAACCAAAATACCAAAAATATGTCTTTGTATTTGTCTAACTCTTTTGTAGGTAGTGCACATGCCCACCTTTGATCTATCAAGCTCATATCTAGGGTTCAAGACCCTCATTGAAAGGAGCTCAATCAAGAATTGATTTACTATGGCTATAGACATCATATATGGATCCCCATTAGCTTCACATGTTATTTTGATCAAGAATTCATCAAGTGTTTAGAATTGGTTTGCCTGGGAAAACCCTAGTTCATCTGAGTGTCTTGTGTAACTTCTTCAACAAGCTTCTTCAATAATTGATCAAATATTTCAAGGGATACTTAAAATTTCATCATCTTACACATATATGATCCTCCATGAGTCCTAAAAGTCAAGATAATTGCAAGCTAGCAAGTCGGTTCATGGTGGTTGACCAGAGGAATTCATCTGATCAAAACTGGGGTTCCCTAGACCCTATCTCCTACAATATTTGTCATATGAAAATTATTTCAAGAGAAAAGTTACTCTAAATGACATTCCAAACAACTTTTATGTTGAGGTCTAGAGCTAGTTTTGCTTGTAAAGTCATTTTTTATGGTGAAAGATTATAGGTCATTTTGTCTAAACCCTAATTTGGAGGTCAACTTCCCAAGGCCATAATTTGCTCAATTTTATGAGATGAAAGGTTTTCAATTTGAAAAATCAAATCCAAGATGTCTAATTCAACTTTGATGTTTGGAGGAAGAGAAAATTCAACTTTTATGTGCATATGACATGAGGATACATTATAGGTCATTTTGGACCAATGCCATTGAACAAGTGATTTTCCTCAACTCCAAAAATGCATAACTCCTTCATATTAAATCCAAATAAGGTAAAATTTGTGACCATTGTGAAGGACTTTGATATAGATACAACTTTTATGAAGGAACGTTTCTCATTTGAAGCTCACATAAAAAGTTAGCCAAAGTGGAATAAGTGAACATATGGCTTGACACTTAGAATTGTTTTTGACATGTTTGATTTCCCCAAATTCCACCTTAAGATTCATCATGATACATGCTTCAAATGAAAAAGTGTTTTACATGAAAGTTGTTCCTCTTGATCTACCTTTCTAAAAAGTCTAATTTAATCTATTTTGGACAAGATTTGAATGGGTTGCACATGGCTTGAACATGAGTGATCATTTGGCACAAATTGAACTTGAACATTCCATACACAAATGCCTAGCTTTCCAACATGATCTCAGCAATGCTTGTACTCAATTATGGCCCAGAAGAAGTGATTAAATGGACCTGTACACGCCCATGCACCCATGCAATGAACATTGCTATTTTTGGAATTCCATTTCAAGTGTGCAAATATCAATCCGTTTAGCTATAAATACAACCCTCCATGCTCAGAGTCAAGGACCCTTCGCGCCAGCTTTGAATCCAAACCTTCAAACCCTCTCATTTCAAAGGATAATCTTGATAATTTCCATTCGAAATTGAGTTTGAATTTCACTGTTTTGAGATTCAAATATCCAAGGATCCCGAGCCTTTTGTCCATTCAATTCTACTCCATCAAGTGTTCTGAGCAAGATCAAGAGCAAGCAAGAGCAAGATCAATTGAACACGAACCTGCATTGAAGGTATTTTCCAGAAATTTCCATCTCTTCGATTCTCACTAAATTATCTATAATTCTCTTGGATATTTGGTTGTCTGAAGTCCTACCAATGTAGGCAACAAGATTGAGTTGCTTTAAGGTCAAATCGAAGCAACTCAGATCGTGCACCACAAATTTCAACTCCTTGTATCTTCCAATATACTTGGAGTTATGATAAATTAAGGCTAGATTCGAGCTCCTGAGCATTTTTACTTTAAATTCATGTCCTTATTTTTAATTTTGATGATGGTTGTGGATGAACCAATCCGGTGAAGCTCATCGGAGAAGGAGACCGGAGCTTTGGCCCCGGTGGTGAGTTGGCATTCATCAAAGCCACATGATCCATTCAAACGTTTTAATCTTGTGCTTTGGTTTTGCATACCTTTTCTATTGCGCATTGACTCATGACTATTGTGGAACGCGTGCTAGCAGCCACTTGATCTGCCACCTCAATTAATGAGGGAGATCAAGTGGTTCACGTTTTTTCTATTTTTTCTGATTTTCATTTTATTTGGTTTATTTTCATTAATTCATATTAATTTTAATATTGATCCAAAAAATATGAGAATTTCACCAAAAAAAATTAAATAAATTCCTCTTTCATTTTCTGAATTAAAATTGTTTTTTGGATCATTATTAATATTTTTCATGATTTAATTGATTTTCTGAATATTTTTAATTGTTTAAAAATAGTTTCAAGTTTCAAAAAATTATGAAATTTTTTCTCCAAGGTCCTTTGACCTTGTTTGACCTATGATAAATCTCATGGCCATTTCTTTGGTGTTTTGATGAGGTTTTAGGATTTTGACCAACCATAATTTAATTTAATGCATATTTTAATTGATTTTGATTATTTTAATGCAAAATAAATTTTGTTGAGCTTCTAATATTGACTTGTTGAGTTTGACTTGTGTTGTTAGGCCTTGGTCAAAGTTGAGTTGACTTTTTTGAGTTAAAATCATTGGATTTAGGGGATTGATGAAATGTATATTTCATCTCCTAAAATGAATGAATAATTTTAATTTGGTAAAAGTCTTCCTTTGACCAATTTGTGTTGATTCCATTTCTCCTCCCTCTTCATCTCAATCCCCTTCTCTATTAATTCATGTCATGAACCTATGATATCTCTATATCTTAAGGCTAGTTGATTGCAAAATTAACATGAGTATGGATGAGATTAGGTCCACTCTTTTGCATATTCTTTTTGTGTATGGTATATTTTAGGAGCATATTTCATTATACTATGTCTCTAATATGCATTAACACCAAAGTTTCTATTGCCCGACCTCAAGTAGTTGTGGCTTCTACATAAGTCCAATTACGATTTCTTAACATAACGCTAAAAGGCATAGCATTCTAGTAAGTGATATTGTAAGTCTCCCCTCTTTCATGGTATTGTGTGGAAACTTGGCCTTTTTTACTTCCTTTGGAAGATGTCTTGGTTCAAGGATCTATGCTTGTGAATAATGGGTTGAGTGTTCTCCAAAGAATGACTTAAACAAAACAAAAGCAAAAGCAATACTAACTTCTAATCAATTAACAACTAACATTTAATTTCAATCCATTTACTTTTATGCACTTTAATTTCAAGTCTTATTTCATTTGTCATTGTTCATACCATTCAATTTGTTTACTTTAATGCCATTTTTACTTTGCTCACTTGAGCCATACTTTGTGAATATATTGTGTTTGTATATACTTGTTTTTATTTGTGGTCTTTTGACCTTAATGTACATAATAAGAACAAAAACCCTAAAAGACATTTTGTGTGGACTGTTGGATTTGATCTGAGACATTGGACTTAGAATAAGGCAACACTCCCTATGCAAAAGTACTTGGCCAATTCCAACTATCATGTAATCAAGTGCCTATGAAGTGAACTTTCATCTGATACAATTATTGAAGATCCATTTGAGTTCATCTACAACATGATCATATTGAAGTTGTTATTTTGAACATGTGTCTAATGCCGAAGATCATGGAGTTGCTAAGCTTGGATGTGGCTATCTTTATTTGATGCCTTACTCTTCACCTTGCTATTTGTGTATGGATATTGCTTGATTCTAAAGTCCAAGGGAAATTTAGGTTTCTATATTACATTCTTGTCTATTGGATTACAACCCATTGGTCAGATCTTTTCAACTCTTAACTTTTAAATTTTTGCTTAGGATTAGTCTCTTCATCTCCTCCCCATTTCTTTAATTTCAAAAATCTCACTCCTTTTAAAATCTTCTTTGCTTGTATTTTTTTTAAAATGTTGACTCTATTGCAAATTAGAAACTTTGGCCTTATGTCATTGCATTTTCAAACTCACTTTCTTAATTAAACTTATAAATGAACTTAACTATACTTGACTTAAAATTTCAAAAGCCAAAAAGAACTAACACTTATTCAAACCTTTTTAGGCCTCTTGTGCCTTTGTTAATCTTACAGTTTTGTTAAAAGCAATTCACTCACTTTGAAATTGATACCACAAACTATGTTGGTACGTAGGCACAAGTCTGTGTTGGTGTAAGCCCTAGAGGCCAATACTTTTGGTACTTGTATCGAATTATTTATTAATAATAAAAGGCTTTTTCTTTATTATGTTTGTTTAATAAAGTCCCTAGAATAGCTAGTCCGTTTAATGTATCAAGTATGACTTAATCATGAGATCATGTTAAACATAAGGACACTATTCTTAAAGTATCCGTAGTCGAGCTTTATTGTGAAGTGGGATAACATTAAATCATTAAGATTATTATGTATATAGACTGATGATCACATCTCATGGATCATGGATAAGGAGTTATCAAGTCTTAAACATAGGTATGAATAATAAGAGTAATATTTATACTGGATTGACCCGCTATGAGAATACTATATATAATGTTATGCAAACTGTCATAAGTTATTCTCATGGTGATAATGGTGTATACCACCCTTTGACCTGAAACCACTATGGACCCTAGATGTAGAGTCGAGTGCTTTATTGCTGATCAAACATTGTCCGTAACTGGATGACCATAAAGACAGTTGATGGGTACTCCACGAAGCATGCTAAGGGACATGAGTGACCTAGATGGAATTTGCCCATCCTGCGTAACAGGATAAATGTCTATGGGCCCAACATTGAACTGGGCAAGGATGACACGGTCTATGCCTTGTGTTCAATATAGACATAAGGGTAAAAGGGTAATTGTACACATAAGTATTATCACAAAAGGATTTGTCAGATCACATGACATTTTCGTGTCTTGGGTAGCAGTGATGTGTTGCTAGATACCGCTCACTGTTTATTATGTTAAATACGTGATTTAATATAATTACCAATGCCGCGAAAACCTATAGGGTCACATACAAAGGACGGATTGATGATAGATAGAGTAACTAAGGAACACTGTAAGGTACGGTGCACTTAAGTGAATTGTAGAACATCGTAAGGTACGGTGTACTTAAGTAGAATACAAAATATGGTAAGGTACCATGCGCTTAAGTGATTTTGGAATATTATAAGATATGGGCCACATACACTTAAGTGGGCCTTTTAGCTTGAAGCCCACACAAGTGGTTCTATAAATAGAACCCTTGTGCAGAAGCATTTAGTAGCAGTTACATTTTTCGTTTCTCTCTCTCTCTCTCTCTCTCTCACTCTCTCTCTCTCTTTCTCTTACTCAAAGCCTTCATTCGTAGCAACTAGCACTAAAATTTAAGGAATCCGTTCGTGTGGACTGAGTAGAGGCATTGTCGTCGTTCAACGTTCGTGATCGCTCCGTAGATCTGCATCAAAGGTTTCAATCGTCACAAGAGGTAACGATTCTATCACTGATCATGCCCATTCGTAAGGATCACTAAAGGAGAAAATTTTAATTTCTGCTGTGTTTTGGATCGCCATTCTCCTTCAGTGGTATCAAAGCCACTTACGAAACCATGCATCGAATAGCTGTTTATTTTCTGTATTAATATGATTAAAAGACAGGATGGATCAAAGAATAAACGAGTAATTAAATTCGGCATCATGTGTGTACGATTTGGATGATTGATGTTGACTATGCTTCGGAACCTACATTAGTATGGTGAAGCAGTGATACATCGATCGTCCATAGGTTGTGCAATTGAGATCGATCAAGTTATATATATGATATAAGTAATCCTAATGCAAAATACAGTATATATGATATACTGTTTCTGTTTCGTTCATTCAAACACTTAATGGTTGTTTTCCTTTGAGCAATCAATGGTCATTTGCTTCGGAATCCGACATTAGTATGGTGAAGCAATGACCTGTTGATCAATCATACTGAATCAACAATCGAAGTGTGTTTGACGGTCTGAAATTGGTGCATTAGGGTTAGTGACGGTGCAAGGGTTGTGCCGTCAAAGAGTTGTGAATTGAGGGCTTGTTGGATCATGTCTGTTGACTGTTTCAAAGCGCTGTTTTTGGCCGCGTGACGTTCGTCATGGGCCTATGACGATTATACCAAGCTGTACGTGACAGTCATAACATGCTTTGTGACGGTCGTCACATTCACAGATTCAGAATTCTAGGTGTTTCTATTATTTTGGCCACGTGACATACGTCATGGGCCTGTGACGGTCGTAACAAGCTGGACGTGATGGTCTTAACATGCTTGTGATGGTCGTCACATTCACAGAGTCAGAATTCTAGGGGTTTCTGTTTTGTGACTGTGCAAGAGTTGTGTTGATACAAAACAACGTCGATTTCAAATGACCGGGCAGCGGACCCCCGGCTAACTCTGCGTAGTGTGATCGGTCGCCGAAATTTAATTTGGTTTTAATTAATTAAAAGAATTAAAATTATCAATAATAATGTGTTTATTATTATTGTCTTGTGGTGATCGGTTATGGCCTTACTTTTCCTTTATTTTGTCTTGGGATTTTAAAATACGACCTGCGTGTCGTACCTCTCTTTTAATCTCTTAATGTAACTTCTTTTCTCATCTCACTCCCTCGTATGTAAACGAGTTTCTTTTATGTAATGTAATGTTATGAAGAAATAGAAGAATTCAATATCAATGGAGGACAACCTTGAAGATCTTGCTTGGAGAAGCTTAGATCGTTATTAGGTTAGCTTAGGTTCTCTCATTGGCTTGGGAGAACAATTGCGCTAGGGGCCATAACTGTTTCATTATGTATGTTGATGCATGTGAATGTATGTTGATGCATGTGACTGTATGTTGATGCATGTGACTGTATATTGATGCATGTGAGAGACGACTTATATGATAAATAAGCCAGTGAGATCAGAACAATTGCAATTCCCTCAAATTAAATATTAAGTTTATGCTTTCCAAGTTTTAGCACACATCAAGACTAGTACCGAATAATGTAGGTTTCGCCTATGCGATGTGCATGTTCTATATTAGTAAGGTGCGATGGGATAATTGTAATATCCAATTGCTAAAACAATGGGTCAAACTTAACTAAACAAATTATAATAAGATTATATGTGTTTAGAAGCAAGAGTTGGAAATGATCCATGTGATGGATTGGAAGAAGGAGTTATTCACCCAACTAAAATATTCGAGAGTTGTATTAGATACAATTGGAAGGAGTTCTACCTAAATAACCTAGTTTTGTGTAATCCGCCTACACGGACTTAAAACAAAGTGAAATGTGGATCTCGACCCACTATGAGATCTTCCAACAGGATTTTCCGAATCAAATGATGAGGGTCATTTGTTTTGAGTAAAATAGTTGGAGCATATTTAACTAAAGGCCTAATTAAATATGTTATTGATAGTTATATTTTCATTAATTTCATGTAGATTACCATGAAAACAAACACCTCTAACAACATTTTGCGATCAATCCTTGACAAGGAAAAATTATCTGGGACACATTTTTTGGATTGACACCGAAATCTGAGGATTATCCTCAAACATGATAGAAAGCTGTATGTCTTGGAGAAACCTGTTCCTGAAGAGGAACATCCTAGTTCTGCACCTAAGGCAGAAAGAGATGCTTATAAGAAGCATGTCAATGATGCCAATGAAACTGCTTGTCTCATGCTGGCTACCATGAACTCAGAGTTGCAAAAGCAACATGAGAACATGGCAGCGTTCGATATGATCGAACACCCGAAGATGCTCTATCAAGAGCAAGCAAGACATGAAAGGTTTGAAATTTCAAAATCCCTTTTTCAAGGAAAGTTAGCTGAGGGAGCCCCTGTAGGTCCCCATGTGCTCAATATGATTGGGTATGTGGAAAACCTTGAAAGGTTGGGTTTTCCCCTCAGAAAGGAACTTGCGACTGATTTGATCTTGCAATCGTTGCCAGATAGATTCAGTCAATTTGTCCTAAATTTCAATATAAATGATATGGACAAATCTCTTCCTGAAATGCTAGCCATGTTAAGAACTGCTGAGCAGAATCTGAAGTCAAAAGGGAAGTCCATTCTGATGATCGGAAATGGAAAGAAACAAAACAAAAGGCCCACCAAGCAGGTTGATGAAGGGAAAGGCAAGGAAGTTGCCAAACCCAGACCCACTGTTGCTGCTTTGAAGCCTAGTGGAGGCATAGCAAAGGCAGGCACCTGCTTCCATTGCGGTAAGACCGAACACTGGAAGAGAAACTGCCCAAAGTACCTGGAAGATACGAAGAATGGAGTAGAGACTTCAACTTCGGGTATTTTTGTTCTTGAAATAAATTTATCTACTTCTGCATCATGGGTATTAGTACTGGATGCGGTTCTCACATTTGTACAAATGTGCAGGGGCTAAAAAGAAGTAGAGATTTGGCAAAAGGTGAAGTTGACCTATGAGTTGGCAATGGAGCAAAGGTTGCTGCTTTAGCCGTAGGAACTTATGTATTGACTTTACCTAGTGGTTTAATAATTCAATTAGTGAATTGTTATTATGTACCTGCAATTAACAGGAATATTATTTCCATTTCTTGTTTGGACAAGTTTGGTTTTTCATTTATAACAAAGAACAATTGTTGCTCAATTTATTTGAATGATATATTCTATGCTACTGCATAATTGAGCAATGGACTATATGTCCTTAATCTCGAAATGCCTATTTATAACATTAATACTAAAAGGATGAAACCTAACGAGTTAAATCCAACTTACCTTTGGCATTGTCGATTAGGCCACATAAATGAGAAACACATTTCCAAACTCCATAAAGATGGACTCTTGGACTCTTTTAATTATGAATCATATGAGACATGCAAATCTTGTTTAATTGGAAAGATGACAAAGTCTCCATTCACAGGAAATGGTGAAAGAGCGAATGATCTTTTGGGCCTCATGCATACTGATGTATGTGGACCACTGAACATACCAGCCAGAGGAGGTTTTCAGTACTTCATCACATTCACTGATGATTTCAGTAGATATGGTTATATGTATTTAATGAAACACAAATCATAGTTCTTTGAAAAGTTCAAGGAATTCAAGAATGAAGTACAAAACCAACTAGGTAAGAATATTAAAACTCTTCGATTAGATCGAGGTGGTGAGTATTTAAGCCTAGAGTTTGATGACCATCTGAAAGAGTGTGGGATCCTATCCGAACTTACTCCTCCTGGAACACCCCAGTGGAATGGTGTATCTGAGAGAAGAAATCGAACCCTGTTAGACATGGTCCGATCCATGATGAATCACGTCGATCTTCCAAACTCCTTTTGGGGACATGCACTATTGACAGTAGCTTACACACTTAACCATGTTACATCCAAAAAGGTTGAGAAGACACCATATGAGATATGGAGTGGTAAGAAACCACACATGTCTTACATGAAGATTTGGGGTTGCGAAGTTTATGTGAAACGACAAATTTCAACTAAGCTTGAGCCCAAATCTGACAAATGCTTATTTGTGGGGTATCCTAAAGAAACAAGAGGGTATTATTTCTATAATCCTTCTGAGGGCAAAGTGTTTGTCGCTCGAACTGGAGTTTTCCTAGAAAAGGATTTTATTTCCAAAGGAACCAGTGGGAGGAAAGTAGAGCTTGAAGAAATTCAAGAACCACAAAGCATTGATACACCTATGGAGGAATTAGAGCAGGAAACACACGTAGTTGTGGAAGAGAAACCTGCTCAAGTAGAACAAGACCAACGTAGGTCAGGCAGGATACGTCACCTACCTGAGAGATATGGATATCTCATAACTGATCAAGGTGATGTATTACTCATGGATCAAGATGAGCCTGTGACCTACCAAGAGGCCATAACTGGTCCCGAGTCTGAGAAGTGGCTAGAAGCCATTAAATTTGAAATGGATTCCATGTACACAAACCAAGTTTGGACCTTGGTAGAGCCTCCTGTAGGAGTTAACCCTATATGATGCAAGTGGGTCTTCAAGAAGAAGACTGACATGGATGGTAAGGTACATACCTATAAGGCAAGACTGATTGCAAAAGGATATAAAAAAATTCATGGGGTTGACTATGATGAAACCTTTTCACTAGTTGCAATGCTTAAATCTGTTCAGATTTTACTTGCTATCGCTGCATATCATGATTATGAAATATGGTAGATGGATGTCAAAACTGCTTTCCTTAATGGAAATCTTCTTGAGGATGTGTACATGACACAACCTGAAGGATTTGACATACCAAAAGAAGCCCAAAAGATATGTAAGTTACAAAGATCAATCTATGGATTGAAGCAAGCTTCCAGAAGCTGGAATCTTCATTTTGATGAAACAGTAAAACAATATGGATTCATCAAGAACGAAGATGAGCCTTGTGTCTACAAGAAGGTTAGCGGGAGCATGATCGTTTTCTTGGTATTATGTGTAGATGACATATTACTCATTGGAAATGATATCCCTACCCTACAACAAGTAAAGTCTTGGTTAGGGAAATGCTTTTCTATGAAGGACCTAGGTAAAGCAGCCTATATATTAGGAATCAGAATCTATAGAGATAGATCAAAAAAATTGCTTGGCCTAAGTCAGAGTACATACATAGGCAAAGTGTTGAGACGTTTTAATATGCATGATTCCAAGAAAGGATTCATACCTATGCAACATGGCCTGTGTCTATCAAAAACACAATCCCCTTCAACTAAGGAAGAAAGGGATCACATGAATAAGATTCCATATGCATCTACAATAGGATCTATCATGTATGCCATGTTATGTACTCGACCAGATGTCTCGTATGCTTTAAGTGCAACGAGTAGGTACTAATCTGATCCTGGTGATGCTCATTGGGTAGCTGTCAAGAATATCCTTAAGTATTTGAGAAGGACTAAGGACTCATTCTTGATATATGGAGGTCGGGAAGAGTTGGCTGTAATTGGATACACCGATGCTAGCTTCCAGACAGATAAGAATGACTTTAGATTGCAATCTGGTTATGTGTTTTGCTTAAATGGTGGCGCTGTGAGATGGAAAAGTTCAAAGCAAGATACAGTTGCTGATTCTACAATCGAGGCCGAGTATATTGCTGCCTCAAGTGCAGCAAAGGAAGCTGTTTGGATCAAAAAGTTCATTAGTGAACTTGGCATGGTTCCTAGCATTGTGGATCCCATTGGTCTCTATTGTAATAACAATGGTGCTATCGCACAAGCTAAGGAGCCTAGATCTCACCAACCATCCAAACACATACTTAGACGTTATCACCTCATTCGAGAGATAATAGATAGAGGAGATGTGAAAATATGCAGAGTATCTACACTTGACAATATTACTGACCCACTGACAAAGCCTCTTGCACAGCAGAAGCATGATGGCCATACTAGATCTATGGGCATTAGGGATATGCCTGATTGTCTCTAGTGCTAGTGGGAGATTGTTGGTGTAATCCCTAGAGGCCAATACTTTTGGTACTTGTATCAAATTATTTATTAATAATAAAAGGTTTTTTCTTTATTATGTTTGTTTAATAAAGTCCCTAGAATAGCTAGTCCGTTTAATGTATTAAGTATGACTTAATCATGAGATCACGTTAAACATAAGGACACTATTCTTAAAGTATCCGTAGTCGAGCTTTATTGTGAAGTGGGATAACATTAAAGAATTAAGACTATTATGTATATAGACTGATGATCACATTTCATGGATCATGGATAAGGAGTTATCAAGTCTTAAACATAGGTATGAATATTAAGAATAATATTTATACTGGATTGACCCGCTATGAGAATACTATATAGAATGTTATGCAAAGTGTCATAAGTTATTCTCATGGTGATAATGGTGTATACCACCCTTCGACCTGAAACCACTATAGACCCTAGATGTAGAGTCGAGTGCTTTATTGCTGATCAAACGTTGTCCGTAACTGGATGACCATAAAGACAGTTGATGGGTACTCCACGAAGCATGCTAAGGGACATGAGTGACCTAGATGGAATTTTCCCATCCTGCATAACATGATAAATGTCTATGGGCCCAATATTGAATTGGACAAGGATGACACGGTCTTTGCCTTGTGTTCAATATAGACATAAGGGTAAAAAGGTAATTGTACACATAAGTATTATCACAAAAGGATTTGTTAGATCACATGACATTTTCGTGTCTTGGGTAGCAGTGATGTGTTGCTAGATACCGCTCAATGTTTATCATGTTAAATACGTGATTTAATATAATTGCCAATGCCGCGAAAACCTACAGGGTCACACACAAAGGACAAATTGATGAGAGATAGAGTAACTAAGGAACACCGTAAGGTACAGTGCACTTAAGTGAATTGTAGAACATCGTAAGGTACGGTGTACTTAAGTAGAATACGAAATATGGTAAGGTACCATGCGCTTAAGTGATTTTGGCATATTATAAGATATAGGCCACATACACTTAAGTGGGCCTTTTAGCTTGAAGCCCACACAAGTGGTTCTATAAATAGAACCCTTGTGAAGAAGATTTAGTAGCAGTTACATTTTTCGTTTCTCTCTCTCTCTCTCACACTCAAAGCCTTCACTCGTAGCAGCTAGCACTGAGATTGAAGGAATCTGTTCGTGTGGACTCAGTAGAGGCGTGGTCGTCGTTCAATGTCCGTGATCACTCCGTAGATCTGCATCAAAGGTTTCAATCGTCACAAGAGGTAACGATTCTATCACTGATCATGCCCATTCGTAAGGATCACTAAAGGAGAAAATTTTAATTTCCGCTGCGTTTTGGATCGACATTCTCCTTCAGTTCGAAGGTCTTGTCAAACACAAAAATATAATTAATGAATTCTTTTCTAATCCCTTCACTCTATTTATTACAAACATCATTTTGTACAAAAACACATATGCACACAAGAAATGGCTCTCTAGGAGTACCTAAGACACTTTGGGTGCTAACACCTTCCCTCTGTGTAACCAACCCCCTTACCTGTAATCTTTGTCATTTTAATAGTTTTTATTTGAAAACTTCTTATCTTTGGGTTTTGTTCGTGCTTTTCCCTTTTCCCTTGGAAACAATAAAAGCGCGGTGGCAACTCTGGTTTAATTGACGTATAGCTTATCCATAGCTTGATGGTCATGAATTTACCACTACAGAAATCAAGTGGCGACTCTGCTGGGGAAAGTCTCCAGTGGGTTTAGCCTACTTTTGTGTGTGTATATAATTATATACTTGATGTATGTATATTTGTTTGTATGATATAATCTGCATGTTGTGCTTGGTGATCTCTGAGTGGTGAGATAAGTTTTAACCCGAACTTGAGTGTAATTAAGATAGGAGGATGGTATAGTCATGTTCGACTTGTGTGGAGTGGTCCTTAACAAGTTGACTTGAGACCCATCTACTCAGTGGAGACCCTTTTGGAGCTATTGATGTCACACAAGTTATTTGTGGTTAGGCATCACTTTCTCTGATTTGGGGTCCGAGAAGCTGAGGATCGTAGAACATTTAACCCATCTTGGCTTATTTAAGGCGTAGTGCGGAGGCTGTTCAAGTGTAGGCTTCATAACAGTTGTTACGCGATACTACACTCATACGAGTTTCTCTTGAGAATATTACGGGTTGATGAATCAGTCATCCTAACCTGTAATATCTGATAGATGGAATTAAGACTCTAGGAACTTTTTAGAACATGATCTATAGGTTTTTATCCTTAGTACACTCCTTTATGATGGTTCTTACCCAGACTCCATGCTCGTGACTCACAACAAACCCTTGATTCTTGGTTGATCCAATCAAGTCTTGTCAATATCAATGGAACTTGGGTGTTGATAAGGTGTAAACCATAATCCACCAAAATGGATGATTGATCTTGACAATGACTTGATTCATCCCTTGACCTTTGTTTGTTTTCCTTGTGTGTGATCCCGTATTTGTGATTGTTGCATTCATGCAATTATACGCATCATAACATTCATCACACGAAAAATTTCAAGGAAATGAGGTCTTATTTGCAAGTATTTTCAGACCATGGATTATGGACGAAGGTACACTAAGAAGTACAGTTTCAGATGTCCCGATTTGAAAGAGCTAAGGAAGCTATCATCTTTTGTACTAGATCCCTTGGAGTTCAAACAACGTCATGGGAAGCTTCTATCTGTGTTATCTGCTGATGTGGTTGAAGGACTCTTGAGTGTGTTGGTTCAGTTCTATGACCCTCTCTACCGTTGTTTCACTTTTCCTGATTATCAGCTTGTGCCTACGTTGGAAGAGTATGCCCATCTCTTGGGAATACCTATTTCTAACAAGGTACCTTTTAGTGGATTGGAAGAGATTCCCATATCTCATCTTATAGCTGAAGCTCTTCATCTAGAAGTCTGAGATAGAGGCTCATTGGATGAAGAAAGAAGGATTATTTGGGTTGATTTCTGAATTCCTCATCAAGGAAGCTAATGCCTTTACTCAAGCCGGCAGTGTGGATGCTTTTGAAGCCATCTTTGTGTTTCTCATCTATGGTTTGGCTTTGTTCCCTAACATTGACAGTTTTGTTGATGTTAATGCCATTAGAATATTCTTGATTGGGAATCACGTGCCTACTCTGTTAGGAGATATGTGTTTCTCTTTGCATTTGAGAAATTCTAAAAGTGGTGGAACGATTGTATGTTGTGTTCCTCTTCTGTACAAGTGATTTATTTTGCACTTGCCTCAGACGCCTACTTTTGTGGAGAACAAACAATGTCTACGGTGGTCTCAGAGACTTATGTCTCTCACTAATGATGATATAGTTTGGTATGATTCTTCATTGAGTAGCTTGGATATTATTGATTGTTGTGGTGAATTCTCTAATGTGCCTCTCATTGGTAAACAAAGAGGAATTAACTATAACCCTGCTTTGGCTCATCGTCAACTTGGGTTCCCCTAGAGAGACAAACCTAATAACACTTTGTTATAAGGTTTTTTTATCAAGAGGGTAAAGATCCCTAACTTTTGAAGCAGAAGATTATGCATGCTTGGCATAATGTGCATAGGAAAGGAAGATCCGAGCTTGGTCCGCGCAATTGTGTAGCTTTGCAAGCATACACTCTTTGGGTGAAAAAGAGAGCTTTGGAATTGAAGATGCCTTATACTTATGAAAGACCTATGTCTATGGTTGTGGTTGAGCCATTAACTCTCCCTAATCAAGATGTAGAGGAGTTGGAAGACGCACTCACCAAGATGAAGCAAGAAAAGGATATATGGGAAGAGTGGTTCCATGCTTCTAGCTGAAAGCATGAAGAGTTGCAACTTGAGTCTAAGGATAAAGACACACTTATTGAGTTTCTTGAAGACCGAGTAGTGAAGAGACAGAGAGAACCAGAGGCTTCATCTTCCTCTAGTATGCCTCAGCCTTTCGGTGCTTGGAAGAAGATTGTTGATCAACTTGTCCTTGAGAAGGCTCAGATGAAGACTTCTTTTGAGTCTGAGATTCGACGCATCCGAAGGAAGTACGCGCCTACAGCTAGATCTTCTAACATTGTTGTTAGGGATCCTTAGGATGACTAGTTTCCTTTTCTCTTGTATTTTGTATTTTGGTTTCTGAAATTGTACTCAGTGTAATCTTTCCAATTATATAAATAAAAGAGATTTTTATGGTCATATGAAATTGCTGCAATTGTTGTTATTATTATATATTTGCAAATACAATAGTAAGTTCCTTGAAAATAAAAACAATCAAGCATTGCATTTCATGCATCATTTGCATAACAGGTTTCTCTTTTCGCCAGATGTCTTATTGGTATTTCTTCTGTGCTTCAGCCAAGCTGACTCATCGATACAATACCCACGTCAATCACTCAAGAATCATGGAGCATCTAGAGGAAGAGAACAGAGACTTGAAGGATGAGATCACTCGCCTGACTGCCATAATGGAGTCATTGTTAGCTGCTCAAAGTCAATCTTCTCCAACGCTTGCAACTCCTCCTCCTCAGAGGACTGTCATTTCCGAGGTTGCCACCTCTACCATTCTTGCTACTACTGCTCATTTTGCGCCTACCATGCCTGCCAGATTCCCGTGGGGAATGCAACCAACTTTGTGCCTGAGGGTTTCACGCCTACTTTTGCTTCCATGCCGGCATCTAGCCCGGTCATGTCTGTGCCATCACTAGTTGTTCATACTTTGCCCCGTGTTGAGGACACCGTCTATCATTCCGAGCCGTCTGAGGGTCCGGATGTTTATGAGAAGATGGATGAAATGAAGGACCAATTCCTTGAGCTGCGAAAGTAGTTGAAGACCTTGAGAGGCAAAGATTTTTTTGGAAAGAGTGATGCGGAACTTTGCTTGGTTCCTAATGTGAAAATATCGATGAAGTTCAAAGTCCCTGACTTTGAAAAGTATAAGGGGAATACTTGCCCGCTCAGTCATCTCGTCATGTATGCTAGAAAGATGTCGACACAAACTGATAATGATAAGTTACTGATTCATTATTTCCAAGACAGTCTGACTGGTGCTGCTCTAAGGTGGTACATGGGTTTGGATAGTGCGAGTGTCCGCATATTCAACGATTTGGGTGAAGCAGTACAAGTATAATGTGGATTTGCCGCCGGATAAGGACCAATTAAGGTCATTGTCTCAAAAAGATAAGGAGATGTTTAAAGAGTATGCTCAACGATGGAGAGAGCTTGCCGCTCAGATCAACCCTCCTTTAGAAGAAAAGGAGATGACCAAGATTTTCCTCAAGACCATGAGCTCATTTTACTATGAGCGTATGATTTCCAGTGCCCCTAGTGATTTTACCGAAATGGTAAACATGGGGATGAGATTAGAAGAAGGTGTCCGAGAGGGACGGTTGTCTAGAGAGGAGGTTTCGTCTAGCAAGAAGTACGACAGTGGGTTCGCTAGAAAGAAAGAGAACGAGACCAATGCAGTATCTTTTGGGAGGTAGAGGAGGCCTCATGTCATAAAAAGTCAACAACCCCGTCAACACCATCATCAAGTATCATCTGTCATTCCGGTATTTTCTAACAATCAATCAACACCAATTCAACAACAACGTCAACAACAGCCACAACAAAGAACAAACACCTACAACAACAATACCAACAATCATCAACAACCACAAAACTTTGAGAGGAAGAAGGTCTTTTTTGACCCAATTCCTATGACTTATGTTGAATTGTATCCATCATTGGTTCTCAAGAACCTTTTGCAACCAAGAAATCTGCCACAGATTCTTGAACCACTTCAATGGTGGTATAAACCAGAACTTCGTTGTGCCTTTCACCAAGGAGCTCTCGGTCATGATATTGAGAATTTTTACCCCCTGAAGTATGAAGTCCAAAAGCTGGTAAAGAGTGGAATGGCGTCCTTTGAGGACCGTGCGCCGAATGTCAAAGCAAACCCATTACCTGCTCATGGTAATTCATCTGTTAATATGGTGGACGGCTGTCCTGGGGAATTCAAGATATATGATGTTCGTTTCATTAGAAGGTCCTTTGTGAGAATACACAAGGATATCTATTTGGTTAGTGATTGTGAGCATGGCCATGATGGTTGTGCAATCTGCAGTGTCAATTCTCGAGGTTGTGTGATTGTGAAGAGGGACATTCAGAGGTTGATGGATGAAGGTATGATCCAGATTTTCCAATCCCATCACTTAGGTGACGATGTCAATGATATAGTTCCTGTATTCAAGACTCCAAAGAGAGTAGTAATCCAGTTTGACAGCAGCAGTAGTAACAGTGTCAATAATAGATTGGTATCACCGTTGGTCATACGGTTAGCGGGTCCCATCCCGTATGCATCTGATAAAGTTGTTTTGTATCAGTACAATACTACCATGTTAGAGAATGGTCAAGAGGTTCCTTTACCTACAACCAGTTCTATTGTGAGCATTGTTGATGTTACGAAGGTGACCCGTAGCGGTCGAGTTTTTAGGCCGGTGTTCCCAAAGAATGTGGAAGATGTATTTGTCAATAAGAAGGTGGATGTGCCTATAGTAGATCCAGTTAGCGCTCCAAAGTGTCAGTTTGGTGAATCCAGCGGTTTGAAGCCTAACGATGATGATAAGGTGCTTAGTTTGATTAAGAAAAGTGAATTCAATGTGCTGGAACAACCACTCTAAACTCCCTCCAAGATTTTAGTGTTGTCTCTGCTTATGAACTTTGAAGCACACAGAGAAGCACCACAGAAAGTATTAGAACAAGCGTATGTAGAGTATGATTTTATGGTGTATCAGTTCGATCATATTGTGGCTAACATCACTTCCTGCAATAACCTTAGCTTTTGCGATGAAGAACTCCCCGAGGAGGGCAGAAATCACAACTTGGCACTACACATTTCAATGAATTGCAAGGAGGGTGATCTATCAAATGTGTTGGTTAACACCGGCTCTTCGTTGAACGTACTCCCGAAATCAACTCTATCAAGGTTGTAGTATCAAGGAGCTCCGATGAGGTATAGTGGCGTGATCGTCAAGGCTTTTGACGGTTCTCACAAGACTGTGATTTGTGAAGTGGACCTTCCTGTGAAGATTGGTCAGAGTGATTTCCAAATTACTTTCCAAGTAATGGATATCCACCCGGCCTATAGCTGCTTGTTAGGAAGGCCATGGATACATGAGGCGGGAGCAGTTACGTTAACCCTGCACCAGAAACTGAAGTTTGTCAAGAATGGTAAGCTTGTTATCATCGATGGGGAGAAGGCTTTGTTGGTAAGCCACCTGTCGTCTTTCTCTTATGTAGAAGTTGAGGATAAGATTGGAACTGTGTTCCAAGCCTTATCTATTGCTAAGGAAAAGAGAGTTGGAGCACCTATGTCCTCATTCAGAGATGCGCAGAGAATTGTTGAAGATGGAAGTTATGATCAGTGGGGCCAGATGGTAGAGGTCACCGAGAACAAGAGCAGAGCTGGTTTGGGATTCCAACGAGGTTCATTTGTGATTAGAGCTGAAGACGTGCAACCCTGTTTCCGTAGTGGAGGGTTCATTCATAGTAATGAACAACACTTAGCTGCTGTGATCGTGGGTGATGAAGACGAGGACTGCATCAATTTTGTGACACATGGAAAAGCTTGCGAGAATTGGATTGCTGTCGATGTTTCTATTATTGTGCATCGATCTAAGTAATTGCTTTTTTTTTTTTGTTTTTGAAAATCCTTCTCCTATGCCTAAGGGAGAAGTGAACATTGTTTGGGCATTTTCAAATTTGATCATCAATAAAATATAATTCTATTCATCCATATCTATGATGTTTTATTTGTACTTTTTTCTTTATTAATAAAAATGGTAATCACAAAAAACATAAATAAATAATAAGTGTCTATCTGCATAATATTTGGTCACAATTCACTTCTCCAAAATCAAAATATCAAATCATTATACAGGTTGGTTCCTTAACCCATTGAATACAATGATCCTACTCCTTCTCCAAATTTTGAATTCCCTGTGTTTGAGGCCGAGAAGGAAAGTGCTGAAGAAGTATCTGATGAATTGACTTGTCTACTTAAGCACGAGGAAAAAGCCATTCAACTGTTTGAAGAGCAGATTGAGTTAGTCAACTTGGGTTCTGAGGATGATGTGAAGGAAGTCAAGATTGGATTTCGACTGTGTCCAGAGGTCAACAAGGGGTCGATTGATCTTCTCCGAGAGTATTCAGATGTGTTTGCTTGGTCCTATCAAGACATGCCTGATTTGGATTCTGAAATTGTGGAGCATAGATTGCCGTTGAAGCCAGAATGCCCTCCATTCAAGCAGAAGTTGATAAGGACTCATCTTGATATGGCAGTGAAGATCAAAGAAGAAGTGCAAAATCAGATTGATGTCGGTTTCCTTGTTACTGCTGAGTATCCGCAGTGGGTGGCCAATATTGTGCCTATTCCTAAGAAAGATGGAAAAGTTAGTATGTGTGTTGAATAAAGCCAACCCGAAAGATGATTTCTCTCTGCCACACATTGATATGTTGGTAGGTAATACAACTAAATTTAAAGTCTTTTCGTTTATGGACGGATTTTCCGGATATAATCAAATCAAAATGGCACCCGAAGATATGGAGAAGACCACATTCATTACACCTTAGGGAACATTTTGTTATAGAGTGATGCCTTTCGGTTTGAAGAATGCTGGTGCAACTTACCAAAGAGCAATGACTACTCTTTTTCATGATATGATGGATAAAGAGATCGAAGTCTATGTTGGTGATATGATTGTTAAATCCATTGACGAGGAGGAACATGTTGAGCATTTGTTGAAGTTATTCCAGCGTTTGAGGAAGTATAAACTCCGCTTGAATCCCAATAAGTGTACATTTGGTGTTCGTTCTGGTAAGTTGTTGGGCTTTATTGTCAGCGAGAAGGGTATTAAAGTTGATCCTGCCAAGGTCAAAGCAATACAAGAGATGTTTGCGCCCAAAATAGAGAAGCAAGTCAGAGGTTTTCTCGGCCGCTTGAATTATATCTCCAGATTCATTTCACACATGACTGCCACATGTGCACCTATATTCAAGCTTCTTCGGAAAGAGTAGTATTGCGATTGGACCGAAGACCGCCAGAAAGCTTTTAACAATATCAAAGGGTATCTGCTTAAGCCTCCGATTCTGTCTCCACCTGTTGAAGGAAGACCGTTGATCATGTATTATAATGTGCTTGAAGAGAGTATGGGTTGTGTTCTTGGCCAGCAAGATGAGACTGGAAAGAAAGAATATACAATTTACTACTTCAGTAAGAAATTCACCGATTGTGAGACTCGATATTCTATGCTAGAGAAGACTTGTTGTGCATTGGTTTAGGCTGCTAAGCGTTTGCGTCAGTATATGTTGAATCATACCACTTGGTTGATATCCAAAATGGACCCAATCAAGTATATTTTTGTGAAGCCTGTTATAATTGGGAGGATTGCCTGTTGGTAGATGTTGTTATCAGAGTATGATATCGAATACCAATCTCAGAAAGCAATTAAAGGTAGTATCTTGGCTGACCACTTGGCTCACCAACCAATTGAAGATTACCAGTCAGTGCAGTATGATTTTCCTGATGAAGAGATTTTGTACTTGAAAATGAAAGATTATGATGAACCATTGCTTGAAGAAGGGCTAAAACCTGGTTCCCGTTGGGGAATGGTATTTGATGGAGCTGTTAATCAATATGGTAATGCCATTGGGGCAGTGATCATTACTCCTCAAGGTACGCATCTACCATTTACAGCTAGATTGACTGTCAAGTGTACAAATAATATGGAAGAGTGTGAAGCTTGCATTATGGGGCTTGAAGAGGCCATTGATCTCAAAATCAAGTATTTAGACATCTATGGAGATTCAGCTTTGGTTGTGAACCAGATCAAAGGTGAATGGGAGACAAATCAACCCAGTTTGATACCATATAGAGATTATGCGAGGAGGATTTCAACTTTCTTTACAAAGGTTGAGTTTCATCATATCCCTCGAGATGAAAATCGGATGGCAGATGCTCTGGCAACGTTGGCTTCAATGATTATAGTGAAATATTGGAATGAGGTTCCCAATTTGACTGTGATGCGTCTTGATAGGCCAGCTCACGTGTTTGCTGTTGAAGAAGTCAAAGATGAGAATCCATGGTATTTTGATATCAAGTGTTTCCTCCAAAGTCAAATTTACCCGTCTGGCGCATCTTTGAAAGATAAGAAGACTTTGAGAAGATTAACCAACATTTTTTACCTGAATGGTGATGTATTATACAAGAGAAACTTCGATATGGTTCTGCTCAGATGCGTGGATAGACACGAAGCAGACTTATTGATAACTGAAGTCCATGAAGGTTCCTTTGGTACTCATTCCAATGGACATGCTATGGCTAAGAAGATGTTACGAGTATGTTACTATTGGCTGACAATGGAATATGACTGTTACAAGTTTGTGAAGAAATGCCACAAGTGTCAAATATATGCAGATAAGATTCATATTCCTCCGGCACTGTTGAATGTCATTTCTTCTCCGTGGCCATTCTCCATATGGGGAATTGATATGATTGGCATGATTGAGCCCAAAGCTTCGAACGAACATCATTTCGTTTTGGTGGCTATTGATTACTTCACAAAGTGGGTTGAAGCGGCATCATATGCAAATGTAACCAAGCAAGTTATTGTGAGGTATATCAAGAATCAGATTATATGTCGTTATGGTGTGCCATGCAAGATCATTATTGATAATGGATCTAACTTGAATGATGATATAGTGGAAGCTCTTTGAAAGGACTTCAAGATTGAACACCATAATTCTTATCCCTATAGACCTAAGATGAATGGGGTTGTTGAAGCTGCAAACAAGAACATCAAGAAGATCATTCAGAAAATGGTTGTGGCATATAAGGATTGGCATGAGATGCTCCCATTTGCTTTGCATGGATATCGTACATCCATCCTCACTTCAACAGGGGCAACCCCTTTCTCACTCGTTTATGGCATGGAAGTTATGATCCCCTTAGAGGTTGAGATCCCATCATTGCGTGTCTTGATGGAAGCCAAGTTGACTGAGGCTGAATGGTGTCAGACCAAATTTGATTAAAGATAAGAGATTAACTGCCATGTGTCATGGTCAGTTATATCAACAGAGAATGAAGAAAGATTTTGATAAGAAGGTCAGACCTCGTGTGTTCAAAGAAGGCGACCTTGTGCTCAAGAAGATTCTATCTTTCAAACTAGATTCTAGGGGCAAATTAACTCCTAATTATGAAGGTCCATATGTTGTTAAGAGAGCCTTTTCAGGCGGTGCTTTGATTCTTACAACTATGGATGGTGAAGAGTTCACTCGTCCTGTGAATGCAAATGCAGTCAAGAAATACTTCGCCTAAAAAAAGAAAAGAACGACTCGCTAAGTTGAAAACCCGAAATGGCGGCTTAGGCAAAAATGAGCATCTCGGTGGATCGAAAACCTGAAAGGGAAATCTAGGCAAAAGTTAGAGACATAAAATAGAATTAATTATCCTGATAAATTGAGTACCCCACCTTGGGGCAATTTATGCAAAAATTAGGGATTATGGCAAGTAACTACATCCTGCTAGTCTTCAGTCTTGAAGACTTGTCTTGAGCACATTGTCAGATTCTGATCCATCATCCCCAGTAGCGGCCAAGAGCACAGTGGACGTCAAGAGTTGGTAGAAGGATTAGTGATCATTGTATTCAATGTAGTCCTTTTCCATATAAATTACCATTTTTCAACTTTTGTAAAGATCTATGGAGTCTTGTCATTTACAGACTACCATTATATTAAATAAAGTTGAGCTTTTATCCAATTATTTCTACTCTTATTTATTATTTAGTCAAATAGATTTAAATTTTATTGTGATCATTTTTAAAATTAAATTTTAAATCAAAATCTTGTTTTCTTAAATATATAAAAGTAGTTACTTTAAGCAATTGATTTCATTAAAAGAAATACCAACAGTGGTTTGAAAATAGTAAGTCCTTAATTTGGAGCATTATTGGTTCTCCCCAAGCAGTTGGCATGACCCCTGTCTTTCATCCCCAACATCTTTTCAGCAGCCGAGTTTGTTAGCCTCCTTTGAGTTGTAGGCGCACTATTTCAGCAGCTTGTTTGGTTTTGGTAGAATTTTGTTCCCCCGAAGATCGCTAGAGTGGCTCGCTGATTCCGAGCAGCTATTGTGTTTATCCCCCTGCAGGGTTGTCTCCCATGTGATATGGTGTTGACCTAAAATTCCCCGCATAGTTATTTCCTCAGCAAACCCTCTCCTTGTGCTTTCCCCAATCAGGATCGAGCCTTCGAGATGTTTGATCTTTTCTCCAGCAGTTGTTTCCCTCTTGTGCCGGTTGGCTGAGAATTATATCAATGATTCAAATCAGCGACATTTGTATGCTTTGTGATCGTTTTATCAGCATAATCATCATATATACATATACATATACATATACATATACATATACACTCATATAACTTTCGTTATTGCATAATTACACTTTATGGTTCATTGTTATTTTGATCCTCTGTTATGGTGACACTTCTTTCCCCATACAAATTTGATGTGTCTGTCCTCTTTAAATTGTAGAGTGTCAGCCCCTTAAGCAGAAAGACTTTAACCTTTATCCATTCCCCGCTGAGTTTTTTCCTCGTGGACGATTATTATTTCAGTTTCCTCCCAAGTTGATTATCTGGATGGAACCACTCCCCTTGAGTTACATCCTCATTGGGTTGAGTCTTAATTGACCATTTATTTCTAGATCTTACCTAGATAGATGCTTTTGGTCCTCTAAGAGTTTATTACCCAATAACTGGTAATATTCTTCTTAGTTTGCAGTTTGTTACTTTTGCCCAATACCCGATAAGAGTAACCCCCCCTTTTTTCTCCCCAGCAGATTCTTTTTTACGTTTCCCCAGGAAGTATATCCTTGATATGTTCATCCTAACCGATGACTGATATTTTCTTCCCCTACTTTGAGTTTATCGTTGATATATTCATCCTAACCGATGACGGATATTCTCTTTTTGGTATTCTACCCAGTAGAAGGTAGTTGTAATCCTTATTTCTTCCCCAGAGAGTTAATCCTTGATATGTTCATCCTAACCGATGACGAGTTTCCTTCTCTTTACGGTTTTCTGCCCAGTAGTCGGTAGTTGTAAATCCTGCTTTTCTCCCCTCCGAGTCTATCCTTGATATGTTCATCCTAGCCGATGACAAATATTATCTTTTTGGTATTCTATCTGGTATTCATTAGATGTAATTCCTACTTTTTAAGGTAGTTTATCCTTGATATGTTCATCCTAACCGATGACGGATATCCTCCCTAATCTCCCCAAGCGAGTCTATCCTTGATATGTTCATCTTAACCGATGACAAATTTTCTTTCCTTTGAGTCTATCCTTGATATGTTCACTTTAACCAGTGACGAATATTCTCTCCCTTTGGTCTTCTGCCCAGTAACTGGTAGTTGTAAATCCTATTTTGGCTTTTCCCCAACAGGTTATTCTTACCCAGTAACCGGTAATAAATACACCTCATGGCTGCCCTCAGCGAGTCATCCTTGATATGTTTACCCAAACCAGTAACAAATGTCCTCTCTATCAGATTTTCTTATCCTCTTACCCAGTAACCGGTAGTTGATAATATACTCCTATTACTCATGTGTTGAAGATCATTTATTCCCCCAGTTGAGTGTGAGTACATTTTTCCTTAGTGAAATCGCCGTTTCCTGCTTGGCTCGAGTATTTAAGCTTTGTTCTGATCTACTCGCTTCCCCCGCAGATGTCCTTTTTCCCTGGCTGAGTCTTTCCATTAATTTATTTTCATGGAATCCTTCGTGTCCCCCCAGCAGTTTTCAAGTCGTAGCCTGGCCTACATATAACTCTTTATCCCCAGAGTCTCTGTCTCCCCAGTGAGTTTTCGTTACGAAATGCATTATGCTCCAGTGGACTTTCCGTCTCTCTGGATTCTTTTCCTTTGTGGCAACATTTTCCCCATATAATTTATTTTAACATTCATATCATATGCATCATAAGGTCTCTTAGGGACCAAAATTTGTTTCTAAATGTTGTTATTTAAGCCCATTATACTGAGTCGATACGAAGATTTTAACCTTCATCTCCTCAGCTAGAATGTCCTTAAACAGGGGCAGCTGTAAGACCCCAATTTTGACCCTAGGATTCCTCATGCTATCTCATCATAAGCATTGGCATTAGGATCACACCTTGGCATCCTCCTTACCCCTAATTCATTGGGTTTGCATTGGGAGAGATCACCAAGCACCATTTGATTATATCATACTTTGTACTTTATCATTTACTAACCAAAATACCAAAAATATGTCTTTGTATTTGTCTAACTCTTTTGTAGGTAGTGCACATGCTCACCTTTGATCTATCAAGCTCATATCTAGGGTTCAAGACCCTCATTGAAAGGATCTCAATCAAGAATTGATTTACTATGGATATAGACATCATATATGGATCTTTATGAGCTTCACATGTTATTTTGATCAAGAATTCATCAAGAGTTTGGAATTGGTTTGCCTTGGAAAACCCTAGTTCATCTAGGTGTCTTGTGTAACTTCTTCAACAAGCTTCTTCAACAATTGATCAAATATTTCAAGGTATACTTAAAATTTCATCATCTTACACATATATGATCCTCCATGAGTCCTAAAAGTCAAGAGAATTGCAAGCTATCAAGTTGGTTCATGGTGGTTGACCAGAGGAATTCATCTGATCAAAACTGGAGTTCCCTAGACCCTATCTCCTACACTTCCTGTCATATGAAAATGATCACAAGAGAAACGTTACTATGAATGACATTCCAAACAACTTTAATGTTTAAGTCTAGAGCTAGTTTTGCTTGGAAATTCATTTTTATGGTGAAACATTACAGGTCATTTTGTCTAAAGCCTAATTTGGAGGTCAACTTCCCAAGGCCATAACTTAATCAATTTTTATGAGATGAAAGTTTTTCAAGTTGATCAATCAAATTCAATATGTCTAATTCAACTTTGATATTTGGAGGAAGAGAAAATTCAACTTTTATGTGCATATGATATGAGGATTTATTATAGGTCATTTTGGACCAATGCCATTGAACAAGTGATTTTCCTCAACTTCAAAAATGCACAACTCCTTCATATTAAATCCAAATGAGGTCATATTTATGACCATTGTGAAGTAATTGGATAGGTCTACAACTTTGATGAAGGAACGTTTCTCATTTGAAGCTCACATAAAAAGTTAGCCAAGGTAGAATAAGTGAACATATGACTTGACACTTAGAATTTTTTTTGACATGTTTGTTTTTCCCAACTTCCACCTCAAAACTCATCATGATACAAGCTTCAAATGAAAAAGTGTTCAACATGAAAGTTGTTCCTCTTGACCTAAACTTTCAAAAAAGTCCAATTTCATTCATTTTGGACAAGATTTGAATGAGTTGCGCATGGCTTGAGCATGAGTGATCATTTGGCACAAATTGAACTTGAACATTCCATACACAAATGCCTAGCTTTCCAACATGATCTCAGCAATGCTTGTACTCAATTATGGATCAGAAGAAGTGATTACATGGGCCTGTACACGCCCATGCACCCATGCAATGAACATTGCTATTTTTTGAATACCATTTCAAGTGTGCAAATATCAATCCATTTAGCTATAAATATATCCCTCCATGCTCAGAATCAAGAACCATGCGCGCCAGCTTTGAATCCAAACCTTCAAACCCACTCATTTCAAAGGATAATCTTGATAATTTCCATTAGAAATTGAGTTTGAATCTCACTGTTTTGAGATTCAAATCTCCAAGGATCCCAAGCCTTTTGTCCATTCAATTCTACTCCATCAAGTGTTCTGAGCAAGATCAAGAGCAAGCAAGAGGAAGATCAATTGACACAGACCTGCATTGAAGGTATTTTCCAGAAATTTTCATCTCTTCGATTCTCACTTAATTCTCCATAATTCTCTTGGATCTTTGGTTGTCTGATGTCTTACAAATGTAGGCAACAAGATTCAGTTTCTTTGAGGTCCAATCAAAGCAACTCAGATCGTGCACCTCAAATTTCAAATCCTTGTATCTTCTAATATACTTGGAGTTAGGATAAATTGAGGCCAAATTCGAACTCCTGAGCATTCTTACTTTAAATTCATGTCCTTATTTTTAATTTTGGTGATGATTGTGGATGAACCAGTCCGATGAAGCTCACCGGAGAAGGAGACCGGAGCTTTGGCTCTGGTGGTGAGTTGGCATTCATCAGAGCCACATGATCCATTCAGACATTTTAATCTCATGCCTTGGTTTTGCATACCTTTCCTATTGCGCGTTGACTCATGACTATTGTGGAACACGTGCTAGCAGCCACTTGATCTGCCACCTCAATTAATGAGGGAGATCAAGTGGTCCATATTTTTTCTATTTTTCTGATTTTCATTTTATTTGGTTTATTTTCATTAATTCATATTAATTTTAATATTGATCCAAAAAATATGAGAGTTTCACCAAAATTTTTTAAATAAATCGCTCTTTCATTTTCTGAATTAAAATTATTTTTTGGATCATTATTAATATTTTCATGATTTGATTGATTTTGTGAGTATTTTTAATTGTTTAAAAATAATTTGAAGTTTCCAAAAATTATGAAATTTTTTCTCCAAGGTCCTTTGACCTTGTTTGACCTATGATAAAAATCATGACCATTTATTAGGTGTTTTGATGAGGTTTTAGGATTTTGACCAACCATAATTTAATTTAATGCATATTTTAATTTATTTTGATTATTTAAATGCAAAATAAATTGTGTTGAGCTTCTAATATTGACTTGTTGAGTTTGACTTGTGTTGTTAGGCCTTGGTCAAAGTTGATTTGACTTTGTTGGGTTAAAATCATTGGATTTAGGGGATTGATGAAATGTATATTTCATCTCCCAAAATGAATGAATGATTTTAATTTGGTAAAAGTCCTCCTTTGACCAATTTGTGTTGATTCCATTTCCCCTACCTCTTCATCTCAATCCCCTTCTCTATTAATTCATGTCATGGACCTATGATATCTCTATATCTTAACGCTAGTTGATTGCAAAATTAACATGAGTATGGATGAGATTTGGTCCACTCTTTTGCATATTCTTTTTGTCTGTGGTATATTTTAGGAGCATAGTTCAATATACCATGTCTCTAATATGCATTAACACCAAAATTTCTATTGCCCGACCTCAAATAGTTGTGGCTTCTACATAAGTCCAATTACGATTTCTTAACATAGCGCAAAATTTGTGACACAAAAAGGCATAGCATTCTAGTAAGTGATATTGTAAGTCTCCCCTCTTTCATGGTATTGTGTGGAAACTTGGCCTTTTTTCCTTCCTTTAGAAGATGTCTTGGTTCAAGGATCCATGCTTGTGAATAGTGAGTGTAGTGCTCTCCAAAGAATGACTTAAATAAAACAAAAGCAAAAGCAATACTAACTTCTAATCAATTAACAACTAACACTTAATTTCAAGCCATTTACTTTTATGAACTTTAATTTCAAGTATTATTTCATTTGCCATTATTCATACCATTCAATTTGTTTACTTTAATGTCATTTTTACTTTGCTCACTTGAGCCATACTTTGTGAATATATTGTGTTTGTATATACTTGTTTGTGTTTGTGGTCTTTTGACCTTAATGTACATAATAAGAACAAAAACCCTAAAAGACATTTTGTGTGGACTGTTGGATTTGATCTGAGACATTGGACATAGAATTAGGCAACACTCCCTATGCAAAAGGACTTGGTCAATGCCAACTATCATGAAACCAAGTGCTTGTGAAGTGAACTTTCATTTGATATAATTATTGAAGGTCCATTTGAGTTCATCTGCAACATGATCATATTGAAGCTGTTATTTTGAACCTGTGTCTAATGCCTACCTTTGAAGTCATCTAATACATGGATAATTACGAAGAATATCATGGAGTTGCTAAGCTTGGATGTGGCTATCTTTATTTGATGCCTTACTCTTCACCTTGCTATCTGTGTATTGATATTGCTTGATTCTAAAGTCCAAGGGAAATTTAGGTTTCTATATGACATTCTTGTCTATTGGATTGCAGCCCGTTGATCAGATCTTTTTAACTCTTAACTTTTAAATTTTTGCTTAGGATTAGTCTCTTCATCTCCTCCCCATTTCTTTAATTTCAAATCTCTATCTCCTTTTAAATTCTTCTTTGCTTGTGTTTTTTTTAAAACTTTGACTCTATTGTAAATTAGAAACTTTGGTCTTATGCCATTGCATTTTCAAACTCACTTTCTTAATCAAACTTGTAAATGAACTTAATTATACTTGACTTAAAATTTTAAAAGCCAAAAAGAACTAACACTCATTCAAACCTTTTTAGGCCTCTTATGCATTTGTTAAACTTAAAATTTTGTTAAAAGTAATTCACTCACTTTGAAATTGATACCTTGAACTAGGAGGTTTTGATCCCTCATTTTATGTTGGTACGTAGGCACAAGTCCGAAGGTCTTGTCAAACATAAAAATATAATTAATTAATTCTTTTCTCATCCCTCCACTCTATTTATCACATACATCATTTTGTACAAAAACACATATGCACACAAGAAAGGGCTCCCTAGGAGTACCTAGGACACTTTGGGTGCTAACACTTTCCCTCTGTGTAACCAACCCCCTTACCTGTAATCTCTGGCATTTTATTAGTTTTGATTTGAAAACTTCTTATCTTTGGGTTTTGTTCGTACTTTTCCCTTTTCCCTTGGAAACAATAAAAGTGCGGTGGCGACTCTGGTTTTATTGACGTCTAGCTTATCCATAGCTTGATGGTCATGAATTTGCCGCTATAGTAAAGAGAGATTTACAAGAGATGCTAGATGCGAATCTTATTCATATTACCAGAGATAGGGATGAAGATGAGCATGGTATGAATGTCATAGTTCCCCATTTCAATATTCTCGAACCAGTTGTGATTTCTTACAATAGTCAAAAGTCTGTCATTTCTTCTTTGGTTATTCGTCTGGCGGGTCCTACACCCTATGAATCTGACATAGTTGTTCTTTACAAATACAATGCTACAATTTTGGAAGATAGGAAGGAAGTCCACATCCCTTCCATTTCTTCTGTTGTGAATATTGTTGATGTAAGCGGTGTGACCCGAAGTGGTCGAGTATTTGCTTTTGTGTCCCCTAAAAGAATTGAAGATACTTCGGTGGGTAAGCAAACTCAGGTGGAAATTCCTATTGTGCAGTCTGGCCAGTCTAGTGGTGTAAACCAGAAATTTGATCATGATGAAGTATTGAAGTTGATTAAGAGAAGTTAATATAATATGATTGATCAATTATTGCATACTCCATCCAAAATATATGTCTTATCTTTGCTGATGAATTCGGAAGCTCATAGAGAGGCTTTGCATAAGGTCTTAGAGCAAGCCTATATAGATCATGATGTGACAATTGGTTAATTTGTTGGCACTATGTCCAACATTTCCGCGTGTAACAACCTGAGCTTTAGTGTTGAAGAACTGACTGAGCAAGGGAGGAACCATAATTTGGCTTTGCACATTTCTATGAATTTCCAAGAAGATGCTTTGTCTAATGTGTTGGTTGAGACTTGCTCTTCTCTGAATGTTATGCCAAAGTCTACTCTGTCCAAGCTCTCCTATCAAGGTGCTTCGATGAGGTTTAGTGGGGATCTTGTGAAAGCCTTTGATGGCTCGAGGAAAACTGTGATTGGAGAATTTGATCTCTCGTTAAAGGTAGGTTTGTGATCATTCAGATTGCGTTTCAAGTGATGGATATTCATCCCGCCTATAGTTGTCTCCTAGGTCATCCATGGATTCGCGAAGCAGGGGCAGTGACGTCAACCCTCCATCAGAAGTCAAAGTTTCTAAAAAATGGAAAGTTAGTGATTGTGGGTGGAGAACATGCCATGTTGGTGAGTCATCTGTCTTCATTCTCGTATATTGATGTTGACGAAGTTGTTGAAACTCCATTCTAAGCTCTTTCTGTCATTGATAATGCTATCAAGAAGAATGGGACATGCATGACTTATTTGAATGATGCCCAAAAAGTTGTGGAGAATGGTCAATTTGTTGGATAGGGTTAAGTTGTTGAACTTGCTGAAAACAAAAATAGAGTTGGTTTAGGCTTCTCACCTGGTTCAACCCATACAGATTTGAAGCATATTCAAGAAGTTTTTCACAGTATTGGTTTCACCATTCCAAAGATCAATCTGTTGATGAAGTCCTAGAAGATGATCAAGAACAAGAAGCGCCAAACTTTATGACGCACAAATTGATGTGCCATAATTGGACTACTGTTGACATTCCCTCTATTTTTCACTTGTCAAAGTAATGTGTTTTTTTCATTTTAAAGAAAAATCCTTTCACTATGCCTAAGGTGAAAGCAAATCTATGTGGGCTTTGTTTCAAGTTTTAACATCATTAATAAAATGTTATTTTGTTTATCCATGTTACATTTTCTCTTTTTGCTTTTTCTGAAAAATGGTAACATAAAAGAAAAACAAGATAATAATCACTTTTTATATCTGCATCATAATGTGCGTTTATTTGTTCATATTCTGAAGTCAAGCATAAAATCATTGCGCAAATTGATTGTTAAACCCATTAAAAATAATGACCATATGCCCTCTCCCAACATTAAATTCCCTGTGTTTGAAATGGAAAAAGAGGATGTTGAAGAGATTCCTTATGATATTTCCTGTTTTCTTGAGCATGAGGAAAATACCATTCATCCCCATAAAGAGTCAATGGAAGTGATTAATTTGGGTTCTGAAGAGAACAAGAAAGAAGTCAAGATTGGGGAATCACTTTGTGTAGATGTTAAGAAGAGGATGATAGAGATTCTTAGAGAATATATGGATGTGTTTGTTTGGTCTTATCAAGATATTTCAGGTCTTGATACTGATATCGTGGAGCATAGATTACCATTGAAGTCAGAATATCCAACAGTTAAATAGAAGTTTAGACGAACTCATCCTGATATGGCTATTAAGATGAAAGAGGAGGTTCAAAAGCAGATCAATGCTGGTTTCCTTGTTACTTCTGAGTATCCTCAATAGGTGGCCAACATTGTGCCTGTTCCAAAGTTCGGATGACAAAGTTTGAATGTGTATTGATTATAGATATTTGAACAAAGCTAGACCAAAGGATGATTTTCCTCTACCACACATTGACATGTTGGTAAATAGTATAGATAATTTAAATGCATTCGCCTTTATGGATGGTTTCTCCAGTTATAATCACATCAAGATGGCACTGAAGGACATGAAAAAGACAACCTTTATTACACCCTGGGGAACATTCTGCTATAGAGTGATGCATTTCGGTTTAAAGAATGTTGGTGCAACATATCAAAGGGCCATGACTACTCTTTTCCATGACATGATGCACAAAGAGATATAGGTCTATCTCGATGATATGATTGCTAAGTCGAAGAATGAAGAAGATCATGTTGAGCATTTATTGAAGCTGTTTCAGCATTTGAGAAAGTTTAAACTCTGCTTAAATCCTAATAAGTGTACTTTTGGTGTCTGTTTAGGAAAGTTGTTGGGCTTCATTGTTAGCTAAAAAGGAATTGAAGTAGATCTTGATAATGTTAGAGCTATTCAAGTTATTCCTACACCAAAGACAAAAAAGCAAGTTAGAGGATTCATCGGGCGTCTAAATTACATCTCCAGGTTTATATCTCACATTACTGCCACATGTGGGCCAATCTTAAAGCTTCTCCGTAAAGATCAAGGTTGTGTTTGGACAGAAGACTGCCAAAAAGCTTTTGACAACATCAAGGAGTATTTTCTTGAACCTCCTATCTTATCTCCTTCAGTGGAAGGAAAACCATTGATCATGTACTTAACTATGTTAGAAGAGTCCATGGGTTATATACTTGGACAACAAGATGAAACTGGTAGAAATGAGCATATCATCTACTATCTGAGTAAGAAGTTTACATACTGTGAGTCTCGGTACTCCATACTTGACAAGAATTGTTATGCTTTAGCATGGGCTGCCAAACATCTACGCCGGTATATGATTAATCATACCACTTGGTTGATACCCAAAATGGATCAAATCAAGTACATTTTTGGAAAACCTGCTTTGACTGAGAGGATTGCTCATTGGCAGATGCTATTGTTTGAAGATAATATTAATTATCATACTCAGAAGGCGTTTAAAGGAATTATTCTTGAAGACCATTTGGCTCACCAGCCAATTGATGATTATCAATCCATCGGGTTTGACTTCTCTGATGAAGATGTTATGTACTTAAAAGCTAAAGATTATGATCAACCATTTCCTGAATAAGGACCAGAGCCTGGATCCTAGTGGGGTTTAATGTTTGATGGAGCTGTTAATGCTTATGGTAATGGAATTGGGGAAATCATGATTACTCCCCAGGGTTCTCATATCCATTTCACTGCAAGATTGATGTTTGATTGTACGAACAACATGGCAGAATATGAAGCTTGTATCATGGGTCTTGAAGAAGCCATTGGTTTGAGAATTAAGATTCTTGATGTATATGGAGATTCGGCCTTGGTGGTTAATCAGATTAAAGGAGAATGGGAGACTCTTCATATTAGTTTCATTCCTTACAAATATTATGCAAGGAGTTTGTTGACTTTCTTCAACAAAGTTGAGTTTCATCATATACCTCGTGAAGAGAATCAAATGGTGGATGCTTTGGCTACTTTGTCTTCTATGTATAAAGTAAATCGCTTAAATGACGTGCCTCATATTAGAATTACGGGCCTTGATGGGCCCTCTCATATGTTTGATCGCGACTTTATGAGTCTATTGGGGTATTAACTGCAAGTGCACAGTCTAATCGCGTAGTTTTAAAAGATATCGATCCCACAGGGACTTAATGAATCGATATACCGTTTTTCTAAGGTTACTTCGTAAAGCTAAGGCGGATGATACTATGATGATTAGGGGGAAAAATAAAACTAAAATTTGATCTAGATTAAATATCAAATAACACGGATATCGGTATGTAGTTCGTCGTAATTAGGGAATCAAATCTTCGTTGGTTTCTTAGTTTTAAAATAAGTCTTTTCAGTAGACACTATTGATTAAAAGTCTTTTCTCAAACTCTCGCTCTGTTGAATCAGACTATGACTTTATATTAACGTGTTCTCTCACTATTTAGTTAAATCTAAAATCACTTTTTGAAAGCAATGAAATCTATAGAAACTCTTTTTATTAAAATACTAACCGTTTAAACACCCTCGTCTCAAACTCTCGCTCTGTTCACTTAGATTATATGATTAAACTTAAATGCTTAACTCTCGTCCTCACATTTAACCTTTAAAAATACTTTTTGAAAATGATTAGAATTAAATTAACTCTAAAAATTGCTTTCGCCCTGATTTAAAGTTAATGTCTAATTTACACTGTCCAATTAAAAGCTCAAACCGTCGTTCTATTGATTTTAACTTCTTTATGTCTTTTACTCTCGTACAAAAACTTTGGTATTAACTCTGTAAATTGAGACTGTCATACCCCAAAATTTGCCCATTAATATTTCAAGACATTTTGCAAGGCATTCCGACTCATATATAACACTGATCTTGAAGAAACAAAGGCCCAGCTCACGGATGGCCCAATCCAGAAAATGGCCCAAACTGGCCTGTTCGCTACGCGCTCGCCTAGCGAAGCTGACAGACAACAAAAATTTCGGGCTTCATTCTGAGCCAAAAAAAAAAAATTAAAAAAAAATTTAATTAATTAATTAATTAATTAATTAATTAATTAATTAATTAATTAATTAATTAATTAATTAAATAATTAAAATAAATAAATAAATAAAATATAACAAACTATTTTGGACTTGGGTCTCCCTCATTCCAAGCCCATTACCCACGAAATTAGTCTATAAATACTGAAGTTTCAGTAGGGGAGTGACACTTGGAGTTACACTTGGAGTTACACTGGGAGATTCACTGGAAAAAAAAGAGAGGAGGAGAACAGAGAAGAACGAATAGAAGTTTTGGCATAGGAACCCTGCCTACCCGGAGAATTCAGAGTAAAGAAACCCTGAAGGCAGCCCATCTGCACCGAAGCCATCGCCGTCCAATTCCCGCTGCCTAACTTATTCCGATACTACAAGTGGTCAATCCCTTCAACCTTGAATTGGCAAACAGGTTTGCGTATCTCTATTGTTTATACTTTCAATTGGCCATATCTACATATATAATGCATCATGATTAAATGTTGATATATAATTTGCTTTCGTATGGGAATTTAAATATGCCTGAATACCCTGAATGTTTGATCATGTTATTCCTGTGATAAAATGCCATAAAATTCAAAGTTCCTAACGTGGGGCTGTTTTCAAAATTCAAAATCCGTGGCCGCTCGCTAGCACCTCGCTAGGCGAGCCTGGGGCGAGTATTCGCCTGGCCTTCGCTAGGCGAGGCAGAGGCGAACGAGACAGTAGCTGACTTTTCTATTCTGTTTTTTTTTTTATGTTTTATCATAGCCATGCATTATTCATCCTATCCTATTTATTGTTGTGATATTTCTCCGGTGTAATCTTCGATTGCACCCTGATTTGGTGTTCTGACATGTTTCTTTTTTGAGTTTCGTAAAGGTTCACATATCCCAGGAAAAGGTTATTGGCTAGGTATTCCACTTTATTTGTGGGATACCCTTGTGGAGTTTCACCATAAATTAATTTTTAATGTATTAATTTCTAATGTATTAATTTTTTAATATATTATTTTTAATAATTTTAATGTGGAGTTTCATCCTAATTATATAATTAATTGTAAAACTTTGCCTTTGAATAAGTGATCTTGGACCTCTCTTTGTTGCCTTACGATTACGATATTACGGTCATGTCCCGCGAACGTGGGGATACCCTTAGCAAAGACCCTTCGGTTAAATCATCATAAAATAAATTATAGTCCCTCGGATGTTGCCTTCGAATATACAACTTTGTCCCTCGATGACCCTCCGATGTTGCCTACGGTTAAAAGATGATAGTCCCTTCGAATGCTAAGATATCCTCGTAACTGTTGCCTTCAATGACCTATCGATGACCCTACGATGACCCTTAAACATCCAAAGGATAAAACTACTTATTTCTCAATAATAAGGACAGTTTTACCCTCATAAGGATAGGAAATGCTCATAAAGACCTTGGGTCGGTATAACTCTTAATTGTTGGCTCACAATCTAAAAACAATTTCACACCTCACACCTTTCAAAATATCTTTAGAAAATCACCACTTGGTATATATTCATACTAGAATCATTACCGAGTTATATTTTTCTAAACAATTTCCAAAACTAAACGAGATAACTACTTTGTATATATTCATACAAGAATCATTACAAAGTTAAATTCTCTTTTCAAAACAATTTTTCTAAACAATTCACAAACACTTTTTTTTAAAAAAATAATATAAGTGATCGAGCAATTAAGAGCCCATGGATAACCATGGATACAAAGGGTGCTAACACCTTCCCTTTGTATAATGTACCTCCCGAACCCAAAATCTAAATTAAGGTCTTTCCTGTTCTTTTCCAGCTTTCCTTATTGGATAAAAGAAAAGTCGGTGGCGACTCTTGCTAACCGCGACATTGCGATAAAAAACACAAAAAGTCCAGTTCACCGTATGACAGAACTGGCGACTCTGCTGGGGAGCCTAAATATTTAAAAAGAGAGGTTACCTTAAAAACAAGATCACTTATTCAATTTGTCTGATTTATTTTTAAGGGATTGCTTGGGTATGTTATGCTTGAGTGAAAGATCCTACACCCGGATCTAGTGTACCTTAGGTAAGTAGCAAGAGATCATCGCGACTGTCCGGCGTATACTGGAATGGTCAAAATGATGGCTACGGTTAATGTGGCACTTTGGATGTCCTGATGTTCCTCATGTTAGTTGAGGAAATATTTGGCATTCGCGTGGTGTCATAAAAGCATTAACCAGACCTTTAGAACCCTAATTGACTCATCCTGGCCATTAGAAAGTAGTGAGATAACTGGCTTCGGTTCCGACTGGAGTTGGTTGAGACTCGATACTACACTCTTTGAGATTGGACTTTAGGGAAGCTTCGGTCAACCACTTGGTGTTGCACTGAAGTGGACTTAAGGAAAGGTCAATGATTTGAGATCCTTCTAGAACCCGGTTACTATTCTAAGACAGGTTGAACCAACCAAACTTCAGTGGGGAGGGTATTTACCTATGGAACTCACGCAAGCCTTAAAACCTAGGAATGATTGTTGTGTGACTTGCTTGTGCTTGTTATTTATCTAACAACATGACATCATAACATCATAACAACATAACATCATAACATCATGGCATTGTACTAACCATTTCAAGGATTTAGGGATTTAACTCTAAAAAAAAAAAAAAAAAAACAGAAAAAAAACAAAAACAAAGCAAAAACAAAAGAGAAAAGAAAAAAAAAGCTCTTTTTGTTAGTTTATGCAAAGTTAAATCCCGAAAGTCCTTGAAAACATTTCATACATTGCATTGCATCGCATAACAGGTATTCTAAAGGATCAGTGTTCTCACGATTTTCCTATCAAACAGATTCCAGCAGATTCAAACAGATTGAACAATGGCTCTCGAACAAACTGTCAAAGATCTCCAGGCCCAGAATGCTCAATTCCAGGAAATGATGCTGAGCTTATCTAAGGGGCAGGAAGAACTGAAAGCTCTTTTGATGGAGAAGAAGAAGGACCAGAAACCTGTGGGTTACATCAACCCGGGGAGAAGGCTTAAGGGACAGGTTACAGGAGTCAAGATTAGAATTCCGAAGGATTCAGAAGAAGAGACCGAGAATGATTCGGAAGATGAGAATCCTAATCTCGTCAATTCTGAGGACGACGATGAAGATTATGAACATGAACAGTACTCTCCGAAGGATGATAAGTACAAGTTGCTGGAAGAACGTATGCTAGCTATGGAGGGGCAGAAAGTGCCCGGTCTGGATTTCGAAAACTTGGGTCTGGTCTCTGATGTGGTCATTCCCCGCAAATTCAAGGTTCCCATTTTCACTAAGTATGATGGTGCCTCTTGTCCTCAGATGCATCTAAGGGCTTATGTGAGAAAGATTCAGCCGCACACTACTGATAAGAAACTGTGGATCCATTTCTTCCAAGAGAGTCTGTCTGGCACACAGTTAGAGTGGTATTATCAGCTTGAGAGCTCTAACATCCGCACATGGACTGATTTAGCAACAGCTTTCTACAAGCACTACCAGTATAATTCTGAGTTAGCGCCTACTCGGCTACAACTACAAAATATGACTATGGGCTCTAAAGAAAGTTTCAAAGAATATGCTCAAAAGTGGAGAGATTTGGCTGGCAGAGTCAAACCCCCTATGACTGATCGAGAGTTAGTGGACATGTTCATGGGTACACTGACTGGCCCATTCTACAGCCATCTACTGGGAAGTTCCTCGTCAGGTTTCACTGAACTTATCTTGACAGGTGAACGGGTTGAAAGCGGCATTCGAAGTGGAAAGATACAGGCAGCTACTTCTGCAAGCACCAAAAAGTCCTATTAGGGAAAGAATGAATCAAATGCTGTGTACAGTGAGAGGAAGCATAACAAGAAGAATCGTGACCATACTATTGGGGCAGTTACAATTGCCGCACCGCCATCTCAGAACTTCCAACACAGACAAGACAGGTCGAGAAGACAGTTTACCAAGATCAATATGACTTTAACCCAAGCACTGCAGAGTATGTTAAAGGCCAATTTGATTACCCTCAGAGGCCCTCCTGCAAATCCCAACACTACTTCTCCTTGTTATAATCCCAACGCCAGGTGTGCCTATCACTCCGATAGCCCCGGGCATGATACGAATGATTGCTGGTTGTTGAAGAACAAGATTCAGGATATGATCGACGCTGGAGAAATTGAATTTGATCCTCCGGCGACCCCCAATGTCATCACAGCACCTATGCCTAATCATGACCAGAATGTTAATGTTGTGGACGACAATTCTCACGTTACTGACGTTGCTGATTTAGCATCTCCTCTCCTGATCGTTAAGAAGAATTTATTGCAAGCTGGTTTATTTCCAGGTTGTGCTGAAGATTGCGATCTCTGTGTACTCCGACCCAATGATTGTTTGAAGTTGAAGAACGGCATTCAACGGCTGATGGATGATCGTACAATTCTATTTGAAAGGGTTCCTAAGGTGGACAACTCTATTGAAGAGGTATCTGTGATTGCTAGGTCCAAAGCTCCAGTGAAGATTACCGCTACTAGAGTGCCTGTGAAGATTACCGCTGAGCCCAAAGGGGCTCCCCTGATTATTACCGCACCTGGCCCCGTGCCATATTCCTCCAGCAAAGCTATTCCGTGGAACTATGGAGGCGACGTTTACATCCATGGCATAAAGCAAGTTGGTAGTTCTGCTAATCCTAATGATATTGTGGGGACTAGTAAAGTTACTCGAAGTGGAAGGATCTACTCCCCAGAAATCTCACCTCCCGCTCCCGAAATTCGAGGAAAAAGACCAGTCAATCCTCCTCAGTCAGAGACATCGGTCGAAGTTACTTCTGAAGATGTTGCCAAACAGGAAATGGAAGAGATGCTGAAAATCATCCGTAAGAGCGATTTTGATGTAGTGGAACAATTGGGGCATACTCCGTCTAAAATCTCAATGTTGTCCTTGTTATTATCCTCTGAATCCCATGCCAATGCATTGATGAAATTCTTGAAGACCGCTCATGTGCCTCAAGAAACATCCGTCGATCAATTCGAACATTATGTTGCTAATTTGACTGTTGACAATAGCCTAGGCTTTTCCGATGCTGACCTGACGCCAGCAGGAAAGAATCACAATAAAGCTCTGCATATCTCCATCGAGTGTGAGGGGATCACCCTGGCTCACGTGTTGATCGACAACGGCTCTTCCTTGAATGTGCTCCCGAAAGCTGTACTCGATAAATTTGACTACAAAGGCATTGAACTGAAACCTAGTGATGTTGTGGTGCGTGCTTACGATGGTGCGAAGAGTGTTGTCTATGGTGAAGTGGTTCTCCCTATCAAGATAGGACCTCAAGTCTTCAACACTACCTTTCACGTGATGGACATTCGTCCCGCCTACTCCTGCTTGTTGGGGCGCCCTTGGATCCATGGGGCAGGTGCGGTAGCTTCGTCGCTTCATCAAAAGCTGAAGTATCCAATAGCAGGCATGGTTGTCACTGTATGTGGAGAAGAAGAGTATATTGTCAGTAGTGTGCAAGCCTTCAAATACGTCGAGATGGATGGTGAATTCTTTGAGACTCCTTCTCAGTCATTTGAAGTGGTTCCTCCACCCAGTCCTGTCCTTAAGCCAACTCCCCTTGTGCCCAAGGTTGTTCGTGCTCCCCCTGTCATGATCTCTCTGAAAGATGCTCAAGCCGCGATTGAAAATGGTGATCGTGCTGGTTGGGGTCAACTGATCAATGTACCGTACAAGTCTGATAAAGCTGGCCTGGGGTTTAACTCTGGAAAGATAGTCAAAAATCAGATTAATGCTATGGAAGATGCTGATAGTGATTGCGACTTGGATAGCTGGATTTTCCCAACAATTGGTGACGGACTCAACAATTGGAAGACTGAAGACATTATCCCGATTTCCTTTAGTCAGGAGTAATTGTTATTGTTTATTCTAGAATTGCAAATTTTAATTTTCTTTTACAATCAAACTTCTTAAAGCATTGTGTCTATGCCCGAGGCACAATAGCTAATTTGTTAAGGGTTTTGTCATTTTCATAAGCATATTTATATTCAATAAATCAATGGACGTTTTGCATTCAAATATTGCGCTCTTTGTCTTTCCTATTATCTTTCAAACGAGCTATGTTTTCTTACACACACGCACGTAACGAATTGCAGATCCCTATCCACTCTGGATCCTGTTGATAATAGTTCTACTACTGTTCATTATGACTTTGAAAATCCGATCTACCGAGCCGAAGATGGAAGTGAGGAAGATTGTGAAGTACCTGAAGAACTTGCCAGAATGTTACTACAAGAAGAAAGGACTATACAGCCGCATGAGGAGTCAGTTGAGACTGTAAATCTGGGTACCGAGGTGGACAAGAGAGAAGTCAAAATAGGAGCAGGCTTGGAAATCAGTGTCAAAAGAAGATTGATTCAAATGCTACATGACTATGTGGAGATTTTTGCTTGGTCTTACGAAGACATGCCAGGGCTGGATACCGATATAGTAGTGCATCGTTTGCCGACGAAGGAAGATTGTCGTCCTGTTAAGCAAAAGGTTCGTCGCATGCGTCCTGAAATGTCCGAGAAAATCAAGGCCGAAGTCATGAAACAATTCGATGCTGGTTTTCTGGCGGTTACTTCTTATCCTCAATGGGTTGCTAATGTGGTACCAGTGCCAAAGAAGGATGGTAAGGTGCGAATGTGTGTGGATTACAGAGATTTGAATAGAGCGAGTCCCAAGGATGATTTCCCACTGCCACACATTGATGTTCTGGTAGACAACACCGCTCAACACAAGGTATTCTCCTTCATGGATGGATTCTCGGGTTATAACCAGATCAAAATGGCACCTGAGGACATGGAGAAGACTACGTTTGTGACGCAATGGGGCACCTTCTGTTATAAAGTAATGCCGTTTGGTTTAAAGAACGCAGGAGCAACGTACCAGCGTGCTATGGTGGTTTTGTTCCATGACATGATCCATCATGAAATAGAAGTATATGTGGACGATATGATAGCCAGGTCTCATACTGAAGAAGAACATCTCGATCATTTATACAAACTGTTTGAGAGGCTGAAGAAATACAAGTTGAGATTGAACCCGAACAAATGCACCTTTGGAGTAAGATCTGGTAAACTCTTGGGCTTTATTGTCAGTGGTAAAGGTATTGAGGTTGACCCAGCCAAGGTGAGAGCTATTCAAGAGATGCCAGTTCCCCGTACGGATAAAGAAGTCAGAGGTTTCTTGGGACGTTTGAATTACATTGCCCGATTTATTTCCCATTTGACCGCTACTTGCAAACCCATCTTCAAGTTACTGAGAAAAAATCAAGAGATGATATGGAATGATGAATGTCAAGAAGCTTTCGACAAAATCAAGAAGTACCTCCAAGAACCTCCAATTCTGGTGCCACCAGTTGAGGGAAGACCTCTAATCATGTATTTAACCGTTTTAGAAAACTCAATGGGGTGCGTGTTGGGACAACATGACGAGTCCGGTCGAAAAGAGTATGCCATATACTACCTTAGCAAAAAGTTTACCGACTGTGAAACAAGATACTCACTGCTCGAGAAAACTTGCTGTGCTTTGGCCTGGGCTGCTCGCCGACTAAGACAGTATATGTTGAATCACACCACTTTGTTGATTTCTAAGATGGATCCTATCAAATACATATTTGAGAAACCCGCCCTCTCCGGAAGAATAGCAAGATGGCAGATGATTTTAACAGAGTATGATATCCAGTATACCACCCAAAAAGCAATCAAAGGAAGCGTGCTAGCTGATCATTTGGCTCATCAGGCCGTGAATGATTATCAGTCTATGAATTTTGAGTTCCCAGATGAGGATGTCATGCTTGTTACTGATTATGAAGAACCTGGACCGAATGAAGGACCCGAAGTGGGATCCCGATGGACTATGGTTTTTGATGGATCGTCTAACGCATTGGGCAACGGTATTGGCGTCGTGATCATTTCCCCCAAGGGTGGCCATACGCCTTTCACCGCTAGACTATGTTTTGAGTGTACCAACAATATGGCTGAGTATGAAGCATGTATTTTGGGACTCAGAGCTGCTATAGACCTGAGAATCAAGTTTTTGAGGGTGTATGGAGACTCAGCCTTAGTAATCAGTCAGGTCAAAGGAGAATGGGACACTAAACATCCGAACCTCATCCCCTATCGAGAGCAGGTGTTGACATTAATCCCATACTTTGAAGAGATCACATTCGAACATATTCCCCGAGAGGAGAACCAGTTGGCAGACGCATTGGCTACCATGTCATCTATGTTCAGAGTCAGATGGGACAATGAAGCTCCCCGGATTACCATTGAACGACTAGACGAACCAGCATATTGTTATGAACTTAACGCTGATGAAGTAGAAGAGAAGCCTTGGTTCCACGAGATAAAAAGATATTTAGAAGCTCAGGAATACCCTGAAGGGACATCCATCAATGACAGGAAATTTCTGAGGAAGTTCTCCGCTAAATTCTTTTTGAGTAATGGAATATTGTACAAACGTAACCATGATTCGACTTTGCTTCGCTGTGTGGATAGAAAGGAATCAGAGAAGATTATGGAAGACATGCACGACGGTATCTTTGGGACTCATTCTAGTGGACATACAATGGCCAAGAAGATTCTGAGGTCAGGGTATTATTGGTCTACCATGGAAACTGATTGCCACCATCACTCCAGAACTTGTCATAAGTGCCAGATCTATGCGGATAAAGTACATGTGCCTCCTGCTCCATTAAACGTGTTGACCGCGCCGTGGCCCTTTGCAATGTGGGGCATTGATATGATTGGCGAGATTAAACCTACCGCCTCTAATGGACATCGTTTCATCCTTGTTGCTATTGATTACTTCACAAAGTGGGTGGAGGCAGCCTCATTTGCTTCTGTTACTAAGAATGTGGTGGCACGATTCATCAAGAACAGCCTCATCTGCCGATACGGCGTCCCTGAGAGGATTATCACTGACAATGGCACTAATTTGAACAACAAGATGATTACTGAACTCTGCACGCAGTTCAAAATAAAACACCATAACTCTTCTCCGTACCGGCCAAAGATGAACGGCGCTGTAGAAGCGGCTAATAAGAATATTAAGAAGATTATACAAAAGATGACGGTAACATACAAAGACTGGCATGAGATGTTACCATTTGCTCTTCATGGTTATCGTACTTCCGTGCGAACTTCGACAGGGGCAACTCCTTTCTCTTTAGTCTACGGAATGGAAGCCGTTTTACCAGTGGAAGTTCAGATTCCCTCTCTAAGGATCATGAAAGAGGCGGGCTTAGACGAGGACGAATGGATTCAGACTCGACTCGATCAGATAAATTTGATGGATGAGAAGAGACTTGCGGCTGTATGTCACGGGCAGATATATCAGAAGCGCATGACCAGGGCATTCAACAAAAAGGTCAAGAGACAAGTGTATCAAATTGGCGACTTGGTAATCAAACGCATCATCCTACCACAAACTGACCCCAGAGGCAAATGGACTCCCACATACGAAGGGCCATTTGTAGTTAAGAAGGTATTCTCAGGTGGAGCCATGATACTCGCTACAATGGATGGTGAAGACTTCCCACATCCCGTGAACGCGGACATAGTTAAAAAATACTACGCATAAAAGAGACCCGCTAGATCGACGTATCTAGGCAAAAGTAAGGGCATCCCGGCGAACCAAAAGGGTTCGGGCAAAAATTAGGGATATATAAAAAAAATGTACACCCGGCAAGTCGAAAACCTGAAAAGGCGGCTTGGGCAAAAAAGGGTATCCTGGTGGACTGAAAACCTGAAAAGGCGGTCCAGGCAAAAATTAGGGATTAAAGCGTATGACTATGTCCCGTTCTCAGTCAACTTTCATCCAAGTTCGAGGGACTGACCAAGCCAATCACTTCTATCCGACAGCAAGGGATGAGATGCTCGAAGACATAATGACAGTAGTAGGCTTAAAATCAATAGGACTTCTTCCACATAGCTTTCTCTTTGTTTTCGACAATTTCCTCTTACTAGGATTTCTGTCTCCTTGTACACAAATTGCCTGTTTATAGGCCTCCTTTCAAAATCAATACAACCCTCTTTCAAAAAAAAGATGCTTTTTTTTACTTTTCTGTTTTGGTTGCGTAAATGTCCATTGATTTAATTTGAATTAATATGTGCATTTGAATATGACTGATGTTTACCAAAATACATGCATAGAATAGCAATAGCAATTACTACCCGACTTCAGGATCAAGGAAAAGGTCTAATCATGCTTCCAATGAATCCGCTACCAATTCTCTTCCCCAGCAAGCCTGTTTTTTTTTCCTCAGAAAATGGCAGTATCCCCAGGCACAGCCAGTTACTCCCCAACAGAGGTCGGCGTCACCAGACAGATTGATCATCTCATCCATCCCCAGCCAGGCTCTGTTGAATATTTCCACCATCAGACAGAAATCAAGCATCCCCAGCCGAGAAAGGGTCATCGACACAAATGTCTCAAATCAGTAGATGGGGATTTATTTTCCCCAGTAGAGTCCCCAAGCAGAACTTCTCATACGCATAACTCATTCATTACATCCTTTCACAGCATACGCATGCATACAACATTCACATTTATTTTAGCATAACACGAAACATCTCATGCATCATGACATAGCATGAAGCTAACTTTTCTTTGCAGGTTAATTATCCTCCTGATATAGTCAAAGTAGAAGGTTCATTCAGACAGACACCTTTATCAATCACATTCAAGATTCAGATACATATTTCAAATACAGTTCATGGGAACATTCATTCTGACAACACTTCGATATCCTCCTAACGATGGCATCTCTAAGCCCATCCCAGACATTTATTGCAAGTACAACATATACAGGTTATCAGATACAGCCTAACGTACGGTTCATTCTGATTCAGCCCAACATATGACTTCTTCAGCAACTCCAATGCGGTCTAACGTACGACCCATTTGGACCTTCAAATCCTCAGATGCTGCCTAGCGTACGGTACATTCAGGGGTGTAGTCTAGCGTACGACTACTTTCTTTTTCAGATGCAGCCTAACGGACGGCTCATTCTACAACTCGGATACGATCTAACGTACGATCCATTCTGAACTTCAACAACCCCAACGCGGTCTAACGTACGACCCGTTTGGACCTTACAACCCTCAGATGCTACCTAACGTACGGTACATTTCTGAAGTGTAGTCTGGCGTACGACTACCGCTTTCATCATCAGATGCGGCCTAACAGACGACTCATTCTGCGACGGTCTAACGTACGACCCGTTCGGATGTCCATCCCCTCAGATGCTACCTAACATACGGTACATTTCTGAAGTGTAGTCTAACGTACGACTACCCCTTTCATCATCAGATGCTACCTAACATACGGTACATTTCTGAAGTGTAGTCTAACGTACGACTACCCCTTCATCATCAGATCCTACCTAACATACGGTACATTTCTGAAGTGTAGTCTAACGTACGACTACCCCTTTCGTCATCAGATTCAGCCTAACGTACGGCTCATTCTGCAACTCAGATACGATCTAGCGTATGGTCCATTCTGATCCTTTATCCCCAACAGCATATGACACACTCCGACTCCCCAGCGAAGTCGGCAGCCTAATGGATGACTCATTATACGGTCTAACGTACGACCCAGTGTGGCACCCATGTCTTCAAATTGGCCTAATATACGGCGCGATCTGAAGCTTCGTCATCAAACCTCCCGGATGGCATCTTTAAGCCCATCTCCATCAAGACCAACTGTCGATTCTCAAGTGCAAATTTTGGGGCATTCTAGTGTTCAATAATCTTCCACCTCCAGACCACGAATGGCGTATACACCATTCTAACTCTCTCGGTCCAAGAATATCGAACAGGGGCAGCTGTCATACCCCAAAATTTGCCCATTAATATTTCAAGACATTTTGCAAGGCATTCCGACTCATATATAACACTGATATTGAAGAAACAAAGGCCCAGCTCACGGATGGCCCAATCCAGAAAATGGCCCAAACTGGCCTGTTCGCTACGCGCTCGCCTAGCGAAGCTGACAGACAACAAAAATTTCGGGCTTCATTCTGAGCCCAAAAAAAAAAAAAAAAAAAAAAATTTAATTAATTAATTAATTAATTAATTAATTAAATAATTAAAATAAATAAATAAATAAAATATAACAAATTATTTTGGACTTGGGTCTCCCTCATTCCAAGCCCATTACCCACGAAATTAGTCTATAAATACTGAAGTTTCAGTAGGGGAGTGACACTTGGAGTTACACTTGGAGTTACACTGGGAGATTCACTGGAAAAAAAAAAGAGGAGGAGAACAGAGAAGAACGAATAGAAGTTTTGGCATAGGAACCCTGCCTACCCGGAGAATTCAGAGTAAAGAAACCCTGAAGGCAGCCCATCTGCACCGAAGCCATCGCCGTCCAATTCCCGCTGCCTAACTTATTCCGATACTACAAGTGGTCAATCCCTTCAACCTTGAATTGGCAAACAGGTTTGCATATCTCTATTGTTTATACTTTCAATTGGCCATATCTACATATATAATGCATCATGATTAAATGTTGATATATAATTTGCTTTCGTATGGGAATTTAAATATGCCTGAATACCCTGAATGTTTGATCATGTTATTCCTGTGATAAAATGCCATAAAATTCAAAGTTCCTAACGTGGGGCTGTTTTCAAAATTCAAAATCCGTGGCCGCTCGCTAGCACCTCGCTAGGCGAGCCTGGGGCGAGTATTCGCCTGGCTTTCGCTAGGCGAGGCAGAGGCGAACGAGACAGTAGCTGACTTTTCTATTCTGTTTTTTTTTTATGTTTTATCATAGCCATGCATTATTCATCCTATCCTATTTATTGTTGTGATATTTCTCCGGTGTAATCTTCGATTGCACCCTGATTTGGTGTTCTGACATGTTTCTTTTTTGAGTTTCGTAAAGGTTCACATATCCCAGGAAAAGGTTATTGGCTAGGTATTCCACTTTATTTGTGGGATACCCTTGTGGAGTTTCACCCTAAATTAATTTTTAATGTATTAATTTCTAATGTATTAATTTTTTAATATATTATTTTTAATAATTTTAATGTGGAGTTTCATCCTAATTATATAATTAATTGTAAAACTTTGCCTTTGAATAAGTGATCTTGGACCTCTCTTTGTTACCTTACGATTACGATATTACGGTCATGTCCCGCGAACGTGGGGATACCCTTAGCAAAGACCCTTCGGTTAAATCATCATAAAATAAATTATAGTCCCTCGGATGTTGCCTTCGAATATACAACTTTGTCCCTCGATGACCCTCCGATGTTGCCTACGGTTAAAAGATGATAGTCCCTTCGAATGCTAAGATATCCTCGTAACTGTTGCCTTCAATGACCTATCGATGACCCTACGATGACCCTTAAACATCCAAAGGATAAAACTACTTATTTCTCAATAATAAGGACAGTTTTACCCTCATAAGGATAGGAAATGCTCATAAAGACCTTGGGTCGGTATAACTCTTAATTGTTGGCTCACAATCTAAAAACAATTTTCACACCTCACACCTTTCAAAATATCTTTAGAAAATCACCACTTGGTATATATTCATACTAGAATCATTACCGAGTTATATTTTTCTAAACAATTTCCAAAACTAAACGAGATAACTACTTTGTATATATTCATACAAGAATCATTACAAAGTTAAATTCTCTTTTCAAAACAATTTTTCTAAACAATTCACAAACACTTTTTTTTAAAAAAATAATATAAGTGATCGAGCAATTAAGAGCCCATGGATAACCATGGATACAAAGGGTGCTAACACCTTCCCTTTGTATAATGTACCTCCCGAACCCAAAATCTAAATTAAGGTCTTTCCTGTTCTTTTCCACCTTTCCTTATTGGATAAAAGAAAAGTCGGTGGCGACTCTTGCTAACCGCGACATTGCGATAAAAAACACAAAAAGTCCAGTTCACCGTATGACAGAGACCATAAAAAGAGTGACTATATTTTTAAATAAATTTAAACCAACTCATTTTTGATTCCTTTATTCCGCTTACTTTACATACCGATATCTAAATTAATTAGCCGGACATGCTAAACAGGCCTAAACAATTATTATGCCTAAATACAGCCATATCAGACAAACAATATTGATAAACAGCAGTACAAAGCATATATAAATTAAAACAATAAAGTAATGAACTTGTAAAATTAATAGAAATCTTGGTTGTTCCCTAACTTTGATGCTTGAACACTCCACCACAAACCGGTTAGATTTGTTCTTCACAATCTTCGATCAGACAGAAAAATAAAAACGAAGGAATAAAATACTATGACCTAACGTAAGGTTAGATCCAGTAAAAACTACACAATAGTTTCCGATGTAGAAACTAGTGTGAAAGAAAATAAATTCAATGCTTTGGAAATTAACTAGAAAAGAAAAGGAAATAAAAAAAATGCTAAGAAAGTAGAATGCTGGAAAATATATTGCTGTAAAAGCTTGCACGGCAGAAAAGAGAGAGGAACCGAAGAGAGAGCACCACTTAAGTCTATTTATATTCATCCCTTTAGTACCTGTTTCCCAAAAGTTCCTTCAGTAGGTTTTCTAGCGTGTCAACGAGTCAGAGGAAGAATAGGAGAGAACGTGCTTCTGTTACGCGTCAAAGCCAAAAAAATAGGAGTGGGGGTGTGACGTCCGTCACACCATGTGTTACGCTAGTAACACTATGCAGAGGGGCGTGACGCTCGTCACACCATGTGTGGTGGTCGTCACAGTGCTTCAGCGCTTCTCCTTGTAGTTGTGGGCTGGGCTTTAGTGGAACGCTTTTCCTAGAGAATCCTCTTTTTGCACCCCCTTTTCTTTCTTTTTCACATATGCTTCAAATAATGTTACCTGAAATAAATAGAAGGAAAATACCAAGTAATATCGAATAATATAAAATAAATCGAATGAAATAATAATATAATTTAATTAAATCGAGTCCAAAAATGTGATATAGTTTCATGTTATCAAACTCCCCCATACTTAGACTTTTGCTTGTCCTCAAGCAAGATACAATATAGAAGTCGTTTTTTTTTTAAAAATTAGCCAGATGAAATTTCTAAACACACATCAATTCGTACTAGGTTGCAAGTAAATCTCGTTTAGAAATAACCTGAGCTTAATCTTAACATCAACAACTACCGTTACAACATCAGATAACCCCGCCTTATGCAAACCAGTTCGAGTCGTGCTATTATAGCTAGTCTAGTTCTTTTACTCTTATTTCACCCGTTTTCATTCTAGCGAAATCACATTAAGCCCTTTATCTTTTCGCGCACATAGTGGAGTAACCGGTTAGCGATTCTGATCCCCTTTTAGCTAGAAGTTCTGGTACATAAGTTGGATAACTTCGTTATTTAGTCCATTGCAAATTGCGGGGGATCGGATTGTAGTCCGTCCTACCAAGTTCAGCACCAGAAACCGCTGAACCAACTCACAATGGATCGTTCATACAATGTTTTTGTAGGGTCCGCAACCGTTGGATTAAATGATCGGGTAAGGATCACCTAACTTAATTAGTGCATTTCCTGATTTTCAATATATTGTTTTGGGAATCATTCACTTATATTCATCGGCTCTCCACGTAGTTTGCTATTAAGATGGTGCCAACTTCTCGTATAAGCTACTCGGGGTTACTATAAAACTAAAAGTTCAAGGGATTGGTATAATAGGTACTTTTCCTGATCTAACATGTTGAGGTTTTTAGAGCGTTGGGGTGGTAATAATTTTTGCCTTAATTTCCCTCAAGTTTTATAAAATAAGCAACCTTTATACTTATCGAGTGTGTTAAATTTTTGTTATGGCTCAAGAAAATTGAGGGGAGTGGATAATACAGATTTTTCACACTAGGGACTCGACTTAAAATAAATATATATTATATATATATATATATATATATATATATATATATATATATATATATATATATATATAATATATATATAATATATATATATATATATATATATTAATAAGTTAATAAAAGGGAAATAACAATGAAAGGGAAATAAGATACTTGAAAGAGGAATGTTGAAAGAGAAATAATCATAACGGAAACAAAGTTTTTCCCCCCCACACTTAAATGAAACATTGTCCCCAATGTTTTAAAGAAAAGCGAAAAGAAAGGAAAAATAAATAAATATGCTCAATTCTGCCTGCGTGGGTGCTTCATAATTGTTTTTTTTTTTTATTATTATTATTATTATTTTTTGTTTTGTTTATTATATTTGCTATTGTTATATTTTTAAATTGCCATGTATGCTATTCTACTACACACCATAGTGTATATATATATTTTTCTCTAATAGGCTATGTAAGTAGTAGCATATAGTGAATATCATTACTGGTAATTGTAGATATTGCATAATAAAATAAACCAATAATGCCAATAGCTTCAATAAAATAAACATAATGTAACATTTGAAGATAGAAGAAAACATGCGAAAAGTAAATACTAAGATAAAAATAATGTTAAACGAAACTATAAATTGCCTAAAACTAAAACTAATTAACTAAAAACTTCTAGCCACTTGTAGGATCTCTGGCCGGAGGAGAAAAGGAATAAAAGTTTTATAAAATAAATTAAATGAAGAATGAATACTGAATAAAATCAAAAGAATAATCAAAGAAAAGTAATAAAAATTTGTGGGTTGTCTCCCACGAAGCGCTTTGTTTAATGTCGCAAGCTCGACATAAAACTATTAAATGTTAATCTATAAATTTAGGAGACAATACGTCTAAGTGCAGGACTTGCGAGTCTTCATTGTTTTCATCATAGTGATAATGTTTCAGACGCTGCCCGTTTACGATAAATGCTTCCATAGATTTTCCCTTAATTTCCACAGCCCCGCTAGGAAAGACATTAGTGACTTGGAAAGGGCCTGACCATCTAGAGCGTAGTTTTCCTGGGAATAACTTAAGTCTAGAGTTAAACAATAGGACTACATCGCCTTGTTTGAAAGTTTTCCTTGATATGCGTTTATCATGCCATTTTTTCGTTCTTTCCTTGTAGATTCTGGCATTTTCGTATGCGTCTTGTCTAAGTTCCTCTAATTCGTTTATATCAAGAATTCGCTTTTCACCGGCGACCTTATAGTTTAAATTTAAATTTTTAATAGCCCAATAGGCCTTATGTTCTAACTCCACTGGGAGGTGGCAAGATTTACCATAAATAAGCCTAAATGGGGTTGTTCCTATGGGAGTCTTGTAAGCGCTTTGATATGCCCATAAAGCTTCGGGTAATTTTGATGACCAGTCTTTCCTCGAGGTGGCGACTGTTTTTTCCAATATCTGTTTAATTTCTCTGTTAGACACTTCCGCTTGTCCACTGGTTTGAGGATGGTAAGGTGTCACTACTCGATGTTTTACACCATACTTAAACAATAGTTTTTCGAATATCCTAGATATGAAATGCGATCCACCATCACTGACTACTATTCTTGGGATACCAAATCTTGGAAAGATTATATTCTTAAAGAGTCTAATTACTACTCGTGTATCGTTTGTTGGAGAAGCTATAGCTTCAATCCATTTTGATACGTAGTCAACCGCTACGAGTATGTACTTGTTACCGAAAGAAGGTGGAAAAGGTCCCATGAAATCTATTCCCCACACGTCGAAAATTTCTACTTCCAAAATGCCTTTTTATGGCATCTCGTCACGTCTAGATATGTTTCCTGTGCGTTGACACCTATCGAATTTCTTGACAGCGGCATGCACATCCTTCCATATGTTTGGCCAATAGAGACCGACTTGTAGGATTTTAGAGCAGGTCTTGGATGTACTTGCGTGTCCACCATAAGGAGCGGAATGACAATGTTGGATTATACTTTCTATCTCTTCTTCAGGTATACAGCGACGGAAAATACCATCGGGGCCTCTTTTGAAAAGTAAAGGGTCATCCCAGTAATAATGTTTTATGTTATGGAAGAATCGTTTCTTTTGTTGGTAGGATAAATCAAGTGGAACCACTCCGACGGCTAAATAATTGACAAAATCAGCATACCATGGTGTAACGCATATAGCCAAGGTGGTCTCTACCTGTTCATCAGCTCTATTTTCTTCCAAATTAGCTATAAGTTTATCGTACGAGAAGTCATCGTTGATCGATGTTCTTTCCGGTTCCAGGTTTTCAAGTCTAGAGAGGTGATATGCTACTACGTTTTCAGTTCCTTTTTTATCTTTGATTTCCAAATCAAATTCTTGTAACAACAAGATCCACCTTAGGAGTCTAGGTTTAACGTCTTTTTTTGTTAAGAGGTACTTAATGGCAGCGTGGTCAGTGTAAATGATTATTTTAGCTCCGACCAAGTAAGAACGAAATTTATCTAGTGCAAATACTACTGCTAAAAGCTCTTTCTCGATCGTGGCGTAATTCATTTTCGCTTCATCTAGGCTTCTACTTGCATAATATATGACGTGAAGTTTTTTATCCTTTCGTTGTCCTAAAACAGCGCCTATGACGTAGTCACTTGCGTCACACATTATTTCGAATGGTTCATTCCAATCCGGAGTCTGCATTATGGGCGCGGAGATCAACGCTTGTTTAAGTGTTTGAAATGCTTCTAAACATTTATTGTCGAAGGTGAATTCAGCGTCTTTCATTAATAATCTGGTTAAAGGTTTAGTTATTTTAGAGAAATCTTTAATGAATCGTCGGTAAAAACCGGCATGTCCTAAGAAGCTTCGTACTTCTCTCACAGTTTTCGGAGGTTGAAGGTTTTCGATTACTTCTATTTTGGCTTTGTCTACTTCAATTCCTCTATTTGATATGATGTGTCCTAAAATAATTCCTTCTTGTACCATAAAGTGACATTTTTCCCAATTAAGTACTAGGTTTACTTTTACACATCGTTCTAGAACTCTTTCTAGGTTTTCAAGACATTCTTCGAAACTTTGTCCGCATACGGAAAAGTCATCCATAAAGACTTCCATGATGTTTTCGAGAAAATCGGTGAATATTGCCATCATGCACCTTTGGAAGGTTGCAGGAGCATTGCACAAGCCAAACGGCATTCGTCGATAAGCGAAGGTACCAAAAGAACATGTGAACGTTGTCTTTTCTTGGTCATCAGGATGAATTGGTATTTGAAAGAAGCCTGAGTAACCGTCCAGATAGCAGAAATGAGAATGCTTGGCTAATCGTTCTAACATCTGGTCTATGAATGGTAAAGGAAAATGATCTTTTCGGGTTGCTTTGTTTAGCTTCCTATAGTCAATGCACATTCTCCATCCCGATTCGATTCGTTTGGTTATAGTTTCTCCTTTTTCATTTTCGATCACGGTTATACCCCCTTTCTTTGGTACTACGTGTACAGGGCTAACCCATTTGCTATCAGATATAGGATATATGATACCTGCCTCTAATAACTTCGTTACTTCCTTCTTCACTACCTCACTCAGGATCGGGTTTAGTCTCCTCTGATGTTCCCTAGAAGTTTTACAGTCTTCTTCTAGCATGATGCGGTGCATACAAATAGAAGGACTTATTCCTTTAAGATCGGTGATGTTGTATCCTAGTGCGGTTGGATATTTTCTTAAGATATGTAGGAGTTTTTCGGTTTCGAGTTTTCCTAGGTCTGCATTGACTATCACTGGTCGTTCAAGATCTGAATCTAGGAATTCATATCTCAGATTTTTGGGAAGTGTTTTCAGGTCGAGGGTTGGTTTCTTGAGGCATTGCGTAGGATCCGATGTTATTGCTAAACATTGGTTCAGTCTGTCTTCTACACGATAGTCAGACAACTCATCATTTTCTAATTCTATTTCTTTTATGCATTCGTCGATGATATCCATGAAGTAACATGTGTCATCTATTGCAGGTGCTTTCAAAAATTTGGAAAGAATGAACTCAATTTTCTCTTCTCCTACTTCGAAAGTGAGTCGTCCTCGTTTTACGTCTATGATGGCACCATCGGTTGCTAAGAATGGTCTTCCCAATATAATGAGGGTAACTTCATCTTCTCTTATATCCATAATTATAAAATCGGTTGGGATGTAGAATTGACCTATGCGCACGGGAACGTTTTCAAGAATTCCTACGGGATATCTAACGGAACGATCTGCTAATTGCACAAACATTTTAGTTGGTCTTAATTCTCCCATTCTCAGTGTCTTGCATATGGACAAGGGCATAACACTGATACCGGCTCCTAAATCGCATAGAGCTTTGTCTACGACAAATTTTCCTATGTGACAGGGTATAGAGAAACTACCAGGATCTTTAAGTTTAGGAGGCATATTTTGGATTATCGCGCTGCACTCAGCAGTGAGTGTAACGGTTTCGCTATCTTCGAGTTTCCTTTTATTAGAAAGAATTTCTTTTAAGAACTTAGCATATGGCATCTGTGTAATAGCTTCTATAAATGGAATGGTGACCTTTAATTGTTTCAGTAGGTCAACAAATTTTTTAAATTGGCCCGCGTCTTTGGATTTAATTAGCCTTTGAGGATAAGGGATAGGTGGTTTGTAAGGTGGTGGAGGTACATAAGGTTCTTTCTTTTCTACGGTTTCCTTATTACACTCTTCCTTTTCCTTAGGTTTACTTTCTTCCTCAGTTGACTTTTTAGAGTTTTGGTTTTCAATCCTTGGGTCAAATGGTCCTTCTACCTCTGTTCCACTTCTTAATATAATTGCATGAGCGTGGCTTTTCGAGTTAGGTTGGGGCTGTCCAAGAAATGTACCAGTTGGGGCAGCAGTAGGCGCTTGTTGTTGAGCTGCTTGCGAGATTTGTGTTTCCAGCATTTTGTTATGGGTAGCCAGGGCATCTACTTTACTTGCTAGTTGTTTAATCTGTTCGTTAGTGTGTACATTCTGGTTTAAGAACTCTTTATTGGTTTGCTGTTGAGAAGCTATGAAGTTCTCCATCATGATTTCCAAGTTGGATTTCCTAGGAACGTTATTGTTAGGTGTAGATGGGGTCGACTTTTGATATCCAGGAGGTATAGCTGGGGCTTGACTGGGAGCTTGACCTGGTGCGTATAAAGCATTATTACTTTTATATGAAAAATTAGGATGGTTCTTCCAATTTGAGTTATAGGTATGCGAGTAGGGATTTCCTTGAGCATAGTTCACTTGCTCTGCTTGGATCCCTGTTAGGAGTTGACAATCTGTAGGAGTGTGACCTTGGATTCCACAGACTTCGCATTTTTTGAGTTACGGCAACCACGGTGGCTGGAGGTGATACATTCAAACTTTCAATTTTCTGGGCAAGAGCATCCACTTTTGCATTAACATGATCAAGGCTACTTATCTCGTACATGCCTCCTTTTGTTTGAGGTTTTTCTACCATTGTTCGGTCGCTTCCCCATTGATAATGGTTTTGGGCCATGCTCTCAATAAGTTGATAAGCGTCAGCGTAAGGTTTATCCATAAGCGCACCACCGGCGGCGGCGTCTATTGTTAACCTTGTGTTGTACAAGAGACCATTATAGAAGGTATGAATTACTAACCAATCCTCTAAACCATGGTGTGGACAAAATCTCATCATGTCTTTGTATCTTTCCCATGCTTCGAAAAGAGACTCGTTATCTTTCTGCTTAAATCCATTTATCTGGGCTCTTAACATAGCTGTTTTGCTTGGAGGAAAATATCAGGCAAGGAAGACTTTCTTCAACTCATTCCATGTGGTGACTGAGTTGGAAGGAAGAGACTGAAGCCATCTTCTAGCTTTATCCCTTAACGATAAAGGAAAGAGACAAAGTCAAATTGCCTTTGAAGTGACACCATTAGCTTTAACAGTATCAGTGTATTGGACAAATACGGATAAATAAAGGTTTGGATCCTCGGTAGGATTTCCAGAAAATTGGTTCTGTTGCACTGCCTGCAACAACGAAGGTTTAAGTTCGAAGTTGTTTGCTTCGATTGCGGGTGGAGCAATACTCGAATGCGGCTCATCTTGCGATGGAGCGGCGTAATCTCGAAGAGCACGAGCTGGTTCTGCCATCTCGGGTATCGGCGAAGGAAGGAGATTTTTGAGATCAGGAATTTCGATTGGAGGAAGATTGTTTGGAGCACGATACTCCCGAATTCGTCGTAAGACTCGGAGATATCGTTCAACGTTGTTGATTCGTAAGTAGTACGGTTCGCCTTGTGAGCGAGTGTGTGGCATACAAATCAACGAAAGACAAGGGAAAAATAAAAATTGCCTTAGTCTCTACAGCGTAACAGAAGAGTTACGATATCGACTAAATAAAAGTCCCTGGCAACGGTGCCAAAAACTTGATCGCGACTTTATGAGTCTATTGGGGTATTAACTGCAAGTGCACAGTCTAATCGCGTAGTTTTAAAAGATATCGATCCCACAGGGACTTAATGAATCGATATACCGTTTTTCTAAGGTTACTTCGTAAAGCTAAGGCGGATGATACTTTGATGATTAGGGGGAAAAATAAAACTAAAATTTGATCTAGATTAAATATCAAATAACACGGATATCGGTATGTAGTTCGTCGTAATTAGGGAATCAAATCTTCGTTGGTTTCTTAGTTTTAAAATAAGTCTTTTCAGTAGACACTATTGATTAAAAGTCTTTTCTCAAACTCTCGCTCTCTTGAATCAGACTATGACTTTATATTAACGTGTTCTCTCACTATTTAGTTAAATCTAAAATCACTTTTTGAAAGCAATGGAATCTATAGAAACTCTTTTTATTAAAATACTAACCGTTTAAACACCCTCGTCTCAAACTCTCGCTCTATTGACTTAGATTATATGATTAAACTTAAATGGTTAACTCTCGTCCTCACATTTAACCTTTAAAAATACTTTTTGAAAATGATTAGAATTAAATTAACTCTAAAAATTGCTTTCGCCCTGATTTAAAGTTAATGTCCAATTTACACTGTCCAGTTAAAAGCTCAAACCGTCGTTCTATTGATTTTAACTTCTTTATGTCTTTTACTCTCGTAAAAAACTTTGGTATTAACTCTGTAAATTGAGACCATAAAAAGAGTGACTATATTTTTAAATAAATTTAAACCAACTCATTTTTGATTCCTTTATTCTGCTTACTTTACATACCGATATCTAAATTAATTAGCCGGACATGCTAAACAGGCCTAAACAATTATTATGCCTAAATACAGCCATATCGGACAAACAATATTGATAAACAGCAGTACAGAGCATATATAAATTAAAACAATAAAGTAATGAACCTGTAAAATTAATAGAAATCTTGGTTGTTCCCTAACTTCGATGCTTGAACACTCCACCACAAACCGGTTGGATTTGTTCTTCACAATCTTCGATCAGACAGAAAAATAAAAACTAAGGAATAAAATACTATGACCTAACATAAGGTTAGATCCAGTAAAAACTACACAATAGTTTCCGGTGTAGAAACTAGTGTGAAAGAAAATAAATTCAATGCTTTGGAAATTAACTAGAAAAGAAAAGGAAATAAAAAAAATGCTAAGAAAGTAGAATGCTGGAAAATATATTGCTGTAAAAGCTTGCACAGCGGAAAAGAGAGAGGAACCGAGAGTGAGCACCACTTAAGTCTATTTATATTCATCCCTTTAGTAACCATTTCCCAAAAGTTCTTTCAGTAGGTTTTCTAGCGTGTCAACAAGTCAGAGGAAGAATAGGAGAGAACGCGCTTCTGTTACGCGTCAAAGCCAAAAAAATAGGAGTGGGGGTGTGACGTCCGTCACACCATGTGTTACGCTCGTAACACTATGCAGAGGGGCGTGACGCTCGTCACACCATGTGTGGCGGTCGTCACAGCGCTTCAGAGCTTCTCCTTGTAGTTGTGGGTTGGGCTTTAGTGGAACGCTTTTCCTAGAGAATCCTCTTTTTGCACCCCCTTTTCTTTCTTTTTCACATATGCTTCAAATAATGTTACCTGAAATAAATAGAAGGAAAATACCAAGTAATATCGAATAATATAAAATAAATCGAATGAAATAATAATATAATTTAATTAAATCGAGTCCAAAAATGTGATATAGTTTCATGTTATCAATGTTCGCAGCAGAAGAAGTCACAGATGATAAGCCTTAGTATCATGATATCAAGTGTTTCCTCCAAAGTCAGAAGTCCCCGCTTGGGGCATCCAAAAAAGATAAGAAGACTTTGAGAAGACTGACTAGAATTTTTTTATGAATGAAGATGTGTTGTACAAGATAACTTTTACATTGTCTTGCTCAGGTGCGTGGATAGACACGAAGTAGACATGTTAATGCAAGAAGTTCATGAATGATCCTTTGGTAATCATGCCAATGGACATGCAATGGCTACAAAGATATTAAAGGCAGGTTACTATTGGTTAAAAATAGAATTTGATTGCTATAAATTTATGTTGATAAGATTCATGTGCCTCCAACTCTTCTCAATATTATTTCATCCCCATGGACTTTCTCTATGTGGGGAGTTGACATGATTGGTATGATTGAACCCAAAGCGTCGAACGAACATCGTTTCATTCTGGTGGCTATTGATTACTTCACCAAATGGGTTGAAGCAATATCTTATGCTAATGTGACCAAGCAGATTGTGGTCAGATTTATCATGAATCAGATTATTTGTCGATATGGTTTTCCAAGTAAGATCATCATTGATAATGTGTCGAACTTAAATAATAAGATGATGAAAGAGCTTTGTGATGACTTCAAGATTGAACATCATAACTCTTCTTCTTACAGACCTAAGATGAATGGGGTTTTTGAAGCTGGAAATAAGAATATTAAGAAGATAATCCAGAAAATGGTTGTGACATATAAGGATTGGCATGAGATGTTACCTTTTGCTTTCCATGGGTATCGTACATCCGATTTCACTTCAACAGGGGAAACTCCCTTCTCTCTTGTATATGGCATGGAAGTAGTGCTCCCCGTAGAGGTTGAGATCCCATCAATGCGAGTCTTGATGGAAGCCGAATTTTCTGAGGTTGAATGGTGTTAAAACAGATATGATCAATTGAATCTTATTGAAGAGAAGAGGATGATAACTTTGTGTCATGGCCAATTATATCAAAAAAGAATGAAGAAAGAATTGGACAAGAAGGTTCGACCTCACGTATTCAGAGAAGACGACCTCGTGCTTAAAATGATCTTGTTTTTCAACACTGATTCTAGGGCAACTGGAATTCTAATTGTGAAGGGTCATATGTTATTAAGAGAGCCTTCTCTGGCGGTGCAATGACTCTTACGACTATGGATGGTGAGAATCTCCCTCGTCCTATGAATGTCGATGCAGTCAAGAAATACTTCTCATAGAAAAAATAAAAGAACAACTCGCTAAGTTGAAAACCTGGAAGATTGACTTAGGAAAAAATGAGTGTTTCGGTGGATTGAAAACTTGAAAAGGCGGTCCAGGAAAAAAATAGAGACATAAACAGAAAATAGTTATTCAGGTAGACTGAAAACCCGAGACGAAAATCTAGGAATAATGGTGTTGTTTGCAAAAGATTGGGGAGATGAGAAGAGAAATGTTTTTTTAATAATTTGTGTTTGCCAAGACTTCTTGAGTCTCATGCCTACGTACCAACAAAGTGAAATGGAGGATCAAAACCTCGTAGTTCATGGTAAAATAACAAAGATTTTTATTTTGATTCATTTTTAATGAAAGAATTTTTTTCATTTTAAGGAGAACACTCAACTAGTCACCCACAAGTATGAGAATTTTGCATCACCATGAGAAGGGCTCCAACTTGGAGAGAGATCAACAAGTATGCCACTAGTTCTCTTAAGTGGAAAAAATTTATCATAAATATTATGGGGATAGGAGAATTACATATCAACTATGGAAATGACTCATGTCTAAACTTTGATAAAAAAGTTTTAAAAGAAAAAGTGCATAAAGGGAACAAAATAGTTTGAATGAGTTATGTACTTTTTTAAGTCTTTTGAAATTGGTTTGAATATACTTAAGATGTATTAGCATTTATTAATAAAAAGATTTTGAAAATCACTTGACAAAAGTCAAAGTTTATTTGAGAGTGGTTAAGGTTTGAAAACAAGAAGGTTTTGAAAAGGAGAGAAGATTTTGAAAATTAAAGAAGGAGAGGAGATGAAGAGATTATCCTAGAACATAAAGTAAAAACTAAGGAGGAAAGATCTAACCAAGAGATAGCAAGCTTTATGACATGAGTCAAGTAATAATTCCCCTATTTGGATTAAGCCTTCACCAAGCCAAATAAGCAAAGAAATAATTCATGTATCAGATGACACCAAAATAACCGATTACGGCCATACAACGCCTCCTTTCGGATCGCGGCCACCTGCCTACACCGTTAGAGTGCGACACGCTACCGTCGACCGCCTACTCGCGGAGCATCCCGCCTTTACGGTCTAATCGATAACTCCAACCATGGAATGACGTGGCCCGTGTAAGACCCCAATTTTGACCCTAAGATCCCTTATGCAATTTCATCATATGCATTAGCATTGGGATCATCCCTTGGTATCCTCCTGAAGGAGAATAGCGATCCAAAACGCAGCGGAATTTAAAATTTTCTCCTTTAGTGATCCTTACGAATGGGCATGATCAGTGATAGAATCGTTACCTCTTGTGACAATTGAAACCTTTGATGCAGATCTACGGAGCAATCACGAACATTGAATGATGACAACGCCTCTACTCAGTCCACACGAATGGATTCCTTCAATCTCAGCGCTAGCTGCTACGAATGAAGGCTTTGAGTGAGTGAGAGAGAAACGAAATTGCAACTGTACAAATGCTTCTGCACAAGGGTTCTATTTATAGAACCACTTGTGTGGGCTGCAAGCTAAAAAGCCCACTTAAGTGTATGTGGCCCATATCTTATAATATGCTAAAATCACTTAAGCGCGTGGTACCTTACCATATTTCGTATTCTACTTATGTACACCGTACCTTACGATGTTCTACAATTCACTTAAGTGCACCGTACCTTACGGTGTTCCTTAGTTACTCTATCTCTCATCAATCCATCCTTTTGTGTGTGACCCTGTAGGTTTTCACGGCATTGGCAATTATATTAAATCACGTATTTAACATAATAAATAGTGAGCGATATCTAGCAACACATCACTGCTACCTAAGACACAAAAATGTCATGTGATCTGACAAATCCTTTTGTGATAATACTTATGTGTACACTTACCCTTTTGCCCTTATGTCTATATTGAACACAAGGCATAGACCGTGTCATCCTTGTCCAATTCAATATTGGGCCCATAGACATTTATCCTGTTACGCAGGAAGGGCAAATTCCATCTAGGTCACTCATGTCCCTTAGCATGCTTCGTGGAGTACCCATCAACCGTCTTTATGGTCATCCAGTCATGGACAATGTTTGATCAGCAATAAGGAACTCGACTCTACATCTAGGGTCCATAGTGGTTTCAGGTTGAAGGGTGGTAAACACCATTATCACCATGAGAATAACTTATGACACTTTGCATAACATTCTATATAATATTCTCATAGCGGGTCAATCCAGTATAAATATTACTCTTAATATTCATACCTATGTTTAAGACTTGATAACTCTTTATCCATGATCTATGAGATGTGATCATCAGTCTATATACATAATAGTCTTAATGCTTTAATGTTATCCCACTTCACAGTAAAGCTTGACTACAGATACTTTAAGAATAGTGCCCTTATGTTTAATGTGATCTCATGATTAAGTCACACTTGATACATTAAACGGACTTGCTATTCTAGGGATTTTATTAAACAAACATAATAAAGAAAAAGCCTTTTATTATTAATAAATAATTCGATACAAGTACCAAAAATATTGGCCTCTAGGGCTTACACCAACACCTCCTTCCGCCTTTTTTCATTGGGTTTGTTTTGGGAGAGATCACCAAGCACTATGTGAATGTATCATACTTGTATATTATCATTTTACTAACCAAAATACCAAAAATATGTCTTTGCATTTGCCTAACTCCTTTGTAGGTAGGGCATGATCTCCATTGATCTATCAAATTCATATCTAGGGTTTGAGACCCTCATGACAAAGAGCACAACCATTAATTGATCCAAGAATGGTTATGAGCATCATATATGAGTTGTATTGATTGCTACATGTTATATTGATCAAGTTTTCTTCAAGAGTTTGGAGGTGATTTTCCTTGGAAACCCTAGTTAGACTTGGTATCTTGAGTAACTTCTCCAACAAGCTATCTCACCAATTAATCAAATTTCTTAAGGGACACTTTAAAATTCATCATCTTATGCATATATGATCTACCATGAGCCCAGAACATCCAAATAATTGAAGGTTAGCAAGTTGGTTGATGGTGGTTGGCCAGATGAATTCATCTGATCAAAACTGGGTCTCCCTAGACCCTATCTCCTACAATTTTCACCATATGAAAATTATTCCAAGAGAAACTTTACTCTAAATGATATTAAAAACATCTTTCATGTTGAGACCTAGAGCTAGTTTTGCTTGGAAAATCATTTTCTATGTTGAAACATTATATGTCATTTTGTCTAAACCCTAATTTGAAAGTCAACTTCCCAAGGCCATAACTTGCTCAATTTTTATAAGATGAAAGATTTCCAAGTTGAAAAATAAAATTCAAGATGTCTACTTCAACATTTATGTTTAGAGTGAGAGATAATTCAACTTTTATGAGCATGTGATATGAGGTTACATTATAGGTCATTTTTGGCCTATACCATTGAACAAGTGATTTTTCCAAACTTCAAAAATACATAACTCTATCATTATAAATCCAAATGACATGAAATTGGTGACCGTTTTGAAGGTCTTTGAAATATCTACAACTTTTATGCAGACATGTTTTTCATTTGAAGCTTACATAAAAAGTTAAGTAAGGTGGAATATTAAGGTATATGGCTTAACACTTAGAAATTTTTTTAACATGTTGAAATTTCCAAACTTCCACCTCAAAATTCTCCATGTTCCAAGCTCCAATTGAAAACGTGTTGAACATCAAACTTGTTCCCCTTGATCCATGCTTTCCAAAGAACCCAAGTTTATGCATTTTGGACAAAGATTGCTAGGTCTGCGCATGGCTTTAACATGGCTGCATCATTGGAAAGAATCAATTGCTCAAACTTCAGTTCATAATGCCTTTCCATTCAAGCTTCATTCAGACCTCAATTGGAATCATTTTGGACCTTAATGCATTGCATTATGGGCCTGTATGTGCCCATGCACTCGTGCCATCCATATTTCCAATTTTTTGACAGATTTTGAAGTGTGCAAATATCATTCCCTTTGGCTATAAATAGAAGGCGTCTGAGCTCATTTGAAGGAGACTTTGCGCACCAGCTTTGCCCCTATTGAAACCCTCTCATTCTAAAGGAAAACTTGAGAAATTTCAATTTGAAATTCGAGTTTGAATCTCAACTGTTGGAGATTCAAGAACTCCAGGATCCAAAGCCTTGCGACCTCTCTAATCACTTCCTGCTAGCTTCTCAAGTGTGATTAGATCGTGTTTGGAGCAAGCCATATTAAGAACTGCATAACATTGAAGGTAATTTTCAGAAAACTTCATCTCTTCGATTCTCACTCAATTCAACTCAATTCTCTTGGATCTTTGGTTGTCTGAAGTCCTACTAATGTAGGCAAGAAGATTGAGTTGCTTAGAGGTCAAATCGAAGCAACTCAGTTAACACACCTCAAAATTCAACTCCTCATATCTTTTTATATACTTGGAGTTAGTTGAAATTGAGGTTAGATTCGTGCTTTACGCCATTTTTTCTTTCAGATCATATCCTCATTTTTTATTTTGGTGATGACCGAGGGTGGACCAGTAAGGTGAGGTCCACCTGAGAAGAAGACCGGAGTTACAGCTCCGAAGATGTGTTGACATCTCTCTAGACCACAGGATCCTTTTTAAATGTTTTAATCTCACGCGTTGGTTTTGATTACCATCCCTGCAGCGCATTGACTAGTGTCGATTGTGGAACGCGCGTTGAGGACCACTTGATCTGCCATCTCAATTAATGAGGGAGATCAAGTGGTCCACGTTTTTTGCTATTTTCTGATTTTCATTTAATCCTTTTATTTTCATTAATTCATATTAATTTTAATAATGATCCAAAAAATATGAGAGTTTCACCAAAAATATTCAAAAAATTTCCTCTTTCATATTTTGAATTAAAAACATTTTTTGGATCATTATTAATATTTTTCATGATTTAATTGATTTTGTGATTATTTTTAATTGTTTAAAAATACTTTTAAGTCTTTAAAAATTCTGAAATTTTTTCTCCAAGGTCCTTTGACCTTGTTTGACCTATGATAAATCTCATGGCCATTTCTTTAGTGTTTTAATGAGGTTTTAGGAATTTGACAAACCATATTTAATTTAAATGTATTATTTTAGTCTTTTTAATTTGAATAAATGCCAATTAATTGTGTTGACCAATTGTGATGACTTTTTTGATTTTGACTCTTGTTGTTGGGCCTTGGTCAAGGTTGATTTGACTTTGTCAAGTTAATATCATTGGATTTAGGGGATTGATGGAATGTACATTCCATCTCCCAAAATGAATGGATGATATTAATTTGGTAAAAGTCCTCCTTTGACCAATTTGAGTTTTATTCCATTCCCCTCCCTCTTTATCTCATTCCCCTTCTTTATGCATTCATCTCATTTGGCCTATGATATCTCAAAGTCCTAAGGCTAGTTGATTGAAAAATCAACATAAGTATGGATGCGATTAGGCCACCTCTTTTGTATATTCTTTTTGTGTGTGGTATTTTTCATGAGCATAGTCCATTATACTATGTCTCTAACATGCATTAACACCAAAATTCTATTGCCCGACCTCAAATAGTTGTGACTTCTACATAAGTCCAATTATGATTACTTTACATAGTGCTAAATTTGTGACACAAAAGGCATAGCATTCTAGTTAGTGAGATTGTAAGTGTCCCCTCTTTCATGGTATTCTGTGGAAACTTGGCTTTTTTTCCTTCCTTTGGAAGATGTCTTGGCTCAAGGATCCATGCTTGTGATAAGTGGGTTGAGTGTTCTCCAAAGAATGACTTAAAAATGAAAAGCAAAAGCAAAACAATACTAACTTCTGACTCCTTAACAACTAGCTTTTAATTTCAAGCCATTTAATTTAATGTCATTTAATTTTAGTCTTTATTCATTTGCCATTAATCATACCATTCTAATTGTTTATGTTAATGCCATTTTCATTTTGTCCATTTGGACCATATTGTGTGATATATCTTGTTTGTGTATACTTTGCTTGTTTGTGTGGTCTTTGACCATTAATGTACATAATAACAACAAAAACCCTAAAACACTTTTGTGTGGACTGCTGGCTTAATCTTGGACAGTTGGACTTAGAATCTAGGCAATATTCATATGCTAAAGGACTTGGCCAATGCCAACTTTCTGTGAAACCAAGTGCTTGCAATATAAAACTTCATCTGATACATCATTCAAGATCCTTTTGAGTTCATCTGCAACATGATCATTGTGAAGCTGTTATTTTGAACTTGTGACTTGTGGAATTCATCTGTTGCATGAGCTAATTTGAACAAGATCATGGAGTGGCTAAGCTTGGATGTGGCTATCTTTATTTGATTCCTTTGCTCTTCAAGATTGATATAATTGTGCATTTGTGTGTTGCTTGATTTTAAATGTCCAAGGGAATCTGGGTTTCTATTGACATTCTTGTCTATTGGATTGCTACCCATTGGTCAGATCTTTTCAACCCTTAACTTTTAATTTTGTGCATAGGATTAGTCTCTTCATCTTCTCCCCATTTTTAATTTCAAAATCTCTCCCTCCTTTTAAAACTTTCTTTGTTTGAACTTATTTTGTTCAAAACTTTGACCACTTTGTAAAAAGATAGAAACTTTGGCCTTATGCTATTGCATTTTCAAACTTCTTTTCTTAAATAAAATTTGTAAATAAACTTAACTATACTTGACTTAAACTTTCAGAAAAGCCAAAAAGAACTAACTCATTCAAACCATTTTTAGGCCTTTGCGCCTTTCAAACTTAATTTTATTAAAAGCAATGCATCCACTTTGAAATTTGTAAAATGAACTATGAGGTTTTGATCCCTCATTTTTATGTTGGTACGTAGGCACAAGTCCAAAGGTCTTGTCAAACACAAATATAATTAACGAATTCTTTTCTCATCCCCCATTCTATTTATTTGTAAAACATCATTTTTGTACCAACTACATATGCACACAAAAAGGGCTCCCTAGGAGTACCTAGGACACTTTGGGTGCTAACACCTTCCCTCTGTGTAACCAATCCCCTTACCTGTAATCTCTGACATTTTTTTAGTTTTGATTTGAAAACTTCTTACTTTTGGGTTTTGTTCGTACTTTTTTCCATTTTCCCTTGGAAACAATAAAAGTGCGGTGGCGACTCTTGTTATTTGATGTCTAGCTTATCCATAGCTTGATGATCATGAATTTACCGCTACAGAAATTAAATGGTGACTCTGCTGGGGAGTAGTCTCCAGTGGGTTTAGCCTACTTTTTGTGTGTATATATTTGTATATATATGTGATGTTTATATATATGATAGATGAAATTAAGTGGTGACTCTGCTGGGGAGTAGTCTCCAGTGGGTTTAACCTGTAATATCCGATAGATGAAATTAAGACTCTGGGAACTTTTTAGAACATGATCTACAGGTTTTTTATCCTTAGTTCACTCCTTTGGGATGGTTCTTACCCAAACTCCATGACCGTGACTCACAACAAACCCTTGATTCTTGGTTGATCCAATCAAGTCTTGTCAATATCAATGGAACTTAGGTGTTGATAAGGTGTAAACCATAATCCACCAAAAGGGATGATTGATCTTGACAATGACTTGATTCATCCCTTGACCTTTGTTTTCCTTGTGTGTGATCCCTTATTTGTGATTGTTGCATTCATGCATTCATGGGCATCATAACATTCATCACACGAAAAATTTCAAGAAACTGAGGTATTATTTGAAAATATTTTCAGACCATGGATTATGGACAAAGGAACACTAAGAAGTATAGTTTCAGATATCCCAACTTGAAAGAGTTAAGGAAGCTAACATCTTTTGTATTAGATCCCTTGGACTTCAAACAACATCATGGGAAGCTTTTGTCCATCTTGTCTGCTGATGTAGTTGAAGGACTTTTAAGTGTATTGGTGCAGTCCTTTGATCCTCTTTACCGTTGTTTCGCTTTCCCAAATTTTCAGCTTGTGCCTACATTGGAGGACTATTCTTATCTTTTGGGGATACCTGTTTCTAGTAGAGTGCCTTTTAGTGGATTGGAGGAGATTCCTCGATCTAGTATTATTGCTGAAGCTCTTCACTTGAAGAAGTCTGAGATAAAGGCTCATTGGGTGAAGAAAGGAGGATTGTTTGGGTTGCCATCTGATTTCCTTATCAAGGAAGCTATTGCTTTTGCTCAAGCTGGTAGTGTGGATGCTTTTGAAGCTATCTTTGTGTTTCTCATTTATGGATTGGCTTTGTTACCTAACATTGACGGTTTTGTTGATCTTAACGCCATTAGACTTTTCTTGATTGGGAATCATGTGCCTACTTTGTTGGGTGATATGTATTTTTCTTTGCATCTAAGGAATTCTAAGGGTGGTGGAACTATTGCTTGTTGTATTCCTCTTCTGTACAAGTGGTTTATTTCCCACTTGCCTCAGACACCTGCTTTTGTGGAGAACAAACAATGTCTAAGGTGGTCTCAGAGACTTATGTCTCTCACTAATGATGATATAGTTTGGTATGATCCGTCTTTGAGCAGTTTGGAGATTATTGATAGTTGTGGTGAATTCTCTAATGTGCCTCACATTGGTACACAAGGAGGAATTAACTACAACCCTGCTTTGGCTCTTCGCCAACTTGAGTTCCCCTTGAGAGACAAACCTAATAACACTTTGTTAAAAGGTCTTTTCTATCAAGAGGGTAAAGATCCCCAACATTCGAAGTAGAATATTGTGCATGCTTGGCATAATGTACATAGGAAAGGAAGATCCGAGCTTGGTCCGCGCAACTGTGTAGCTTTGGAAGCTTACACTCTTTGGGTAAAGAAAAGAGCTTTGGAATTGAAGATGCCTTATCCTTGTGAAAGACCTATGTATATGGTTGTGGTTGAGCCATCAACTCTCCCTAACCAAGATATAGAGGAGTTGGAAGACGCGCTCGCCAAGATGAAGCAAGAGAAAGATATGTGGGAAGAGCGTTTCCGTGCTTTGAGCAAGAAGCATGAAGAGTTGCAATTGGAGTCTAAGGACAAAGATGCACTTATTGAGCTACTTGAAGATCGAGTGACAAAGAGACAGAGAGAGCCAGAGTTTTCATCTTCCAGCATGCCTCAGCCTTCCGTTGCTTGGAAAAAGATTATTGATCAGCTTGTCCTCGAGAAAGACTCAGATGAAGGCTTCTTTTGAGACTGAGATCCGTCGCATTCGAAGGAAGCACGCGCATTCAGCTAGGTCTTCTGAAATTGTTGTAAGGGATCCTTAGGATGACTAGTCTCCTTTTCTCTTGTACTTTTTATTTGGTTTCTAAAATTGTACTCAGTGTAATCCTTCCAATTATATAAATGAAAAGAGATTTCTGGTCATATAAAAATTATTGCAATTGTTGTTAAATATATATTTGCAAATGGTATAGTAAATTCCTTGAAAAACCAAAATAAAATAATCAAGCATTGCATTTCATGCATCATGTTCATAAGCAGGTTTCTCTTTCGCCAGATGTCTCACTGGTGTTTCTTCTGTGCTTTAGCCAAGTTGACTCATCGATATAACACCCGCGCCAATCATCTGATAATTATGGAGCATCTAGAGAAAGAGAACAGAGAGCTGAAGGACGAGATCGCCCGCCTGATTGCCATGATGGAGTCAGTTCTTGCTGCTCAGAGCCAAGCTTCTCCAATGCCTGCAACTCCTTCTCCTCAAAGGACAGTTATTTCATAGGTGGCTACCTCAACCATGTCTGCTGCTACCTCTAATTTTGCTCCCACTATGCCTGCCAGATTCCCATGGGGAATACCGTCCAACTTTATGCCTGAAGGCTTTGCACCTACATTTGCTTCCGTGCCGGCATCTAGCCCGGTCATGTCTGTGCCACCTCCCGTTGTGCACATCTTACCTTGTGTAGAGGACACCATTTATCACTCTGAGCCGTTTGGGGGTCCGGATGTTTACGAGAAAATGGATGAAATGAAAGATCAATTTCTTGAGCTGCGCAAGGAATTGAAGACGCTAAGGGGTAAGGACTTGTTTGGAAAGAGTGTTGCTGAGTTGTGTTTAGTGCCCAACGTCAAGATCCCGGTAAAGTTCAAAGTGCCTGACTTTTAAAAGTATAAAAGGAACACTTTTCCGCTCAGTCATCTAGTGATGTATGCTCGCAAGATGTCTACTCAGACTGACAATGATCAGCTGTTGATTCACTACTCCCAAGACAGTCTGACTGGTGCTGCGCTCAGATGGCATATGGGATTAGACAGTGCAAGCGTTCATACTTTCAATGACCTGAGAGAGGCTTTTGTCAAGCAATATAAGTACAATATGGATATGGCGCCTGATAGAGACCAACTGAGGTCTATGTCTCAGAGAGATAAGGAGACGTTTAAAGAGTATGCATAGAGATGGAGGGAATTGGCTGCCCAGATCACTCCTCCCTTGGAGGAAAACGAGATGACAAAGATTTTCTGAAAAATTTGAGTTCATTTTATTATGAACGAATGATTGCTAGTGCCCCCAGTGACTTTACCGAAATGGTAAACATGGGGATGAGGCTTGAGGAAGAAGTCCGAGAGGGACGTTTGTCGAAAGATGAAGCATCGTCGAGTAAGAGATATGGTAGCAATTTTGGGAAGAAAAAGGACAATGAAGCGAATGCAATAAGCAGTGGGAGGCAGAGGAGGCCTCAGATTAGAAGGAATCCACCATCCCGTCAACATCATCATCAAGTATCTTCAGTTATCCCTATATTTTGTAATCAACAATCAACACCAGTTCAACAACAACAACAACGTCAACAACAACAATCGTAGAATTTTACCCGTCTTTGGTTCTAAAGAACCTAATCCAACCAAGAAACCTGATGCAGATTCCAGAACCACTTCCATGGTGGTATAAGCCTGAGCTCTATTGTGCTTTTCACCAAGGAGCACTCGGACACGATATATAGAATTGTTATCCACTCAAGTATGAGGTTCAGAAGCTGATGAAGAGTGGAATGGTGTCCTTAGAGGACCGTGTGCCGAACGTGAAAGCAAATCCATTGCCCGCTCATGGGAACTCTTATGTGAATATGGTGGATGGTTGCCCTGACGAATTTAAGGTTTTTGATGTGAGTTTTATCCGGAGATCCTTGGTGCAGATGCATAAGGATATTTGTTTAGTGAGCGATCGTGAACATGACCATGACGGTTGTGTTATCTGTAGTATTAACCCGAGGGGTTGCGAAGTTGTGAAAAGGGACATCCAGCGACTGATGGATGAAGGAATGATTCAAATTGTTCAATCCCGTCATGTAGACGACGATGTAAATGCCATAGTTCCCATTTTCAAGTAACCAGAAAGATTGGTAATTCAGTACGACAGCAGCAACAGTAACAATGTCAGCAATAGATCAGTATCGCCGTTGGTTATACGGTTAGCGGGCCCAGTCTCGTATTCATCTGATAAAGTTGTGTCGTATCAGTATAATGCTACAATGATAGAAGGTGGTCAAGAGGTCCCGTTGCCTACGACTAGCTCTGTGGTGAGCAATGCTGACGTTACCAAAGGTGACCCGCAGTGGTTGTGTGTTTGGGCCAGTGTTCCCAAAGGATAAGGAAGAATCAGTTGTTGGAAAGAAAGTGGAAGTGCCTATTGTAGATCCAGTTGGTGCTTCAAAGGGTAAGTCTGGTGAATCCAGCGATTCGAAGGCTAACGAGGATGATGAGGTACTTCGATTGATCAAAAGGAGTGAGTTTAATATGGTGGAGCAGCTTCTCCAAACCCCCTCAAGGATCTCAGTGTTGTCTCTTCTCATGAATTCTAAATCACACAGAGGAGCACTGCAAAGAGTTCTGGAACAAGCTTTTGTAGAACATGATGTTATAATGGATCAGTTTGATCATATTGTGGCTAACATCACTTCTTGCAACAATCTAAGTTTCTGTGATGAAGAACTCCCTGAGGAGGGTAAAAATCATAATCTGGCTTTGCACATTTCTATGAATTGCAAAAAGGATGCTTTGTCAAATGTGCTTGTTGACACCGGATCGTCACTGAATGTGCTACCAAAATCAACTCTGTCAAAGCTATCATACCAAGGAGCGCCTATGAGGTATAGTGGTGTAATCATCAAAGCTTTTGACGGTTCGCGCAAAACGGTTATTGATGAAGTGGACCTTCTAGTTAAGATAGGTCCGAGTGATTTTCAAATTACTTTTCAAGTAATGGATATCCACCCGACCTACAGTTGCTTGTTGGGAAGGCATTGGATCCATGAGGCAGGAGTTGTTACCTCCACATTACACCAGAAACTTAAATTTGTGAAGAATGGAAAGCTTGTGATTGTTGGTGGAGAGAAGGCACTGTTGGTTAGCCACCTATCATCTTTCTTTTATGTTAAAGTTGAGGATGAGGTTGAAACTCTATTCCAGGCCTTATCTATTGCCATTGAAAAGAGAATTGGGACACCTATGTCCTCATTGAAAGATGCCAAGAAGATTGTTGAAGAAGGCAATGTTGATCAGTGGGGGCGCATGGTAGAGGTCTCCGACAACAAAGGTAGAGCCGGTTTAGGGTTCCAGAAAGGTTCATCGACTGCAAGGACTGAAGATATGCAACTTAGCTTCCGTAGCGTAAGGTTCATTCATGGCAATGAACAACACTTAGCTGTTGTGCTAGAGGATGACGAAGAGGAAGACTGCACCAATTGGACTGCTGCTGATATTCCTGTTACTTTGCATCGATCTAAGTAATTGCTTTTATATGTTTTTAAAATCCTTCTCCTATGCCTAAGGGAGAAGTGAACATTGTTGGGCATTTTCAAATTGATCATTAATAAAATTAATTCTATTCATCCACATCTATGATGTCTTGTTTTTACTTTTTGCTTTATTCTGAAAATGGTAATCACAAAAAACATAAATAAACAATATAATTGTCCATCTGAATAATATTTCGTCACAAATCCACTTCTCTAAAATCAAAATATCAAATCATTATGCAGGTTGGTTCCTAACCCCATTGAATACAATGATCCTTCTCCTTCTCCAAATTTTAAATTCCTTGTGTTTGAGGCCGAGGAGGAAAGTGATGAGGAAGTGAGTGATGAATTGTCTCGTCTTCTTGAGCAAGATGAAAAGACCATTCAGCCGTTCGAATAGAAGATTGAGCTAGTCAACTTGGGTTCCGAGGATGATGTGAAGGAAGTCAAGATTGGGTCTCTTCTGTGTCCAGATGTCAAGAAGGGGTTGATTGATCTTCTTCGAGAGTATTCAGATGTGTTTGCTTGGTCCTATCAAGACATGTCTGGTTTGGATTCTGAGATTGTGGAGCATAGATTGCCGTTGAAGCCAGAATGCCCGCCAGTCAAGCAGAAGTTGAGAAGAACGCATCCTGATATGGCTGTGAAGATCAAAGAGGAAGTGCAGAAGCAGATTGACACCGGTTTCCTTGTGACCGCTGAGTATCCGCAATGGGTGGCCAATATTGTGCCTGTGCCGAAGAAAGATGGGAAAGTCCATATGTGCGTTGATAATAGAGATTTGAATAAAGCCAGTCCGAAATATGATTTCCCTCTGCCACACATTGATATGTTGGTAGATAATACTGCTAGTTCAAAGTCTTTTCATTTATGGGTGCATTTTCCGGATATAATCAGATCAAGATGGCACCCAAAGATATGGAGAAGACCACATTCATTACACCTTGGGGAACATTCTGTTATAGAGTGATGCCTTTCGGTCTAAAGAATGCTGGTGTAACTTACCAAAGAGCAATGACTACTCTTTTTCATGATATGATGCATAAAGAGATCGAGGTATATGTCGATGAAATGATTGATAAATCAATTGATGAAGAGGAACATGTTGAGCATTTGTTGAAGCTATTCCAGCGTTTGAGGAAATATAAACTCCGCTTGAATCCCAATAAGTGTACTTTTGGTGTTCGTTCTGGTAAGTTGTTGGGCTTTATTATCAGTGAGAAGGGTATTGAAGTTGATCCTGCCAAGGTCAAAGTAATACAAGAGATGCCTGCGCCCAAAACTAAGAAGCAAGTAAGAGGTTTTCTCGGTCGCTTGAATTATATCTCCATATTCATTTCCCACGTGACTGCCACATGTGCGCCTATATTCAAGCTTCTTCGGAAAGATCAGTCTTGTGATTGGACCGAAGACTTCCAAAAATCTTCTGACAGTATCAAGGAATATCTGCTTGAACCTCCTATTTTGTCTCCACCTATTGAAGGAAGATCGTTGATCATGTATCTGACTGTGCTTAATGAGAGTATGGGTTGTGTTCTTGGTCAACAACATGAGACTGGAAAGAAAGAATTTGCAATTTACTACCTCAGTAAGAAGTTCACCGACTATGAGACTCGGTATTCTATGCTTGAGAAGACTTGTTGCACATTGGCTTGGGCTGCTAAGCATCTGCGTCAGTATATGTTGAATCCTCCCACTTGGTTGATATCCAAAATGGATTCAATCAAGTATATATTTGAAAAGCCTACTTTAACTGGGAGGATTGCCCGTTGGCAGATGTTGTTATCAGAGTATGATATCGAATACCAATCTCAGAAAGCAATTAAAGGTAGTATCTTGGCTGACCACTTGGCTCACCAACCAATTGAAGATTACCAGTCAGTGCAGTATGATTTTCCTGATGAAGAGATTTTGTACTTGAAAATGAAAGATTATGATGAACCATTGCTTGAAGAAGGGCCAAAACCTGGTTCCCGTTGGGGCATGGTATTTGATGGAGCTGTTAATCAATATGGCAATGGCATTGGGACAATGATCATTACTCCTCAAAGCACGCATCTACCATTTACAACTAGATTGACTGTCAAGTGTACAAACAACATGGCAGAATATGAAGTCTGCATTATGGGGCTTGAAGAGGCCATTATTCTTAGAATCAAGTATTTGGATATCTTTGGAGATTCAACTTTGGTTGTGAATCAGATCAAAGGTGAATGGGAGACAAATCAACCCGGTTTAATACCATATAGAGATTATGCGAGGAGGATTTCAACTTTCTTTACAAAGGTTAAATTTCATCATATCCCTCGAGATGAGAACCGGATGGCAGATGCTCTTGCAACATTTGCGTCAATGGTTATAGTGAAGTATTTGAATGAGGTTCCCAATTTCTCTGTGATGCGTCTTGATAGGCCAGCTCATGTGTTTGTTGTTGAAGAGATCAAAGACGAGAAATCGTGGTATTATGACATTAAATGTTTCCTCCAAAGTCAAATTTACCCGCCTGGGGCATCTTTGAAAGATAAGAAGACTTTGAGAAGATTAGCTGGAAATTTATACTTGAATGGTGATATACTGTACAAGAGAAACTGTAGCGGTGTATTCGTCGCTATATGATCTATCGATTAAACCATAAGCTAAGAGATACATTGAAATTTCGAGTCGCCACCGCACTTTTATTTATCCAAAGGACTGGCTAAAAAGCGAACAAAAGCCTAAGAAGTTTTACACGTAGAAAACTAATAAAAAGATCAGAGATTCTGGGTAAGGGGTAAATTACGCAATGGGAAGGTGTTAGGCACCCACTACGTCCTAGGTACTCCTAGGGAGCCCTTTTCACACTTGTTATGCTAAATTGTTATTTGTTATGACAAAAATATTGTGCAAACATGATTGGGATGATGAGAAAAGAATATACAAGTTATTATTGGGTTATTGGGTTTGAACGGATGAACCCGCTGCCTACGTACCTTCCATCAAAGGTAAGGATCAAAACGCCGTAGTTCGGCTAAAAGATTTCCAAAAAGTTGGTGGATTCAGTTTTAAACACAAGCACTGAGGCTTTTCATTATCAATGGGAGAACACTCGACCAAAAACAACATCCACCATGCGAGGATAGCTTCGACGTACGAGAGGGGTTAGCCCTGTTTGAAGTACGGAAGTCTTACTATCGACTCACTAAGGATAGGCAAGATTTACATCAACCACAATGATAATTGAAACCTATGGCTAATGTGAAAAGATTAACAATGGACAAAGCCAAAACAAGTGAATGAGTGAAGTTAATTGATTGTAATTATGAAAGTGGAGTCAAAGTATGATTAAGATTGATTCAGAGAAGTATTATGAAATGAGTTTGAAAAAAAGTCAAAGACTTGGGGTCCAGGTTTTTAGTTTGAAAAGCATGAAGAAGTTTGCACAATACTCATGTCAGGTTTGAAAGTAAATGTGTGAAAAGGTTTAGGACATAATGAATGATGAATGGATGAGGATGGATAGTAAAACTTCTTAGAAGGTTCACTTCTTGAGATCATATGGGAGATGATTCAAGTGTGTCCTTTGGAATACAATGGATAATAATAAACAAACAAGCAAGAAAGCGGATATCGGATGCCAATCACTGGTCTTATGCCAATCTCCTAAAACAGAATGGGATATCAGATGCCACTCAATGGTCTTACACTAATCTCCTCAAACAAAGAAATAAAAGGCGGATACCGGATACCAATAGATGGATTTACACCAGTCTCCTAAAACAGAACAGGATATCAGATGCCACTCAATGGACTTACACTAATCTCCACAGAAGAAAACAAGAAATGGGATATGAAATGTGGAAGTTGACTGCCAATCTATCTGGACTTAGGTTAACTCCACAGTATGGTCCTAGGAAATCCGATGCCACATTACAGGGACTTACAATGGATCCTCACATACAAGAACAAAAGCAACAATATGATCACAGGAATGCAAATGCCAACTTACAGGGACTTATAATTGCAACCTCTCATACAAACAGATAAAACAAACTATGATCACAGGAAAGCAGATGCCAACTTACAGGGACTTATAACTGCAACCTCACATACAAACAAACAGATCAAACTATGATCATAGGACAACAGATGCCAACTTACAGGGACTTACAACTGTATCCTCACATACAAACAGATAAACAGAAGATATGAGTGACCAATGAGGTCTTACACTCTATCCTTCCATATCATAGGAGCAAATGCCAAAACAATGGACTTACAATTGTCCTCAATGGGTAAGCAACAATAATAGCGTCACAAAGACAAATGAAATGATCATGCATTAATGGCAATTGATGATGATGATAGATGCATAACATACAGGCAAACAAGTGCATATGAAGCAATCAGTCAATCAGTGAATATCAAACAGCACACTCTATAGCCAAACAATGGGGGCTCACACAAGAGGGTTTGACTTTGAAAGTCCACTGTAATGGGTAAAGGTCGCTCTTAACCTTGCCATTGAGAGGCTAAGGTGAAGCAGATGAAAAGGAGATGAGGGGTGTGCCTCATTGCTTCTATCTCAGATTAGAGAGAGCATCAAAGAAAGTGTGGGAGTTCAGAAAGTAGGAACTCCCTCCACATTATTGACTCGATTAGATCTTGGGTTTTTATCTCAATGCTTCAACCATGTGATGGGAGCAAAGAGAGGACACACTGAATAGTGGGGGATAGATTACTTATCCCTACCTTCCACCAATTGCCTTACTTGAAGGACTTTTCCTGCTTGGGACAATTTTAAACACACACAGGCATTGCCTCTTAAGGAGGACTTCAGACAGTTTGCCCGGTCAAATAACAGACCGGGTCTCCAGACTACATGAAGAAGAAATGTTTATACCTCAAAGCAAATGCTAAATAGCAAAGCAAGCAAGTTCAAAGAACTTAGGCAACTAAAGTACCTGAAAAAAGTCAAACTCATTAGTAAACAAGTCAACAGTCAAAATCAAAAGGAAATAAACCCAATAGTCAACCACAGAAGGACCAATTGTGCAAGGCACAAAGACTCAAGTATGTGAGTCACACCTACAAAACAAAGGTTAGCACAATATATAATTCAACTCAAGCAAATTAGAATGATCCTCAAGGCATTGGTGCTTAACCTGAAACAGATGAACTCAACATAAGCTCAGAAGACCACTAGGACTAGCCTATGGTCAAAGATGAAAGAAAAAGAGTCAAACAGCAAAGGAAAGTCAACCCAATTCATGTTCAAACATTTAATAAGCAATCTCAATTGGATTCAAACTCAAATCATGCATCATTGTCATTTTGTAAACCAAAGAAGTCAAAACATGGCAATAGGAAGCACAAATAGGTCAACAGCAAGACCTTATCCAAAAGTCAACTCAAACAATCTCAAAAATCATGAAATAAATCACACTCAATCCTAACATCTAGCATAACAAGCATGTCAAATTTCATAGCATTTGGATGAGAGGAAGGCAGTCAAGTAAAATCATGAAGTCAAACCAAATTCAAGTAAGCATGGTGAAAGTCAACAAGCATGGGTCAACTTCAAAAAATCATATCAATTTGAAAACAGAAGAGAAATGAATGAGATTAACACCAATGCAAAGCTTGCGATGTCTAGTTATCACATATGAAATTTCATGATCATACAATAAGATGTGAGAATTTCACAAAGGATTTGGCAACATGTAGCACAAAAAGTCAACAAATGACTAAGCATGGAAGAAAATTCACAATCAAATGGAAAACAGCATGATTAATTCCAAGAAAATTCATACACAAACTAGACATGTGATAGATGATTCATGCAAAATTTGGGGTCAATTGGATAAGAGGAAGCATGTGAACAAAAATTGGGAAAATACATGATCATGGTATAGCACCAAATGTAACACATAACTTCAGAAAATCATAACTCTCAATCCACAAATGATAAATGCACAAACTTTATATGGAAATGAAGGTCAATGTGTCTAGTTTCACCACAAAAAATTTCAAGCTCATTGGATGCAACATGAGTATTTCACAAAAGGAATGGCACAATGTATCATTTATGCATACATGTTGGGAAAATAATTATCATTAAAAATCCAGCCAATGGAAAATTAATTAAAATTCACAATAAAATAGAGGACACATTCATGAACATGATGGAAAAAATTGCATGATTTTTGGATAAAATTTGAATTAAAAATGAATTGTTTAAGTTGAGTGAATAATTGAATGCAATATGAACAAAAGGCATGGCAAATGGGGTCAAACCAAGGTCAACCGATGGCATAAGTGTAATATTGCGCCTCACTAATTGAAACGGCGTCGTTTCAGGGCGCCCCAGGAAATGTTCTCATTGGCTGTTGCCAATGGAACAGTAAACGTGGCCAATGAGCAACAAAGTTTCTGGGTTTAAAACCCTAGGGTTTTGCAACAGCATACATCAAATTCATGTTCATGGTTCAACATCATCTAACAGATTTCGAGCAAAACACACAATGGCATGGCATATGTACTTATGTAGCATCATAAATCACTTCCAAGCAAAAACTTCCAACATCATGGCATTGAAATACCTCGTGCAACATCACATAACCATAACCAAACACAACAAACAGCAATTCAAAAGGATTTTCATGGGCAGGGATAAGGTTTAACATGAACAGCCTGTGTTCATCACCATCAGGTAATCAATTGAAATCCAACAGAAGCAACTAATCATGGCAATGGTAATATTCACACAGCAACCAAACAACAGCATTCAACATGGTTCACATGGATTTTCTAGGCATGTTCATAAGGTTTTAAACAGCAGGGCATAATCAGCATGGCAGCACATGTTCATCAACAATAATCAAACCGAGTTCATCCAAGCAATCACAACAGCATACATTGAAATGCATCATGCAACCTGTGCAACAACAACAGCCAAAGGCAAACACGATTTTGGGTTCTCATGCATTTTTAGGATTTGGCAGCAACATACAATTCCAACATCAATTGTTCATCATTTAAGCATCAACTGTAACCAACATCAACAACCAAAACAAAGCAATGTAACCTCATCATTAACCAAACAAACACAAACATGGGAAATCTGGGCAGCTCAAGGTTTAATAGCAAGGCATTTGTTCATTGTGTTATTATCAACATTAAAACAACATTCAAGCACCAGCAGACAAACAGCATGAAAAATTACTGGACAGTTCAAGGTTTAACAGCAGCAGCATACATTCATCCTCACCATAAGCTCAAATTTCAAAATGCCCAAATCAACAAATTAAACACAGCAATAGCATTGACAAACCTCAAATAACAAGAATCCAACCATGGTTGTCATTGAATCAACAACAAATGAGCAAATCGATGGAAAATAGGTTTTGATGCAAAAATGTAAAATCAGATTTCTCCCTTATGTCACAACCATATCACATGAAACAAATTGCAGTGGAACAAGCATACCAAAATCTATCTAAAACGTCTCATGATTTAGTAAATGGCGAGGGTCGGTTACTTACTTGATTTTTAAGCAATGGAGGAAACAGTGTTGTTTGGAATGATATGAGCTGAAACAGAAGAAGATAATGCTTGGCAAAATTGAATGCTTGAAGAAGACCAGCTCAGTGATGCTCAGAACCTTGTAAATCTAGATCCACCATTTCATGTCTATGAAGAAAACAGAGCAAGAAGATGGCTGCAGGTGATGAATTGTGCTTGGAAAAGCTTCAAGATATTGTCTAGGTCATGGAACAATCAAAAGCTGCTCGAGTATTTTGGAGTTTTTTGGCAAAGAAGGAAATCGAGCCAGAATGGGAAATGAGAGAATGTGTATATTTCTGTGATGGCTGCTGTGTCTAGGGTTTCCAAATGTCAGAAAAATGCACTTTATATTGTCTGTTTTAAATTGGTTTAAGAAATGGTAAGTTGGTTTAGCTCTAATGGAATGATTTGCATTTTTGCTAATTGGCATAAAAGTGAGTATGGGAGGGTGTAGGCTGCTCAAATGGGCCTTGGTACAGACAGCAAATGACCAAACAAAATGCTGTTTGTGGTCTGCACATCAATTGTTAACATGTCCTTGCTTATTGAAACCAATTGTACAATTTGCCAACTTTGAATAAGTGTAAAATGGAGGTGTGAGTTTGGTCGAAATGGGCCTCACAACAGGCTGCTACTGACCTTTGCTTATGCTGTTTTTGGTCTGTACCAGAATTGCTAGCTTGGAGTGGTTATGTGAAGCCAATTGCCATTTTTTCAAGTTTTTGCATTTTGGTCAAAATGATGGTAAAATAGTGGTATGATGATGGTTTAAGGCTTGGAGCAAATCACAAATGACATATGAAATATCTCCCAATTGGCCAATTGGTGAAAAAAGTCTTAATTCAAAAAGTCAAAGTTTGGTCAAACTTTAATTTTAAAAGAAATAGGTCCAAAAATGCCATTTTGAATGGTAAGGTTTTGATGAGTGAAATTTATATTTTTGGAAAGAGGATGAAAAATGTGGTTTGTAGGAAAAAACCCCACCAAATTTGGCCTTATGGTTTGAGAGATATGGCTCTGTGAAGTTCAAAAATTGGTGAAAATGATTTGATCATATCTTGACAACCACACATGGGATTTGAGAGTTCTTGGACTTTTTGAAAATGGGAAGACAAGATCTTCAACTTTCATGTTGGGCAAAAATCCATTTGAAGCTTGTATCATGATGTACGTTTAAGATCAAGAAGTTTCCATTTTTGGCAGTTGAAATTACAGGTCCACTTTCTATTTCTGGAAAATTTCTGATTTGCTTGATTTTCTTCCATGATGAGGTTTGACATGATAGATGAGGCTTATACAAGCATGAATGAACTCCTTCAGATCAATTCTATCCATCAAATCTCTGATTAAATCAACAGTTGACCAAGTTTGACTTTTCTAGGGTTTTGCACTGACTGAACCTCTTCTGATGAACTCCAAACCCTAATTCCTTGAGACCTTGACTTCAAATGATGTCCCAAGATGTATGAACTCTTGATTATTGATCATGGTGCCCAAATTCTGCAAGAATGGCCACCATCCATTGCTTTGACTGACTATTGACTGACTTTGACCTAATTGCTGATGACTGCTTCAACTGCAAGCAACAAGGTTAGACTGACAATATTTTTGTACTTTTTGAATGATAAACATATGAAAGGCAAAGATATACAAATGCAAAGTATGCTTGGTGATCAAGAAACAACCCACAAGGCAATCTACCCACTAGGAGGGGACAAAGGCATGCAATGATCCTTGAGGTCATGATATGATATGATATGGGCCATGAGGGATCTTAGGGCCCAAAATTGGGGTCTTACAGAAACATCGACATGGTTTTGCTCAGATGCGTGGATAGATACGAAGCAGACTTGTTGATGACCAAAGTGCATGAAGGTTCCTTTGGTACTCATTCCAATGGACGTGCAATGGAAAAGAAGATGTTGTGAGCAGGTTACTATTGACTGACAATGGAATCTGACTGTTGCAAATTTGTGAAGAAGTGCCACAAGTGTCAAATTTATGCTGATAAGATTCATGTTCCTCCGACACTTTTGAATGTTATTTCTTCCCAATGGCCCTTCTCCATGTGGGGAATTGATATGATTGGGATGATTGAGCCCAAAGCTTCGAATGGACATCGTTTCATTTTGGTGGCAATTGACTACTTAAAAAATGGGTTGAAGCGGCATCGTATGCAAAAATAACCAAGCAAGTTATTGTAAGGTTTATCAAGAATCAGATCATATGTCGTTATGGTGTGCCAAGCAAGATCATTACTGATAATGGATCGAACTTGAATAATAATATGGTGGAAGCTCTTTGCAAAGACTTTAAGATTGCACATCATAATTCTTCTCCCTACAGACCCAAGATGAATGGGGTTGTCGAAGTTGCAAACAAGAACATCAAAAAGATTATTCAGAAGATGGTTGTAACATATAAGGATTGGTATGAGATGCTCCCATTTACTTTGCATGGGTATCGTACATCCTTCCACACTTCAACAGGGCAACCCCTTTTTCTCTTGTATATGGTATGGAAGTAGTGCTCCCCGTGGAGGTTGAGATTCCTTCATTGCGTGTGCTCATAGAAGCCAAGTAGACTGAGGCTGAATGGTGTCAGACCAGGTTTGATCAGTTGAATTTAATTGAAGAGAAGAGATTGACTGCCATGTGTCATGGTCAGTTATATCTGCAGAGAATGAAGAAACCTTTTGATAAGAAGGTCAGACCTTGTGTGTTTAGAGAAGGTGACCTTGTGCTCAAGAAGATCCTGTCATTCAAACCAGATTCTAGGGGAAAATGGAATCCTAATTATGAAGGCCCATATGTTGTTAAGAGAGCCTTTTCAGGCAGCGCCTTGATTCTTACAAGTATGGATGGTGAAGAGTTCACCCGTCCTGTGAACGCAGATGCAATCAAGAAATACATCGCCTAAAAAAAAGAAAGAAAATAACAACTCCCTAAGTTGAAAACCCGAAATGGCGGCTTAGGTAAAAATGAGCGTCTCGGTGGATTGAAAACCCGAAAGGGCGATCCAAGCAAAAATTAGAGACATAAAAAACAAAAAGAATTTCCCGATAAGTTGAGTACCCCACCTTGGGGAAACTTATGCAAAAATTGGGGATTATGGCAAGTAACTAAATTCTGCTGATCTTCAAGTTTTGGAGATACTTTGAGCACAAGGGTTGACATTGATTCCTAATTCCAGTAGCGGCCAAGAGATCAGTGGATATCAAGAGTTGGTAGAAGGATTAAGGATTATTTGTATTCAATGTAACTCTTTTCCATGTAAATTACCATTTTCAACTTTGTAAAAATCTTTTGAGTCATGTCATTTACAGACTACCATCCCATTAAATAAAGTTGAGCTTTTGTCCAATTGTTTTTACTCTTATTTACTTCAGCTAATAGTTTAAATTTTATTATGATCATTTTGGAAATTTAAATTTTTTTTAGTCAAAATCTTTTTTTCTTAAAACATATAAAAGCAAGAATTTTTCAAAGCAATTAAAAGGAAGTATCAACAACACTTCAAAGAGCAGCAAGTCCTTAAGTGCGAAACATCAGAGGTTTCCCAAGCAGTTAACCCTTCGGGTATCCCTAGTTGTTTGTGTTGATTCGGTTCCCCTGCGGAGTGTTTGTCCCCTAGCAGAGTTCCGATTCTTTTCCCCAGCTGAGTTGGTCGATTCAGTACCTTGCGGTGTGTTATTTCCCTGACAGTGTTCCCCAACGGAGTTCACGTTTCTTCAGCAGGGTTGATCTTCAATAGAGTAAGATGTTTCCCCACCAGCCACCATCCGACTCGCTCCTAGTCAGAGTTTCCTCCTTGTTTATGAGCAGCTATTTGTGTTTATCTTCTGTATGGTTGTCTCCCATTTGATATGGGTTTGACCTAAAATTCCCTGCAGGCTCAATAACTTTTCCTCTCCTAAGCAGATCTCCTCTTCCCTCGGCTAGATTTGAGCCTTTAGTTTGTTGATTTCTCTGTTCTCCAGTAGTTGTCTCCCTCTTTTTGTGGATTGACCGAGGATTATATCAATAATTCAAATTCTTTACGACACCTTTGTATCCTGTGTGATCGTTTTGTCAACATAATCATCATATATATATATATATATATATATATATATATATATATATATATATATATATATATATATATATATATATATATATATATATATATATATATATTGGCATCATCATATTTGATTGATTTGTCGATTCGAGATTCTCATTCTCTGTATGGCGGTACTTTATCCCCATACAAGTTTGGTGTTTGTCCTCCCTCAATTGTAGGGTGTCATCCCCTTAGGCAGAAAGACTTTAACCTTTCTCCTATTCCCCACTGAGTTATTTCCTTGTGGATGATTATTACTTCAGTTTCCTTCCTAGTTGATTATCTGGATGGAATCACTCCCCTTGAGTTATATCCTCATTGGGTTGAGTCTTGATTGACTATTTCTTTCTAGCTCTTACCTAGATAGATGCTTTAAGTCTCCTAAGAGCTTATTACCCAGTAACTGGTAATATTCGTCTTAGTTTGCAGTTTGTTACTTCTTGCCCAATACCCGACAAAAGTACCCTTGTTTTCCCAGCAGTGGAGTTCCCAGTAGGTTCATTTGTTTCTGATTCTCTAGGAAGTATATCCTTGATATGTTCACCCTAACCGGTGACAAATATCTTTCTCTCCCCTGCCTGAGTCTATCTTTGATATGTTCATCTTAACCGATGACGGATATTCTCATTTGTGGTGTTCTACCCAGTAAAAAGGTAGTTGTAATCCCTATTGTGTTCCCTAGAGAGTTAATCCTTGATATGTTCATCCTAACCAATGACGGATTTCCTTCTCTTTATGGTATTCTACCCAATAACTGGTAGTTGTAAACCCTACTTTTTCCCATAGAGTTTATCCTTGATATGTTCATCCTAACCGATGATGGATTTTCTCTTCGATGGTATTCTATCCAGTAACTGATAGATGTAATCCCTACTCTTCTCCCCTCACAGAGTCTATCCTTGATATGTTCATCCTAACCGGTGACGGATTTTCTCTTTGATGGTCTTCTATCCAGCATTCGATATATGTATTTCCTACTTTTTAGTTCAGTTGGTTTATCCTTGATATGTTCATCTTAATCGATGACGGATATCCTCCCTGACAGTCACATGCAAGTTCATCCTTAATATGTTCATCTTAACCGATGACAAATTTTCTTTCCTATTGAGTCTATCCTTGATATGTTCATCCTAATCGATGAAGGATATTCTCACCTTTGATCTTCTGCCCAGTAACTGGTAGTTATAAATCCTATTTTCTGCAGTTTTCTCCATCAAGGCTATTCTTACCCAGTAATCGGTAATGAATACTCCTTCCTGGTATTTCCTAGTGAGTCATCCTTAATATGTTCATCCTAATTGATGACGGATGTCCTCTCTGTCAGATATTTATTATGTCCTCACCCAGTAGTAGGCAGTAGATAATAGATTTCTGCTCCTCCTGTGTTGAAGTTTATTTCTTCCCCGGTTGAGTTGAGTGCGTGGTCCCTTAGTGGAATCGCTTTCCCTGCATGATTCAAGTATTTCAGTTTTATCCTGAATTACTCGTATCCCTTGCAGATGTTGTTGTTCCTCGACTGAGTCTTTTCCATGTTTGTATGGAATCCCTCGAGTCCCCCAACAGTTTTAAGTCGTAGCCTGGCCTACGCATAACTCCTTTTTCCCCCAGAGTCTCTGCCTCCCCAGTGAGTTTTTCTTACGAAATGCATTATACTCATGTGGACTTTCGGTATCTGATTTCTTTTCCTTTGTGGCAATATTTCCCCACAAAGAATTTACTTTTGCATTCATATCATATACACCATGACGTCTCTTAGGACCAAAATTTGTTTCTATGTTGTTATTTAAGCCCATTCTACTGAGTCGACATGAAGATTTTAACCTTCGCCTCCTCAGTTAGAATGTCCTTAAATAGGGGCAGCTGTAAGACCCCAATTTTGACCCTAAGATCCCTCATGCAATTTCATTATATGCATTAGCATTGGGATCATACATTGGCATCCTCCTTCCCCCTTTTTTCAATGGGTTTGTTTTGGGAGAGATCACCAAGAACTATGTGATTGTATCATACTTGTATATTATCATTTTACTAGCCAAAAAACCAAAAATATGTCTTTGCATTTGCCTAACTCCTTTGTAGGTAAGGCATGATCTCCATTGATCTATCAAATTCATATCTAGGGTTTAAGACCCTCATGACAAAGAGCACAACCATGAATTGATCCAAGAATGGTTATGAGTATCATATATGAGTTCCATTGGTTACTACATGTTATATTGATCAAGTTTTCTTCAAGAGTTTGGAGGTGATTTGCCTTGGAAACCCTAGTTTGACAGGGTATCTTGAGTAACTTCTCCAACAAGCTATCTCACCGATTGATCAAATTTATAAAGGGAAACTTCTAAATTCATCATCGTATGCATATATGATCTACCATGAGCCAAGAAAGTCCAAAGAATTGAAGGTTAGCAAGTTGGTTGATGGTGGTTGGCCAGATGAATTCATCTTATCAAAACTGGGTCTCCCTAGACCCTATCTCCTACACTTTTCACCATATGAAAATGATTCCAAGAGCAACGTTACTCTAAATTACATTCCAAACAACTTTCATTTTGATACCTAGATCTAGTTTTGCTTGTAAAATCATTTTCTATGTTGAAACATTATAGGTCATTTTGTCTAAACCCTAATTTGAAACTCAACTTCCCAAGGCCATAACTTTCTCAATTTTTATGAGATGAAATATTTATAAGTTTCAAAATAAAATCCAAGATGTCTACTTCAACTTTGATGTTTGGAGTGAGAGCTAATTCAACTTTTATGAGCATGTGATATGAGGTTACATTATAGGTCATTTTTTACCTATACCATTGAACAAGTGATTTTTCAGAACTTCAAAAATGCATAACTCTATCATTGTAAATCTAAATGACATGAAATTGGTGACCATTTTGAAGGTATTTGAAAGAGATACAACTTTGATGAAGACATGTTTTTCATTTGAAGCTCACATAAAAAGTTAAATAAGGTGGAATATTGAGGTATATGGCTTAACACTTAGAAATTTTTTTAACATGTTGAAATTTCCAAACTTCCACCTCAAAATTCTCCATGTTACAAGCTCCAAATGAAAAAGTGTTGAACATCAAACTTGTTCCCATTGATCCAAGCTTTCCAAATAACCCAAGTTTATGCATTTTGGACAAAGATTGTTAGATTTGCGCATGGCTTTAATAGGGTTGCATCATTGGAAAGAATCAATTGCACAAACTTCAGTTCACAATGCCTTGCCATTCAAGCTTCATTCATACCTTAATTGGAATCATTTTGGACCTTAATGCATTGCATCATGGGCCTGTACATGCCCATGCACTCGTGCCATCCACATTTCCAATTTTTGGACAGATTTTGAAGTGTGCAAATATCATTCCCTTTGGCTATAAATAGAAGGCGTCTGAGCTCATTTGAAGGAGGCTTTGCGCGCCAACTTTTCCCCCTTTGAAACCCTCTCATTCTTAAGGAAAACTTGAGAAATTTAAATTTGAAATTTGAGTTTAAATCTCAATTATTGGAGATTCAAGAACTCCAGGATCCAAAGCCTTGCAACCTCTCTAATCACTTTCTGCTAGCTTCTCAAGTGTGATCAGATCGTGTTTGGACCAAGCCACATCAAGAACTGCATAGCATTGAAGGTAATTTTCAAAAAACTTTATCTCTTCGATTCTCACTCAATTCTACTCAACTCTCTTGGATCTTTGGTTATCTGAAGTCATACCAATGTAGGCAAGATGATTGAGTTGCTTAGAGGTCAAATCGAAGCAACTCAGTTGACACACCTCAAAATTCAACTCCTCATATCTTTTTATATATTTGGGGTTAGTTGAAATTGAGGTCGGATTCGTGCTCTACGCCATTTTTTCTTTCAGATCATGTCCTCCTTTTTTATTTTGATGATGGTTGAGGGTGGACCAGTCCGGTGAGGTCCACCGGAGAAGAAGACCAGAGTTACAGCTCCGGTGATGTGTTGGCATCTCTCCAGATGACATGATCCTTTTCAAATGTTTTAATCTCGCGCGTTGGTTCTGATTACCATCCCTGCAGCGCATTGACTAGTGTCCATTATGGAACGCACGTTGAGGACCACTTGATCTGCCACCTCAATTAATGAGGGAGATCAAGTGGTCCATGTTTGTTGCTATTTTCTGATTTTCATTTTAATCCTTTTATTTTCATTAATTCATATTAATTTTAATATTGATCCAAAAAATATGAGAGTTTCACCAAAAAAAATCCTCTTTCATATTTTGAATTAAAATTATTTTTTGGATCATTATTAATATTTTTCATGATTTTATTGATTTTGTGATTATTTTTAATTGTTTAAAAATACTTTTAAGTCTTTAAAAATTCTGAAAAGTTTTCTCCAAGGTCCTTTGACCTTGTTTGACCTATGATAAATCTCATGGCCATTTCTTTGGTGTTTTTATGAGGTTTTAGGAATTTTGACAAACCATATTTAATTTAAATGTATTATTTTAATCTTTTTAATTTGAATAAATGCCAATTAATTGTATTGACCAATTGTGATTACTTGTTTGAGTTTGACTCTTGTTGTTGGGCCTTGGTCAAGGTTGATTTGACTTTGTCAAGTTAATATCATTGGATTTAGGGGATTGATGGAATGTACATTCCATCTCCCAAAATGAATGGATGATATTAATTTGGTAAAAGTCCTCCTTTGACCAATTTGAGTTTTGATCCATTCCCCTCCCTCTTCATCTTATTCCCCTTGTTTATGCATTCATCTCATTTGGCCTATGATATCTCAAAGTCCTAAGGCTAGTTGATTGAAAAATCAACATAAGTATGAATGAGATTAGGCCACCTCTTTTGCATATTCTTTTATGTGTGTGGTATGTTTCATGAGCATAGTTCATTATACTATGTCTCTAACATGCATTAACACCAAAATTCTATTACTCGGCCTCAATAGTTATGACTTCTACATAAGTCCAATTACGATTGCTAAACATAGCGCTAAATTTGTGACACAAAAGGCATAACATTCTAGTTAGTGAGATTGTAAGTCTCTCCTCTTTCATGGTATTGTGTGGAAACTTGGCCTTTTTTCCTTTCTTTGGAAGATGTCTTGGCTCAAGGATCCATGCTTGTGATAATTGGGTTGAGTGTTCTCTAAAGAATGGCTTAAAAATGAAAAGCAAAATCAAAACAATACTAACTTCTGTCTCATTAACAACTAACTTTTAATTTCAAGCCATTTACTTTAATGTCATTTAATTTTAGTCTTTATTCATTTGTCATTATTCATACCATTCTAATTGTTTATGTTAATCCAATTTTCATTTTGTCCATTTGGACCATATTGTGTGATATATCTTGTTTGTGTATACTTTTCTTGTTTGTGTGGTCTTTGACCATTAATGTACATAATAAAAAACAAAAACCCTAAAAAAAAATTGTGTGGATTGTTGGCTTGATCTTGGACAATTGGACTTAGAATCTAGGCAACATTCCTATGCTAAAGGACTTAGCCAATGCCAACTTTCTATGAAACCAAGTGCTTGCAATTTAAACTTCATCTGATATATCATTCAAGATCCCTTTGAGTTCATCTGCAACATGCTCATTGTGAAGCTATTATTTTGAACCTGTAACTTGTGGAATTCATCTGTTGCATGGGCTAACTTGAAGAAGATCATGGAGTGGCTAAGCTTGGATGTGGCTATCTTTATTTGATGCCTTTGCTCTTCAAGATTGATATAATTGTGGATTTGTGTGTTGCTTGATTTTAAATGTCCAAGGGAATCTGGGTTTCTATTGACATTTTTGTCTATTGGATTGCTACCCATTGTTCAGATCTTTTCAACCCTTAACTTTTAATTTTATGCATAGGATTAGTCTCTTCATATTTACCCCATTACTTTAATTTCAAAATCTCTCCCTCCTTTTAAAACTTTCTTTGTTTGAACTTATTTTGTTCAAAACTTTGACCACTTTGTAAAAAGATAGAAATTTTGGCCTTATACCATAGCATTTTCAAACTTCTTTTCTTAAATCAAATTTGTAAATAAACTTAACTATACTTGACTTAAACTTTCAGAAAAGCCAAAAAGAACTAACTCATTCAAACCATTTTTAGGCCTTTATGCCTTTCAAACTTAATTTTGTTAAAAGCAATGCATCCACTTTGAAATTTGTATCATGAACTACGAGGTTTTTATCCCTCATTTTTATGTTGGTACGTTGGCACAAGTCCGAAGGTCTTGTCAAACACAAAAATATAATTAACGAATTCTTTTCTCATCCCCCCATTCTATTTGTTTGTAAAACATCATTTTTGTACCAAATACATATGCACACAAAAAGGGCTCCCTAGGAGTACCTATGACACTTTGGGTGCTAATACCTTCCCTCTGTGTAACCAACCCCTTTACCTGTAATCTCTGACATTTTATTAGTTTTGATTTGAAAACTTCTTACTTTTGAGTTTTGTTCGTACTTTTTTCCCTTTTCCCTTGGAAACAATAAAAGCGCGATGGTGACTCTTGTTATTTGAAGTCTAGCTTATCCATAGCTTGATGATCATGAATTTACCGCTATAGCCCGCATCCCATTGGATCGCGACCACCCGCCGCTGCGAACCTATGCGGCCCACCGACCACTAGATCTCGGCCACTTGTCGTCGCCAGTTGCCGCATCATGGCGTGGTCTCTTGTCTCGACAACCATCGTGTAGCCCAATCGATAAATATGATCGTCGCCTTTCTGGGTGGTTTGCTCACTGTCGGTGCTGGCGCTAACATTGCTTCCCGGGTCCGCTGTTGCATGGCCTTCGGCTCCTCCCGAATGGTTTTTTGTTTTTTTTAATGTTCTGGTTTTACATTTTTGTCAAAATCTATTTTTTCATGTAAAATGTCCCATTTGAAAAAAAGGTTTTATTGCAATTAGGAAATTTTTGGAAATAGGTCGATTATGGGAAATTTGGGGAAAACAGAACACATTCCAGCAACATCAAAAAATTGGGAAATCAAAAGACCCAAATAGGGTCTTTCGAATCTATGGGGCAAAATCCTAACTCTAAAGAAGAAATCAAACTGCACAACATAAAATTTCATACATTCATCATCATCAACAACAAAAAGGTTTGTAAACCTACCAACAACAACACTTGAGAGACCGTAGGGGATTTTTCCCAAATCCCCTTTTCGGGTCTCATTCCCAAACCTAATTTGGCCAATTTACACATATCATATAAATTAAGAAAAAATAGGGGGAAACAAGATAAATCCTAAGGAGTTGATATGAGGATAAGGAATCATCATTATTTTGCATGCCTAAATCACCCCTAAGAAGACAAATCTCCCCTTACCTCGAAATTGCAGAGGTCTTTGTAAAGTTTAACTTTTCCTTTCTAGCGCTCTCCCTTAGGGTTCCTCGTAGCCGCTATCCAACTCTTCTCAATTTCACGTAAGTTGTTTTCCCAAATCCCAATGTTTTATTTATATAACCTAATGTGTCTTACTAATTCATAGTTTTTACCCATAATATCTCATTATTCCAAATCAACCTTGTAACTTCTCTAAAAACTCAACTTCTCCCCCATTCTCAATTTTTTTATAAATTATTATTCAAATTAAATAAATAATTAACATAAATAAATATTTAATTCAAGTAATTATTTAATTCAAGGTTTTCTCTATTTTCTACTCTTTCAACCTTTTAAAAAATAATTAAATATGTTTAATTATTTGTAATAACTTCAATAATAATCTTTTATTTTCTGCTCTTAAGTTTTATAACCCTGGTAATTATTAAACTACCAATATATCCGTTCACATTGAAAAATACCGAAATTCAAGTATAATGAATAAAATATAACAATAAATAAATAAAATACTCTATTTAAAAGTTGAGGCGTTACAACTCTTCCCCACTTAAAAGGATTTTTGCCCTAAAAAATTACCTAGCGAAAATAGATCCGGATATGATTCTTTCATCCGACTCTCTAGCTCCCATGCCAAGCTTCCTCCAGCTGGTCCTTCCAAGACCACCTTCACTAAAGTAATTTCCTTCCCTCTGAGTTGTTTCACCTATCGATCTGCAATTCTTATAGGTGATGTTTCAACAGTCAGATTCTCTCTCATTTGCACATCGTCCATCTGGATTATATGAGACAGATCAAGAATGTACTTTCGATGCTGAGAGACATGGAAAATATCATGCATGTTCAAAAGAGACGATGGCGAGGCAACCCTGTAGCCAACAACTCCAATTCTCTGGGAAATCTGATAGGGACTAATAAAACAAGGAGTAAGCTTCTTAGACTCCAAAGCCCTCCCAACACCAGTCCCATGCATGACTCTCAAAAACACATGATCGGCCTCTTGAAATTCGAGAGCCTTCTTTCGCTTATCATGATAACTCTTCTGCCTACTCCAAGATGACTTTATCTTCTCTTGAATCATCTTCACTTTCTCTATAGTTTATTGCATAATCTCTGGTCCAAGTACATCACTCTTTCCAAACTCATATCAACACAAAGGAGTCCTACACCTCCTCCCATACAATGCATCGAATGGTGTAACTCCAATACTCAAATGATAGTTTTTATTATATGTAAAGTTGATCGATGGCAGAAAACCATCCCAATCACCTCCTTGCTCTAAGATGCAAGCCCTAAAAAGATCATCCAAAGACTAGATAGTCTTCTCAATCTGGCCATCAGTTTGTGGATGATAAGCAGAACTCAACTTTAACTTAGTACCCAAACCCTCTTGTAAGCTCTCCCAAAACCTGGATGCGAATCTCAGATCTTTATTCAAAACAATACTTGATGAAATACCATGAAGCTTCACAATCACAACAACGTAGATCTCAATCAACTTCTGTAATGGAAAATTGGTCTTAATCGGAATGAAGTATACTGATTTAGTCTACCTATCTACGATCAACCAAATAGCATCAAACCCTATTGGGGTATTCATAAACCCAATCAAAAAATCCATTTATATATTGTCCCACTTCCATTCGAGAATATCCAATTGTTGCATCAGTCTAGATAGTTTCTGGTGCTCAATCTTTGACTTCTGGAAGATCAGACATGAATAAACAAACTGCGCAACATCTCTTTTCATTCCTATACACCAAAATATTTTCTTGAGGTCTTGGTACATTTTAGTATCCCCATGATGAATACTCAAATCTCTTATGTGACTCTCCTCCAAAATGGTCTTCTTAAGTTCTGGTACATCAGGTACACAATCTCTATTATGAAAGTTTAGGATCCCTTTCTCGTAAAATCTAAAATCTTCATCTTCATCAACCGATGACAGATGATCCATCAAGGTTACATCCATATTATGAATCTCTTTAATCTCATCAATAAAACTACTACTCAACTTTAACATGCCCAATTTCACACTATCCGCAATCACCTCGCACACCAAACTAAATCTCTGAATTGTTCTATCAAATCCAACTCTCTAACCATCAATGTCTCTATGTGAAAGAACTTCTGAATCAAAGCATCTTCTACGACACTGGCTTTATCTAAATGGTATTTCAAACCAAAGTCATACTCCTTCAAAAACTCGAACGATCTCATCTGCCTCATATTCAACTCCTTCTGATCGAACAGATAATTCAAACTCTTGTAGTCACTGAATACTTCGAATTTAAAACCATACAAATAATTTAAGGTTGAGAAAAACAAGAAAGGTGGGTTTGAATTATTTTCAGAATAATTAAAAACTTTTTGCAACACTAAACACACAAAGATAAATGCTAACAACACAAGGAGTTTATCCTGGTTCGCTTGAAAATGAAAGCTACTCCAATCCACCCGACCAAGGTGATTTCACCTTCAATAAGGAATTAATCCAATAATATCAAAACATTACAAAAACTTCTAGGAGTTTAACAATATCTTAGCCATCTCAAGTCTACAGACTTAAAAAAGTCACTTGAGGAATAACAACAAATTTGGAGAATTACAAGAGTTTTATCTTAACGCTTCTAGATAAGCAATATGAAAACAAGTTAAGAATAATGAGACAATGATCATACAATATGAGCAACAACTCTTGTGTAATTATAGAATATTACAATGAGAGATATGAATATATGTTATGGATTGAGAGTTGTAGATAGATGTGTTGTGGATTCAGGTGTATTCAGCATGTTGTGATGAGGCATTTATATAGTACTTTAGGATGATACCGTTGGAGGTAAATCATTGCAGATTTCTTGCCAATAATGGGAATTAAAGGTATTAAATTCCTTGTCCTTTCCATAGGAGTCATGGAACATAATCCATAATTTCCTTAGAGAGAATTGTACCATACTTAGAATGCTTCTTGATTAAGTTTTCTGACCCGGTGATGTCGGATAAAGTGTTAAGTGTGAATCAGAGTGAGTATTGTCAGAGCAGAGTCTTACAGTCTTCAGATATTCTCTTGAATAATCTTCAGATAAATTCTCTTGAATAGTCTTCAGATGTTATCTTGAATACTCTTCAGATGTAGAGTTAAACAGTCTTCAGATCTAGAGTCTTTAGATGTCAAAGTTAAACAGTCCTTAGATGTAGAGTCTTCAGATATCACAGTTGAACTGCAACGTCAGATTCTGTATATGATTTCTTCTTAGAAGTGTTCTTGTTTAGAGTTAGATTTGTTTTCTTCGTGTTGGTTCAACTTTTCTGGACTACATCAGATGCCAAATATTTGTTTCCTCATTTCCTCATATTCATTTTACCTTAGAACACTGCACTCTTAGAGAAAATTATTAGGGTACCAAATTGTCTCATTCTCTATTATCATTAAAACTTAGAGATATATTGCAGAATAAAAATCTTGTTCTAACAATCTCCCCCTTTTTGATGATGACAAAAACTCAGACTTTTGATGAAACAATGGTACTTTTAAAAGATACATATTTAAATGAATCAGAGTCAGATTGAGAATGACTCCCCCTGAGATTAGAAATCTCCCCCTAAGTCTGATACTTAGACAATTTTTAAAGACAATTGTATCAGAAATGTTTTTGGGGTGAGGGATTTCTTACCAGATCTTGTTAGGTAGTTTGCCTTGTTTTTATTTGTTTCTCAGATACAAATTCATTTCTTTCTTTGTTCAGATAAATCCTTTAAAAATATTTAGACTGCGCAATTAATTTTAATGTCAGAATGTAAGTAGTGCATTCATAGAGTTAGATATGTTATTTCATCAGAAAGGCTTCTATTCATTTCTTCCCCTTTTGTTAGACTCAAAAAGTTAACAAAAAATACAAATGATTAATTCAGAGAAAGCACAATTTCATTGATAAGTCAAAGAGATACAAAATAGAAAATCATAGAAGAAAAGGGCCTCAGAGGCAAAAACTCTTAGAAAAATTACAAGCAAATAATCCTAGAGTGCCTAAGGGTTTGGAGGAGGAGGCATCCTTTGAAGTAGCTGAGCAAGTAGATTCTGGATGTTGGAGTTGACCTGATCCTGCTGGTCGAGTATGGCTCTGACCAGTTGTTGTTCTTTTTGTAGCTCTTCCAGAGTCTTGAGGATTAGAAGAGCTAAGTCATATGTTGATTACTCACCTCGAGTCAAAGCAACCTCATTAGTCCTCTCAGCGTCTTCTGCAGCTTTGCGAGGAGCTTCAACGGCTAGTGATGCTTTAGCTTTAACTTCAGCCTCTGCAGTAGCTTTCTCAGTTGCATCCTTAGCAACAACTTCAGTAGTAGCTCTTTCTTTAGCTTCTCTCTGTGCCCTTTCAGTAGCCTCCTGCGCTAGATGCGCCTCTAGCCTCTCTTCAGCACCTCTAACATAATCATTTCTGACTTGTTCAGAAAGCCCCTCCAACTTAAAAACTTCAGATGTCATCCACCTGAGAAACCCGTTCCAATGAGTCCTTACTTCAGAAGGATTATCACTAGCCCTGGATTCGTCAGATAGTTTCCCGAGTCTTGAAGCTGAGGTCAGGTTCATAGGGTTGAGAGGTGGGTTCAGAAGGTTTATGAATGGGTTCACAAGGTTCAGAAATGAGTTCAGAGGGTTTTGAATGGTGTCAGAAGGTTCAGGTACAGACTGAGTCTTTTCAGACTCAGTTGTGGCTTGAAGTTTTGCAAGAGTTGGGGAGGGCGGGTCAGGAATATCTGAATGTTCAGAGTTAGATATTAGGTCATAATATGGAGGGGAACTGGGGTTAGAGGAGGGGTGATATGGGTTCGTTGAACATGATGGCTTCAGATATGGGGATGGATGTTGTTGTGAGATCGAATTGAGGTAGTGAAGGTGAAAATTGGTTAGGGTCAGAAGTACGGGGTTCAAAAGTTTGAGGTTCAGAAAGTGTAGGTAAAGAAATGGTAGGTTCAGAGGGAGAGATGGTGGGGGTGTTTGAGGTAGTGATGAGAGTATTTGCCTAGAACTTGAAATATCAGGAGCCTCTGAGATTGAGGACTTACCAGGTGCTGAAGAGCTCAAAGGCACAATTTGCTTTTTTGTTGCTGAAGATTCACCCAACTTCAGACTCTTTTTCTTTTTCTTCTTCTTCTTCTCAGAGGGTTCTCTCTTCCTTTTCATGAAGTTAGGTGGTTGATCTGGTAACCAATCCAAGTTGAAGCCGGATATGCCAATGCCTTGGGCTTCCATATCCTGAAGGTAGCAGGCGAAGCCCTTTGGGGGATCAATCTTAGAGAAGAGGTACATCCCATGAGATATCTCCCTTTGATCCTTCAGAGCTTCCCAAGAGGTGTCCTTTGTGGTTTTGACTCTAATCTTGTCTATTAAGCCCATGCTCCTTAGATTCTTCGCATTCATAGGCTTCCCCACGTCCATAGTGACGTCTTCCATCATATTGAGGGAGATGAGATGGTTCACCAAACCACTCTCTATCAGAACGTATGAAATTAATCTTCCCAGATGGATGTAATTTCTGGGCTTCATGTTATTTATGGTTTCTTTGAGGGAATCCCTCAGATACTTGAAGAGAAAAGAGAGAATATTTAGCTTCATCCCTTTTTACAGACAATACATAATGCACTTCTGGTCAGTATTAATGTAATCAGATGAGTTGGAAGCAGGATGATGATGGATAGTTCCCAGAATGATGTTCAGCAAAACTCTCAGATTTTGGTGAAGTTCTTTGTTCTTGGATGATTTCCCCACTGGGTTCTGAGAGAAGATGGTGGGGATAACTTCCTGGAACATATACTTTGCCCTAGGGTTTATGTTGTAGATTCTTCTTCCCCCCAGTTGTTTCCATGTTCAGAAGCTTGGCTATTAATTTCTCTGTGATCACTGTCTTGATGCCCAGAACATAAGATACGATGCAGTGATCATCGCAATCAGCGAATCTCCATAATTCCTTCATTCGGAATGTGTAAATAGGGCCATAAATATGTTTGATTTAGTTTTCCCACCCTTGGTTCTCCAGCTCTTGTGTTTAATCCATACCATTCTTCTTGAGATTTTTGAAATCAACCAACAACTCACATATCACTTCAAGTTTCTCAAATGGAGTAGCAAGGTTGATGTGAGGAGGACGATCAAGAAAATGGAGTTCTTGATAGGTGGTTATAGAAGGTGTAGCAGTTTGGGTTGCAACTTGTTGTGAGGCTTCAACTTATTGCTCAGTAGCATTCATTTCTTGTGAGTATTCAAACACTTGTTGTTGTTGAGGATTCATAATCTTGTTGAGGGAAATGAAGTTGAAGAGAAGTTGCAGAGAAGTTGTAGGTAAGGGTTTATGTAAGTTGTGAGAGTGGAAAGTGTGAATGTGGGAGTTGTGGGAATAAATATACATAAGTTTAAAACACATGCAAAGCGACAACGTTAATTTAAGAGGGAACAAGAATAATTATGATTGCTAAAAACTGAGTTGACAAGCGTGGGGAGAATTAAATGAAGCTAATGATGGGTGTCTAATCTCGAAAATATGCACACTGCTCGTGGGGATCTCAATAGTTTAGCCCTTGAGTTCTGAGCTAGATAGGTGTCTATAAGATCCAAGGTTACACATTTGAGAGACCATATGTTGATGTTTCTAGTGTCAAGAATACCACCGGGTTTCTGACTCAAAAGGTTTCTGATCATGATGTCTTATAACTTGTAGAAGTATCAGAACCTGAATCAGATAAACAACATATGTTTAAGTAAGAGTCTAGTTTAATATTTAGAGAGGAAAAACACGTGTTCAGATTCATTTTAGGCAATCTGCCATATTTATGTTTTTCAGAATGAAAAGAAATATATCTTCAACTAAGGGTTTTGTAAAGATATCAGCCCATTGATGATCTGTATCTATGAATTTTAAAATAATTATCCCTTTCTGAATATAATCTTTGATAAAATGATGTTTAATTTCTATGTGCTTCACTCTAGAATGTAAAATTGAATTCTTACTTAAACATATAGCATCAGTATTGTCACAAAAGATAGGGATGTTACTCTAATAAATTTGAAAGTCCTCAAGTTGATTCTTCATTCAGAGCATCTGAGTGCTGCATAGTGAAGCTGAAATGTATTATGCTTCTGCATTTAACAGTGCAATGGTTGATTGTCTTTTGCTTGCCCATGATATGAGGTTTCCTCCCAGAAATTGACAGTTCCCAGATGTGCTTTTGAATTCCAACCTATCTCTAGCGTAATCTGCATCACAATATCCAGAACGCCTATACTCTGATGTTTTCTTATACATCAGGCCAAGATTAGGTGTTCCTTTCAGATACCTAAGGATTCTCTTAACAATAGTTAAGTGAGATTCCCTTGGATTTGACTGAAATCTTGCACATAGACACACGCTAAATAATATATCTGGACACGAAGCAGTCAGATAAAGGAGATAACCTATCATACCACAATAGAGTTTCTGACAAACCTTTTGACTTACCTCTTCTTTCTCTAGAATGCAAGTGGGATGCATGAGAGTCTTGGCTGGTTTGCTTTCTTACATGTCAAATTTCTTCAAAATATCTTTTATGTATTTGCATTGATAGATATACATGGCTTCTGATGTTTGATTGATTTGAATCCCCAGAAAGAACTTTAGTTCTTGCGTTAGACTCATCTCAAATTCTGTCTGCATTAACTCAGAAAATTATTGGCAAATAGAAGGGTTAGCAGAACCAAATATTATGTCATCAACATAAATATGACAAATCATAAGATAATTTCTGATGTTCTTGCAGAAGAGTGTACAGTCCACTTTGCCTCTAATAAAGTCATTTTCCAGAAAAAATGAACTGAGTCTTTCATACCAAGCTCTGGGAGCTTGTTTCAGACCATAAAGAGAATTTTTAAGTTTAAAAACATGTTCTGGAATTTTTGAGTTTTCAAAGCCAAGAGGTTGATGGACATACACTTCTTCAAAAACATAACCATTCAGAAACGCGCTTTTGACGTCCATCTGAAATAATTTAATGGAATAATTTATAGCAAAAGATACAAGGAGACGAATGGATTCTAACCTTGCGACTGGAGTAAGGTTTCATTGTAGTCAATTCCTTCTTGTTGACTATAACCTTGTGCTACCAACCGTGCTTTGTTTCTGACCACCTCACCCTTTTCATTTAGTTTGTTTTTGTAGACCCATTTGGTTCCAATCACATGTGTTCCCTTGGGTCTTGGTACAAGATCCCAAACATCATTCTTGGAAAATTGATCAAGTTCTTCTTTCATTCCCAGAATCTATTCTTTGTCTTGAAGAGGTTCTTCATAGAATGTTGGCTCTATCAGAGATACTAGTCCTAAAAGTGTTTCTTTAGAAACTTTGTCTTTTCTGATTGATTGAGCTTTCAGGTGCTTCTGAAGTTCCTCTTTATGCTTCTTCAGAATCTTTTGTCTTTTCATCATAACCTGCAAGCGTGATCTCCAGATCTGCAGAATTTTCAACTAGCTTTGACTTTTTAGAGTCAAGCTTATCATCAACTCTGACATGAATTGATTCTTCCACAATTTGTGTTTATGTATTGTATACTCTATATCCTTTAGAATGTTCTGAGTATCCCAACATAATACACTTTTGTGCCTTAGAGTCAAACTTGTTCAGATTATATTTAGTATTCAGAATAAAACAGGAACATCCAAAAGGATGAAAATACGAAATGTTGGGTTTTGTTTTCTTGCACAGTTCATAAGGATTCTTCTCTAGAATAGGTCTGATGGAGATTCTATTATGAATGTAACATGTTGTATTCACAACTTTTTCCCAGAAGTGTTTAGCCACAGTAGTTTCATTGATCATGGTTCTAGCCATTTCTTGGAGAGTCCTATTCTTCCTTTCTACAACTCCATTTTGTTGTGGATTTCTAGGACAAGAGAAATAATTAGATATTCCATTAGAGTCAAAAAGTTCTTCAAAAAGTTTATTTTCAAATTCTCCACCAAGATCAATTCTGACTCTAATGATTTTAGAGTCAAATTCATTTTGAACTTTTGAACAGAAACTGGTGAGCACAGAATATGACTCAATCTTTGTCCTTAAGAATTTTACCCAAGTGAAACGACTATAATCATCAATAATGACAAGTCCATACTCCTTACAATTAATTGAGGTTGTCTTAACATGTCCAAAAAGATAAATATGTAGAAGTTCTAGAGGTCTGGAGGTAGAAATACCATTTTTGGTTTCGAAAGTTGTTTTAGAAAATTTACCTTTCTGACATGCTTCACAAAGAGCATCTGAAGAAAACTTCATCTTAGGTAGGCCTCTGACTAGCTCAAGTTTATTTAGCTGAGAAATACTCCTCAAGCTAATGTGACCCAAGCGCTTATGCCACACCCATTGCTCGTCATTCACAATTATCAAACATTTTACGTTTTGATTTTTCAAATCTGAAAGCTTTATTTTATAAATGTTGTTCTTCCTCTTTCCAGTGAAAAGGACCGTGCCATTTTTCTAATTAACAACTTTGCACGTTTTTTATTAAAGATTGTATCATAACCGTTATCACTTAATTGACTTATTGATAATAAGTTATGCATTAATCCCTCAATATAGAGGACATTAGAAATAGAGGGAAGAGGTTCATTACCAACTATTCCAGATCCTCTGATTCTTCCTTTCTGATTTCCTCCAAAGCCTACGAAGTTACATCTTTATGTTCTAGGTTTTGGAACATATGCTTTCTTCCCGTCATGTGTCACGAGCATCCAAAGTCCAGGTACCATGATTGGTGTTTTAACTCTGTTGCATAGGATATCTGCAACATACACTATTTTATCTTTTGGTACCCAGAATCTCTTGGGTCATTTAGGATTAGTTCTCCCCGAGTTTCTGAAAACTTTGGGTTTTCTAGCATTATTAAACTTCTGTGTTTGTGCATGTGTATAATGATAAGAAAAAGGAGATTTAGATTTGTTTTCTATAGAAGGTTTTATATCATCTTCATCAGAGTCATAACCAATTCATTTTTTTTTATTATGACTAACACCATAGATCATAGAAGCCATTTTGCTTCTTTCAAGTCCGTTGTTCATAAACTTTTGAAAAGCTTTTTCATATTTGTATATGATAGTGTCAGAAGTAGGTGGAGCTTTAAAAAGAGTTTCTTCAAGTTTTGAACATTTCTTGGTTGACAATTCATTTTCTTTTTCAAGAATAAAATTATTTTCTTTAAGTTTAAAAGCTTTTTTCTCAAGCTTATCACACTCTTCAACAGTCTCTTCATGAACCCTTTTCAGGTTCTTAAATTTCTGTCGTAACTTCTACTACAGGCTCAGAGATTCTGACAAACAAGCTTCCAAATCAGAACGAGAAATGTCAGAGAATACCTCTTCAGAGTCAGATTCTCTTTCAGATGAACTTCTAGAGGTATTGTCCATGAATTCTATATTTGCTTGCTCCTCTTCAGAATCAGGTTCTGAAGCTTCAGATTCAGAGTCGTCCCATGTTACCATCAGTCCTTTCTTCTTTGCTTTGGAAGAGTTCTTCTTGAAGCTTTGCTTTTTGGATATATCCTTCTTTAGCTCTGGACATTCATTTCTGTAGTTTCCAGGCTCTTTGCATTCATAACACGTCACTTCCTTGTTGGGTTTGCCTCTGGAGGTTGAATATGGACGTTCTCCCTTCTGTTTGGGCCTTCTGAAGCTGTTTTGTCTTTTTCTCTAGAGCTCTTTGATTCTTCTGGAAAGAAGAGATATTTCTTCTTCATCATCAGAATCTTCATTCTCATAGTCATCATCTTCCTCTTCAGCTTGAAAGGCTTCATTTCTTTCTGGCTTTCTTCTTTCAGATCTAGACTTTAGAGCAATAAATTTACTCTTCTTCTGAGGTTCATCTTCTTCTAGCTCTATTTCATGACTTCTGAGAGAGCTGATAAGTTCTTCAAGACTTATGTTGTTCAGATCCTTGGATAACTTCAGAGAAGTAACCATAGGTCTCCACTTCTTGGGAAGACTTCTGATTATCTTCTTGACATGATCTGTTGCAGTGTATGCTTTATCCAGAACCTTCAGTCCTGCAACTCAGGTTTGGAACCTTGAGAATATTACTTCAACAACTTCATCATCTTCCATTCTGAAGGCTTTATACTTCTGGACTAAAGCCAAAGCCTTAGAGTCTTTAACTTGATTATTACCTTCGTGAGTCATCTTCAAGGAGTCAAAGATTTGTTGGGTTGTTTCCCTGTTAGTGATCTTCTCGTATTCATTGTAAGAATTTGCGTTAAACATAATTGTTCTTGCTTTATGGTGATTCTTGAAATCACGCTTATAATCATCACTCAATCTATTTCTTGTAATGGAGATACCAATTGCAGAAATGGGTGGTTCATAACCATTAGTGACAATATTCCAGAGATCAGCATCGTAGCCTAGGAGGAAAATTTCAATTATGTCCTTCCAGTAGTAGTCAAATTTTTCTCCATCATCTCTTTCATTTGCGTTAGCCATGAAGTTTTTCTCATCCTAGGTCTCTCTACACGGTTAAGTGTTTGATTCAAAAATCAATAACAAAGTGTTAACTCATTATTTTGACGCCCACTGAAGAACTACTAAAAGGGAAATCCTATGTAGAGATGTTTCGACCATGCAGAGATGTTTCGACCGGATAGAGATGTTTCGACTGGATAGAGATGTTTCGACTGGATATGATATTAAAACGACCCAGACGAAAGTCCCTGGGTAATAAGGGCCAGCGTGCAATTAGGACTTAGAAATATTTCTTTAAATGGTTGAAGACGGTTTTCGGTTGGAGATTCAAAATTCAAATAAATGAGGGAACTTTACTCTTATCTGAAACTGTTGAAGATACACGTGGTGCATAATGGATAGTTACATCCATGCAAGGTACCATATGTCTCGACGTGATTGAAGGGCCGTTAGAAATGGTTATTTCGATTGAGTATAAATAAAGGGTCTTAGTGTTAGGATAATGGTGTGTCAAAGTGTGTACAGAGTCTGTAAATTTACCAAGTACCCGTGTGAAGAGGAACCGTAAATCAAATAATGTATGTTTGTTTACACCATTGTTAGTTATTTTAAAGCAATACCATTCATCTTTATTTTTCTTCCAGAAATACATTTCTTTACTTCGTTATTTTAAACAGTCTCCTTTTACTTCGTTATTTCACAGTCTTAATATTTATTTGTTTCGAACACTTACTGTTGCCACTTGGTTATCATCATAGTCTTTTAAAATTTCTCTCCTTAATTCATATTAGCCTTTTACCGTAAGTTTTAATCACTAGTCCCACTAATATTGTCGAAGTGTTCATGATTACTAATATTCATTTTAAAAACAGTTAGCACATGTCCTAGAATCAATCTAATCGATCCTGTGAGTAACCAAATTTAGAAATTTGGAAGATCAGCGGTTGTTTACTAATTTTCAAGGTAAGCAAATTGGCACGCCCAATGGGACAGTGCCAGCGTTTTGGAAGTGTTTTTAGTTTTGGTTGTTAAGTCATTTTCCCCTCTTTTTTTGGAAGGAATTCGTTGTATGTTACTAAGGAGTGGTAAAGTAGCCATAAACAACGAACAACAACCAAAGAGAGAATCCCATACGAGAATGGCAAATGTAAATGCGCCAGATAACCAAAACTCTCAAAATCCATCAACCAGTAACATAACACCCCTTTCTTCTTCGATAGGGACGAACACGGCCACAATGCACGTGTCTGAAATAGTTCCATCTATGGTGAGTTCGATGCCTACGCATTTGATCTCCCATACTAAACCGATTTTAACTTACATCGTGCCTAGTGGGCCTTCACATACTCTCCCACCAATTAGAGATACTCCAAACAGGCCTTTGGTACCCCCTGGTTTCTCAATACCATTTGGTAGTCAAGAATAACCATACAGAATGCCAACTTCAGTGATGGCCAATTTACACAACGCTGGTTCTACTTTCTCAGAACCAGTGGTTATCATCAACTCTCCAGTACAAAGGTCTGGGGTTAACATGGGTCGAACTAACCAATCTTCAGGTTTGAGACACCAGACACAACTACCTAGTCTTATAAATAACTCCACAGAAGTATGGAGACAACAGATGGACAAAAGTAACCATGAGATGGTCCAAATGTTGACCAAAACATTGACCATCGTATTAAATCCTCTGATTCAAAATAAAGCTCAGTCGAACCAATAGATGACAGCGCAGGTGGCACGAATGTCTGAATTCTTGGGTGTACCACAACCCCAGCGACACCCTCCTAGGATTGGGTAAGAGAAAACCAAGGGGGCACTTTTGAAGAAGACCTTACTATCAACCAGATCCCACAAAATCAACTACAACCAGAGATTCTGAATTAGGGGGTAGGAGTAGTACCCCCTAGGATCGAACCACAAATACCCAGGGAACCAAGGAAACCAAGGGTAGTAATGGTAAATAGAAACCAAAACGCTGATGAAATCATACGAAAAGTTCGACATGATGATTTGGCAGCAGATAATAATCTAGCAGCCATGGTCGAGAGGATTATGGTTCGAAATGGGGTAAATTTTGGCCTTCGAAGGCCAAATTATACATCACCTCCGTCAGAGTATATCTTACAGGCAGAAGCACCCCCTAAAACCAAAATCCCCAAATTCACTAAGTTTTATGGGGATACCACTGAATCCACTATCGATCATGTGGCTAGATATTTAATTTAGGCGGGAGATATGTCAAACAATGAGAGCCTTAGGATAAAGTTTTTTCCAAGTTCTCTCACCAATAATGCCTTCACATGGTTCACCACCCTTCCCCAAAGTTCGATCCATACTTGGAACCAACTAGAGAGAATGTTCCATGAGCAGTTTTACATGGGACAAACGAAGATAAGTCTGAAGGAACTGGCTAATATCAAACGAAAGTTTACTGAGCCAATTGATGACTATCTGAATAGGTTTTGATTACTCAAAGCTAGATGTTTTGCATAAGTTCCACATGAACTGGTCGCTGGGGGCCTTGACTATTCGATTAGGAAGAAATTAGATACCCATTATTTGAGAGATATGGACCAATTGGCTGTCAGGGTTCGACAGTTAGAACGTTTGAAGGAAGAAAAGGCTAGGGAAAATAAAGGTAAAAAGGTAGCCTATGTCGATTTCAGAATTAATGATGATGAAGGGTCCTGTCATGGACTTTCAGACTTCGATGATAATGAGATCGACCTTACTGAATTGAAGCAAGGGCCACCATACGCGTGTAAAGTTTTGGCCCCTTCGAATGGAAAAAACCTTGTCAAACTAGAAAAGAATGATAAATTTCCCAAGAAAACTTATACTTTCGATGTTACAAAGTGTGTGACGAAACATTCAATTTGTTAGTCAAGGATGGTCAAATGATAGTACCCCCCGGTGCTAAAATACCTCCTTTAGAACAAAGAAAGAAAAGAGGGTTTTGCAAATATCATGGTTTTCTGGGTCATAAAACATCTCAATGTTTTTTTAGGGATCTTATGCAGAATGCCATCCAAGAAGGGAGACTCAAATTTGGAGACAAAACACGAAGCCAGAGGAAGTGAACCTAGTTGAAGTCACTGATGATTTTGACATGACTGAAGTCACTGAAGACTTTGTCAATAAACCTGTTATGGATAAGGTTTTTGAATACCTTGAGCAAGAATCTCTTAATGACTTCATCCAAAAAGTTGTGGGAGATACCACCAACAAAAACGTTGATGTATCTGACGCTGCGGACGCTGAAAGTTCTAAGCTGATGATAATCACCAAGGAAACAGTTGATGGTTTCGTACAGATAGACAAGGCCAATGAGGGCCTTCAATTACAATTTCAGAAGTTGGACATCACTGAAGATGTCAACATGGAGGTTAATATGGTCGAGATATCCCAGGAGACCTCCATGGAAGTTGACGAGGAATGTCGACAGGAAGAATATAAAAAAATCCCCTTCCCTAAAGAGGACGAAACATTGTCAGACTTCCCCCGAAGATGCCAGAAGAAGCAATCGAAAGTCATGTTATGCCCTCGGTGCAGTGATGTGTTCGACAAGAAGGCGGCTCAAAATCTCGAATGGGTAAGGAGAGTGAATCACCAAAAGGGTCACAAATCTTTTCAAAATCATCAAGTTGTTCAGTCCATAAGGCCTTTCGACCCCAGGAGATACTATGATCCAACTATTAAACCCATTTCCTTCAAACCTAGTGATGAAGTTTTGAATGGAAAGTGAGTCAAGCCAGTTGATAGCAGGAAACACGGTCAAGGGAAATGGCAGAGCTTCGAATTTGAAAGGGGTTCGTCATTAGCTTACCGTAGGGAATTTCGGGCTGACAAAAGAGCCTCCCATGTATCTGAAAACTATAAAGGAAAAAAACCCTATAACAAGGTCTCAATGGAGGAGGGAGCAGAGGAGAAGGAAAGCCCATAGGGATGCCGGTGAGAAAGATAAAGACGAGTCTAAGACCAATGTACCTGCGAAGAAAAGGGAAGACTCAATATTCGTCAAAAGAAAAGTCAATGATCCAGTAGAGGCGGCCAGAGAAAGATATAATCAAGTGGATACTGAACATGAAATGCTGACTGATAATTTTGACTCAGAATCTGAGGCTTCTCTAGACATTTTAGTTGGTGTGGTGTATATGATGCCCAGGGACTTCGACGATCACAAAGGTCGAAGATACCGATAACATCACGGAGAGAGAAATGGTTGCTCATAAGCCAGTATGCTCCTACGTGATGAATAATGGTTGCGTTGAAGATCAAAATGCCTTCTTCGAGAGACCCAATGAGGCTATGAAGAGTCATCTTAAGCCTCTCTTCATTACTGGAAAGGTCGAAGACGTTCCCATTAATAAAATCTTGGGGGACTGTGGCGCGTCCATGAATTTTATTCCTCATCACATGCTGAGGAAAATTGGAAAGTATGACACTAATGCCAAACCTCATAATATGGTTCTTACTAACTACGAAGGTAAAGTGGGTTCCACCCTTGGTGTCATCCAAGTCGAATTAACCGTAGGAACAGTCACAAGATCCATAACGTTTATCATTGTGGAAAAGAAGGCCAATTATAATTTGTTACTTATAAGGGAGTGAATACATGGGGTCGGAGCTGTCCCATCCTCAATGCACAAGAGGATAATTATTTGATGTCCAAATGGTATTGTGGAAAATATAGAGGTATATTAAGGGTACTTCAAAACCCTATCAATCATACCGACAGACGCCAGTTCGACAAGCATTTGGCCAATATCGCCCCCTGTGATTTGGCCGATTTTGCATTCACTCCTGATGACAACGCTTATTGTTCCTTGTCATTGCACCCATACAATGGCTTTTGCTGGGATAGAGAAGTAGTGAGTGAAGATGACTTTGGATACTTAGGAGCGTTTGGAGTTGAACCCACAGGTTAGGGAAGCGAATTCAATGCTGATGACTGAGTTTGCAGCGCTAAAAAGGATTTCGGCTTACATAGCCGAAAACAAACAAAAATTGGCCTTAGAGGTTGAAGTAAAAAACATGGTTGTCGAAGCTAGTGAAATTTCTCATCCAATAGGTCCTGGGAAAGACTTTGACCCAATGCCACCTGACAAGGGTCAGAACAAAGAGCAAGTCCAGAGGCTCGATGCTATCTATGATGATGAGCCTTTGGGTTTCGAGAAGGATACGCTAGCAACAAACATTAAAATGTTGGCTTAGGATCCACTTGAGGAAGTAGACTTGGGAGATGGATTGATAAAAAGGTCAACTTACATTAGCGCCAATATCCACCCTCAACTAAAACTTGAAGTAGTCCAGTTCTTGAAAGAGTTCAAAGACTGTTTTGCATGGGACTATGATGAGATGCCTGGTTTGAGCAGAGATCTGATCGAATTGAAGTTGCCAATCAAGCCTGAAAAGAAGCCTGTTAAGTAGAACCCAAGGCGATTTACACCAACAATACTTTTGAAGATCAAAGAAGAAGTCGAAAGGCTCCTTCTTTGTAATTTCATTCGCACAACCAGGTATGTCGAATGGTTAACAAATATTGCGCATGTTGTAAAAAAGAATGGTACTTTGAGGGTTTGCATAGATTTTAGAGATCTAAAGACTGCAACCCCAATGGATGAATATTCGATGCCAGTGGCAAAAATGCTAGTCAATTCTGCTGCAGGCTATGAATATTTAAGCATGCTCGATGTATATTATGGATATAATCAAATATTTATTGCAGAAGAGGATGTCCCAAAAACAGCATTTTGATACTCTTGAGCCTTAAGCACCTATGAATGGGTGGTGATGCCTTTTGGTTTGATAAATGCTAGGGAACCCTACCAAAGAGCAATGAATTCAATCTTCCATGATTTTATAGAGACTTTTATGCAAATCTACATAGATGATATTGTCATTAAGTATGTTTCATGGAAGAGTCATATAGACAATCTTCAAATATCTTTTGAAAGGATGAGAAAGCAAGGTCTGAAAATGAATCCTCTAAAATGCGCTTTTCGTGTGCAGGCTAGGGATTTTTTAGGCTTTGTGGTCCACAAAAAGGGAATTGAAATAAACCATAATAAGACCAAGGCCATAACGGAAGCGAAAGCGCCATCAATGAAGAAAGGATTGCAGACACTACTAGGCAATATCAATTTCTTGAGGAGATTCATCTCAAACCTTAGTGGGAAGACACAAGCTTTTTCACCATTGCTTCGACTCAACAAGGAAGGGTTCGAATGGGGGCAGGCTCAACAAGAAGAATTTGATAAGATTAAAGCATACTTGAGTCATCCACCAATCCTGACGCCTCCTTGTAGAAATAAAAGTATGAAATTGTATATATCTGTGTCTGACAAGACTTTAGGGAGCATGTTGGCTCAAGAGGATGATAATGGCGCCGAAAGAGCCATCTATTACCTCAGTAGGGTCTTAAATGATGCAGAAACTAGGTATAACATAGTTGAAAAATTGTGTTTATGCTTGTATTTCTCTTGTACAAAGTTGAAGCATTATATAAAACCTGTTGATGCTTATGTTTAATCTCATTTCGACGTTATTAAGCATATGTTGTCCAAACCGATTTTGCATAGTCGAATTGGGAAATGGGCATTAGCATTAACCGAATTTTCTTTAACGTACATGCTGTAGCACCTCAAATTTGCACCTCCCATTTTGTACATTCATTTCATATTAGGTCATTAACATTAACATAGTCCACTGTATAGCATTGCATTGTCCTTTGCCCAAGTGCAAGCCATCAGACAAAATTAGGTCAAGATGATCAGGAGATCAGTCAAGCAAGCAAGCAAGTGCATTTCTCAAAGAAGCAAAGCCCTAAGGTTGATTCATCAAGTTCATATGATTATGTGATCATTTTGGAGTGGTTTGGCCAAAGATTGGATGATCAAAGCTCAACAGTCAAGCTGAATTTCATTTGAAACCCTAGAAAGTCAACTGTGGCCAACTGTGGTCAATTGTGCCTGAATTCATGGATTTGAAGGTGGGAGATGGTTTGAAAGGCTTCATTCATGTCCATACAAGTCTCATTTGACATATCAAATATCAAGATTGAAGGATTTGAGGTCAGATGAAAAGTTTCCAAAAATAGCAAGTGACCTGTAATTTCAAACTGCCAAAAATGGAAAGGTCTTCTCCTCAAATTTACATCATCATACAAGCTTCAAATGGAATTTTGTCCAACATGAAAGTTGAAGATCTTGCTCTCACCTTTCCAAAAAGTCCAAGAACATCCATTTCTCATTTGTGGTTGGCAAGTTATGATCAAATCATTGTCAAGAAAAGTTGAACTTCAAGGAGGCATAACTTTTGAACCATAAGGCCAATTCATGTGATTCTTTTTTGAGCAAACTCCATTTGACATGCTTTATCATAATCCATCATCACATTTCATCAAAAATCATCACATAAAAAGTCCATTTTTCACTTGACTTCATTTGAATTTTGGTGGAAAAAAGGTGAATTTGAAAAGTATGCACAATTTTCACGCCAAACCAATTCACATTGCCTTAAAACAGAAATTTGGATTTGCTGCAATTGAAATTTTACTGTTCCATTGGTCATTTTTGCATAAGGGCACTTTGGCCAATTTCCATTAACATGCTTAATTCACTAATCCACTTCATTTTGCCTAATCATGTTTAACAAGCTGGATTAACAGAAGTATAAAGCCTTAATTGTAACGGAATTCTGGATCAACTTCATCACAATTTCAGATCCAAAACTAAAATTCTCTCAAATTCTCTCAAATTTTTTCAAACTTTTTTCAACCTTTTCCATCGAAATTCTTGATTCCTCTTGCTTGTTCCTTGTTCTAATCATCTTATGCAGGCATTGTGAACATCTGTTGAAGCAAATTTTGGAAGGATCCTTGAAGAATCGCATCTGTTGCAGCTTGAGTATTCACATGGCATTTGGAGATTTCTTTGAATCTGAGCGTTGTTGAGCTGAAGTACATCATTCATTCATCTTCTGCATCATCATTAATCATCTGTTTCAAGCTTACACATCCAAAAAACTCCAAATCAAGATCTGCACTTCACACAAGGTTGGAATACGAATCCTCTAATTGTTGAAATTAGGTTATGGCTTATGTAGATCTTCTATTGTAGAGCATGTTGAACCTTATACTTTTGATTTTCATCATGTATTGAGTGAGATATTGTGAATTGAAGTTTGATGTCCAAATGTTCTTGTGATCGATCCAAGTTTGTTAGCATGAATTAAGCTTAATTGTTGTTAGATTATTGATGTGCATGAGAAGACGAGTCTATTGGTATATCATTTGTTAATTTCTGTGAGAATTGTTCATGTGCTGGAAATTGTATGAAGAATGTGATGAATACGCTCAAGAACACTGTCCAGATCGCGTTTCAATCTTCATAAGCCATGTTTGCATGATTATTTCTGTTTATGAGCCATGAGCCAACCAAACGCTGCCATGTGTGTTAGTGAAACGGCGCGTTTCACTTGAAACGCGCCAGTTTTGAATTTGTATGTGGATCGATTCCGGGTGGCATCACTTTCTTTTTGGCTTGGCATTATTTCTCTTCATTACTTCACATGTTCATCCATGCTTCCATTTCACATTTTTTATTTTTCCTTCCACCTTATAAATTCATAACTCTCTCAGTATAAATCCAAATCACATGAAGTTTTTTATGCCTTGATCCTTGCCATGTCATCTTTTTTTGATGATTTTTAATAAATTTGTGCACGGTTGGAAAAAATAATTGCCTAGGGTTTGTTCTCATATGTCATTTCTTGCACTATGCTTACCATTTTGATCATGAAATGATGATGTTTAATTGGAAATTCCTGAAATTTTGTGTGCATAATCTAGACACCTTAAGGAGCATTTTGGTATATGGTTTGTGATTTTTGCATTCCTGGTTTGTGAGATATGACATGATCATTAGAGGTGTGACAATTTGTGTCACACCATTTTTTGTGAAACTTCATGATTTTTGTTACCATGCCATATGAACTCCAAATAACCTGAATTTTTACATGTTAAATCTTCTGGATGTTAAGTTTGAATGTGAATTTTTGTGGATTTTTTGAGTGCATTTCCAATTTGATTGAGATTTTCTCCCCTGTTTGACCAATTGTTGACTTCTTATGGACATGATTTCATTTGATTTGTGAAATTCTTGTTGTTAATTGGATGGACTTGAAATTTGGCATGTGTATTATAGACATATTGAAGTTTTCCATGGCTTTAATTTCATTCATTTATCATGTTTGGTTTCTGTTTTATGCTTGCTTGAAGTTAATGCATGTTTTGGTGCCTTGTATGAGTTTGTTTGAACTTGTGTTGACTTGATGAATTTAAATGACTTGTTCCCTTGGTCCAAATGGCTTGAAATTTGGTATGATTGTCATGTTATGAATGCTGTTTGACAATGAATTTTTTGGGGATTTATTGAAATGTTTGTGAGTTGATTTGAGTTGAATCTTTCTGTTTGGTTCTATGAGCTTCAAATTGCATGTTTTGTACTCTTTGCTTCATGAAATGATAATGGTTGATGATATGAATGTGAAACCACTTGGATTTGTTTCTTATTTGATTGATATTGATTTTGATAAGTTTCATGTTCTGTTTTGACTTTTTGCTCTCATTTTGACCCTAGTCTTGTACTAGTGGTTTGTGTTCTCACATTTGAGCTTTGTTTCAGGTCAAAGAGCACAATTGCTTATGCTTGATGATGTGCACTCAATTGGAGTTGGTTTATTGCTTGTTTATGACTAACTTGAGTTTTTTTTGTAGGCATTGAGACTTATGCTTAGGCCTTGTGGCTTGCACCTTTGTGCATTAATGCTTGTTATCTGTTTGTGCTGTGGACTTGTAATTTTCTGTTTGACTTGTGTTTGTCTGGTATACTGATTATGTTGGATTGATTTCAGGTACCTTAGTTGCTACAGTTCCTTTGTGAACTTGTGTTTGCTTTGCTTGCTAGCTTAAGCATTGAGGTATAATGATCTCTTCTCCATGTAGTCTGGAAGACCTGGCCTGTTACTTGGCCAGGCACCTGTCTGAAGTCCTCCTTAAGAGGCAATGTTTGTGCTTGTTTATTTTTGTCCCTAAGCAGGAAAAGACCTTTGTTAAGGCAATTGGCAGACACAAGAGATGTGCAATCCATCTCCTGCTCTTCTGTTGAGTCGTCCCTTGGCTCACATCACATGTTGATGCCTTGTGGACATTAACCCCAAGATCTATGTTGAGTCAGTCTCATAAGTGTAGAAGGGTTCCCACTTTATGGACCCACACTTCATTGTCTGAAGCTCTCCCAGGCCAGGGATAAGAGCTGTGAAGTCTCATCTTCACTCACCCTTCATCAGCTTCACCCTAACTCTCAATGTTAGGGTTAAGAGCTAATATCACCCTGATACAGTGGCTTGTTTGTCGAGGTTGACATGACCCCTCGACTAAAGCCTAGCCTTGATGTTTGATCCCCCTGTTGGTGTGTTTAATTCATGCTGTATGTGTTTGTGTGGTATGATTGTATCCCCTAGGTTTGCTAGACTCCGCGTAGTCTCGTTTGCATGTCAATTAAGGTAGCACGGTTCCTTCGTATAAGACTTCCTTTCTTGCTTGAGCTTTCCTAAAACACAAACAAACATTATCCCCTCTTAAGGATACGTCAACTCCTTCTACTACAGGTGAGTAAGTCTCCAGAGGTCGAGCGTCCGGTAGATTGCGTAGTGACGTTGTCCACTTAAAAAATAAAAACCAACTGGAATAGTTTAGCCGAACTACGGCAACTCTGATTCTCATGTCCAGATGAGATACGTAGGCACGAGATGCGATGTCTTGTCGAGTTTGACTAACAACTAACACTAATTCTTGTCTCCCGCCCTCGTTGCGATTGAGACCTTCCCTTTCTCTTGCCCTAGTTGCAATCGAGACCCTTCTTCTTCCTGTGTTGGTGCGGAGTCTGACGTAAGTCCAGCGATTGGCAGTCGGTTTCCTGTGTTTTGTTTGTGTGCTTGAAGTCCGGTATAAGTCCATCAAGTGGCATCTGGTTTCCAGTGTGCGTGTGTTTTGGTTCGGAAGCTGATATAAGTCCAGCGATTGGCATTCGGGTTCCATGTTTGCCCATGTTTGCCTGTGGTTTTGTTTGCGTGCGTAAGCCGAGCTACGGATGCTCTGATTCTTCTTAGTCCAAGAAGATACGTATGCATAGGATGCGACATCCTAGCGAGCATGTGTTTCCCCCTAGTCCGAACTACTTTGACTCTGATGTCTATGTTTGATAGACTAAGTAGGCCCAGGATGCGATATCCTGCCGAGTCAGTCTTGTTTGTTTTCTTGTGTCTCTTTCAGCCTGTGTAGATGTTTGTTTGAGCAGTGTTTTAGCAACCATATTCCTTCCTTTTGTGCGTGGATCCCGTCGAGTACGACGGATGCGTAGGGGTGCTAATACCTTCCCTTCGCATAACCGACTCCCGATCCCATTCTCTTTGGTCGCGAGACCATGTCTTTCCCAGGTTTACTTCGAGCGTTTCCTTTCCCTCTTTTGGGATAAATAACGCACGGTGGCGGCTCTGTTGTTTCGTTTTCCCGCCGGTTTTTCGCGTAATGCGACAGTTGGCGACTCTGCTGGGGATAGTAGAGAAGTTGACCTCTTGCTGGTCCAGCTTCCCTAAGCGAGTCTTTCCTAGCGCTCTCTAGGTTAGGGTTTTGGTTGCTGTTTGCTGTTATTTATTGCATTCATTCATTTATTGTTTGCATTTATTATGTGCATTAATGTTTGCATTCATTCATATTCATCTGTGTTGGCTGTGCTGTGTTTCTTTGTTTGGGGTGGAAGTTACTCGAGGTAAAAGGCCCAATACCCAGGCTATGAGTGAAATCTAGGAAACCTAGGAATAGAGTGATTCATGGGAAGCGGGTGGTATGCGCCACTTAGCGGAACATTGATATCACGAGCAGTTCAGACTCTGATGGGGTATTATCGGTGCATACGTCGGGTGTGCACAGGATGATATTCTTGAAAGGGTTGTTTATCCTGCGTTTCTCTCGACCTTACCCTGGCCTAGATGACACCCGTGAGTGGGGAGGGAATGATCATTATCACAGGTACTGTTGCTGACTTGATGGTGACTTGTTGGTGACTCTGGGTACTGATAGTGACTGTGAATTATGGACATTTATTTCTGGGACGCCGGAGTTCTGTCCGTGGTTTATCAGCGGGTTCTGTTTATTTCGGATCCCCGGGTTGAATTTGAGAGTAGTTGTTCAGAGGATCTGGCTGTCATCCGTTCAGTGGATGTTCCTGTGATGATAAGATGTAATCTCCGGTTCCGTTTGCATCATCATCATTTCGCATTCACCTGCATTCAACTCATGTCTACCCGTACCCGGGGTCCATCTTTGATTAAGATTCTGGTTGAGAGACAGCCAGAGGTCAGAATGTTGTTGATGAAAAATTATTTGTCTCAGTGACACCAGAATCAAAGGACAGAATATTCCTGGTACGGATAGACATTGCACGTGTGAGTCATACTAACCCATTTGCTATTTTGTAGGTGTCAACCGGTGCGCATAGCTCTTCTGTTCAGGATGGATCCACCCAGCGCCGACCTTCTTGAGATGAAAGAGATGATAAGGGAGTTGTTCAGTGTGGTGCAAGGGCTTGCTCTAGGGCAGCATGCAATGGCTGAGAGATTGGAAAGAATTGAAGGCTGGATAATCAAGGAGAAAGTTCAGGAAAAGGCTCTGTCAGCCGAAGCAAATAACCCCTCTGGTACTGTGGCAAAGAAACCATCTGGCAGTGGTCCACTCAAAAGGGAGGTTGAATCAGAAGGTGTGGAGATAAAGAAAGAACGCGGTAAGGATCGTTATCACCCTTATGCTGCCGCTGTAATCACTCCTGTTGATAACCCAACTGTACCACAGCAACAACCACCACCTCAACAGAGAGTACTGAAAGCTAAGAGCCTGGTGAAGAAAGAGAAGGTTGACCGTCAGTTTGAGGAGCCACCTGTGACTTATACTCTCCTGTTCAAAAGATTGAGGGATCTGGGGTTAGTCCGCCCAAGGATATTGATTCCCGTGGAACGGCAGCGGAGGCCTCCAAACTATGATGAGAATGCTAAATTCGATTTCCATTCTGGGGCACCCGGACACAGCATTGAGGGTTGTAGAGCTTTCAAACATGTAGTCCAGGACATGGTGGACTCTAAGGCTATCAGCTTGGCACCGATAATGAATGAGGATGTCAATCCCGTACCCAGGCAGGGTCCTATAAAAGTGAAGATGGTGAAAAAGGCCAAGAGAAGAATGGAGGTGACTGAGGAGGATCAGTTAAAGGTTCCAATATCTGTGGTCCCAAAACCTCTGACGTAGGATGGAGCTTTCCCTATTGTTGATAATTGTTGTATGGCCGTCGCCACAAAGGGATGTGTAGTGATGAGAGACACGACCCAGAAGATGAAGGGAGTAGAAACGGATAGTGAAAAAGTTGAAACACCAAGTCAAGCAATCGAAACCGTCAAGATAGAGAATGCCCTTGTTGTTGAGCAAGAGAGAAGGCTGTCCATTTCTTCTTATAAACAAGCCCTGGAAGTGGTGAAGAACAGAGAGGCCCGAGGCCGGGGAAGGATCATTAATATTGTGGTAAAAGCAGACATGTTTGGGGTCGGTTATCAGCCGGATCAAGAGTCGTCTAGACCAAACAGAGGATGTCGTCCACCGTACATCTTTGTCAGTGCAAGAATGTTGGATCCTGATCATGCTCGTTCAGTGAGTGAAGAGATTGACCATGACCGCGAGCTCGAGGCGTGGATAAAATCGTGCGTACCAGAGAATTGGAAGGCCTCCAAGATCGCCGCAATCACTCATCCAGAAGAATAATATTTCTGTGTTTTCAATTCTGTTTGCATGAAAGCCATACGTTTTGCCCGAAACGTAATGGTCCATTGTAAGGGCCATCTCATGTGTTTCATTGTGCAACATTTTGCATCAGTAATAAATGGATGTTTTTGTGATTAAAAACGGTGTTCCCTGTTTTTCACTTATTTTTGCAGTTTTAAGAAATAAAAATGGCAATGTTTTTCTTTCCCTTTCCTTTTGATTTATTTGGTTCTGACCTCAAAAGCGACTTTTCTCCTGATCTCATTGATAACAATTTGGTTACACCTCTGTATGACTTCGACAATCCGATCTATCATGCCGAAGAATAAGGCGAAGAAGATTGTGATCTGCTGGATTTAGCCAGGTTGTTAAGACAAGAGGAGAAGGTGATTCAACCGCACGAGGAGCGATTCAAGATTGATAATCCAGGCACCGCCGAGGTCGGAAAGGAAGTGAAAGTTGGTTCCGCCTGGAGGCAAGTGTCAAGAGCGAAGGCGATGCCAATCGGTCTCAGGAATACCGATGCCACGTATCAGAGTGACTTTGTTTCATGATATGATTCATCGTGGAATCAAAAGCTATGATGATGACATGATAGCAAAGTCCCGAGCAGAAAAAGGGCATCTGGTGGATCCGGGACAAGTCGTTTGACCAGATCAAGACAACTCAGACTGAGGTTGAGTCCGAATCAGTGCACTTGTGGAGTGTTGTCCGGTAAATTGCTGAGGCTTATTGTGAACGAAAGAGGAATCGAGGTCGATCCTGCAAAAAAAAAAAAAAAAAAAAAAAAGAAAGAAAAAAAACAATGCAAAAAATGCCTGAACCGAAGACAAAAAGAGATCAAACAGTCAGGTAGATAAGGGTTGCCGAGGGGCATTGGAAAAAGAATAAGTTGCAGGAACCTCTGATTCTGATGACTCTGGTAGAGAGATGGTCATTAATTCTGTAATGGACAGCCCTCGAGGGGTCTATGAGGTGCGTATTGGGTCAGCATGACGAGTCTGGTTGAAAAGAGCATGCAATTTACCTAAGCAAAAAGTTTATCGACTGTGAAACAATACACTCACTGCTCGAGAAAACTTGCTGTACTTTGGCATATGCTGCTCGCCGACTGAGACAGTATGCTGGTTCATACCACTTTGTGGATTTCCAAGATGGACCTGATCAAGTATGTGCTTGAGAAGCTAGCATTGACCGGACGGGTGCAAGATGGAAAGTAATTCTAAATGATTCGTGGTATACAGTATACCATTGAGGATTATCAACCAAGGAAGTTTGAGTTCCCTGATGAGGACATCTCGAGGTGCTCAAATCGAAAGATTGTGAGGAACCGATCCCGGAGGAGGGGCCTGACCCTGAATCCGAACGGATTCTGATGTCTGAAGGGGAAAGTAATATGGATAAGTCAGTGGTTCTTTGGTTACGCCAAAGGGATCCCACGTTCCCTTCGTTGGCCGGTTAGCTTTGGAATGCACCAACAATGATGGCTGAGAACGAAGCTTGTATCCTGGGTATTGATTTTCGGTGCGTACGTCTACTGGGGCAACGCCTTCCTCGGAGGGGTATGAGAAGGAATCGGTGCTACCATTTGAGGTCCTAATTAGAGAAGGCTGGGGTGATAAGGACTCGGTATGACACGTTGAGCCTGACTGAGGAAAGAGGCTGACGGTTACTTGTCATGGGGCAGTTGTACCCAGTGAATGAAGCGTGTTGTTAACCGAAAAGTGCGACCTCGTGCATCCCACGTGGGAGAGCTGGTATGGAAAAGGATCCTTCCTCCTCAACGATCGTAGGGGCAAGTGGATATACAGTTATGGATCCCATTCGTGGTCAAAAAGGTTTTCTCTGATAGAGCCTTGTTGTCGACAACCACGGATGATGAAGATTTTCCATCCCCTGTGAATGCGGACGCAGTTAGAAAATACTTCGTAAAATTGACCCGCTGGACAAAAAAAAGAATAAAAGAGTCCAGGCAAAAAAGGGCATCCCGGCGAACCAAAAAAGGAAGAATGAAAAGGTTCGGGCAAAAGTTAGGGATAAGAAAAGAAAAGAACTGTACACCCGGCAAGTCGAAAACCCCACAAGGGCGACTTGGGCAAAAAAGGGTATCCCGGTGGACTGAAAACCCGAAAGGGCGGTCCAGGCAAAAGAGGGATTGAAACGAACAACTGCGTCCAGCATGATCGTTTGTGCTTTTGGATACGACTCGGCTAATCTCCGACAGGGATCGATCAGAAGCGTCTTGTTCAGAAAATAGAAAGTGCGGAAAGTCTTGAGGACATATGAGGTGTAACTGAGTCGAAACCCGATGAGATCACGGTTTCACATTGCCATTAGGATAGATTTTTTCCTTTTATGTGCAATCACCTCTTTTCAGGGTTTGCTTCCTGTATGTTGCTCGGTTTCGAGCCATCTTTTTCGGTCAATAAAATGCGTGTTCAGTCAAATAGTTTTGTTTTTGTTTTCATTACCGCTTTGATTACGAAAACATCCGTTTATTTTGATAAGAATATTTGCATTTTGAAACATGGAGATCCCTTCCGATGCATGCTTATAAGATTGGAATCTGAAAATCGTATTCGGAAGTTTGAGTGACCTAGGTGTTGAAATGTTGGCACGCCTGGGGCACGCTTTTATCTGACGATCTCTTGTGTAGGTACTGTTAGATATCTTCATTCACTCGCAGGTTGTGATGTGAAATATTTTGACAAAAGATCCCCACAGAGTTCAATCAGGGGCAAGGGATAGACGAACAGTGAAAGGACGAAGAAGGATTACGACGACGATCCTGGAGGGTTAATCAAGAAGACTCTTCAAAGTCCGAGGGCTGGAAGATTTGTATGAATCCCAGAAGTTCGATCTCCGTAGAGTACGGAGGAGTCAGGAATACAAGGTGATGAATCAGAAAAGTCCAGATGAGTCTGGGAGTTCTCAAAAGTGGAAAGTCGACACTGTGGTTGGAGGATGAATGCCAGTGTTCGACGAATCGAAGGGTGTTTCGTGTTAAAAAGGCCGTATCTCCCAAGTGGGTCTGAAAGTGTTATTTCTCTAGCCGATTCGAGATCGGTGTCTCCTCAGAGAGCTTGAAGGTTGCCATGTCCCCCGGTGGGAGTATCAGTGGGTGGTTTGTTTCTCAGGGTTGAGGACGTATCCCCAGCGTGGTTGCAAAAGCTTGTCCCCCGGCGAAGTTGTGGATGTCTACCTCCAGTGTGGCCTAGCATATTATTTCCTCAGCAGAGTGGTGCAGGCCTCTCTCCAACAGAGTTATGCATTTCCCCATCAGGGTGTGGAGTGTTTTCCCCTTGTGGATCTACATGGCAGAGGGTTTGCATTGATAGTTTTCCCCCTAGCAAGGTCCCCAAGCGGACCGAGTCCGGCGAAATCATCCCAGTAGAGGTAAACATTGGTTGCCTCCCATAGCAGAGTAATCCTTAAGCAGTTCGGGTTCGATGGAGTTCATCCCCAGCAAGGGTTGTCTTTCCCCAGCAGGGTGGAAATTGACGTGGTATTGAAATCCTCAGCATAGTTCCTGGAGCTCCCCGGTGTTGTCTTTGGAGGACGTGTGTTTTATGCATTCATCATTTAGATAAGCATAGCATATTGCATCATTAGGGCGTAGCATTTCCATGATCATGGGGCATTGCACTAAAAAAACTCATGCATCAGCATTGCAAACATATCCATTAGCCCAAAGCCGTGGTGACCACCCGAATTGGGTTGTTGGAAAGAAGTTTAGCATCGCGCCATTGGATCGATTTCAGAATTGGGTTCCCCAGCAAGGTAGGAAGATGTTTTCCCAACAAGTGACTCCGCAAGTGAGCGGGTATCCCCAGCAGTGTTACTCCCCAGAATTGGTAGCATTTGGCAAACTTGGATTGATTCCCCTGGCAGATGTGGGTGTGTCTGATCTCTCCATATAGAGCCGACCCCTTAAGCAGAAAATGTCTGTCATTTCCTTCTGCGCTCCCCACGAGTTGTATCCTCGTGGATGACGGTTATTTCCGTTCCCTCCCCACATATGATGGGATAAGTTTTCCCTATTGAGTTCTTTCCTCGATTAGGATGAGTCTTGATTCAGTCTACCTTTTGGATCGATCTTGAACTGGCTTCCTTGTGACTGTCTCTTGTGCTTCCATGTGGTATAAATGAATAGTTGCTCACTAACCGGCAATCATTCATCTTATCCTCAGCAGATTTTTGTGGCCTCTGCCTACAAACCAGCAGTTGTAAGTCCTATCTTTGTGGTCTTCTACCTACTAACCGGTAGATGTGAATCCTCTGTTCTCCCCTTTGTGGAGTCTACCCTTGTGCTCATCCTAGTGATGACGGTTACTGTTCCGTGGTTTTCTACCTACTAACCGGTAGATGTAATCCCCTCTTTGTGGTTATCATTATCCAGTCGGTATTGATATTCCTTTCCCCTTTCGGATATTTGCTTTGATTAAGCAATCTTATCCCCCCAGCGGGTCTTCCCCTTCCTTTTGGATATGTGCTCCGAGTCAGCAACTTTATCCCCAACGGGTCCTCTTTCATTCACCATTTGCCGGTAATGTTTATGGTTTCCCCTTTTGATTGGTCATCTTTGCATACCTAGTCCTGGTACCCCGATGCCTTTCTTTTTCGGTCGATTTATCCTTTAACAACCTACAACCCGGTTAGGATAATCTTCCATGCGAGGGTATTATCTACATTTTGACGGCTATAGATAATATACCTCATGCGCTCTTTGGTCAGTCTTTTGATTGTTTTCACCATTAGAGTAAGATTCGTATTCCTTTGATCGGAATCGAATGTCCATCCTTTAACAAGATTGCTTTGCTCGCTCTCTTCAGGATGTTGAGTGTTTTGGAACACACACCAATTCACGATTTCGGTCGATTTATCCTTTAACAACCTACAACCCGGTTAGGATAATCTTCCATGCGAGTGTATTATCTATGTTTTGACGGCTATAGATAATATATCTCATGCGCTCTTTGGTTGAACCCTTTTGTTCGTTTCCCCAACTGAGTAAGATTCGTATTCCTTTGTTCGGAATCGAATGTCCATCCTTTAACAAGATCGCTTTTCTAGCCCTCTTCAGGATGATGAGTGTGTTGGACTACAAACCAATTCACGCTTTGGTAGATCACCTTTTTCATGCCTACAACCCGGCATCCTTGGTGTTCCTTCCCGTCTGCTCCCTGTCGTGACCTTGATCCCCAGTGAGTTACCTCTCCGTTGGTCTTGGTAAACGTTGAGTTTTTCCTATGCGTCCGATGACGTATAGTTGCTTATTCCCCACAGATCATTAGTTAATGGCTGTTAATTCCCCCCAGAGTTACCTCTCCGTTGGTTTCGATAAGCGTCGAGTTTTTCCCGATCGTCTGTTGACGGTTGTTGGTGATGTATTTCCCCATGCAGAGTTACCTCTCCGTTGGTCTCGGTAAACGTTGAGTTTTTCTCATTTGTCCGTTGACGTCTGATTGTGTATCCTATTCCCCAGTCATTCGTTAATGTCTGGTTGCTTCCCAGCCAGAATCCCCAGTAGAGTCGTCGGTGGGCGTCCTATTCAGTTTCTGGTTGTCATCCCCCTTCCTTAGTGAAGTGGCTCCTCCTCTCCGTTGGTGTCGATAAACGTCGAGTTTTTCCTAGTTATCCGTTGATATCTGTATTTTCCTCAGATTCTCCTTCTCCGTTGGTGTCGATAAACGTCGAGCTTCTCCCGTTCGTCCGTTGACGTCTGGTCGAGTTTCCTCCTTCTCCGTTGGTGTCGATAAACGTCGAGCTTCTCCCGTTCGTCCGTTGACGTCTGGTCGAGTATTCCCATTCATCCGTTGATGTCTGGTTACCTCTCTGTTGGTTTCGATAAACGTCGAGTTTTTCCTAGTTGTCCGTTGACGTCTAGATGTATTTTCTCCAGTCGTTCGTTAATGCCTGGTTACCTCTCCGTTGGTTTCGGTAAACGTTGAGTTTTTCCTAGGCGTCCGTTGACGTTTAGTGGTATAATCCCCGCAGGTCATCCTTTGATGTCTGTTCTCCTTCTCCGTTGGTGTCGATAAACGTCGAGCTTCTCCCGTTCGTCCGTTGACGTCCGGTCGAGTCTTCCCATTCATCCGTTGATGTCTGGTTACCTCTCCATTGGTCTTGGTAAACGTCGAGTTTTTCCTGGTCGTCCCCAGTAGAGTTACCTCTCCGTTGGTTTTGGTAAACGATGAGTTTTTCCCACTATGTCCGCTGACATGTGGTTGTATCTCTTCCAGTCATTCATTACTGTCTGGTTACCTCTCCGTTGGTCTCGGTAAACGTTGAGTGTTTCCTAGTCGTCCGTTGACGTCTAGTTGTGATTTCTGTTCCCATTCGTCGTCTTGAGATGTCTGGAGGTGGTTGTACCTTTGAGAAGAAAAAGAACCAGAAAAGAATCAAAATCCCCCGTAATAACTATCAGATCCCAGTGGACATTTCCGTTGGTGGATCCACGCATTGTGCAAATTTCTACGGTTCTTCGGTATTCAATCCCTGTTTACCCTGAAAGTCTGACAACCGTTGCTCTCATCCGTTCGGGTTCCCAGTTGATTGAATAGGGGCAGCTGTAGCACCTCAAATTTGCACCTCCCATTTTGTACATTCATTTCATATTAGGTCATTAACATTAACATAGTCCACTGTATAGCATTGCATTGTCCTTTGCCCAAGTGCAAGCCATCAGACAAAATTAGGTCAAGATGATAAGGAGATCAGTCAAGCAAGCAAGCAAGTGCATTTCTCAAAGAAGCAAAGCCCTAAGGTTGATTCATCAAGTTCATATGATTATGTGATCATTTTGGAGTGGTTTGGCCAAAGATTGGATGATCAAAGCTCAACAGTCAAGCTGAATTTCATCTGAAACCCTAGAAAGTCAACTGTGGCCAACTGTGGTCAACTGTGCCTGAATTCATGGATTTGAAGGTGGGAGATTGTCTGAAAGGCTTCATTCATGTCCATACAAGTATCATTTGACATATCAAAGATCAAGATTGAAGGATTTGAGGTCAGATGAAAAGTTTCCAAAAATAGTAAGTGACCTGTAATTTCAAACTGCCAAAAATGGAAAGGTCTTCTCCTCAAATTTACATCATCATACAAGCTTCAAATGGAATTTTGTACAACATGAAAGTTGAAGATCTTTCTCTCACCTTTCCAAAATATCCAAGAACATCCATTTCTCATTTGTGGTTGGCAAGTTATGATCAAATCATTGTCAAGAAAAGTTGAACTTCAAGGAGGCATAACTTTTGAACCATAAGGCCAATTCATGTGATTCTTTTTTGAGCAAACTCCATTTGACATGCTTTATCATAATCCATCATCACATTTCATCAAAAATCATCACATAAAAAGTCCATTTTTCACTTGACTTCATTTGAATTTTGGTGGAAAAAAGGTGAATTTGAAAAGTATGCACAATTTTCACGCCAAACCAATTCACATTGCCTTAAAACAGAAATTTGGATTTGCTGCAAGTGAAATTTTACTGTTCCATTGGTCATTTTTGCATAAGGGCACTTTGGCCAATTTCCATTAACATGCTTAATTCACTAATCCACTTCATTTTGCCTAATCATGTTTAACAAGCTGGATTAACAGAAGTATAAAGCCTTAATTGTAACAGAATTCTGGATCAACTTCATCACAATTTCAGATCCAAAACTAAAATTCTCTCAAATTCTCTCAAATTTTCTCAAACTTTTTTCAACCTTTTCCATCGAAATTCTTGATTCCTCTTGCTTGTTCCTTGTTCTAATCATCTTATGCAGGCATTGTGAACATCTGTTGAAGCAAATTTTGGAAGGATCCTTGAAGAATCGCATCTGTTGCAGCTTGAGTATTCACATGGCATTTGGAGATTTCTTTGAATCTGAGCGTTGTTGAGCTGAAGTACATCATTCATTCATCTTCTGCATCATCATTAATCATCTGTTTCAAGCTTACACATCCAAAAAACTCCAAATCAAGATCTGCACTTCACACAAGGTTGGAATACGAATCCTCTAATTGTTGAAATTAGGTTATGGCTTATGTAGATCTTCTATTGTAGAGCATGCTGAACCTTATACTTTTGATTTTCATCATGTATTGAGTGAGATATTGTGAATTGAAGTTTGATGTCCAAATGTTCTTGTGATCGATCCGAGTTTGTTAGCATGAATTAAGCTTAATTGTTGTTAGATTATTGATGTGCATGAGAAGACGAGTCTATTGGTATATCATTTGTTAATTTCTGTGAGAATTGTTCATGTGCTGGAAATTGTATGAAGAATGTGATGAATACGCTCAAGAACACTGTCCAGATCGCGTTTCAATCTTCATAAGCCATGTTTGCATGATTATTTCTGTTTATGAGCCATGAGCCAACCAAACGCTGCCATGTGTGTTAGTGAAATGGCGCGTTTCACTTGAAACGCGCCAGTTTTGAATTTGTATGTGAATCGATTCCGGGCGGCATCACTTTCTTTTTGGCTTGGCATTATTTCTCTTCATTACTTCACATGTTCATCCATGCTTCCATTTCACATTTTTTATTTTTCCTTCCACCTTATAAATTCATAACTCTCTTAGTATAAATCCAAATCACATGAGGTTTTTTATGCCTTGATCCTTGCCATGTCCTCTTTTTTTGATGATTTTTAATAAATTTGTGCACGGTTGGAAAAAATAATTGCCTAGGGTTTGTTCTCATATGTCATTTCTTGCACTATGCTTACCATTTTGATCATGAAATGATGATGTTTAATTGGAAATTCCTGAAATTTTGTGTGCATAATCTAGACACCTTAAGGAGCATTTTGGTATATGGTTTGTGATTTTTGCATTCCTGGTTTGTGAGATATGACATGATCATTAGAGGTGTGACAATTTGTGTCACACCATTTTTTGTGAAACTTCATGATTTTTGTTACCATGCCATATGAACTCCAAATAACCTGAATTTTTACATGTTGAATCTTCTGGATGTTAAGTTTGAATGTGAATTTTTGTGGATTTTTTGAGTGCATTTCCAATTTGATTGAGATTTTCTCCCCTGTTTGACCAATTGTTGACTTCTTATGAGACATGATTTCATTTGATTTGTGAAATTCTTGTTGTTAATTGGATGGACTTGAAATTTGGCATGTGTATTATAGACATCTTGAAGTTTGCCATGGCTTTGGTTTCATTCATTTATCATGTTTGGTTTCTGTTTTATGCTTGCTTGAAGTTAATGCATGTTTTGGTGCCTTGTATGAGTTTGTTTGAACTTGTGTTGACTTGATGAATTTAAATGACTTGCTTCCCTTGGTCCAAATGGCTTTAAATTTGGTATGATTGTCATGAATGCTGTTTGACCATGAATTTTTTGGGGATTTATTGAAATGTTTGTGAGTTGATTTGAGTTGAATCTTTCTGTTTGGTTCTATGAGCTTCAAATTGCATGTTTTGTACTCTTTGCTTCATGAAATGATAATGGTTGATGATATGAATGTGAAACCACTTGGATTTGTTTCTTATTTGATTGATCTTGATTTTTGATAAGTTTCATGTTCTGTTTTGACTTTTTGCTCTCATTTTGACCCTAGTCTTGTACTAGTGGTTTGTGTTCTCACATTTGAGCTTTGTTTCAGGTCAAAGAGCACAATTGCTTATGCTTGATGATGTGCACTCAATTGGAGTTGGTTTATTGCTTGTTTATGACTAACTTGAGTTTGTTTTGTAGGCATTGAGACTTATGCTTAGGCCTTGTGGCTTGCACCTTTGTGCATTAATGCTTGTTATCTGTTTGTGCTGTGGACTTGTAATTTTCTGTTTGACTTGTGTTTGTCTGGTATACTGATTATGTTGGATTGATTTCAGGTACCTTTGTTGCTACAGTTCCTTTGTGAACTTGTGTTTGCTTTGCTTGCTAGCTTAAGCATTGAGGTATAATGATCTCTTCTCCATGTAGTTTGGAAGACCTGGCCTGTTACTTGGCCAGGCACCTGTCTGAAGTCCTCCTTAAGAGGCAATGTTTGTGCTTGTTTATTTTTGTCCCTAAGCAGGAAAAGACCTTTGTTAAGGCAATTGGCAGACACAAGAGATGTGCAATCCATCTCCTGCTCTTCTGTTGAGTCGTCCCTTGGCTCATATCACATGTTGATGCCTTGTGGACATTAACCCCTAGATCTATGTTGAGTCAGTGTCATAAGTGTAGAAGGGTTCCCACTTTCTGGACCCACACTTCATTGTCTGAAGCTCTCCCAGGCCAGGGATAAGAGCTGTGAAGTCTCATCTTCACTCACCCTTCATCAGCTTCACCCTAACTCTCAATGTTAGGGTTAAGAGCTAATATCACCCTGATACAGTGGCTTGTTTGTCGAGGTTGACATGACCCCTCGACTAAAGCCTAGCCTTGATGTTTGATCCCCCTGTTGGTGTGTTTACTTCATACTGTATGTGTTTGTGTGGTGTGATTGTATCCCCTAGGTTTGCTAGACTCCGCGTAGTCTCGTTTGCATGTCAATTAAGGTAGCACGGTTCCTTCGTATAGGACTTCCTTTCTTGCTTGAGCTTTCCTAAAACACAAACAAACATTATCCCCTCTTAAGGATACGTCAACTCCTTCTACTACGGGTGAGTAAGTCTCTAGAGGTCGAGCGTCCGGTAGATTGCGTAGTGACGTTGTCCACTTAAAAAATAAAAACCAACAGGAATAGTTTAGCCGAACTACGGCAACTCTGATTCTCATGTCCAGATGAGATACGTAGGCACGAGATGCGATGTCTTGTCGAGTTTGACTAACAACTAACACTAATTCTTGTCTCTCGCCCTCGTTGCGATTGAAACCTTCCCTTTCTCTTGCCCTAGTTGCAATCGAGACCCTTCTTCTTCCTGTGTTGGTGCGGAGTCTGACGTAAGTCCAGCGATTGGCAGTCGGTTTCCTGTGTTTTGTTTGTGTGCTTGAAGTCCGGTATAAGTCCATCAAGTGGCATCTGGTTTCCAGTGTGCGTGTGTTTTGGTTCGGAAGTTGATATAAGTCCAGCGATTGGCATTCGGGTTCCATGTTTGCCCATGTTTGCCTGTGGTTTTGTTTGCGTGCGTAAGCCGAGCTACGGATGCTCTGATTCTTCTTAGTCCAAGAAGATACGTATGCATAGGATGCGGCATCCTAGCGAGCATGTGTTTTCCCCTAGTCCAAACTACTTTGACTCTGATGTATATGTTTGATAGACTAAGTAGGCCCAGGATGCGATATCCTGCCGAGTCAGTCTTGTTTGTTTTCTTGTGTCTCTTTCAGCCTGTGTAGATGTTTGTTTGAGCAGTGTTTTAGCAACCATATTCCTTCCTTTTGTGCGTGGATCCCGTCGAGTACGACGGATGCGTAGGGGTGCTAATACCTTCCCTTCGCATAACCGACTCCCGATCCCATTCTCTTTGGTCGCGAGACCATGTCTTTCCCAGGTTTACTTCGAGCGTTTCCTTTCCCTCTTTTGGGATAAATAACGCACGGTGGCGGCTTTGTTGTTTCGTTTTCCCGCCGGTTTTTCGCGTAATGCGACACATGCCTCTAAGGGTTGTTAAGGGACAAGTGGTAGCAGATTTTATAGTCAACCACTCCATAGATGAAAATGCACTACACTATCTTGAAGTAGAACCTTAGAAGTTGTACTTCGATGGGTCTAGTCACAAGGATGGAACATGCATAGGCGTGCTAATTATTTCTCCTAATAAAATTCCAACAAGACTCAAGTACAAAGTATAAGGTCTATGTTCGAACAATAAGGCCGAGTATGAAGCCCTCATAGCTGGACTTGAAATATTATTGGAATTGTGGGCAACTCGGGTCGAAATAATGGGTGGCTCAGAGTTAGTCATAAAACAGATCACAAAGGAATACAAATTCATTAAGGAGAATTTAATTATGTACTTCATAATAGTCAGTTGATTGTTAAAAAGATTCGAAATGGATAATATTCGACATATACCTCGATTGGAAAATCAAGTGACTAACGATTTGACTCAGATTGCATCTGGGTATAAAATTTCAAAAGAAAAATTGAAAAAAGTCATCGAAGTGAGAGGAAAGGTCGTGGCAACCAGATTAACCCCTTTAGACTTAGAAAAGACAAAGCTGGGATACGTTGATGAAGGGAACTTCAAAATATTGGCAGTAGAAAATCTGACAGATGAAGATTGGAGGAAACCAGTAGTGGTATATCTACAGAATCCAGCGGTGTTTGCTGATTGATAAACCAGGTATCGAGCATTAAGTTATGTTCTTTTGGGATTAGAGTTGTTTAAGAAGTCTTCTGAGGGAGTTTTGCTTAATTGCCTCAGCGAGTCAGAGGCATATTTATCCTTTTCGAATGTCCATAGTGGGGCGTGTGGGGCACATCAAGTTGGTCATAAGATGAAATGACTTTTATCTCGCCAAGGGGTCTATTGGCCTACTATTTTGAAGGATCGCATTGAATTTGCAAAGGGATGCCAAGAATGTCAGGTACATGTAGGCATACACCATGTTCCAGCAAGCGAATTGCACTCTATCATCAAGCCTTGGCCATTCAGAGGTCGGGCTTTAGATTTAATTGGGGAAATTCGACCACCATCATCTAAAAGTCAAAGATATATCTTGGTGGGCGTTGATTATTTTACGAAATGGATCGAAGTTATACCCTTACCAAACGTGAATCAAGAGGATGTGGTCGAGTTTATCCAAAAGCATATTATTTATAGATTTGGAATCCCATACACTGTCACAAAAGATCAAGGGTTAGTATTCACTGGTCGAAAGATGTAAGAATTTGCTAAAGAAATGGGTTTCAAACTATTAACTTCGATGCCATATTATGCTCAGGCTAATGGACAAGTCGAAGCTACTAATAAAGTGATCATTGGTTTGATTAAAAAGCATGTGGGGAAGAAGCCAAGAAATTGGCACAAAACTCTAGATCAGATTTTGTGGGCATGTCATACCTCTCCCAAAGAAGCCACTAAGTCGACCCTTTTTCGGCTAACTTTTGGCCATGATGTTGTTTTACCAGTAGAGATTCACCTACAATCTATAAGGATTCAAAGGAATCATGAAATTCCGACAGAGTCATATTGGAGCATGATGTTGGATGAATTAGTTGATTTAGATGAAGAAAGGTTAAATGCCTTGGAGTTATTAAAACGGAAGAAGAAGATAGTAGAGAACTCTTATTACAAGAAGGTGAAAGTCAAAAGTTTTTTGCCTGAAAACTTGGTCTGGAAAGTGATCCTTCCAATGGATCGAAAGGATAGGATCTTAGGGAAGTGGTCTCCGAAGTGGGAAGGCCCTTTTCAGATTTTGCAAGTATTTTCTAATGGTGCCTATGATATTGGAGAGATTAATGAAGACAAGAGGACTTTGAGAGTAAATGGAACATATTTAAAAAAGTATAGACCAATACTCCAAGAGATAAAAATAAGAGACGAATAGTTATATATATAAGTTAATCAGAGTCAATATGGTAAGAATGCCAAAATGGTTTACATTAGATTCGAAGGCCCAAAGGGCTAATATTCATTACAATTAAATATTATCATTACATCAAAAATAGACAAAATGGAAAGGATACTAAAAAAATTAGAAAGGAAGGTTGGCCTTGATCTAAAGATACTTTGCTTTAAGAAGCTCCAAACGTTTTTCACATAAAGATCTCTTCGACCGGAGAAGTTTGAGGTCAGACTCAAGTTTTTGAGCCTGTTCGATGAACTCCATGCCGAATTATATCTCTTTAGCCATTAAGGCATCATCAAACTCTAAGAGTTGGCTTTTACTTCTTTCTGCATCAGAATTCTTTGCCTGAAGTTCTTCTATTTGCTTCCTCCAAGAAGTAATATCACAATCATGGCCTTCGATCTTTTCTTTGTTCTTTTGTTTAGTTTGCTCCAATTCCATCTCCTTGTTGGTGGACTCGATGGAAGCATCCCAGGCAGCTGCCTCAAAACCATACTTCTTCTCGATTTCCCCTATTAACTGAGGTAGCAGCTTATGATCTACAACAACTTGGTCGATCATAGTACCTATGTCCAATATAACATTGACAACTTCAGGGGAAGTTTCTAGTAGGTCGACTTGATTCAAAAGAGCCTTTAAGGTTAAGGGGGCAGAAGGATCACCCAACAACAGCAGAAACAAGTCGCCTTTAAAGATCTTGTCTTTAATCTTGGAAAGCACTTCATATGCAGGAGTGCTCGAAGGCTGATCTTCAGACATCGAAGTAGTGCTAAGGATTTTTCAGAGGAACTTTCCCTACTGCTTAACATAGCCTTCAAATATTCAAGGGGTTGGCTTTGCTTCAGGATAGCCAGTCTTTCTGCAGAAACGCCCCTAGTACTACTTGTCGAAACTCCACCCGTTGGAATAACTGCAATAGTTGGAGTGACAAGAGTTTGGTTCTGAGCCTGCCCTTCGCCTGTATCACCCTACCTCTCTTCAAAGCCTTCATCATCGTCGGAGACTGGGATCTGGTAACCTTCGTTCTCTTCCTCCATCACCGTATCTTCGATGTTGCCACCTTCCCTCTTGGGATTGATTGTTCCTTCGATGTTGTATAAATAGTCTTCAGGATTGTCTCCATCTTCAACTAATTTATCCACCACCATGGGTTATGGGTTCCTTCCAGCCTCACCTTCTTCGATCGGAGAAGTTTCATGATCAGAGTCGCTGGTGTGGGAGTGTTCAGTAGCAGTCTTTGGTGGTGAGCTATCAAGGCCACCAAAAGGAGGTTGGTTAATCTCACTCATGGAGCCTTTTTCAGATGATCGTCGATAAGTGGGTTCGCCAATACTATTTAAGACATCCACTATAGAAGCTAGCGCGGAGGAAGTTGTGGTTTTGGATCGAACAGCGGTGCTTACGCCACCCTGAAATCAACACAATTGAAATAATGAGTGGTGAAAGATGGTAAATAAACTATGTAAGATAGAGAGAAGTTTGTTTTACCTTGTCACCTTCAACCCTAAGGCTGGAGTTGTCACTCTCACTTTGGGTCGCTGCTATCTTTGTCATTTCTTCAGAAGTAGGCTCTATGATAGTAAGTGTAGAAGGCCTTTTCTTCGGGAGTTTTGCTGGAGGATGGCTCAAAGTGTCGGTGACTTTCGGTTACTGCTTCCTCTTCCTAGAAGTTAGGTCGAGAATCAGCGACATATCCTCTTCATCAGATTCTATTATGACAGGGGTTTTTGCAGGTTTTTGGATTTTGATGGGGCTTAGAGGAGGTTTTCGAGCAGCCTAAGTTAAGAATTGGAATGTCAGCATCATTAAACATAACAAAAGCAAAAAGAAATGAGAAGGAAGAAGTATACCTTTGTAGGCTTGCTACCTCCCTCAATCTTCAATTCGACTAGTCTTCTGATGGTGGGTTTCTTAGGTGGAACCCTGATGGCTAAATTAAAATAACATAAAGCAGTTAATGTTAGCTAAGATTAAATTGCCTAAAAGAGGGATTTGCTTCAAAGAAAACCACTTGTGTCACACCTTCATATATGTCTGATTCGATGCGGACATCTACGATCCCTATATGAAGATGCCCTTTAAAACTGTCTAGAGTATACTTAGTCACAACCACCCGCTGAGCTTTTTTCTGGGACTGCTATCGAAGTATTTTAATGGAGGCTCCATAAATAAACCAATCTGGAAATGGAGGGGCAATGGCCACTCCAAAGTCAGCATTAGGCAGTGGAGGGAATTTTGGGGGAAACGGTTCGGAAGCCATTTCATAGCGTTTCTCATGAGGAACGTACGAAGGAATATTTAGACTTTCCATTTTCTTTGAAAAAATTTCTTTGAGCATGACAGCTGCTTCGCGGATGGTTCGGCTAAGATCATTCGGCCTATAGGCAGTTTCAAAGTAGTTTTGAAAAGTTTGGATTTATTTGATAAGCGTGTAAGTACCTTTTCTGGTCTTTTCCTGCACAAGAAGAAAAGCTTTTTCAAAGAGTTGGATAAAGGAAGAGACGTCGCATAACTTTTCAATGTAGTATTTAGTCCACCATCTCCCAAACTCTCGAGTGCAGAGGAAGTTAGGCTCGAAGATAAAAGGATTAAGTTGGGTTCTGCCAGTGTATCTAGCTATCTGCTTGAAGGCAGTGGCTTCATTGTGGACTGCATTGTAGAGAAGAAGGCTACCCTTTTTGTCATACATGCACTTTGGAAGAACCTAAATTAACCCAAACTATCGAGTGATAAGGTTGAGTTGATAGGTGGTCAAAGTAACCCGAACCTTTGAAGGATTAAATCGAAGGGTTAGGATCATGTGGGTCAAGAAGGCTTCCCAAATCAGTAAAGATTATGTCTCTTATTTCTTTGATGGAGATGGGAAAGTTCTGGTAAACCATTTTGCATCGTACTTTATGAAAGCAAATGGGGTCATGCTCAAAGTGAAAACATGGCGCTTGGAGAACATCATTATGTAGCTCATGAAAGTTGGTTGCAGGGCTTGTCCTTCATCACTGGAAGTCAGCTGAGCCAGTCTAATGCCTTCGACCCTTCTATTTTTAATATCCTCAACTTTTTCATCAAAGAGGCCTTTGTTCGGTAGACTAGCCTCGAAGGTGGCATTGAGCCAGAGTTGCAATAGCCAAAAAGGGCCAGAGAGGAGAAGATTCCCTTTTTTGCCCAAATTCTTCAATTGAGAGACTCAATCGCTCAATGAATCATAGAGACTTGCCAATATCATCTCACTTAGACAAATATCATGTCAAGCATGTAGTTGATTCGCCAAGGTGAGATATTTCTTGGCAACTTGCAAAGACTTCGAGCAAAAGACAGAGTGAGACAACCATAAGGCCAAGAAAGTTATGTGCTCCATATCGGAGATGGTGTCAGTATCTTTATCATGATAATGGGCAATGTGCGTCAAATATGTTGCTCGAGAGGTCGAAAAAGGCTATGGTATCAGCAACATCAATTTCAGGATCATAGGTATGTCCAGTAGGTTGTAGCCCTGTGATAGCAGCCAAGTCGAAGAGCGTTGGTGTTGCCATACCACAAGGAAGGTGAAAAGTATAGTGTGTACTATCCCAAAAGTATAGTGAAGAAATCAACATAGAGGTTCTATACTCCAACTTTATCTTTGATAACATGATTAGCTCATAAATGCCTGTGTCTTTCCAGTTCAGAGATTTAGCTTTCTCTATTTTCTTTAACCAATCTAGATAATCAGTGGGGTCTTTGAAAGTGGGAGTAGCGTGGTAAAATTTGAATCCATTGTTCATAAACCTTAAATCTATGGTCTCACTAGCCTTATGGTTTTCAGTGGTGGTTATTCCAGTCCTAGGGTTTTTTGCTTTCCCTATAGGCTTGCATTTGTGATAAGAGGGGAAATACTCTCTAAGCTTGCTAGAATCAATGTCTAAATCAGTTAGAGGTCCAAATAATGCATGATTTTTTCCAGAAACAGAAACGGGAATAAGTACCTGAGAAGCATAGATTATGCGTTGTTTCTCTGTTTTAGGCTCTGGCGTGTATTGCTGGTTACCTACCGTGAGTGGAGCAGACAATGTAGTGAAAGGAGGAAGCTCTGAGATCTTCTTGGGAGCTTTTGTTTTGGTAGTTGTGGTCTTGATGGCTACGCTTACTTATTTATGAGCTTTGCTTGAAGTTGCCATTTCTCTTAGAGATTGAAAGAGAGAAATCTGGGTTTTTTGGTTGAAGATTGTTTGAAGAGAAAAAGCTAGAATGTTTGGAAGTTCAGAAAGCGTAAAGTGTGAAATGGGTAAATTTGTGGGTTTTATAGGCGTGCTTGGAAGAGGAAATGCTTCAAGTCATCATTAATGGTTGATAAGTTAGTGGGACACGTGTCTTCCTTGGGGCAGTGTGATGGATATGTTAATTAATGTCTAAACCTATGATTTCCTAGAGTCTAGGAAACGTGATGAGTGAAAAGATTCGGTTGTGGGCTGAAGAGACGTGGTTAGGAAAAAAGTAATGATGATTATGACGTCACCAGACAGTTGGAGAAACTGAAAAGTTTTGCAACATTGGAACACTTGGCACAATGTCAGAGTTATCAAGGCATCAAAGCGTGGTCTCAAAAAATGTCTTTTTCTCTCATATGTCGAAAATAAAAAATTTGGGGGGCAATTTGTTAGCTCATTATTTTGACGCCCATTGAAGAATTACCAAAAGGGAAATCCTATGTAGATATGTTTCGACCATGCAGAGATGTTTCGATTGAATAGAGATGTTTCGACTGGATATGATATTAAAAAGACCCAGTCGAAAGTCCCTGGGTAATAAGGGTCAGCGTGCAGTTAGGACTTAAAAATATTTCTTAAAATGGTTGAAGACGGTTTTTGATTGGAGATTCAAAATTCAAATAAAGGAGGGAACTCTTCTCTTATTTGAAACTGTTGAAGGTACACGTGGTGCATAATGGATAGTTACATCCATGCAAGGTGCCATGTGTCTCGACGTGATTGAAGGGCTGTTAGAAATGGTTATTTCGATTGAGTATAAATAAAGGGTTTTAGTGATAGGATCAGGGTGTGTCAAAGTGTGTACAGAGTATGTAAATTTACGAAGTACCCGTGTGAAGAGGAACCGTAAACCAAAGAATGTACGTTTGTTTACACATTTGTTAGTTATTTTAAAGCAATACCATTCATCTTTATTTTTCTTCCAGAAATACATTTCGTTACTTCGGTATTTTAAACAGTCTCCTTTTACTTCGTTATTTCGCAGTCTTAATATTTCTTTGTTTCGAACATTTACCGTTGCCACTTCGTTATCATCATAGTCTTTTGCAATTCCTCTCCTTAATTCATATTAGCCTTTTACCGTAAGTTTTAATCAATAGTCCCACTAATATTGTCGAAATGTTCATGATCACTAAAATTCATTTTAAAAATAGTTAGCACATGGCCTAGGATCAATCTGATCAATCATGTGAGTAACCAAATTTAGAAATTTAGAAGATCAACGGTTGTTTACTAATTTTCAAGGTAAACATAAAGCCTAAGCTCTGATACCAATTGAACGTAGAGAAAAACAAGAAAGGGGGTTTGAATTTTTTTCATAGTAATTAATTTTTTTTTGCAACACCACACACACAAAGACAAATGCTAACAACACAAGGAGTTTATCCTGATTCGCATGAAAACCAAAGTTACTCCAATCCACCCGACCAAGGTGATTTTTGCTTCAATAAAGATTTAATCCACTAATCTCAAAATATTACAAAAATGTCTAATATTTTAACAATCTCTTAGCGCTCTCAAGTTTATAGACTTAAACAAGTCACTTGAGGAATAACAACAAATTTGGAGAATTACAAGAGTTTTATCTTAACGCTTTTAGATAAGTAGTATGAAAACAAGTTAAGAACAATGAGACAATAACCACACAATATGGGCAATAACTCTTGTGTGTTTATAGAATATTATAATGAGAGATATGAATATATCTTATGGATTGAGAGTTGTAGATCGATGTGTTATGGGTTCAGGTGTACTCAGCATGTTGTGATGAGGCCTTTACATAGTACTTTGGGATGATATCGTTGGAGGTAAATAATTGGAGATTTCTTGCCAACTATGGGAATTAAAGGTATTAACTTCCTTGTCCTTTCCATAGTAGTCTTGGAACATAATCAATAATTTCCTTAGAGAGAATTGTACCATACTTAGAATGCTTCTTGATTAAATTTTCTGATCCGGTGATGTCAGTAGAGTGTTGAGCGTGAATCGGAGTGAGCGGAGTCAGAGCAGAGTCTTGCAGTCTTCATATATTCTCTTGAATAGTCTTCAGATAGATTCTCTTGAATAGTCTTCAGATGTTATCTTGAATAGTCTTCAGATGTAAAGTTAAACAGTCTTCAGACGTAGAGTCTTCAGATATCAGAGTTAAACAGTCTTCAGATGTAGAGTCTTAAGATATCAGAGTTGAACTGCAACGTCATATGATGTATGTGATTACTTCTTAGAAGTGTTCTTGTTCATAGTCAGATCTTTTTTCTTTGTGCTGGTTTAACTTTTCTAGACTACATCAGATACTAGATATTTGTTCCCTCGTTTTCTCAGATTCATTTTACCTTAGAACCATGCACACTTAGAGAAAATTATTAGGTTACTAAACTGTTTCATTCTTTGTTATCATCAAAACTTAGAGATATATTGCAGAATCAAAATCTTATTCTAACAATGTCTCCACAACTTCAGCACGAACACCATAACTGCCAACTTTAGATCGTGAGTAAGGTAGTTTCTCTCACGAACCTTCAGCTATCGCGGGGCTTAAGCTACAACATGGCCATTCTGCATAAGCACAACGACTAATCCCATATTGGATATATCACATTATACTATAAAAGGTTCCTTTGGATCTGGTAATACCAACAATAGCACTGTTATCAACTTCTTTTTTAATTCCTATAAATTCTCCATGTACTGCATATCCCATACAAAGGCTTTACCCTTTCGAGTCTACTGAGTCAAAGGCAGAACTAACTTAGAAAAACCTTCGATAAACCTTCCGTAGTAATCAGATAACCCTACGAAACTCGTAATCTTGGTAATTGACTTTAGAGCCTCCCACTGTAGCACTACATCTACCTTAGAAAGGTTCATCATTATACCGCCACTAGAAATCACATGCCTGAGAAAACTCACCTCTCGCAACCAAAACTCACATTTTGGTAACTTAGCAAACAAATTCTTCTCTTTCAAAACGTATAGTACAATATGAAAATGTCCATCATGATCTTCATCTGATTTAGCTTACACTAGAATATCATTAATAAACACCACTACGAACTGATCCAAATAGGCATGAAAGATCCTATTCATATACTCCATAAATGCACCAGGAGAATTAGACACACCGAATGTCATCACCGAGTACTCATAGTGATTGTATCGTATCCTGAATGCGGTCTTTAGGATATCCTCATTCTTCACTCGAATCTGGTGATAACCCGACCTCAAGTCGATCTTACTGAAAACAAAGGCGCCCACTAACTGATCCATAAGGTCGTCGATCCTGGGAAAAATATACTTATTCTTTATGGTAACCTTATTCAGCTGACGGTAATCAACACGTAATCTAATAATGCAATCTTTCTTCTTCACTAATAGCATTGGAGCTCCTCAAAGTGACACATTTGGTCTGACGAATTTCTTATCAAGCTGATCTTCCAGTTGACTCTTCAACTCACTCAATTTTACTAGAGATATTCTATAAGGTGCCATCGACACAGGTCTAGTACCAGGTACTAAATCTATGGCGAATTTAAGTCTAATATCAGGTACTCAATTCTTCCTCTTGTGGACCAACATTTTATACTATTATCAAGTGTTATGTTATGTTGGTGAATTTTATTAGATATTATATGATGTGTTTCATTGAATTTAAGTGTTATAAATGAGTATGATTGTATTGAGTTGTGTTATATTTTTTTAAACCGACAAAAAGAATCATTAAAAAAATATTTTTTATTTGAAACACAACTCACGAATCCAGATGCAACCTAACCTATAAATGAACGAGTCAGTTTGGGTCGATTTTGACAATGAAATTGCGGATTGGATGAGGAACCCAAACCATTGAAGTTTGAATAGGTTGGGTAACACGTTAGGCCAAACCCGATCCAACTCAACCCGTGTACACCCCTAATGGTACCCGTATCCACAGGTATGCGTATCTGTTAATAATTAGAAAAATTATTTAAATATGAAACTATTTTTTTAAATATGAAGTTATTATTATTATTTTGTTGAATCTAATATGATTATTTGATAAAAGATTAAATAAAATAAAAGTTTACTTGAAATACACTAACAATGTAAAGATATTTTACACTCTCGATTAATTATAATCATTGATTTGTTAGAGAAGTTTGACTTTTATTATAATTACATGTAAAATAACACAAAGGGATGATTGTGATGTATTGACAGTATAAATTTTTTTACCCTGACAGTGTATACCAATTAATCTCATAAAATAAATGTGATTCAATATTATTATTATTATTATTATTATTAGAGATTAATTACTATACAGTGTCAGTGTAAAAAGGTTTACACCGTCGGTTCATCACCATCACCCGTTTGTATTACTTTATAGATTTTTAAAATAAAAGTCAAACTTCTTTTAATATCCAACGTCTATAATTAACTGATGGTGTAAAATCCTTTTACTGACAGTGTATTTCAATTAATCTCATATTATTATTATTATTATTATTATTATTATTATTATTATTATTATTATTATTATTATTATTATTATTATTATTATTATTATTATTATTATTATTATTATTATTATGAGTTAAGTTTGAAACTATTTTTTTTTATCTTTCAAAGGGATAAACAATTTTAATTAATTATATTATTTAAAACAAGTAAATATTTATTTATGTGTTATTTGAAATAAGTATATAAAAAATGTTTATTCTGAATTATTAAATTAAGTATTCATCTTTAGAAATATTAAAAACATAAAATGATTTTGAATTTTTTGTTTTACATTTATAATAATTAATATTAATATAAATTAGAGAAATTATTTGTCACCAATATACATTCGTCTAGGGGTAAAAATATAAGATGTGGCTTAAAGTTCTTTGGATTTGATTCCTTCTACAAATAAATTTTGATTTTTTTTTAATATTTTCTAATCCATTTCTCATTTGTCCATAAGAAACCAAAAGAAAGTAACAATAGAACACCACAAGATTTAGTGTTCTTTTCATCAAATAAAAACGTTTAAGTTGATTTCCTCAAAATATATGACTTTTTGCCCACAGTATCCCCTTCCTGAAAATTAAATCTCAATATGCCCCATTCTGAAAAAAAAAATCTCTGAATGCCCCATTTTTCCCTTTGGACTCGTCCATTCAATGGACGAGTGGGTGAAGCGTTGCATTTGGTTGCATGGACTCGCCCTTTGATTGGACGAGTAGACACATCATTTATTCTCATGATTGAACTTGACTAATGGATGGTCGAGTGTATGCAGTAGAGTCTTTTTTTAATAAATTTAAAAAAGGTAATAAATTAATATTGTTTTGAATAATATGTTGATATCAAAGACTTTCAATGATCGAGCAATTACTTTGTGTTTGTACTGTCTCGGCCAATGATTGGCCGAGTATTCAAGTATTAATTTTCTATAAATAGAAGGACTTGTAGAAATGTAACTCAAAGCACAAAATCCTTTATTTTAGTAAAAATGTCTGTTTGGGGTCTTGTATTTTATGTACAAGGTGAAAAAATCAATGTTTTCCTCGATCCGCAATGGAATTCCAAAACACTGATTTCAGCCATCCACATTGGCTTCCGATAGTTTGACGGGCGTCGTATGAAGGTGAGGAAAGTAGAGTATCGTTGTCCATACATAACGTTGACTGATGCAAGCCCTGATGGTACGTACATGTATTACCTGGATCGTATAGAAAATGATGAAGATGTTCAGTGTATATTTCCGACACATAGTGGTGAAGTTAATAAAGGAGTTGAAGGTCCACTTGTGTTGGTTGTTGTTGTTGATTAGTTTTTCAATAACCTCTAAGAATTTTAGTTGATGTGATCGTACTTTGTTACCAAAAGCCTTTGATTATCAAATGTATTTCATAATGTTTGTTCCAAAAGACATTATTAATACACAATGGTTTATATATAGTACGTGCGTAGTGGTTAATAATTTAAAAAAACATAATCATCTGGAGGGTCCTGCAACATTTGGACATTTCCTACGTATGTGTCCTATTTCACGGAAAATTCCACATCTTCTCTTTTCCTTCCCAACGTTGTCCATCTCGGTTCTAATCATGGTGTTGTTTGGGCGCCCTTTCTTCCTCCTTCTCATAGAGTCGTCGTGGTAAAGAGTAAATCCTTCATATTATAGCCAATTCTCCTCATGGATAAGTCCTAGGAAACTATCATTATAGACCTTGAAGACGTTAAGAATTTTGAAGACGTCTGGAATATGAATGGAATAGTCCTGGCGTATACTCGAACATGTTGCGATTACATGGGAGCAAGGTAAGTGAAATGCCTGAAATTTCCCACAATCACATTGGTGTTTCCTCATATCAACGCTGAATGTACCGGTTGGTTGACCATCATTCTGATTAATCTTCTCTTGGACCATGAAATAGAATCGCTCGCGATCAAACTGCATGACGTTATACGTGTTAGCTTTCATGACTTCCTCAGCCATCCCCTTGTTACAGTTATCAGTGAAAACCTGCCCAGAGACTAACATTTTTGTCCATTGATGGCCTCTTTTACCAAATAGTGATCCTAATAGATAGTACGTAGATTTTACCAATGTAGTGATTGGAAGGTTTCAGGTTTCTTTGAGTACCAAGTTCATTGCTTCTTCCAGAGTAGTTGTCATGTGACCCCAACGTTGCCCTCTGTCAAATGCCCTTGCCCACTTCTTCCGAGGGATATTGTCTATCCATGATAAAGCGTCATTGTTTGTTCTTCGTATCTCCCCCCGATAGTAGTTAAATTTCTCCTCTGTCAACGCATAACCCATGTTAACAACTATTTTGCGCAGTTCCTTGTCTTTAATCTCACGCATGAAGTTTTGCGCAATGTGTCTAATGCAATAGACGTGTGATGACAGAAGATACTGTCATCCATTTTCCGGATTGTTATATGCACTCTTTATCGATTCATGCCTGTCTGATATTAGACACAAATTTGCTTGGGGAGTAACGTGTATTCTCAAATTCTTAAGAAATAAACTCCAAGCATCCTTTGTCTCACTTTCAACCAATGCGAACACTATTGGAAAAATGTTCCCGTTCCCATCATGTGCCACAGCCATCAACAGAGTCCCTTTGTACTTGCCATACAACCATGTTCCATCAACCTGCACAATAGGTTTACAATACGCGAAACCACGTATACATGGTCGAAACGCCCAAAAAAGACAATAAAATATCCTTTGGTCACCCAAGTGTGATCCCATTTGAAATCACAGGTAAGGATTGCAATTCTATAATAGTACCTGGTAGATATGTTTTCATTATCAGTATCCACTGCGGCAGATCGTTGTAAGATGTCTCCCAATTTCCATACAGCGACTCAATTGCCTTACACTTTGCAATCCATGCCTTTTGTAGGATATGATATACCTGTATTTTTCAGTAACATGAGCGATGATCACCTTCACCTTAAGAGAAGCATTGCAATTTACAAGCTCCATTATGCTCTTACTAATCATTTCTGAACTGAGTTTTGTATGGTCTTGTGACATAGAAGTGGGTGTGCATGTATGAGGCCCACCAGACTTACGAACTCTCCACCTTGAGTTGCCCTTACGCAAAGAAACCCTGCATTTGAAATTTCATGTAGAATTTCTACATTTGATGACATAACGTACATTGTTAGATTGAGTCACAGAATAATCTAGACTACATTTTATATGCCATCGTTGCAACGCAAGAACACACACTTCCTTATTTTCAAACTCGATGTCCTCCTCTATTTCGTCAGCATTGTGAGTTGGTATGAAACTTCCAAAAACGGAGATTGGTTCAGCATCATCCAAATTTATATTTTGCATGTGAACAGGTGGGTTGTACAAACTAAATGGTTGAGCTCTTAGTGCAACGGTCGGTGTGTCGATGATATCTTCATTGCCATCGTCATCACTAACACCAAATAGATCTTCAAATCGAACCTTTTCTTGATCATCCTTATTATTATCGCCTACCTCTTCATTTGGTATGAAAGGTTCATTATTTTGAGTCGGTTCTTCGTCAATGGTTTGACTCATTCCGTACTGGTGTGACTGTATAGATTGCGTTGGATAACTGAAATTTTCATTTTGAAACGGTTCTTCTTCAAGATTTCAAGTAGACGAACATATATCTCAATGGTGGGTAACTGAGAAAATGTTATATGAAATTGAAACATCGACTTGACATCTTCGTCATTCTCAATGGGTGTCATTATGTAAAAGACGGTATCATCGTCTCCATTAATTAATGGATGGCGATAATTGATGTCTTCAACACAACTTTGTAACTTTTTTTCAATACGATATTTTAGATGATGGAAGTCAGAATTGATGTGGATTTTGAATAAATGCAAATTTGTTAAATGAAAATCCCTCATTAACATCTGTGAAAATGGACCCGTTGGAATGGATAAACACAACTAAATTTCTTTGAGCCATGAATGTAGGAGATATGAATGTAGGAGATTTGGTTTGATGACAATGGATAAAGATATGAATGTAGGAGATTTGGTTTGATGACAATGAATACCAATAAAGACATAATTTATAGTCAAAAAAAAATTTCCAAGTAAACCAAACCCTAAAAAAAGTCAGAAGTAAATCGTCCTTCAATTTGACGAGAGAGAAAACGTGAAGACCTAGCTCGTCCATTCGTTGGACGAGTCAAAACCCTAGAAGACTAAGCTCGTCCTGTCGTTGGACGAGTCAACAAGTTGCAAGACTTAGCTCGGCCATCAAAGGGGTGAGTCTGCACACATGCAACTTTGTAGTCATATTTCTAATCATCCAGGGAATCGTTCTTGCAGGGATTCCTTTCAAATTCACATAGAAATGTTTTGCATGCATGCACTAACAAGTCCAATTTACCTACACAATTTTCACCAATATATTTAATATTTTTTCACCACTATAAATTAACCTTTCCTCTACAATTCATTCTCATCAAATTCCTTCAGTTTCTATTTCACAAATATTTACTCTCTTCAAATATTTACTCTCTTCAAATATTCACTCTCTTCTATTCCAAAATGTCTTTGTTGTGGATGGGCGAATCAAACCGTGGGACAGCAACAAACATTGCCGAATATGTAAGTCTATTTCAAATCTATTTCACAAATCCAATATGTAAGTCTCACATCAAATATTCATTACCATTTTTATTTGAATTTTAGGAAGACACTAGGTTCCGGGTCCATTCTCATACTTACATTCAACCAAGTGCGGTTATAATACCGTATTTGGAACTAGTTGGTTTTACAAATGTAGCCAAGATAGCAAGTTTAAAAGTAGATTCTAAACTAATTGTTGCATTGTTAGAGAGATGAAGACCCGAGACACATACATTTCATTTACCAATGGGTGAATGTACTATCACACTGGAGGATGTGAGTATGTTACTCGGTCTCCGAATTAATGGTAAAGTTGTTAATGGCCCAACAAATGTAACCAATGATGTTTACATGGAGAGTTTGAGCGTCAAACCAACCGCTTCAGATAAAAATGGGGCTTCTGTCAAAATTGTTTGGTTAGAAGCCCTATTAACACAGCTGAAAAATAACTCTAACCCGACGGAGGCGGAAAATATTCTTCATTCAAAAGTTTATATTTTACTATTAATTGCTACTTTTTTAATGCCAGATAAGAGTCACAATTTATTGCATTCTTCTTGGTTACCTTTAGTAGGAGACCTAGAAAAATGTAACACATACAGTCGGGGTTCTGCTTGTCTGACGACACTATATAGACATATGTGCAAGACAGCCCATAAAGGAGTCAAGAGCATAGGAGGTTGTTGTAAGAACAAAAATTGTTCTACAACAGATTCCTTGATTTTGATGATAACAAAGGATGAAACCAAAAATGGCACCCTAACGAAAAGTTTCTAAGTGTGCAGGGTTCTAAAGAAAGAAGAAATGAATCTGATGATGTCATCAGATGCAAACAAGATCAGATACAAATTCTAGAGTATTAGGAGCATCTGAAGTGGAAGCACGTTCAAGAAAGTCTAGAAGCTCTGACTCTGGACAAAACTGCAATGTATCAGAAGCATCTGAACATGAAGTATAGTCTAGAAGCTCTGACTCTGGAGAAACGTTATCTGTATATTCTGAAAGTTATCAGCGCCATCTGAACTCTCAAGAGATCAACATCAGAAGCAAGATTCCAAGATTCTCCAGAAACTCAAATACTCTGATTATGGATTTGCTAATCATGAAGAAGTAACGTTCAAGTCAAGTAAAGATTTTCAAATAGATTTCCTAAACAGAGAAAGAGACGTTAATCTCCACTTCCAAGAGAGAAGATACTACTTGTGGTAAGCAGTCACTTCAAAGATGAAAAGTTAAACTGCAGAAGCTATTTAAGTGATGGAGTAAACTCAGTTTAATATCCACCAGGTTCAACCACTACTTCAACTCATATATAAATAGAGCTGCAATCAACATTCAGTAAGAAGAAATCAACTAGCCAAAACTATACTGAATTATTTCACGCTCAAGAAAATCATCTTTGCTCTCAAAGAATTTCACTAAGCTTTTGCTTATTAAGTGAAAAATCTGTTCTTAAGTTTGTAATACTTGCTTTCTTAGAAGCACTCTAGATTACATATCTTGTATCTTTTATTTGTTTGATTTCCTCAAGTGACTCTGTGTAGTCTGTAGACTTGAGAAGACTAAGAGATTTTCTTCTCTCTTAGGTGTTGTTTGTAATCTTTCAAGATTAGTGGATTAAGTCCTTGTTAAAGGCGAAATCACCTTGGCCGGGTGGACTGGAGTAGCTTTGTGTTATAAGCGAACCAGTATAAAATCATTGTGTGATTTTCTTTTTGGAAAAGCGCTTATTTTTCAAACAATTCAAACCCCCCCTTTCTTGTTTTTCTCACCTTCAATTGGTATCAGAGCTCCGACTCTGTTATTGATTTTCTAATCAAACACTTAACCGTGTAGAGAGATCCAGTACGAGAAAAACAATGGCCCACTCAAATGAAAGAGATTCTTACAATGCCAAGCCTCCTGTTTTTGATGGAGAAAAATTTGATTACTGGAAAGACAGAATCGAAAGTTTCTTTCTGGGTTATGATGCTGACCTCTGGGACATTGTCACAGATGGATACAAACCTCCAGTCTTAAATGGAGCTGAAGTTCCCAGAAGCAAAATGTCAGAAGATCAGAAACGTGACTTCAAAAATCACCACAAGGCCAGAACAATACTTCTAAATGCTATATCATACAACGAATATGAAAAAATCACCAACAGAGAGACAGCCAAAGATATACTTGACTCTCTGAAGATGACCCATGAAGGGAACTCCCAAGTCAAGGAGACGAAGGCTCTGGCGCTTATCCAGAAATATGAAGCCTTCAAAATGGAAGATGACGAAGCCATAGAGGCTATGTTTTCTAGATTTCAAACTCTTATTGCAGGTCTTAAAGTGTTAGACAAAGGATACACGACTGCAGATCATGTTAAGAAGATAGTCAGAAGTCTGCCAAAGAAATGGAGACCTATGGTTACTGCTCTAAAGCTGTCAAAGGATCTGAACAATATCAGCCTTGAAGAACTTGTTAGTTCTCTCAGAAGCCATGAGATAGAACTAGAGGAGGATGAGCCTCAGAAAAGGAACAAGTCCGTAGCGCTTAAGTCCAGATCTGAAAGACGGAAGCCTGACAGAACCAAAGCTCTCCAGGCAGAAACTGAAGATACTGACGATTCTGAACCAGAAGACTCTGATGACGAAGAAGAGTTGTCCCTACTAACCAGAAGAGTCAAGCAACTCTGGAAAAAGAGGAACAACAACTTCAGAAGACCAAGACCCAGAGGGGATAGATCAGAGTCAACTTCAAAAGGTAAAGCTAACAAAGATATTACCTGTTATGAATGTAAAGAAACAGGTCATTACAGAAATGAATGCCCCAAGCTGAAGAAAGACAACCCTAGAAAAGAAAGCTTCAAGAAAAACACCTTCAGAACAAAGAAAGGACTGATGGCTACCTGGGATGACAGTGAATCTGGATCATCAGAATCTGACTCTGATGAACAGGCTAACGTAGCACTTATGGCTACCACATCCAGCTGCTCAGACGAAGAATCTGAAGAGGTATTTTCTGAACTTTCTAGATCTGACTTAGAATCATGTTTGTCAGAAACTCTTACTTCTTATCAGAAATTAAAACACAAAGTTAAAAACATTAAAGGCCTTCTTAAAGCAAAATCTGAAGAATGTAGTAAACTTGAGACAACAATTCTAGCACAAGAAGATACAATCAGATCTTTAACGTTAGAAAGAGATGAAGCTAAAACAAAAAGCTTAGAATTAGTAGAAGCGTTGTCTCAAGCACCACAAACTTCAAATGAAATTATTTATAAATATGAAGAAGCCTTTCAAAAATTTCTGAAGAATGGAATAGATAGGAGTATTATGGCATCCATGATTTATGGAGTAAGTCAGAATAATAAAAGGGGAATTGGGTATGATCCTAAGGAAGATGAAACCTCTACCAGTAACCAAATTAAATCGCCTTTTTCATATCACTACACACACACACAAGAACACAAATTTAAAAATGCTAGAAGACCCAAAGTTGTAAGAAACTCTGGGAAAACTAATCTGAAAGGACCCAAGAGATTCTGGGTACCGAAAGATAAGATTATCTATGTTGCAGATATCCTATGCAGCAAAGTTCAGACACCAGTCATGGTACCTGGACTCTGGATGCTCGCGACATATGACGGGAAGAAAGTCTATGTTCCAAAGCCTGGAACTTAAAGACGCTGGATTTGTAGGCTTCGGAGGAGATCAAAAAGGAAGGATCAGAGGCTCCGGAACTATTGGTAATGGTACTCTTCCCTCTATATCTGATGTTCTTTATGTAGAAGGATTAATGCATAACTTGTTATCCATAAGTCAATTAAGTGATAACGGTTATGATGTAATCTTTAATCAAAAAACATGTAAAGCCATTAATCAGAACGATGGCTCTGTCCTTTTCACAGGCAAGAGGAAAAACAACATTTATAAAATAAATCTTTCTGATTTAAAAGATCAAAATGTTAAATGTTTAATGTCAGTTCACGAAGAGCAATGGGTATGGCATAGACGCTTAGGCCACATTAGCATGAGAAAACTTTCTCAGCTAACTAAACTTGAGTTAGTCAGAGGCTTACCTAAACTGAAGTTTTCTTCAGATGCTCTGTGTGAAGCTTGTCAGAAAGGAAAGTTTTCAAAAACATCTTTTAAAAAGAAAAATGTTGTTTCTACCTCTAAGCCTCTGGAGCTTCTTCACATTGACTTATTTGGTCCTGTGAAAACAGCATCAGTCAATGGAAAGAAGTATGGACTAGTAATCGTTGATGATTACAGCCGCTGGACATGGGTAAAATTCCTAAAGCACAAGAGTGAGTCTCACTCTGTATTCACCAGTTTCTGTTCTAAAGTGCAAAAAGAATTTGACTCTAAAATTGTTAGAGTCAGAAGTGATCATGGTGGAGAATTTGAAAACAAAGATTTTGAGGAATTATTTGACTCTAATGGAATATCCCATGATTTCTCCTGCCCTAGAACTCCACAACAAAATGGAGTTGTAGAGAGGAAGAATAGGACACTCCAAGAGATGGCCAGAACCATGATAAATGAAACTAATGTAGCAAAGCACTTTTGGGCAGAAGCTGTAAATACAGCGTGTTACATTCAGAATAGAATCTCTATAAGACCTATTCTGGAAAAGACTCCCTATGAACTGTGTAAGGGAAGAAAACCCAACATCTCATATTTTCATCCTTTTGGATGCATTTGCTTTATATTAAATACTAAAGAACATCTGAACAAGTTTGATTCCAAAGCAAAGAAAGGTATTATGTTGGGATACTCAGAACGCTCTAAAGGCTATAGAGTATACAACACAGAAACCAAAATTGTGGAGGAATCAATTCATGTCAGATTTGATGATAAGCTTGACCCTGAAAAGTCAAAGCTAGTTGAAAAGTTTGCAGATTTGGAAATCACTCTTGTAGAATCTGAGAAAACTCCAGAAGCAACTGTCACTCCAGACTCTGAAGAAATTAAATCTCCAGAAATTCCAAGGAAAGTTAAAAGTCGTATTAACGTATCTGAAGATTTGATTTTGGGAAACAAAAATGAACCTGTTAGAACCAGATCTACCTTCAGAACTTCTGAAGATATTCCTCTGGGACTAGTGTCTCTGATTGAGCCTACGTCCTGTGATGAAGCTCTTCAAGATAACGATTGGGTGGCAGCTATGCAAGAAGAGTTAGATCAATTCTCCAAGAATGATGTCTGGGATCTCGTTCCTAAACCCAGAGGCACTCATGTCATTGGAACCAGATGGGTTTTCAGAAACAAGCTGAACGAGAAAGGAGAAGTTGTCAGAAACAAGGCTCGACTGGTAGCTCAAGGTTATAGTCAACAAGAAGGTATTGATTATAATGAAACTTTTGCTCCAGTCGCGAGGTTAGAATCTATTCGTCTTCTTGTATCTTTTGCTATTAATCATTCTATCAAATTATACCAAATGGATGTCAAGAGTGCATTTCTTAATGGTTATATTTCAGAAGAAGTGTATGTCAATCATCCTCCAGGTTTTGAAAATTCAAACTTTCCAGAACATGTTTTTAAACTTAAGAAATCCTTATATGGACTTAAACAAGCTCCCAGAGCTTGGTATGAACGCTTAAGCAATTTTCTTCTGGAACAAAATTTTATCAGAGGGAAAGTTGATTCTACACTCTTCTGTAAAAACCTTAATAATGATCTCATGATATGCCAGATTTATGTGGATGATATTATTTTTGGTTCTGCTAATATCTCTGTTTGCCAAGAATTTTCTAAGTTAATGCAGGCAGAATTTGAAATGAGTTTAATGCAAGAACTAAAGTTCTTTCTGGGAATTCAAATTAATCAAACTCCAGAAGTCACGTACATTCATCAAAGCAAGTACATTAAAGACATTCTGAAGAAGTTTGACATGACTGAATGCAACTCTGCAAAAACTCCTATGCACCCAACTTGCATTCTGGAAAAGGAAGAGGTAAGCAACAAGGTTTGTCAGAAGCTCTATCGAGGTATGATAGGCTCTCTTCTCTATCTGACTGCTACTCGTCCTGATATTCTCTTTAGTGTCTGTCTTTGTGCCAGATTCCAATCAGATCCTAGAGAATCTCATTTAACAGCTTTTAAGAGAATTCTTAAGTATCAGAAAGGAACTCGTAACCTGGGCCTGATGTATGAGAAAACATCAGAGTATAGACTCTCGGGTTATTGTGATGCAGATTATGCAGGAGATAGAATAGAACGAAAAAGCACATCTGGAAATTGCCAGCTTCTGGGAAACAATCTAATCTCCTGGGCTAGCAAAAGACAGTCAACTATTGCTCTATCAACTGCAGAAGCAGAATATATCTCAGCATCACTGTGCACAACTCAGATGCTCTGGATGAAGCATCAGCTAGAAGATCTTCAGATATTTGAGAGTAACATTCCTATCTTTTGTGATAATACTGCTGCTATTTGTTTAAGTAAGAATCCCATTCTACATTCCAGAGCCAAACACATAGAAATAAAACATCATTTTATCAGAGACTATGTTCAGAAAGGGATAGTAACTTTGAAGTTCATTGATACAGAACATCAATGGGCAGATATCTTTACTAAGCCTCTAGCTGAAGATAGATTTCTTTTTATCTTAGAAAATCTGAACATTAAAAATTGCCCTGAGTAAAATTTGGCTCTGAACATGTAAAATGAGACTCTGGTAAAAACAAATACACTTCTGCCTCTGACTCTGATACTTCTACAAGTTAAGAAGATATCTGAGTTAGAAATCTTCAGAAACCAATCCTTTGGTATTCCTGAAGATCAGATACATCAACACGTGGAGCATTAAACGTCTAACCCTAGAACTTCTAGACAGCTGTTAAAAGAAATCAAAGGTCAGAACGTTTGAAATCTCCTAGAGCAGTGTGCGTACTGTTGGGATTAGACATTCATTTATTAGCTGTAATCATTTTTCCCCCAAGCGTGCTATTTTGAGTGTTGTGTCTAACGCATTCTGAGGTGTCGTTTTGCATGTGTTTTACTTAGAGTATATAAACACTTTCTCTCACATTTCACACTTATCACTCTCACTCACTCTAAAACCCTAAACCCTCTCTCGAAGCATTCTCTGCAAGTTTCTTCATCTTCATCAATCTTCATCTTCTTCTTTACAATGGATGCTCAACAACAACAACTGTTCAACTACTCACAGCAAATGGAGTCAAGTTCCACCGCTCAAACCTCTAGTATTTCAACTCCAACCGTCACCGGTGTTTCTATAACCCTTGTTTATCAAGAACCCCACATTCTTGACCGTGAACGCCACATAAACCTTTCAACTCCCTTTGAAGGTTTGGATGTATTGTGTGAATCTTTGGTTGATTTTGACAACCTAAGAAGAAATGGCGTTGATCTTACTAGGGAACTTCATCAATAAGGATGGGAAACCTACTTCAACAGGCTTTATGGTCCTATCTACCCTCTTCTGGTAAAGGAGTTCTGGAGACATGCTGATGCAGATGACCAATTCATTGTCTCTTTTGTTCTAGGGGTAAAGATTGTTATCACTGAAGCATCAATTGCCTCCTTGCTGAACATGGAGACAACTGGAGGAAAAAGGATTTACAACATCCCTCCTAGGTCTAAACGCATCACTGAAGTTATCAACCCAACAATATTCAAACCAAATGTTGAAGGAAACCCCTCTAAGAACAAAGAGCTACACCAGAACCTCCGAGTGTGGCTAAAAATCATTCTGGGCACTATTCACCATCGCCCAGCCTCCAACTCCTCTGATTACATAAATGCTGATCAAAAATGCATTTTATACTGTATTCAGAAGGGTATCCAGATCAACCTTCCTGTTCTCCTTTTCAGATATCTGAGGGACTCTGTCAAAGAAACCAGAAACAATATGAATCCAAGGTCTTACATCCCTCTGGGAAGATTGCTTTCTGATGTCTTCATTGAGCATGGACTGGTAGACGATCTGGAAAAGACCAGATGTATGGATGATCTGGCAATTGATGTAGGGAAGCCTCTGAATGCCAGAAACCTCAAAAGCATGGGAATCATCAAAGAGATTAGAGTCAAGCCCACTCTGGATACATCCTGGGAATCTCTAAAAGATCAGAGGAAGATGCCTCATGGCCTTGCCAGATTCTTCAAGAACGAGTCAAGAGATGCTGTTGCCATCTATCTTCAGCGTCTACTGGATGATGGTGTGGATATATCTGATTTCAGCCTCGACGACTGTCTGGACTCTGAAGAAGACTTAGTCAGATACAAGAGAGGTATTTCTGAGAAGAAGATAGCACCACCAGCAAAGAAGGCCAGACTTGAAGGAGCTTCTGGAAGCGGATCTTCAGCTCCTCTGCAAATCTCAACTGGTAAGTCTGTTCCTCCTGTCTCCTCTAATCTTCAGATGGCTTCCTCTAACCCTCTCTCTTCACAACCCATTTATACCTCCTCTGACATTACACCCTCAATCACCAGAACCTCCCAACCTACACCAGTTCTAAACATAGCCAGAACTTTCATTCCTCCCTCTAAACCTGCACAAACTCACCAAAGCACCTCTTCTTCTTCATCCTCTGCACCTGAATCACCACCTTATGTTTCTGTCCCTTCTGACCCTGAATTTTCTGACCCTGAATCCCCAACAATAGTCACTCTTTATGCTCATAGACTTGCTTCACAACAAACACAAACCACAGAACCTGAAATAACTTCACCACTACAACAAACAACCACCATACCCTCTGAAACTCAACCCTCTGAAATTCAACCATCTGATCCCCACACTTCTGATATCAACCCACCAATCCTTCCCGCTGTCCCAGAACCAGAATCCGAACATTTAGATTTAAACCCACTTTATGCTTCATCCCCCAGTCTTCAACCAGAAGCAGAATCTGAACCCCAACCTGAGTCAGAATCTGAACCTCAAACCTTGAATCTCAGCCCTCCACCTCATACCTCTGAACCAGAACCTGAACCTGAGCTTTCTAAACCTATCCTTAAGGAAGCCATCTTTATGATTGCAGAGGCTTCAGCTCAAAAGGTTGATTCTCTGGTCACTAACTCTGAAATCAGTGATGATCCTGAATCTGTAAGGACACACTGGAACAGAGTCATTGGCTGGATGACATCTGAGTCCTTTAGGCTGAAGAGCATATCTGAACAAGTCCGAAATGACTACATCAGAAATGTTGAGGCAAGACTCCAGGAGAGACTTGCCAGAGAGGCTGAAGCCAGAAGGCTAGAGGAAGAGAGGTTGGCTAGAGAAGCAGAAGAAGCAAGAAGAATAGAAGAGGAAAGAATTGCTCAGGAAGCAGAAATCCTAAGGCAACAAGAAGCTGAAGCTAAGGCTCTGGCAGATGCAGAAGCTCAAGCTGCTGCAGAAGCTGAAGCCCAGCAGGCTCTGACTCAGGGGGAGTCTTCAACTGCTGTTCCCATGATCCTTCAGACTCTGAAGGACCTTAAGGAAGATCAGAACATCCTCCGAGACAGAATGGACAAGCAAGATACGGTCAATGAGAACATCCAGAAGATGCTTGCCATGATCTTGCAGAAATTGCCTCAGAACCCTTAGGCACTTAGGATTTTATGTCTTTGCTTGCTCTTTTGTTGTTTTGCTTCTGTCTTCTTTTTGAATCTGATGTTTTGTGTTTCTATTTTTAAATGAAATGTTTTTCTCTTTAATTCAATTTTTTTATTACTATGTCTTTTTGATTCTGACAAAAAGGGGGAGAAATCATTAAATAGCTCTGATGAAAATTGTCTAAAAACCTTATGCACTCTGCAACAATTGTAGAAATGGCTCTGATAAAAATAACTCTGATTAAATAGCTCTAACATTAAATTTAAGAAATTGCAGAAAGTTTTCAGAAATCTCATTACTTGGAAAGCTCTGGTAAGAACTTCTGAACTCCCTAGCACTAACTCAAGGGGAGCTTTTGTCTATCTGATCTTATTTTATTCATGTTTCATCTGCTATTTTGAGTTGTTTTGTCATCATCAAAAAGGGGGAGATTATAAGAACAAAAATTGTTCTACAACAGATTCCTTGATTTTGATGATAACAAAGGATGAAACCAAAAATGGCACCCTAACGAAAAGTTTCTAAGTGTGCAGGGTTCTAAAGAAAGAAGAAATGAATCTGATGATGTCATCAGATGCAAACAAGATCAGATACAAATTCTAGAGTATTAGGAGCATCTGAAGTGGAAGCACGTTCAAGAAAGTCTAGAAGCTCTGACTCTGGACAAAACTGCAATGTATCAGAAGCATCTGAACATGAAGTATAGTCTAGAAGCTCTGACTCTGGAGAAACGTTATCTGTATATTCTGAAAGTTATCAGCGCCATCTGAACTCTCAAGAGATCAACATCAGAAGCAAGATTCCAAGATTCTCCAGAAACTCAAATACTCTGATTATGGATTTGCTAATCATGAAGAAGTAACGTTCAAGTCAAGTAAAGATTTTCAAATAGATTTCCTAAACAGAGAAAGAGACGTTAATCTCCACTTCCAAGAGAGAAGATACTACTTGTGGTAAGCAGTCACTTCAAAGATGAAAAGTTAAACTGCAGAAGCTATTTAAGTGATGGAGTAAACTCAGTTTAATATCCACCAGGTTCAACCACTACTTCAACTCATATATAAATAGAGCTGCAATCAACATTCAGTAAGAAGAAATCAACTAGCCAAAACTATACTGAATTATTTCACGCTCAAGAAAATCATCTTTGCTCTCAAAGAATTTCACTAAGCTTTTGCTTATTAAGTGAAAAATCTGTTCTTAAGTTTGTAATACTTGCTTTCTTAGAAGCACTCTAGATTACATATCTTGTATCTTTTATTTGTTTGATTTCCTCAAGTGACTCTGTGTAGTCTGTAGACTTGAGAAGACTAAGAGATTTTCTTCTCTCTTAGGTGTTGTTTGTAATCTTTCAAGATTAGTGGATTAAGTCCTTGTTAAAGGCGAAATCACCTTGGCCGGGTGGACTGGAGTAGCTTTGTGTTATAAGCGAACCAGTATAAAATCATTGTGTGATTTTCTTTTTGGAAAAGCGCTTATTTTTCAAACAATTCAAACCCCCCCTTTCTTGTTTTTCTCACCTTCAGTTGTGTTGTATTACTAAGTGTATGGGCATTCGCCCGCATACCCTTGTTATCCCCAGTTAGTAACGAGGTTCCATCACATCCGTATGCATTAAGGTACTGATTTTCATTGAAATGCAATTTATATTTCTCAAAATTAATTATACGTCACTTTAAGGTATTTTTTTCCATATGCAAGATGGTGCAAACGAGGTATGCATTACGGAAATAATCCAAGTTATCATCTACGGGGGTACCGTGTTGCAATTGAACACATGGAAGAAAACAATGTAAGAATGGTTAATTATAATATTCAACTTATCTAAATTTCTTTTATACATTCTAATAGTTATATTTCTTTTAACAAATTATATGGAGGCCGTACATACAATATCCAGTGCATGATTATAGTGACAGCCGAGTTTGGAGTGCAACGACATATATAGTATGTTTCTTTACCATTGAGATGCATCAGACAGATCGGGTCAAACTCCAATTTGGATTTGAACAACAAATTCCGTCTCAGCCAAGATGTCTAAGTGAACACCATCATATGAATATGGTCCAAGCTTGGGACAAACATTGGCAAGATTTAAACAAAGAAGAGATAAAAGAATGGAAAAGGATAAGGCATTTTATGTTACAAGGTAAGTCGGTAATTGGTGAGTCTAAGTCGGGTAGAGAATACATGAATTGGTTTTTGTCAATTCCTTTTGCGCACGTTGCTCCAACACAATTTTTGACTGATCCCCGTCAACGTATAGCTTCTTCAACCCAACAAACAACATCACCCTTACATCATGACATTCCCCCCATATACACATCCCAATTTGGGGGCCAACTATCATCATCAGCTTAACAAACTTACCAACACACCCAGACCACCCAACAACACACCATTTATTCCACCTCAACCTAACACCATAATCCCCACACTCCATTCCCTCAAACAAACTACTTTTACAACCAACAATATCAACAACAAACCAACCTACGCCCATACAATACATTCCAATTCCTCAACCCAACTTTGAATACTCAAACCCTCATTCTCAACCCCAAACATTTAACACCATATTCATACAACTCACTCCTACATACAACCCTGATGATGTCTACTATCCTCCTATCCAACACACCCAACCCACACATTCACTACCCGACTTTGACCTCACCGATGACCATCTAATGAATATGCCTTATTTTTGCATTCAAGAACTCGACGGTATGGATATGCCTCCAAACACATCACAACAACATCAAAGTCAACAACAAGATCAACACGAAGATCTGTCTTCCGACTCATCTCCGTCTCCCGCAAGACAAAGACAAGAAGACTTGGGCAAGGGAAAACGCAAAAAATTGGCACAAGATGTGGAACAGGCGATCACTATAAATAAAATATATTTCTTCCATTATATCAGTAAAATTATTATTACTCATTATAATTCATTATATGTCTCATTATAATATTTATAGTTTTATTATAAGTATTTAAAAAAAACTCATTTTTATTATTAATATTTTAAAAAAAATATTAGAAAACTATTATTAGTATTTTACAAAAATATTATTAGTATTTTAAAAAAAAATCATTTTTATTATTTAAATATAGAATTAATTAGAAAACTATTTAATAATAATTTTAATAAGGTTATTTAATTATATAATTGTATTTAAAATAAAGAAATAATAAATAAATAATCCCCTTCATAAGCTCGGCCAACCATTGGCCGAGTCTACCCATCACACGCAAGGCTTCAAGCACTCGCCCATTGAATGGGCGAGTTCAAAGGGAAAAGTGGGGCATTCTAGGATTTTATTTTCATAATGGGCATATTGGGATTTAATTTTCAGGAAGGGGGTAATGTGGGCAAAAAGTCCTACAAATCAATAGGAACACGACAAACAAAACCAATGTTGCTGACTACATCACTAGCTATATTTGTGATGTCTATCGTGCATCTCCTCCGACCACTGCATTGCAACAAAGCTCCACCACATAAACAAAATAAGGAAACTAGTTACACGTCGATGTCGTCGCCATTTGAATATGTATCGTTGTCCTAGCTGGAAATAAAGAGAGAGTAATTGTGATTGAAGGAGATGTTGCTGCATTTTGTTTTCTTCATTTTTTATTCTAAACAAAAAAGAAAAACAATGATTTGAAGAAGATATTGACGCGTTTAGGGGTGTACGTGAATAAGTTTGGGTTGAGTTTGACCAAATCCAATACTCAATCCATATAGAACACTCTGGTTTGGGTGAGATAAAATAATCACATATTACACTAGTTGGCCGATTTGGGAAAACCAACTAATTTTCGAATTGTGTTGAATTAGGTAGGTAATGGCTTACCCAAATAATGTTTGGCATAATTAATCACTAAGTTCCTTTATTTAATTTAATGTTTCTCTTTAGTCCCTTAACTAACTTGTAATATTTTTTAGTTAAAGAACTAAAGCGGAACATTAAATTAAATCAAAGGACTAAAACATGTATTAAGCCATAATTTTTCTGTTTTATTAATATTAAATGACTAAGTGACGAGTCATCATATTTTTTTCATAAAAATTACTCAACATATTTATCTTCTTAAAAAAAAATAGATAACATATTTCCACTATCTTTTAGCATCATAAAATAATAAATAATATCATCAGCTAATAAAAATTATCATAAAAACTAGCAACAAACTAAAATTGCATGACATAAAATATTAGCATCAAAATAACTAAAGAATGAAAATTTCAAAATTATTTAAAGTCATGGTTCACTAAAATAGTAAATGTTAAGAGACAAAAATTGTTACAACTAAGTTAATATTCATCAAAATCTTTAAAATTATAATAATAAATGTTTGATTTGTGAGTCAGTGCATTTTTCGAGTTTGGATTTAATTTTACTCGAAACTCAATTTTTTTAATGGGTTTTTAGTTTTTAAACCCATAAAAACCCAATTACCCGACCCGACCCACTTTTTGAATTTTTTTGAGTGAGTTTGAATGGATTTTGTGGGTTGATCCAACCCATGTACACCCCTAAATACGCTTGTGTTCAACATTTTTTCATTTGAAACAGAGAGATAAAATAGTACATGGATCTTCTCTCTTTTTAAGGATTTCCTTTCTTAATTTGTTTATTTTCTTTTGCTTAAACTCACTTTTGATCCTCCTAATTTAATATTTTTAATCATTTAGTCCCCCTTTTAAAAAAATCATTTTTTTGGTCATCTATTCAATATTTCTTCAAAAAAAAAATTGTCCCCTTTCAAATTTGTAAAGGTGGTACATACATGGCAATTACTGTGAATATAGTTCTTTGTGTCAAAACATCATTTCGACAGAGTCTGTTATTGTTTAAATTCTCTGTGTTTTGAAATGTATAGATGTCAAAATGTCGTAGAAGTGTATCTCGACCGAAATTTGACTTAACTTTATTTGTTTGTTTTAACTGAGTTAGTTAGGTTAGTTGGAGATTGATTAGTGTGCAAGCAATCTCAGCCTATAAATAGGAAGATACTTTATCATTGTAATATAGAGCAATTGTATAGAGAAAATGTTGATTAAACTTCATTTTGAAGGCAGAGAGAAACTCTGCAGAAACATTCTTCTTCTTCCCCTTTTCTCCCCAAACCCTAATTTCTCTTTTCTTCCCCAAATAATTTTTTTCTTTTCTTCTTCAATAATCATCGTGCAGCAAAATCGTCTTGCAACAAAGATTGGTTGATTCACTTAAGTGAAGAGTGAATAACAAGAGGATTAATCAATCAGAAAGATTGATTCTTGTTCATCAAGATTGATTCAGAATTCTCCATAGGTTTGGAGAAATTCTACGTCAGGAATTTGGTGAAACTCTAACATCTGGTATCTAGAGCACTAGCTGTGTGATTCTTGGGAAGCATAGCACAATGAATCATCTAAATGAGAATTTTCTAGGACTCTCCCAATTCTGAAGAATCGAAATTACAAAAATTACTACAAGTAGATGAATATTATTTTATGCTCTCAAGATCTTTGGGATCTTGTGAATGAGGGAGTGACGCTGCTTGCAGAAAACATGACGGATGAAAAAAAGGATCCACACAAATAATTAAAGAAGACATATTATAAAGCTCTCTTTATAATTCATCAATGTGTTGATCCAGACAACTTTGAAAAGGCCAGTCATGTAGAATCAGCGAAAAAAGCATGGGAAATCTTGGAGAAATCATTTCGAGGTGCTAAGAAGGTGAAAGAGGTGAAGTTACAAACTCACAAAAGAACGTATGTATTGCTTCAGATGTAATAAGGTAAAAGCATAACTGATTTTTTCACTAGGGTTACGAAACTAGTGAATCAAATCAAGATATGTGGAGAAGCGTTGACATCAAGATCAGTTGTCACAAAGATCTTGAGGTCATTGGCTCCAAAGTTCGACCACGTGGTAGTAGTCAGAGAAGAGTCGGAAGATTTGTCAACATTGACAAAGTAAGTGCTTCAAGGGACACTTGAATCTCATGAACAAAGAATAGTTGAAAGAGCTGAAAGCAAATCGAAGAGTGATGTGGCTTTATAGGCGCAATCAACAAGAGAAAAAAAGGAAAAGAGAAGTGGTCCGACAACAAAGTTAGAGGAGGATACAACAATTCGACTGGTAGAGGAAACTAGCAAGAAGGAAATGTGTCAAAAAAGAGAAGACCATCATACCAAAGTAACCACAAAGGTGGTGCTGCTGGTAGAGGAAGAGAAGGTGGACGAAAACCTGAAAAAAGTCACATTCAATGTTTCAATTTTTAGAAGTATGGTCACTACTCTAGTGATTGTCTTGGAAAACATAAGAATCAAGAAAATGATGCAAAGATGGCAAAGCATGAAGAAGATGAGATGTTGTTGATGGTCACAACAGGAGATGAAGAAATATTCAAGGATCAATGGTACTTGGACTCATGATGCTCATTTCACACGATTGGTAGGAAATATTAGTTATTCAACATAAAACCCTCGATGAATAACATGGTAAAATTTGCAAATGACAATATTCTAGGTGCTGAAGGTATTGGTGGTGTTCTGATTATGAGGAAAGATGGAAAAATGTCAATAATTTCCAATATATTGTATATACCAGGCATGAAAAGTAATTTTTTCAACACATGGTAGTTGGTCGAAAAGAATTACAAAGTGTCAGTTATGATGAGAGTTCTCGACTCAGGCGAAAGGTTAATCTTGAAGGCTCCTATGTATCAAAAAAGAACCTTCAGGATTGAACTTAATGTGATGAAGCACATATGACTTATAACTACAGCTAGTAGGGATGAATTGGTATGGGACTATAGACTTGGTCATCTAAATTTCAAAGACATCAGATATCTGAAAAGAAAAAATATGGTTTCAGGATTACCAGTAACCAACATTACAGATGAAGTGTGTGAGAAATGTGTGCAGGAAAAGCAGCACAAGAACAACTTCAACAAGTATGCAAGAAGAAAGTTGAAGGAAATTATTGAAATCATATACTTTGATGTATGTGATTCTATCCAGGTGGGTTCGATTAGAGGTAACAGATACTTTGTCACATTCATAGATGATTTCAATAAAAACTATGGACTTACCTGCTTAAGAAGAAAAGTGAAGTGATTGAGGTATTTTCCAAGTTTAAATCTATGGTCGAAAGACAAATTGATCGAAAGGTCGAGATTCTGAGGATTGGTGGCGGTGGAGAATATGTGTCGAAATACTTAAACACATTATATGAGAAAGAATGGATTATACATGAAATGATGCCACCCTACACTCCATAACAAAATGGAACTAATGAAAGTAAGAATATAACCATAATGAATATGGTGAGAAGTATGTTAAAAGGCAAGTGTTTACCTAAAAAATCACGGGGACAAGCTGTGTCAACTGTAACATACATACTTAAGAGATGTCCGACGAAGAAGCTAGAAGGAACCACTATAGAAGAATGTTGGTACAATTTCAATCCTAGCTTGAGTCATCTGAAAGTGCTTGGATCTATAACACTTAGACATGTGCCTTATCAGTTGAAAAGAAAACTTGATGACAAGTCGAGTCAAATGATTCTAATAGAATACCATTCTACTAGAGGAGACAAGTTGTTCGACCCAGTGCACAAGCAAATAGTGATCAGCAGGGACGTGATCATAGATGAGCTTAAGGAATGAGATTGGACTGAAAATATAAAGAAGTATTCAGTGAGAATCTTATGTGAAGAACCAACAAATGAAGTCGAAAGAGAAGTTCGACTAAAAGAAGTCAAAGGTCAAGCAAGCACAAGCAGACCTCAAAGAACAACACACATGCTTGCAATGTTGCAAGAATGTGTGATTACATCAGATGATGTGGTAGATCATGAAGGTGAACTGGTGCACTATGCTTTCTATGTAGATGTCAAATCAGTCAATGCGACTGAGGCATTAAAGGATTCGAAATGGATGAAAGCAATGAATGAGGAACTAAAGTCCATCAAACCCAATAACATCTGGTCACTTGTCGAATTACCTTAAAGCAAGAAGGAAATTGATATGAAGTGGGTATATAAGATGAATTTGAATCCCAAAGGAGAAGTAACTCGACATATAGCAAGACTTGTTGGAAAAGGATTCCTTCAGAAAGAAAGAATCGACTTCGACGAGATTTTTGTAACTGTTGATAGGATCAAAACAATCAGGTTGGTTGTTGGTCTAGAAAACATGAACAACTAGAATATGTGTCAGATGGATGTGAAATAAGAATTCCTAAATGAACTCTTTAACGAAGAAGTTTATATTGCACAACTAGTTGGGTTTGTGAAACAAGGCGAAGAAAACAAGGTATACAACCTGCATAAAACCATGCATAGACTTAAGCAAGCTCCAAGAGCTTGGAATAAGAAGATATATAACTTTATAAAGGAGAAGGAATTTGTGAAGTGCACTACTGAGTATGGAGTATATGTAAGAAGAAGCAATAGTGAATTTCTTATACTATGTGTCTATGTCGATGACTTGCTGATAACAGGTAGCTGCAAGAAAGAGATCGAAGACTTCAAAGGTGATCTTAGCAAAGAATTCAAAATGTCTAATCTGGGAGACATTTCATACTTACTTGGAATCGATCTCTACAAGAGCAATAGAGGCTTGATGATGCATCAAAAAAGTTATGCAAGTGAGATACTCAAGATATTTTTGAGATGAAAGACTATAATTCGACTTTGACACCTACAGAACCAAAACTACAATTGTCGAAAGACTCAGAGGAAGATGATGTCTACCTAATACAGTACATAAGACTTATTGGATCATTAAGATACCTTTGTCACACAAGGCCTGATCTAGCATATAACATAGGTATGGTGAGTAGGTTCATGCAAAAGTCAAATGTATCACATCTAACAGTGACGAAGAGGATACTAAGGTATCTCAAAGGAACTATCGACAATGGCATTCTTTTTCATGCATTTGATGAAGGAAAAGAATGCAAGATAGTGGATTACACCGACTCAAGTTGGTGTAGTGATGTTGAGGATATAAAATCCACAGTTAGTAATGTGTTAATGCTAGGTGGTTCACTAGTTGCTTGGAACTCTAGAAAAAAACTTGTAGTAGCATTGTCGGCATGTGAAGCAAAGTACATAGTTGCTTCCCTATGTCCATATCAAGAAACATTGATGGTTATTTTGGTCAAAGAAATTACAGTGAAGAATCATGGAGCAATTACCATGAAGATCGACAACATGTCTGTTATCAATCTGGCGAAGAATCCAATAGCACATGGAAGAAGTAAACACATCAAAATGAGGTTCCATTATCTTCGAGAGCAAGTAAAAAATGGGGAGCTAAACTTGAAACACTGCAGAACTGAGAATCAGATTGCATACATCACGATGAAAGTGTGCGAGTCGAAGTGTTCAAAAGACTAAGAATAATGATTAATATAGATAACTTAGACACAACGAATTAGATGGTGTGTTGTGAATATAATTCTTTGTGTCAAAACATCATATCGACATAGTATGTTGTTGTCGAAATGTATAGTTGTCAAAATATCGAAGAAGTGTATCTCGATAGAATTTTGACTTAGTGTTATTTGTTTGTTTTAGCTGAGTTAGTTAGGTTAGTTAGAGATTGCTTAGTATGCAAGCAATCCTATAAATAGGGAGGTACCATATCATTGTAATATAGAGCAGTTGTATAGAAAAAAAGTTGAATAAACTTGAGTTTGAAGGCAGAGAGAAACTCTGCAGAAATATTCTTCTTCTTCCCCTTTTCTCCTAAATCCTTAATTTCTCTTTTCTTTCCAAATTTATTTTTTCTTTTCTTCTTCAATAATCATCGTGCAATCAAAGTTGGTTGATTCACTTGAGTGAAGAACAAGATGAGCAATCAATTAGAAATATTGATTCTTGTCATCAAGATTGATTTATAATTCTTTATAAGTTTGGTGAAATTCCACGTTAGGAATTTGGCAAAATTCCAACAATGATTGTATGACACCACGTCATACATTTCTGCCACGTTATATTTTTTAAATAAAAAACAAAGTATAATATTTTTTAATATAATTAATAAAGAAAATCATATTTTTGAAAAAAATAATGGGGCCACGTGTCATGTTTCTTTTTAATTACATAATTTTCAAAACAACTTCATGGTTTTGCTACTCATGGGATACTAAAGAAAGTCTTTGACAATAGTGCTATATTTTGATTATTATTTACATCAATATGTATATAACCATAAGTGATACAGTAAGCAAATGATTAATAGTATATAACTAACTTCATTTGTTTCATTATCATCATCTCCTTAGTACGTAACTAACTCCATTATTTTCCTCTTCTTCGTTAATCACCTATGGTTGTTTGTACCATTTAGGAGTCTGGAGAACACATTGTTGCCGGTGAAAGAGAGCTTCATCTAGGAGAGCTCCTGAGTAAGTTCTTGGTGGATTCTACGGTGTTCTTAACCAGAAACACGAACATGTGTTTGAAGAAATGCAAAGATCTGGTACTCCACTTTACAACATCAAAGCATACCTCCATGTTTGAAGAAATTGAAAAGAGAGAAAAAGAGAGAAAGAGTGTTAGAGAAAAAAAGAGAGAAAGAGTGTTAAAGATGAGAGAAATAGAGTTGATTTGATATATTGATAGATATAAGAGAAATATATATGAAATAGAGAAGAAAGAAGGGTTGATTATTTTTAAAAGTATCAAAATGCCTTTACTTAAAAAAAACTAATAAAAATTTCATTTAGTAAATAACTCAACTCAACTCTAGTAATTTAATGAAATTAGATTAATTAAAATAATTATCATATTATAATAAAATTAGTTCCTAATTTTAACCCAAAAAAATTAAATAAATCTATTTTTTTTAATAATAGAAAAATGTTCTTTTTTAAAAAGAAAAATGTAATAAATAATTTTCAAAAGTGTCATTTTTGTGTTCAAAAAATGTTTTTTTTTTCTAACATGGTTAAGAAATAATTTTTATTCCTTCTAAATTTTCTAACCAAATTTTGAAGTCTAAAATGAAGACAAAGTCCTAAAATCCTTCAAGACACAGGTACAATGGTTGAATGAGACAACAAAGCAAGAATGAATTGCTGAACAAAATTGAACCGTTTTGATTAAATACAAACGTTACACACCTTATTACCTTATTTTACAATGGCAATTTCTTCTCAACAACAGAGTTTATAATAATAACAAAGTGAACATAATTTATTCAACAACAACAAACCTCTATTCAACAACAACAATCACAAGTGTTATTCTGCTAGATGGCATTCACTTCTACATCATATAGATCAAATGGCAGTAACATCTTGTCATTTCTTTATTGATTAAGTGAAATGTGGTGGGAGACTAAAAGTCGATAATCTTTTTCTTCCGGAAGCTTTCCACAGTCTCCTTGAGGCTGACTTCCAAAGGAGTAAACTCGATTCCCAAACTTTTAGCCTTTTCCTTGGAAATCTCATACGTTGTTATATATGGCTCTTCATCCTCACACCTTATAAAATTGTAAAGAGAGCGCAGAGTTTCATAAGTTGTATGAGGTATGATAATCCAATTTATTTTGTGATTACGGGCTGGGAAAAGTATGCATAGAAGCAGGAAAACAAGTATGGGTAGCAGTAGGTGCTGAAGCAGATGGTGACACCTCTTTGCATGAGAAATGAACTTTGTTAAATATAACAATAGTTGGAAAAAAATCACGAGGACACAGCTCATTTGTAACCCTGGTGAGAGGTTGAATAACCCAAAGAGGAACATCATTGATAGCAAAAATCTAATTTGTGTTTGTTGTATGGTCTAAGGAAACGGAAACATGAAAAAGCGAAGACTCTAACGAAGAGGTAGGAAGCTTGTTAAGGAGACAAACATGTCTAAAAGGCATAGATTGAATACTTTCTTAGTTTCAGTTCAGGTATACATTGAACAATTCATATTTTGTATGCATTCTTGGAAGCATAGCAGTCAACTTACTTGTCTGAAATTTGTAATGATGGGTACAGATTAAGTAAAATCTTAGCAACTTCTGAGTAGTGTGCCACTCTCTCAGCCAAACAATATCTTCCACTAGCTGAAGCAATCTCATACGCGTGAATATGGGCGTTTGCAACATCTTTTACATTGACCCATCCATAACTTTTATTTGGAAAAGGTATACCTGCATTCAAAAACTCAAGGAGTTCATTTATCATGCAACATGGCAATTCTTGTATGGAATAAATATGACATTACTTAATCTGTTACACAGTGCAAAAATTCGTGATTATTAATTAATCTAAGCAACAAATACATTAATAATCAATGACGTATTGAAGACAAATAATCGCAAATTGAACATCAGAGATATGAGAAATAACTATTTCATGAACAAGACCTTTAAATACTTTTACTAATGCTAAAATTTCTACCAATAACTAAGTTGCAGAATTGGTAAAAACGGTTAGAAGTAATTCATATTCGGTAGTAGTATTAGTTTTGTGAAGCACGGGGATGGAGATTATGTATTATGAGAAAGGCATAATTTTACATTAGTTAAAATATGAACTTTAACTTTTGAAGAGATTTGAGCAACTGAATTGTAAAGTTGATGTCACACCTGCTGATACAAATTAGAAATTGGATTCTGATTCTGATGGTGATGATGTAGATGCGACAACGTTCAAACAGTTGGTAGGTTCTCTAAGATATTTGTGTAATATCAGACCTGATATTTGCGATGCAGTTGGAATGATGAGTAGGTTTATGAGCTAACCGAAGTGGTCTCATTACCAAGCTGCTGTCACAATTCTGAGGTATTTAAAGGAAACTTTGAGTTTTGTTCCCTTTTAGTGCTGAAACTGACTCAGAACTTCTGAGTTATTCAGATTCTGATTGGTGTGGAGACACAGTTGACAGAAGAAGTACTTCTGGATATTTGTTTAAGTTTCTGGGAAATCCTATTTCTTGGTGTTCCAAGAAGCAACCAATTGTTGCCTTGTCAATCTGTGAAGCAGAATATATTGCAGGCGTTGTGACTACATGTCAAACTGTATGGCTTCTGAATTTACTGCAGGAACTGAACATCAAAGTAAACAAGCCTCTGAAGCTGATGATTGATAATAAGTCTGCAATCAATCTTGTCAAGAACCCAATGCTGCATGAGTGAAGCAAGCATATTGAGACTAAGTATAACTTTCTGAGAAATCAGGTTCATAATAGAGTGCTAGAAGTTGTGCATTGTAGAACACAGAAGCACCTGGCAGATGTTCTGACGAAGGAGATCAAGATTGATCAATTTCTCCGCTTGAGGGATGGAATTGGTGTTGTTAGTTTTGTTTAAGCTGAATATGAATTAAAGAATGGTATTAAAATTAATTCATTTTCAGAAACTTGTATATAAAATTTGTTAGAGGATACTTTAATATTTTCATTAAGTCCCACTTGTATTTAAGCAAGTGAGTGGTGTGATTAAATATTATCATTATTTATTTTGCTGTATGTGTAAAAATAGGAGGGATTGAAAGACAAATAAACTCAAACTATTTTTACCAATGATAAATAGGTCCAAATATATTTGGGATTCACTTGTTAAAAACAATCTTAAACAATTGAATTATTGAAATACAAGAGACTAAGAGACATCTTAATAAACTGTGTTTTTAGAAACACTACGGAAACTTTATTATATATAGAGAAATTAAAACGAATTACATGATATAATCGATGTGGGACTATTCGATATACAAATATTCTTAACACTATATTTACAAATATTAACACTCCTCCTCAAACTTGAGCATATAAATCAAATGCATCAAACTTGTTACATATATAATTAACAGGGACTTAGTAGTGATTTTGTAAACACGTCTGCCAATTTATCATTAGAGTTGACAAAGTTTGTTGCAATGTCACCTGACTCGATTTTCTCTCTGACAAAGTGACAGTCTATCTCAATATGTTTGGTCCTCTCATGGAAGACTGGATTTGAAGCAATGTGCCATGTTTGATTATCACAAATAAGTCTCATTGGTCTTGCTTCTTCAATTTGAAGTTCCTTGAGCAACTGTTTTAACCAAATAAGTTCACATGTTGTCATTGCCATGACCATATACTCTGCCTCGACGCTTGATCTTGCAACTACGTTTTGTTTCTTACTTTTCTAGGATATAAGGTTTCCTCCAAAAAATACACAATACCCAAAGGTAGATCGTCTACCAATGGATGACCCTGCCCAATCAGCATCGGAGTATCCAACTATTTGAGTATGTCCTTTATTTTCATACACTAGACTTTTTCCTGAAGCATATTTGATGTATCTCAGAATCCGGATAACAACATCCATGTGTTCCTGACAAGGAGAATTTAAGAACCGACTTACCACACTAATTGCAAAAGAAATGTCTGGACGAGTGACAGTGAGATAATTCAACTTTCCAACCAATCTCCTATACCTTCCTGAGTCAGATAGAGGCTCCTCTGATTGGGTCGTATTTTGACACTTGGATCCATAGGAGTATTAGTTGGTTTAGCATTCAACAAACTTATTTATTCCAAAATATCCATAATATATTTCCGCTGAGAAATCACCAAACCATCTTTAGATTGGGCTACCTCAATACCCAAGAAATAGCGATATTTACCAAAATCTTTTATCTGAAATTGATTCGAGAGATGTTGTTTTAACTGGAGTATACCCTGTTGATCAATACCAGTTATGACAATATCGTCTAGATACACAATAAGATAAATATTTCCTCCACAATACCATGTTGGTTCGAGAGATGTTATTTTAACTGAGTGAACATAAAAAACAGAATGGTCAGCTTCACTACGGACCACCAAACTCTCGGAGTTGCTCCATATATACTTCCTCTTGAAGATCACCATGTAAAAAAAACATTTTTGATATCAAGTTGATGAAGAGGCCAATGTTGAATAGCTGCAATGGCTAGAAGAAGTCTAACAAATGCCATCTTGGCTATAGGTGAGAAGGTATCACTATAATCCAATCCAAAAATTTGAATGTATGACACGATTTGTCAAAAAAAATCACCGGAAGACAGTTGATCAACCAGGTAAAGCACGATGAAGGATTGTCTCTCAGTAGGCTTTGATACCATATTAAAATTCAAGAGACTAAGAAACCTCTTAATAAACCGTGTGTTTTGAAAAGTACTACGGACACTTTATTATATATAGAGAGATTATAACTAATTACATGATATAGTCGATGTGAGACTAATCGATATACAAATATTCTTAACACTATATTTACAAATATCAACATGAATAAATGCAATTGTTCGAAATTGTCTAAAGAAAAATTGTCATTAAGACCTTACCAAATGCACACAGACCCATAGGGAATCTGAGCCAATGAACAATAATAGTCACAATGCAACAGAAGATTAGCCATTAACTACCTTAATCTTATCTAATATCAATAAAAATTTAAAACTAATAAAACATATTTGGTAATCTATATCTTTGCTTGTGCACATCACTTCAATAACCACAAAACACAAATCAATCAAGAATATAAACAGAACTCATACTCAGTTAGGCATAATAAGAAGTGTAACTTAAATAAAAATGCACATACCTGCAGGTTTAATTAAAAATGTTAGCAAGTCCACACACTAATACACTTTATGTTAGGAAAGAATTACCATTTATTAGGTTTAAAATCGATTGAACACTTTTGTTAACCTCTGGTTGTAAGAGAGGACCAGCAACCACTGCTGGATTAAGAACAACCATGTCAATCTTGTTTTCATTTACAAATTCCCAGGCAGCAGCCTCAGCCAAAGTCTTTGAAAGCATGTACCATAACTGAAGTTGGCAATAAAAAACACATACATCAAAATCCCATGAGCCAGCTTCAGGCTTTCAATCTGAATAACTTTTAGGAAGGAAAAAAATGCTAACCTCTGATTCCCTACAGAAATCTGGATCTGAAAACCATGTCTCATCAACTATGACTTCAGGATTCTTCGGCCTTGTGTTATATGCAACTGCAGCATTAGAAGAGGTAAAGACAACTCGTTTTCACATGATTTAAGAACATTAAGAGTTCCCTTCACTGCCGGATCAATCAACTCAGCCTGAAAATATAAAAATTAAAAATAACTGATCATACATTTACAAGCACACCACATTCAACTATTTGTGAACAATAGAATGGAATGAACCTGAGGGTCATCTACGACAAAACGAACAGGTGAAGCAGTATGAAAGACGCCATCACAACCCTCAACAATAGAGTCAAAAGAACCTTGTTCCAAAAGATCTGCCTTAAAGAGTTGCAACCTCTCTTTTGCACCCTCAAGTTTAATCAAGTGGTCAACCTTTTTAGGATCACCTGTTTTCACACCAATCAAATAAACGAAACAAAAAGAACATGAATGTTGATGAATATTTATATAAAGAGAAAGAAGCACTTGCTTGGATCACGAACAGTGGCTCTGACGGTGTAACCACGTTGAAGAAGGAAGTTGACAATCCATGAAGCAATATAACCAGAAGCACCTGTCACACACACCACTTTTCCTTCTCCGCTCATTATCCTCCTCTTTCTCTTTTTCTTTCACATAGTTTTGGACTGCCGTTGACGGAAACTTTGGTGTGTGTGTTGAGAAGAAAGAGGAAAGTGGTGTGATTCGTAAGAGCAAAGGTAGATGACGGAAACTTTAGTGCGTGTCTCTGAGAGTGAATCGCAGATTTAAAAAAATGGGAAATGGTGCCACGGCACCACCATACGTGTACGACATTGGGGACTTAGCCCCCACGAGAAATGAAAAACGATAATTTTATTGATTACACTTATCTACTTACCATAAATTTACCTTTAATTATTATTATTTTAATCTTAAATCTAGTTCAACATCAACTAATGCATTCTTTAAAGTATTAACTAATTCATAAAAACACTAATTCTTTCGTTAACTAATATCATTTTAACCTTCCAATTATTTTCAGCAATACTAAATTTATAGAAATGCTATTTTTAGTTTGCATTAGAATTAATGTAATATTATATGAGTTAAAGTCATTATATAATTAGTCAAAGTTGTGATAGTTCAATTAATAATAATTTTATGTTTAAAAGTATAAATATTATGAAAGTTAAAATTAATAGATAGATATACAAGTCAATATTTAATTTAACTAATGATCAAATTCAAATATTGAAAACTAAGAAACAATATAAAGAGGTTATGGCTCCCATTTGAAGACAACACAAAAGGATTTATAAGAAATTCTCTCTTCATCCCTCTCAGAGTAGAATCAATGAGTTATAGAAGAATTCTACAAATCAGAAGATAAAATACCCGCAAATCATCAATATTTTCAATAGCAAAATCATATAAGTTTTCACTTTCATTCTCATAATTGTATTCGGGTATGAGTATAAAGGCTATGAGTCAAATGAATATCTGATTCATAGTGATTTGTTTATAATTCTATTCTTAATTCCTATATCGATAGAAATTATAAGATTATGAATAAACCTGACATAACAAATTAATAAATGATATATAAACTATCATATCTGATTCAATTTGAATTTTATGATTAATTTTTATTTTAGAGTTTTAAAATTAAGATCCTTTTAATCTTCTAATTTGTGTAAAATTTACGTTTATGGGATGATAATCATGATTATAATTATCCTGAATATATGGCTATGCATTTTTATTTTATTTTAATATGGTGGAATTTTCAATAAAATTGAGAATATTTGTGGCCTAATTTATATAAGTTGTCGTTGTCGTTGCTATGATTAGAGATCTATGATAATGATTCATTCTTGTGCTTCTACTTTTATATATATATATATATATATATATATATATATATATATATATATATATATATATATATATATATATATATATATATATATATATATATATATAAAGATTAATTGAAAACACCGTCTGTAAAATGATTTTACACCATCACTTAATTAAAGACGTTGGATATTAAAATAAGTTTGACTTTTATTTTAAAAATCTATAAAGTAATACAAACGGATGATGGTGATGAACCTACGGTGTAAAACTTTTTACACTGACGGTGTATAGTAATTAATCTCTCTCTATCTATCTATCTATCTATCTATCTATCTATCTATCTATCTATCTATCTATCTATCTATATATATATATATATATATATATATATATATATATATATATATATATATATATATATATATATATATATATATATATATATATATAAATTATTCTTTTGTTGTAAATTCAAATATGTTGCAAAGAAATATTTTGCGTGAAAAAGTGTAAAGTGTTTTGGCATTCAAACTAGTGTTTGAAGGATCAATATCTTTCTCACTCAATTACCCAAACATTCAGCAATGTATTCTTTTTGTGCTTCACATATTAAAGGGGAAACAGATTGAATTCGATACTGTAATTTTTTATCATTATTATTGTTTTTCTTTTTTGAAATATCAACTGTTCTGTGTGTCAAATTTTCAAATAAGAGGATTACATATCATTAATATCAATTGTTTCAATTATTATAATTCAAACTTTCCATATCTATTAATTTTATCTAATGAGTTTAATTGAATATTAATGTTTATAATTAGTTTGTATACTTTTATGTATTCTTGTTTAAAAGAATTATTATTATTTTTTTCATGTGTATTAATTTATTTTGAAAATTAACTATGATATAATTTTGTTCAAATTTTGACTATAGTTTATAAATTTATATAAAGATGAACATTTTGAGTAAATCAATTAAAATAAAATATCACCAAAGTGATCTCTCTTTGGGAGATTGATTATAAAAAATGTTAAATATTTTTCTTTTGTGTGTGTTTATTCATGCGAGTATCAATTGACCTAAATGATAATTGGTGATTGATTGATTTTCATATGCATCTGTGATGGTAAACATGTGATAATGATAAGGTTTCACATGTGAATAGTAAATCAATTCAAGAGAGGTTTATTCGACATTTTTTTATTACTAATGTTTGACCATTACAACAAGAGTATCAGTAGCAGTTAATATTAGTGTTCAAAGACTCAATATTGATGGTGCACTAGATATCTTGAGATGACTTACATCTTTATTTGAACAAAATTGATAATTCAGTTTTATTTTATATGAGTATATTTAAATGTTTAATTTTGTTGTTCTTTTTCGGCTACAATTACTTCAATATCTGCTAATCTGAATTCCATTCGGTTCTTAATGGGGCAAATTTCAAGGACTGAAAAAGAGAACATAAAAATTGTTCTTGGTTGCGGATCTTGCTTAGGGATGTCAATTTGCATCTGTTAATGGGGATCCCTGTGAGGATTATATGTGCGGAACTCCGAAGTCGGAGATTTTTTCCCAGTGGGGACGGGGATGGAGGACAAAATTTTCCCGATGACACTTCGAGGCAGGGATCGGGGAAGTACCCCTGCCCCGCGGATTCCCCGACCCCGGCCATATTATTTAATTTTTATATGTAGTTATATAATTTTGCATTTTTTTCTTAAAAATAATAATTAATATATTAAAAAATAAAGAGTTATCATTGTATAATGTATTGTTTCACTACTCAAGTACTCAATCCTAAAAAAATGCATCCATTACATATAGTGTACACGTTGTATCTTCTTCTTCTTCTTTTCAATTTTCTTTGCCTCCTCCATTCCTTGTCTCCTTTGTTTTCATCATCATCACAACAACCACTCTCATTTGTTCATTGTGTTTATGATAATTACTCTTCAATTTCACTATACTTCAATTAGTAACATGTTTTTCATTCAATTAGTAAATTAGTGGTTATATTTTCGCAACTGCAAGTGTTTTTGCATTTTTTTGTTATTGATACAAGATGCTTTTTTATTTAAAAAAAAGATGCAAAATATATCTTTTTTAAAAAGGGAAAAATAACGAAATACTAGTATCATAATTTTGATCAAAAAACAAAGAAATTTTAAGACTCGATATATGTGGATCTCCAATTCTCCGTGGGGATCTGTGGGGACGGGGATGGGGATAATACTCCCTCGTGACGGGGAACGGGGACGGGGATGGGGAAAAATTTGGGGGCGAGGCGGGGAGTGGGAAAACATCCTTCGTACATTCCCTTCCTCGTTGACATCCCTAATCTTGTTTGACCTTACATTAAGAAAGGAGCAACCTGCTTCTCCTACGAAATCTACCACCTTTAAACAGAGGAAAAATTATGAGAAGTTGATCTCTTCAATCGCATGTGTCTCATGATCATTAAGCATGACATTCTTAAGGTCTTTAGGGGTACTATATCGAAAAATATAACTAATGCCAAAGATTTTCTTGTTGAGATTGAAAAGCGCTTTAAGAAAAACGATAAAGCGAAACAAGTTCTCTTCTTTAGAACTTGATTTCCATGAAGTATCAAGGCAAAGGAAATATAAGGGGATACATTATGAGCATGTCAAACATTATTTTACAACTTAAGCCACTAAATCTTGAGTTGTCTGAAGATTTGCTCATTCATTTAGTATTACTTTCTCTTCCTTCACAATTTGGTCAGTTTAAAATATCTTATAACTGTCAAAAAGAGAAATGGTCTCTTAATAAGCTCATTTTATTTTGTGTTCAAGAAGAGAAAAGGATGAAACAGGATAAAACAGAAAGTGATCATTTTGTTAGCACCTCTAAAGAAAAGGACGAAAGAAAGAAAAATTATGAGCGCAAGAATGAAACTGCAAGTGACTCGGACTTCTAAAAAGTTAGGACCAGCTCTGTTTCCTATATAAATAGGTCATTTATTTAAATTTTCAAAAGTGACATTTTTGTGTTTAAAAAATGTTATTTTTTCTCCTAACATGGTTAAAAAATAATTTTTATTTCTTCTAAATTTTCTAACCAAATTTAAAAGTCTAAAATGAAGACCGAGTCCTAAAATCCTTCAAGACACACATTCAAATGTAGAATGAGACAACAAAGTAAGAATATTGGTTTACATGAAGACAAAATCGGTTTACATGCATACCCTTTAAACTCAATTTTAAACCTTATCCCATTGCTAAACAATGTTGACCCGTTTTGATTAAATACAAACTTTGTTGAAAATAAAACTTTTTTGTGTTTAGAGAAAGTGTCCGGGAATATTAGAGACTTGAATAGAAACTTGATAGGTAGGAGAATTATTTATGAAAGAGAGAACTTTGTATTTTTGTTTGATACTAAAGTGTAGGATTACATCTTAATTTATAGTACTCTAAGGAGAACTCTAGACACACTAATTCTAGAGAGTTCTCAACTCTAGACATTCAAAGAGTATTCTAGAAAATATTACAATCCTAAAAAATATCTAGACACTCCAAATACTACAAGAGTTTTCTAGAAACATCACCCAAAATAAACTAAGCTCAAAATAACTAAGCCCAAAAAATCAAATAATAAGGTTAGGCGCAAATCAAGTTTAATATTTCAACATCCCCCCTTAAATTTGATTTGTGACTCCAAGCATATTCCTTAGCTTCACGAAAGTTTCCAACTTGATTGGCTTGGTGAAAATATCGGCAGCTTGATCTCTAGACATCACATACTTTAACTTCACCTTCTTCTTCTCGATGCATTCTCTTATGAAGTGGTAACGGGTGTCGATGTGCTTACTTCTTTCATGAAATACATGATTTTTTGCCAAAGCAAGTGTTGATTTATTGTCAACACATATTTCCATAGGATCTTCTTGTGGCATTTTTAACTCTTTCAACAGATTCCTTGTCCAAATTGCATGACAAACACATGATGTGGCAGCGACATACTCAGCTTCACAAGTTGACAGTGTTACGATAGGTTGCTTCTTTGACATCCAAGTGAAAGCAGTATCTCCCATAAAGAATACAAAACCAGTAGTGCTCTTTCTATCATCTAAGTCTTCACTCCAATCGCTATCACTATAGCCAATAATCTCATAATTGTTAGAAGAGTAATAGTGCAAGCCAAAGTTTGTTGTACTTTTGATGTAGCGAAGGATTCTTTTTGCCGCCTTGAAGTGAGTTTTCGTTGGAGCTTTCATGTAGCGACTTACGACTCCTAACCAAACTTGTACTTGTCAAGTAACGCAGACTTCCAACCAAACTTGTCAAGTAACGCAGACTTCCAACCAAACTTTTGTAAAAAGCTGGATCCACAATCTCTCCATTTTCATGCTTACTCAACTTGCTGCCACATTCCATCAGGGTGCCAACGGGATTAACATCAACCATCTTGATCTTCTTAAGGACTTCTTTGGCCTAACCTCTTGGGTGATAAAAATTCCTTTATCTTCTTGCTTTACTTCAATGCCGAGATAATATGTCATGAGCCCCATATGTGTCATCTCAAATTCATTTGACATGTCTTTCTTGAACTCTTCGAACATGCTTAAAGTGTTCCCAGTGAAGATCAAGTCATCAACATATAAGAACACGATCAAAATATCTCCACTTTGCGCTTTAATATAGAGTGCATGCTCATATGAACACTTGATGAAGTTCTTGTCTTGAAAGTACTTATCGATTCGAACATTGCAAGCTCTCGGTGCCTGCTTGAGTCCGTACAATGCCTTCTTCAACTTCAAGACTTTTTCTTCTTGCCCTTTTACTTCATAGCCATGTGGTTGCTCGATCTAAACTTCTTCTTCGAGAAAACCATTCAAGAAGACCGACTTCACATCCATTTGATAGATCTTTCGTTCATTTTGGGCTGCCAAAGAAATGATGAGTCTAATAGTTTCAAGGCGAGCAATAGGGACAAATACCTCATCATAGTCAATTCCTTGTCTTTGATTATAGCCTTTCGCCACCAATCTTGCTTTGTATCTCTCCACGCCTCCTTTTGCATTCTTCTTTGTAACACCCTTCTTAATACCCCAAATTATTATAATTAAAATACACATATATTCATCAGAGTAATTATGCCCCGAAGGGTGTCACACAATCATTTCACTACATTCATCAAATATCCTGTCATGCTCATTTATTTAAATCAAAATAAGGTCTTTTGCATAATTCGCAGCGGAATCAAATTCAACATCAATGTAAAACATGTAACACTATACATGTAAATCATCCAACAACCAATATCAAATTAATTAAAACATTCCCTCCCGATGTTACATCTATCAGAGCATGACCCATAAGAAACTACTCTAGACTCCAAGCATTAGCTTCTACTCAACTCATCTCTCGTTACCTGAAAAATAGGCGTAAGGGTGAGTTCCTCAATCAATATAATAAGCATTATAGAACAACATGTAATGCCAAGTAATTAACACATTAATTCACCCTAATTAGACTACGCATTCAGCAACAGTAATATCCATTCAAACATCATAATCAACAGTACAAAACTCCATCATATTCAATCATTAACAACACAACACACACCACACATGTGATACTGGAATACATCCATTCATATCATATGCCATACATTCATTATGCAATGAGACTCTATGCATGCGGTACCGACTATTTGTGAACATATAGTTCAACCTCACCGTCCAAATCCAGGCACGGCTACCAAGCTCACTAGTCCCACTCATTTGAGACATAGTGACTCACTCACTAATTCCTCACCATGGGAATTAGCTACCACCCCAAATGGGCCATGAAATGCACGTTAATCACCTAGCATGCAAACATCAACAACAATAATCAAAATGATCTACTCACTAATTCCTCACCGTGGGAATTAGCTACCACCCGAAGGCCACAATATGCATGCTAATCATCTAGCAATGCAACATCAACAACAATCAAGAATAGACACATGCTCACACTCTAAGCCATAATACAGTCTATTCACAAATGTATACATTCACCTCATCATGTATACCATCACATATCATCAACAATTTAATCACAAAAGCATATCATATCATGCCACATAATCAAACACAGTATTAGCCCGCTCTACTAATACCTATACCACTCAAAACAACGGGAAACGATCCCTACAACATCATATCTCAGCTAAGTACATCACTCAGCCTAAACAACCAAAAACTGCACAACAACAGTTCAGGAAAATCCCAACTCTGCCCATACGCGTACTGTCCATGCTATACGCGTATTGCCCAAACCTGGCCAACTCCATACGCGTAATGCCTACTCTCTTACGCGTATTGCGCATTTCCTCGCCCAACTCATACGCGTACCACCTATCCCATACGCGTACGCTACGCGTAACAACTTCCCATTACGCGTACCACCAGAGACCAATTTACGTTCAAAATGTCATCTTTTTCTCCCATACGCGTAAGGCTTCCCCCCATACGCGTACCAACATCTCATACGCGTATTGCCTAATGCCATACGCGTATGACCAGAGATCAGAATTCTCAGATCTGCAATGGCTTTCTCTGCTACGAGATCTACCCAATTCAACCTTCTACAGTCCAAATTTCACACACAATTCATTCATATCATCTAACACGAATCATACACTTTCGATTTCACAAATTTCTAACCTTTCTACCTCTAATTCCTACGAAATTCGTCAATTATAATCCAAATTTTCGTTCATCTCAAAAGTTCACAAATTCAACATATATCATCCAAATCAGAGGTAAAACAATGGTCTATTACTACCCAGTACATATCATCCCATAATACCCGTTAATTGATGATAAACCCCCTTACCTGAGTTAATCCGGCAGCCTCTGAGCTCCAAGCTTCTCCTTCCTTCAACCTTCGTTCTCTGGTTCTCTTTTTGCCCTTTCTGCCTCTTTTCCCCTTTCACGTGAAAACCTTTTTCCAAAAATTGGGACTTTTTATTATTCCAACTTATATACTCCAATAATATTATTCCACTAAATAATTATCCCAATAATTATTATTCCAAAATAATAATAATAATAATTCAAATATTCTAATTAAATTAATAAACATATTATTAATTTAATTTAAATAAATACATATTATTATCGGGGTGTTACAACTCTCCCCCACTAAAAGAGTTTTCGTCCTCGAAAACATACCTCAAACGAACAACTCCGGATAAGACTCCTTCATCTGACTCTCGAGTTCCCAAGTCACATTGCCACCTGCTGGTCCTCCCCAAGCTACCTTCACCAAGGCAATCTCTTTACCCCGCAACTGTTTCAACTCTCGATCCTCAATCCTCATAGGTGATGTTTCAACAGTCAGGTTATCTCTCACCTGTACATCATCTACTTGGACAACATGCGACGGATCATGAATGTATCTCCTCAACTGAGACACATGAAAAACATCATGCAAATTCGCAAGCGACGGTGGTAAAGCGATACGATAGGCTACCTCTCCTATCCTCTCCAAAATCTGATAAGGACCAATAAATCGAGGTGTCAACTTCTTCGACTTCAAAGCCCGACCAACACCAGTTATCGGAGTAACACGAAGAAACACGTGATCTCCCTCTTGGAACTCAAGTGACTTCCTCCTCTTATCATGATAACTCTTCTGACGACTCTGAGCAATTCTCATCTTCTCCTGAATCATTTTAATCTTTTCCGTAGTCTGTTGAACAATTTCCGGTCCAACCACAGCACCCTCACCGGACTCATACCAACATAAAGGCGTCCGACATCTCCTACCATACAAAGCTTCAAACGGTGCCATACCAATACTCGAATGAAAACTATTGTTGTAGGTGAACTCAATCAAAGGCAAATAACAATCCCAAGCACCTCCTTTTTCCAAAACACAAGCTCTCAAAAGATCTTCTAATGACTGAATCGTCCTCTCAGTCTGACCATCAGTTTGCGGATGATATGCAGAACTCAATCTCAGCTTAGTTCCCACAGCCCTCTGCAAACCTTCCCAGAACTTCGATGTAAATCTAGGATCTCTGTCCGAAACAATACTCGACGGAATACCATGCAAACTTACAATCCTCTCAATATACAACTCGGCTAATCTCTCTAATGGATAATCCATTCTGATCGGAATGAAATGAGCCGACTTCGTCAACCTATCAACAATCACCCAAATAGCCTCAAAATTCTTACTTGTCCTCGGCAGACCAGAAACAAAATCCATACTGATACTATCCCACTTCCACTCAGGAATAGTCAACGGTTGCATTAGCCCAGACGGCTTCTGATGCTCAATCTTTGACTTCTGACAAGTCAAACAGGAATAAACAAAACTCGCAATTTCTCTCTTCATTCCTGGCCACCAAAATAATCTTTTCAAATCATGATACATCTTCGTAGCTCCAGGATGAATACTCAAGCCACTACGATGTCCTTCTTCCAGAATACTCTTCTTAAGTTCAGTAACATCCGGAATACACACCCGACTACCAAATTTCAAAATACCATTCTCATCAACTCTGAATTCACCACCTTGACCTTGATTCACTAAAGTCAACTTATCAACCAAAAGCATATCGGATTTCTGACCCTCTCTGATCTCGTCCAGAATACCACTTGTTAACTTCAACATTCCCAATTTAACACTATTGTGAGTACTCTCACACACCAGACTCAAGTCTCTAAACTGCTCAATTAAATCCAATTCCCTAACCATTAACATAGACATATGTAATGATTTCCGACTCAATGCATCAGCCACTACGTTTGCTTTACCCGGATGGTAATTCAAACCAAAGTCATAATCTTTCAGAAACTCTAACCATCTCCTCTGTCTCATATTCAGCTCTTTCTGATCAAACAAATACTTTAAACTCTTATGGTCACTGAAAACCTCAAATCTTGATCCATACAAGTAATGCCTCCACAACTTCAAAACAAACACCACAGCTGCCAACTCTAAATCGTGCGTCGGATAGTTCCTCTCATGAACCCTCAGCTGTCTCGAAGCATAAGCTATAACCTGCTTATTCTGCATCAACACACCACCCAAACCCAACAATGAAGCATCACAGTAAACCTCAAATGGTTCCGACGAACTCGGTAATGTCAGAATAGGAGCACTAGTTAACCTTCTCTTTAACTCTTGGAACCCTTCTTCACATTTTGAGTCCCAAACAAACGCTTGCCCCTTTCTGGTCAACATTGTCAACGGTAACGCCAACTTAGAGAATCCCTCAATAAACTTCCTATAGTAACCTGCAAGTCCAAGAAAACTTCTTATCTCAGAAACTGACTTCGGAGCTTCCCACTTAGACACCGCTTCCATCTTAGAAGGATCAACAGCAACACCACCTCTTGAAATCACATGACCAAGGAAACTAACCTCTTCTAACCAAAATTCACATTTTGAGAGTTTAGCAAATAACTTCTTTTCTCGTAGAACTTCCAACACCACTCTCAAATGCTCAGCATGTTCTTCTTCAGATTTCGAATACACCAAAATGTCATCAATAAACACCACAACAAACTGATCTAGATACGGATGAAAAATCCTATTCATATACTCCATGAATACTCCAGGCGCATTAGTCACCCCAAAAGGCATTACAGAATACTCATAATGTCCATACCTTGTTCTGAAAGCAGTCTTCTGAATATCTTCAGTCTTCACACGTATCTGATGATACCCAGATCTCAAATCTATCTTGCTGAACACACTAGCACCAACCAACTGATCCATCAAATCATCAATCCTCGGCAAAGGATACCGATTCTTGATCGTCACTTTATTCAGTTGCCTGTAGTCCACACACAACCTCATAGTACCTTCTTTCTTCTTAACCAACAACACTGGTGCACCCCACGGTGACACACTTGGACGAATAAATTTCTTATCCAACAAATCTTCCAACTGACTCTTCAATTCAGCTAGCTCAACAGCAGACATACGATAAGGAGCCATCGATATCGGCCTAGTACCAGGTACCAAATCAATCGAGAACTCAACTTCACGCTCTGGCGGTAATTCATTCACTTCTTCCGGAAACACATCAGGAAAATCACACACCACAGCGAGATCGCCAATCACCAGTTTATCTTTAGCCTCCAAAGTCGCTAACAGCATAAACAACTCTGCACCATCTGCAACTTCCTCATTCACCTGCCTGGCTGATAAAAACAAACTCTTTCCTTCTTCAATCTCAGGGAATATCACAGTCTTATCAAAACAGTTGATATAGACTCGGTTAAACACCAACCAGTTCATACCCAGAATAACATCAACCTGTACTAGTGGAAGACACACAAGGTCTATCCCAAAGTCTCTACCAAAAATACTCAAGGGACAACTTAGACAAACTGAAGTAGTAGTCACTGAACCCTTCGCAGGAGTATCAATCACCATACTTCCAAACATCTTAGATATCTCTAACTTAAGTTTCACAGCGCAATCCAAAGATATAAAGGAATGAGTCGCACCTGTGTCAATAATAGCTACAAGAGGAAAGCCATTAATATAACACGTACCTCGGATCAAACGATCATCTGCAGAAGTCTCAGAACCTGATAAAGCAAAAACCTTGCCTCCTGACTGATTCTCTTTCTTCGGCTTAGGACACTGTGGACTGATATGACCCAACTCTCCACAGTTAAAACAAGTCACAGTCTTCAACCGGCAATCTGCAGCTAAATGACCACCTTTTCCACACTTGAAACACTTCTTCTCATTACTGGTACACTCATGGATACGATGTCCAGCCTGACCACATTTGTAACACTTAACAAGAGCACTAGAATCTCCTCCACTAGGCCTCTTCATCCCACTCTGCCTCTGGAAACCTTTTCCAGCTGCATACGGTTTTCCACGATCAATCTGATTCTTGCCTTTCCTATCAACCCTTTGCTGATAGCTCTCTGCTCTAGCCTTGGAATCCTGTTCAAAGATCCTGCAACAGTCAACCAAATCAGAAAACACCCTGATTCGCTGATATCCAATTGCCTGCTTGATCTCGGGACGCAACCCGTTCTCAAACTTCACACACTTCGAAAATTCTCCAGCAGCCTCACTATAAGGAGTATAGTACTTTGACAGCTCTGTGAACTTCGCAGCATACTCAGTAACAGACCTGTTACCCTGCTTCAATTCCAAGAATTCTATCTCTTTCTTCCCTCTGACATCCTCTGGAAAGTACTTCCTCAGGAATCTTTCCCTGAACACAGCCCAAGTAATCTCAGCATTTCCAGCAGTTTCCAACTCAGTGCGGGTAGCAACCCACCAATCATCAGCTTCTTCTGACAGCATATGTGTACCGAACCTGACCTTCTGGTTATCAGCACACTCAGTTACTCTGAAGATCCTCTCTATCTCTTTCAACCACTTCTGAGCACCATCTGGATCGTATGCTCCTTTGAACATCGGAGGATTGTTCTTCTGGAACTCACTCAACTGACGAGCAGCTCCCATCCCCACAACATTCGGATTTCCTCCAAGTACTCCAGCTAGCATACCCAGAGCCTCAGCAATCGCAGCATCATCTCTACCTCTTCCAGCCATCTCTATTCTGAAAACTCAACAACTAAAACAAATAAGTACTGATAGGGTTACACAACACCTATCCCGTACAGGGGAACAAAATAACTACGACTCAACACGACCGACTATGCTCTGATACCACTAATGTAACACCCTTCTTAATACCCCAAATTATTATAATTAAAATACACATATATTCATCAGAGTAATTATGCCCCGAAGGGTGTCACACAATCATTTCACTACATTCATCAAATATCCTGTCATGCTCATTTATTTAAATCAAAATAAGGTCTTTTGCATAATTCGCAGCGGAATCAAATTCAACATCAATGTAAAACATGTAACACTATACATGTAAATCATCCAACAACCAATATCAAATTAATTAAAACATTCCCTCCCGATGTTACATCTATCAGAGCATGACCCATAAGAAACTACTCTAGACTCCAAGCATTAGCTTCTACTCAACTCATCTCTCGTTACCTGAAAAATAGGCGTAAGGGTGAGTTCCTCAATCAATATAATAAGCATTATAGAACAACATGTAATGCCAAGTAATTAACACATTAATTCACCCTAATTAGACTACGCATTCAGCAACAGTAATATCCATTCAAACATCATAATCAACAGTACAAAACTCCATCATATTCAATCATTAACAACACAACACACACCACACATGTGATACTGGAATACATCCATTCATATCATATGCCATACATTCATTATGCAATGAGACTCTATGCATGCGGTACCGACTATTTGTGAACATATAGTTCAACCTCACCGTCCAAATCCAGGCACGGCTACCAAGCTCACTAGTCCCACTCATTTGAGACATAGTGACTCACTCACTAATTCCTCACCATGGGAATTAGCTACCACCCCAAATGGGCCATGAAATGCACGCTAATCACCTAGCATGCAAACATCAACAACAATAATCAAAATGATCTACTCACTAATTCCTCACCATGGGAATTAGCTACCACCCGAAGGCCACAATATGCATGCTAATCATCTAGCAATGCAACATCAACAACAATCAAGAATAGACACATGCTCACACTCTAAGCCATAATACAGTCTATTCACAAATGTATACATTCACCTCATCATGTATACCATCACATATCATCAACAATTTAATCACAAAAGCATATCATATCATGCCACATAATCAAACACAGTATTAGCCCGCTCTACTAATACCTATACCACTCAAAACAACGGGAAACGATCCCTACAACATCATATCTCAGCTAAGTACATCACTCAGCCTAAACAACCAAAAACTGCACAACAACAGTTCAGGAAAATCCCAACTCTGCCCATACGCGTACTGTCCATGCTATACGCGTATTGCCCAAACCTGGCCAACTCCATACGCGTAATGCCTACTCTCTTACGCGATTGCGCATTTCCTCGCCCAACTCATACGCGTACCACCTATCCCATACGCGTACGCTACGCGTAACAACTTCCCATTACGCGTACCACCAGAGACCAATTTACGTTCAAAATGTCATCTTTTTCTCCCATACGCGTAAGGCTTCCCCCCATACGCGTACCAACATCTCATACGCGTATTGCCTAATGCCATACGCGTATGACCAGAGATCAGAATTCTCAGATCTGCAATGGCTTTCTCTGCTACGAGATCTACCCAATTCAACCTTCTACAGTCCAAATTTCACACACAATTCATTCATATCATCTAACACGAATCATACACTTTCGATTTCACAAATTTCTAACCTTTCTACCTCTAATTCCTACGAAATTCGTCAATTATAATCCAAATTTTCGTTCATCTCAAAAGTTCACAAATTCAACATATATCATCCAAATCAGAGGTAAAACAATGGTCTATTACTACCCAGTACATATCATCCCATAATACCCGTTAATTGATGATAAACCCCCCTTACCTGAGTTAATCCGGCAGCCTCTGAGCTCCAAGCTTCTCCTTCCTTCAACCTTCGTTCTCTGGTTCTCTTTTTGCCCTTTCTGCCTCTTTTCCCCTTTCACGTGAAAACCTTTTTCCAAAAATTGGGACTTTTTATTATTCCAACTTATATACTCCAATAATATTATTCCACTAAATAATTATCCCAATAATTATTATTCCAAAATAATAATAATAATAATTCAAATATTCTAATTAAATTAATAAACATATTATTAATTTAATTTAAATAAATACATATTATTATCGGGGTGTTACATTCTTCGCCTTGTACACCCATCTTACTTCGATTGTTTTGTGTCCTCGTGGAAGTGTAGTCAGTTCCCATGTATCATTCTTCGTGATTGACTTGATTTCTTCTTCCATGGCGTCTCTCCACTTTGCGTTTTCAACTGCTTCTTGATAGCTTAGAGGCTCGCAATCACCCAAAAAACAAAAGAGGTTAATGTCGTTTCCGTTTTCGGTTATCTTATAAAGCTTTTCAATACTCCTTAGTCGTGGTGTCCTCACACTTGATTTTTTTTCATCCAACCTTGGTATCGGTGAGGTCGGTGGTGTAATATGTTCCTCTATCATTGGTTGTTCCATTTCATATTCTTTTTCAAAGTAAGGAAGAAAATCGTACATGTCTTCTTGAACACTCTAATCCCAACAATCTTCTTCTTCCAACTCCACGTCACGACTTATGACGATCTTTCCACTATTTGGATTATAGAGCTTGTACCCTTTGGAGCTTGAGTCGTAACCCACGAGTACATACTTCTCACTTTTATCATCGAGCTTTTTTCTCCTTTCATCTGGAACATGGGTATATGCAACGCTTCCAAACACTTTGAGGTGAGAGATCTCATGCTTCCTTCCACTCCATGCTTCTTGTGGTGTCTTCTCGTGCACACTTCTTGTTGGGTAACCATTTGTCAGGTAAACTGCACATGCCACTGCTTCGGCCCAAAACTCTTCCGGCATCTTCTTGCTCTTAAGCACACTTCACACTATGTTAAGTATGGTCCGTTTCTTTCTCTTTGCTACTCCATTTTGTTGAGGTGATCTTGGCACTGTTAGTGGGCGGCGGATTCCATGGTCTTCACAATATTTATGGAATTCATTTGAAATGAACTCTCCTCCTCGGTCAAATCTCATGGCCTTAATGGAAATACCACTTTCTTTCTCCACAAGGGCTTTGAACATCTTAAAGTTTCCAAACACTTCTGACTTCTCCTTCAAGAAATAAACCCATGTTTTTTTTAGAATAATCATCAATAAAGAGGAGAAAGTATTTACTCTTACCAAGAGAGTTTGGATTGATTGGTCCACAGACATCAGTGTGTATGAGCTCTAACGGTTTTGTCGTTCTTGACGTTGATTCCTTTGGAAAGCTTTTCCGGAATTTCTTCCCAACTAGACATCCTTCACATAGTTGGTCTGGATGGTTTATAATAGGCAAGCCTCTCACCATCTTCTTTCTTTGACAAACATTTTAGACTGTCGAAGTTGAGATGTCTGAATTGTAGATGCCATAGCCACGAAGAGTCGGTATAGCAAGTCTTGAGACACTTTGCAACATAATTTTGAATGTTCAAGAGGAGCATTCTATTCTTTGACATAGGCACCTAGCAATCAAGTTATGTCTACAATCTCTTAAGAAAAGACTATGTTCTTTCAAGTGGATGTCATAACCTTTCTCTAATAATTGTCCCAAGCTCAAAATATTATCTTCATGTTAGGAACATAGTAGACAGTAGATAAGAATTGATGACTCACATTCTTCAAGCGTATAAGAATTTTACCTTTGCCTTTGACCGGTATCTTTGAGTCATCTCCAAATGAGACATTGTCAGTTGTCGCTTCATTGATTTCCACGCACATGCTTCGATCATCACACATGTGATTGCTTGCACCGATGTCAAGGTATCATTTGTTTCTTTTCTCTTCAACTTGGTTTTGGCACGTGAGAAACAAAGTTTCTTCTCTCCGCCTTTTCCTTCTACAAAGTTAGCTTTCTCCACAACCTTCTTCGAGAATCTACACTCAGATGCATAGTGATCGATCTTGTTGCAGTTGAAGCACTTGATTTGTGATTTGTCACACCTCGACCATGAATTTCCTCTTCCACGATCTCTTGTTGCTTGTGGATTCCAACTTCTTTCTCCTTTGTTAGAGTACTTGTTGTAACCGCTTATTCCTTCTCCTCCATGTTCTCGTCCACGCCCACGATCTTGGCCATGACCTCCTCCTCTTTGACTCTTATAATTCACATAATTTGTTTTCTTTACGTTGAGTTGTAGTAGTTGATCCATAGCCGCCTTTTGTTTAATTTTTCTCTTTTATTTTTCTTCGTATGCTTGTAAGGAACCTATGAGTTGCTCAATAGTCATGGTATTTAAATCATTGTTTTCTTCAATGTTGGTAACAATGAAGTCAAAATTTGAATTTAAAGTGCGAAGTATTTTCTCCATGACTTTCACTTCATCGACATCTTCGCCATTTCTTTTAAGTTTATTGACTACGGCCAATACTCGAGAAAAATAATCAGAAATTGACTCAGACTCTTCCATAAATAAACGTTCAAAATCACCTCTAAGAGTTTGAAGACGAATCTTTTTCACCTGTTCCACTCCTCTGTTGCAAGTTTGAAGTTTGTCTCATGCTTCTTTTTTCGTCGTTGCGTTGGAGATCTTCTCAAATGCATCTTCATCCACCGATTGATAAATAAGGAAGAAAGCTTTCTTGTCTCTCTTTCTTGACTCCTTTAATGTCTCCTTTACACCTTGGCTTAGCGAGACTTCATCTTGCTCCTTGAAGTCTTTCTTAATGATATCTCATACATCTTAAGTTCCTAGTAGCGCCTTCATCTTGATACTCCAATTGTCATAGTTGTTCTTTGTGAGCATCGACATTTAAAAAGGAAACCCTTCATTCGCCATTTTTTTAGGACCTTGAAGCTCTGATGCCACTTTGTTGGAAATAAACTTTTTTTGTGTTTAGGGAAAGTGTGTGGGAATATTAGAGATTTGAATAGAAACTTAATAGGTAGGAGAATTATTTATGGAAGAGAGAATTTTGTATTTTTGTTTTATACAAAAGTGTAGGATTACATCTCTATTTATAGTACTCTAAGGAGAACTCTAAACACATTAATTTTAGAGAGTTCTCAACTCTAAATATTTAAAGATTATTCTAAAAAATATTACAATTCTAAAAAATATATAAACTCTCCAAATACTACAAGAGTTTTCTAGAAACATCACACAAAATAAACTAAATCAAAAATAATTAAACCCAAAAAATCAGAAGATAAGATTAAACCCAAATCAAATTTAATATTTCAACATTTTAGACACCTTATTTTACGATCTCTATTTCTCAACCACAGAATTTATAATAATAACAAAATGAACCGAATCGAAGTTGTCAACTTTTTATCCATCAACAACAAACTTCTATAGTGTTATTCTGTTAGATGGGATTCACTTCCACATCATAGTTTTATTGATTAAGTGGGATGTTGAGGCTGATTAAAAGTGGACAATCTTTTTCTCCCGGAAACTTTCCACAGTCTCCTTGAGGCTGACTTCCAAAGGAGTAAACTCCATTCCTAAGCTTATAGCTTTTTCCTTGGAAATATGAAATGTTGTTATATATGGCTCTTCATTCTCACACCTGATAAAATTGTAGAGAGTGCATAGTTTCATAAGTTGTATGGGATATAATCCAACTTATTTTTTGGTTAGGGGCTAGGAAAAGTATGGCAAATTGGCAATGAACTTACTTGTCTGAAATTTGTAATGATGGGTACAGATTATGTAAAACCTTAGCAAGTTCTGAGTAGTGTACCACTCTCTCAGCCAAACAATATCTTCCACTAGCTGAAGCAATCTCATATGCTCGAATATGGGCGTTCGCAACATCTTTCACATTCACCCATCCAATAGCATTATTTGGAAAAGGTATACCTGCATTCAGAAACTCAAGGAGTTCAATTATTATGCTAACATGACAATTCTTGTTTGGAATAAATATGACATTACTTAATCTGTTACACAGTGCAAAAATTCATGATTATTAATTGATCAAAGCAACAATTAAAGGAAATTTTTTCATTAAAACCTTACCAAATGCACACAGACCCATAGGGGAATCTGAGCCAATGAACAATAATAGTCACAATACAAGAGAAGATTCATTAGCCATTAACTACCTTAATCTTATCTAATATCAATAAAAATTAGAAACTAATAAAACACACTATTTGGTAATTTATATCTTTTCTTGCACACACTAATATACACACTTTATGCCAGGAAAGAATTACCATTTATTATGTCTAGAATTGGTTCAACACTTTCGTTAACCTCTGGTTGTAAGAGAGGTCCAGCAACCATTGTTGGGTTAAGAACAACCATGTCAATCTTGTGTTCATTTACAAATTCCCAAGCAGCAGCCTCAGCCAAAGTCTTTGAAAGTATGTACCAGAACTGAAAACACAAACAGAAGTTGGCAAGAAAGCTAGTTTTAATTTATAAAAAATATCCAATGATAATAATTGCATCTTAGAATAATTTATAAAATAATATCTTGTGATATTAATTATATCTTAGAGTAATTAAGGATAACATAGGTTGTTCCTTTCGATTGAGTTCCATATTCCCTTATACGTTAGAATTTGTTTCCTTATTTAATTAGGATCAAGAGTCTAGTATTAGTATAATTAAGGATTGGTATATCATCCAAGGCTTTATCACATAACTGTTAAAATCGCATGTCCCAGCTTCACGAGTTTCAGGTTTTCATTCTGAATAGAAAAAACAATACTAACCTGTGATTCCCTACAAAAATCTGGATCTGAAAACCATGTTTCATCAACTATGACTCCAGGATTCTTCGGCCTTGTGTTATATGCAACTGCAGCATTAGAAGAAGTAAAGACAACTCGTTTCAGAGATGGTGATTTCGCACATGATTTAAGAACATTAAGAGTTCCCTTTACTGCCGGGTCAATCAACTCAGCCTGAAACATAGAAATAGAAAATAACCGATGATACACTTACAAAGCACACTGCTTTCAACTATTTATAAACAATAGAATGGAATGAACCTGAGGGTCGTCTACGACAAAACGAAAACGAACAGGTGAAGCAGTATGAAAGACACCATCACAACCCTCAACAGCTGAGTCAAAGGAACCTTGTTCCAAAAGATCTGCCTTAAAGAGTTGCAACCTCTCCTTTGCACCATCAAGTTTAATCAAGTGGTCAACCTTTTTAGGATCACCTGTTTTCACACCAATCAAATAACCGAAACAAAAAGAACAAGAATGTGGATGAGTTCATATATAAAGAGAAAGAAGCACTTACTTGGATCACGAACAGTGGCTCTGACGGTGTAACTCCGTTGAAGAAGGAACTTGACAATCCATGAAGCAATAAAACCAGAAGCACCTGTCACACACACCACCTTTCCTTCTCCACTCATTATCCTCCTCTTTCTCTTTTTCTTTCACAAAGTTCTGGACTGCCGTTGACGGGAACTTTGGTGTGTGTATTGAGAAGAAAGAGGAGATTGGAGCAAAGTATCAAGTCCGGGTCCCCACCGCATCCACTTTCAAAATTGTCGTTACACTCTTTCAATAACTTTACAAAACAAAGTACAAAGAATATTAACATTCATGCATACAGCTGTTAGAAACTTTCTAATTTAATTAGTGTCAGACCCGTGTGACACTGAAAAAAAATATATAAAATTACCAATTAATAAATTTATAGTTTAATGCATAAATATAAATTACATATTATAATTTTAAAATATATTTATGAAAAATATATGAAATTTCATTCATGAATAAATTTGAAATACCATAACTATGTTATATATAAAAGAATACAAAAGTAATAGAAAGTACAATTGACACTCGCTATGGGGCCAATAAAACTAACATGGGACACATCCATCTTCAGCGAACAAGCTGGCACAGTGATCTCCTGAAAATGGTGATAGGGAAGAAATCATAACACCCACCATATGAGATATGTTTGACATGTTTTGTCGTTAGATGGTGTGCCTTCCAGCCCCACACCAAGTTTGGAAAAGAAATCATCACCTGAAATCATTTTCTTTAGAAATGACATCCTAGGTATACATCTTAGTTATAATGGTCCAATGATTGTCACGGTGCAATGTGAAAATTGGAATATAAAAGCGAGTATTAATTGACTTGGGAAGCTCTGTAAATATCATATTCTAGGACGAATTTGAAAGACTCTGGTTGGATCCATATGACACTCATACGTTCCAAGGTTTGTTTGGGCTTTCAAGCAACCTCGTACAAGTAAAGATCCACATAATCGAGATCGTATTCGGGATGAGTAAGAACATGGAGATGATCAATGTAAAATATCTCATGGTAGACGATATCTCTTCATATAACATCATAAGTGTTAATCCACATTTTTCTCACCTCAGTAAGGGGCACCTCACTCAGGCCAAACGATTCCTCATAACCAACCCCTTGAAACCAAGATTGTATTTTCTTCTTCGTTGGCATCTCGTCCAGAAAGGAGAACCCGACTGAGAATAGTGAGAATGAGCATCCTAGTTAAAGTGGATTTTGGACCAATACTTTGGGTAAAAACTCCGGTAGAAGCGAGGATAATCAACATGGAGGTAGCAAAAAATGAGATGGGTTGCAGGTATGAGGGACTTTACCAGCAAGAAGTGCCACATGAATTTGCTCAGTCCAAAGCAAAGGGATCGAACCAGGGATTGACCTAATGGAAGTAATTGTGCCCCCTGATTGTGAAAGTTGTCTGAAGAAGTGCGCCTCGGATGGAACAGATCAAAGAACAGTTCAAGAGAAGGTTTCCAATATTTGTGCTCGACATACAGCTGAAATACCCTCATGTACGCCCAGAACCCCGGTTGAAGTTGGGAAGGAGCAACATTTAAATATTGTAGGACAAAAACAAAAACTTGAGGCCAACATGGTTGGGTCGTGTCAGCTAACATTTACCATGTTGGTTTGAAGCGCCTCTCCATACATCAAACCCGAGGACAACTTATCAAACTTCCCCAAACTTGAATTATTGTTTGGGGAAGTTTGATAAGCAGTATTGATAAAAACACACAATAAGCGGTACTAATAAAAACACACAATAAGCGGTACAAATACAACTTATCAAACTTCCCCAAACTTGAATTATTGTTTATCCTCAAGCAACTTAGCTCACAAACAGAAAAGGAGGACAAGTTAATTAGGCATGTAAAGTTTACGGAAATGAATAGTACTCATACATGAAAGCAGTTCTGATTGGCTTCTGATCAAATTTCCTTGTACTAGGTCATTACTATAGGCATTGTAAGGACACTGACCATGTAAACATAGACAAAATTTTCCCTCATTAAATACCGTTCCGAATATGGTTTTTATACTTAATTCTCACTTATCAATTTTCTTCTCTTTTCGTTCTTTTAACAATCAAATTAAGGCACTGAAATATGGATAGTCATCACAAACTATAAAAAGTTAATTGAGAATTTATTTGTTATTTACATGAGTGAATTGGCTTTTAGGATGGGTGACCTTTCCAGGTTAAGTCCAACTAACTCAAAATAACTATTATTATTGAATATATTTGTTTCGACATTGGAGATCAACCACAACTGGGTTGAATAACCGGGTAAGGGTTACCCAACTTAATAGGTTGCAATTTCCTTTAACTATCATTTTTTTACTAAATAAATATTGCTTGCCAATCTAAAGTATGTCACACTGTTTTTATAGAACTAATCTAAAAATACTTCTTAGAATTTGGAGACTATACCATAAAACAAGTGATATCATATTTGAGAAAATTTGAGTGTTCGAACAATACCTATTTTATTGACTTTTCCTAGGCTCCTAAATATTAGTCTTTCATCCCTAAACCTCTATATACGTTCTTACTCAATCAAATCAAAACTTTGCAACAAAAAAAAATTAAACGACTCAAAATTTGGGAGAATCTTCAAAGCTATGTATATACAGTTAGAAAAAGAAAAACAACTCAAATAAACACATAAAATATGATAAAAATAAAAATAAGGAAAATAACCCCCCCCCCCCCCCCCCAACACACACACACACACTTAAAATTGACATTGAAGAGAAAACTCAAATAAACACTGAAGAGAAAATTCACATAGCACCTCCTAAATAAGGTGAAAGGTGCATCATACGAGAGAATTCGATAAATTATATTAGTTTTTCCTTCTTCTCTTGAGTTTTTATTTCTTATTAAAACAAAACAAATATTAAAAAAACACAAAACATAATAGCAATTAAAAGCCCAGGTTTCGTCCCACTGAGTGCTTATTTAACGTCGTTTAGCTCAACGGATCATGTAACACCCCAATTCTTGAATTATATGATTATTTGAATAATCATGTTTTGCATATTTATTTAATTGTGAGTGATTAATTAAATATGAGAGTGTGGGTGTATATCCTTGAGTTAAGGGTATGGAGATAGTTGTAGTTGATGAGTAGAAGTGGGCAAGAATTACTAAAAATTATTTTAGTAATGATAATTGACTAGATTTAATTAATTAAAAGAAAAATAGACCTTTTGGAGTGAAAGTCAAAATTGAGGAAAAATTAATGGAAGAAAGGAGCAATTATTTTCTTAGTAGGGAAAAAATATAATTAAGAGTTATTTTGCCTTAACTATATATTATAATGAGAGAAACCTAGGAATATCATATTTTTCCGTTTTGATACTTGATGTTTTTCCACCATTGTTGCAATATCGAAGGTTTTGCAAATCAACTATTTTTATGAAAATAATGGAGTTTGTGTGTTAAATTGGGTTTTAATCATATGATATAATCACATTGTGTCTAATTCTGAGCGCATGACTTTTTACGAAATCGAAATCGAAGTTTCGGAGGTCCTTAAATAGTGAAAACCACACTCTGGTTTTTTCAGATATGTATGTCGTCGCTTAGCGAGGGGAGCTTCACTTATATATCAGTCACTTAGCGAGGGAGGTCCTCTCATAGTGAGACGCTCTGGCAATGAAATTCTTTTGTTTTTATTTTTATCATAACTTGAGTTCCGTAACTCGGAACGAGATTCGATTCGAAGTGTTAGAAAGCGAACACGAATTACGATCAATTGGTAATAATTTCATAAGCTAAATGTGTTATGATAACATGAGTAATTGATGAGAATGACTATTAAAAATTATTTGATCGAGTAAATGTCGAGTTGTGCGAGTTCGAGGAATATGTTTTATGAGTTGTGGAAATGTTTGAATATGTTGTTATGACAATATGTTACGCGTTGAGAATAAGTATGAAATTTGGCATTTTGTGAATATGGATTATTTTGAGTTATGTTTGTTGTATTGTTACATGTTTGAAATATAATTATGTTGAGATGAATTATTAGCATACTTGTGTTGCACTATTGATTGATAATGTGCATTTTATTATTTTGGTATGATGTAATCTAGAGAGAGGATTTCTTGAGTTGCCAATGAATTTATGTTAGGATCAGAGAGGGTTATTAACATATTGATTTGATGATATGATCCTGCATCATGAGAGTTGTGTCAAGAGGCATGTCTGTTAGTTCAAAGAGGGGACTAGTGGCTTGTCCCAAGCTCAGAGAGGGGGCTTGGAGCTCAGAGAGGGGACTTGGGGTTCACATAGATTAGAATTCGGTTCGTATGAAGAACCAAATGTTGAGTTGGTACCACATGCATATGCATAGAGTTGCATAGTCGAGTTGCATTGCATAATGAATTATATGCATTTTGTCGAGTTGTGAATGAATGATGAGTTTGGGTGTGATAATGTATTGTGATATATTGTGAATGATATTATGTAGAATATATTGTATAGATATCCTATCTTACAGTATAATTCATGTTATTAGTGATTATGATTTAGCACCCCTTTGTTGTTGTGGTCGGTGCTCCTCTTCAGGGTACAAATAAGCAGGTAACTGAGTAGCTACTTAGAATGGAGAATGGCATGAGGTTGTTTTTTATTTTAATTTCTGTGTTTAGTTTACATGCTCTGATATGTAACACTGGGGGAAACATTTGTGATTTATCTTCTGTTGTTTTAAGTAGAGAGTTAAAGTATACTCTCATGGTTGATGTTTTGAGGTTTTAAAGAGATCGTATTTATGATTTTGTTTATATTATAAAGTATTTAAAATTTAATAATTTATTGATTTCATGCTTTGTTGATGAGAAATTCCGCTGCGATGGTACCCTATATGAAGGTGAGCATGTGAAGACACCCTAAGAAAAGGTGTTGATTATTGTTACTATTTGTTAAAGTGTTGTAGGGCATGTATGTTTGGATTTGAGAATGTGTGAAAACCTATTTTTGTTTTGATGAATACTTTGGTTTTTATATATTTATGCCCGAGGAAATAGGGTGTTACATAGTCCGTACCATAGCAGGTCGGTCCATCTGACCAGGTTGTTTAATTCTAATATGTTTCTTGGTGTGTGACATGTGTGTGAAACACAATCGATACTCGTTCGTTTTTCTAACCGCTTGTTAGCATAAGTGAGATTGAAACAAGTGGGGGATAAGCTTTTGTTTCTCTAAGATGATTCAAGTGTGGAGAGTTGGTTCGTTGTTTCGGGGTTTGCAAGAGTGCAGGCTATTGGATAAGACAATGTTGTTTCCTAAGTTTGTTAAAGATGGAGATTCAAAGTTCATATCAACTGTTTCAATAAGTTAGTGTCATTTATAGAATTTGATACGAGTGATGAGTTATTTGTGTCTGCTAAACAAGTGAATGATTTTGTGAAGGATAATGCTACAATGTTTAAGATATTAGATTTTATGAAGGTTGAGAGTAAAGTTGTGATTGGTGTCTGTTGTATCTCGAAAAAACATGCAAATAAAACAGTGTCGCCACCAATGATGTTTATCCTAAGATAGGTAAAGGAATCACTGAGCAAACCTTCAAAAGGATGAATCTAATGGTCTCTCAACCAAGAGATGGGTAAGGGAGTCGATTACGCAAGGGGAAGGTATTAGCACCCCTCACGTCTGTAGTACACTACACGATCCACTCTTGTTGTTCTAATCAAAAGGGTGTGTTTATTATAAAACTTACCGACTAAAAGGGAATGTATGCAAAAGGATTGAATTATTTACAAACAAAAATAAAGTTTTTATCATTATGCTCGCTTAGGTTTTGCAACCCAATTCCTACGTATCAATAAAGAATCAGAGCACTGTAGTTCTTCTCAAGAATTTTGGTTTGTTGGTGCTTTTTATGGGTAACCACCCTTATTGAAAATTTTCAAAAGAAAGCCAAGTGGCAAAAGAAGTTTTATTGGTTGAGTATTTTTGTTGAAAGAATGCATCAAATGATCCACCCAAGGCAGGAGGTATATGAGTAATTATCTCTTATTATTGAAAGAGTTCAAGTAATATTTAGAATGTTTTTTGGATTTTGATTGAGAAAGGGTTTTTGTTTTAGAAATAATGCAAAAGAGAAAAATGGAAAATCTAAGGGAATTCTAAATATAACCCTAATGTTGGCATGCAAAAATGGTCCTAAAGTCAAGATAAAAGGGGAACATCTGTGTCAAACCCCAATTTTGTCCGGGCACTTTAAACTTTTCATAAATTTGATTTAATTTTCAGTTTACATCATATGTACAACATAACATGCATTTTATCATTAATAATACCTGAAATATCAGTCAGGATAAATTTATTGAAAGTACAGACAAATCGGTTGAATCTTTCCTCAAGTACGGACAAAATCAGCGGATAAAAAGTTTCGAAATTAAAATTGCAGACGCCAATATTATTAATCTACGGTTCATGTAGTTTAACCTGGTGTGTTCGTTGTATTTTTTAGCAGTTGTTTCAGTTGCGTTTTGACCCACCTGAGCCCTTTTAACCGGTGAAAATTTATTTCAAAATTTAAAGAAACGTTGTATTTTTTCAATAAGTATATTTTGTGCTGATCATTTTAGTGCATCCGATTTAATTTTTTGAGCAAATTCACATCTGACTTCTATTTATATATTTAATCCTGTTATTTCTTTGTTTTGATGTCCAAATTAAAGTTTTGTTTTATTATTATCATTTTCTAAATTAAAGTAATACCTAAGATTTTTTTTTAATGAATATTTTTTTAAAATAATAGAATTAAAAGAAAACTTTTATCCTCTTTTTCTAACACGCCACTCCGTCACCTCTCTCAACGTCACCTACCTTTCTTCTTTCTCTCTCTGTATACTCTAACCAAAAGAAAGTGTAGCGGGGTATTCGTTACCATTAGAGATATTGACTAAATCTAAGGTAAACCATACAAGTCGAGTCGCCACCGCACTTCTATTTATCCAAAGGAATGGTTAGAAAGCGAACAAAAACCTAAAAGTTTTATCGAATCAAAAACTAGTAAAAATGTCAGAGATCTGGGTAAGGGGGTTGGTTATGCAATGGAAGGTTTTAAGCACCCAAAACATCCTAGGTACTCCTAGGGAGCCCTTTTCATAAGTGTTGTTCTAGTCTAAAGGGTATAGGTATATCTAAAGTACTATTTACTAAAAGGAAGGTTAAAAGAAAATGACTCGCAAGGATGTCGCATCCATTGCCTACGTATCTCATCTGAGTATGAGAATCAGAATCTTTGTAGCTCGGCTACCTATGGGTTAAAGAGAAGTGTGCTCGGTAAGATGTCGCGTCTTATGCCTACGTATCTCATCTAGAATGAGAATCAAGGCAAAACGTAGTTTGGCTAACTAGGGGTTAAGGATTGCCATCTGAACATGGACTTACAAAAGAGGACACCAGCTGTGTCAAAGGAGGGTGGGCAGTGTGTTCAACGTCCTAGCAGTAGGTGTCGCAGCTCGCTGAGTCGAGTCTTAGGCATTTACCTCTTTGCAATAGAACGGACTGACATGCCACAAGATCGGAGACGCACAGAAGGTCTAAAAGTGGGGAGGCTCTGCTCTAGAGTTATCATGCAATATGGACCTATGTGTTAGGATTTACAAAGGGGAACATCTACCTAATGTTAGCATGCAAAGAATAGGGGAATTCTACCTATGTTATCATACAAAGGGTTCTACCTAATGGGTACTACCTAAACGGAACAAAGAGTCGACGGATGGAGCGCGAAGAGGAGTTACAGATAAGGGTAGATGGAGATGCCGGAGGGAATCGACTTACAGGTAGATGGTGATGCCCGAGGCAATCGACTTACAAGAGGATGGATGAATGCGTGCTGGTTCTGTTAAGTTTTTGAAAATGATTACTCGACGTTGGATCGAGCTTTTGATTTTATTTTGAAATGGTCATCGGATGTTCGTTTTAATTCTTGTATTAACAGGTGACTAAAGAAATAAAGAAATAAATATTATACACTTTATGGGAGAGGGGTACATTTGTTATGAATGGGGATTGTTCATGGCAAACAAACAATAAGAATATATGCCTCATACATCATACAAGTAGGCAACAGTTAATCAAATCAGATAATTAAACAAGTGTATGATCAAATCAAAGAATCAAATAATAGAGCATTAAACAATGCATGGGAGTATGAACATGTTAAACAATCAAGCAATAGTAAGCATGGATGAAAGAAACAAGTATTACAAACTACAGATGAATCAGACATATGAAAAGATGCACACAAAGGCCCACTGAATAATATAATCAGGAAATGAGGTAAGGACCAAATAAAATCAAGATTAAAGGTCTCTAATACATGTCATATGAGATGAAAAAGGGAGGATCAAAAGATCTCTTCAATTGCCATAAGCAATCCCTAAGTCAAACATCGATCATAAAGAAGTCAACTGAAAATTCAAGTCAACTTAAAAAATCTCAAATAAATAGCAAATTAATCAAGAAAATTATTAAAAATTAAACTAAATGAGGTGGGTACAGGACATCATCATCCCCCAAAAATATTTTAAAAATAACGAAAATTGGTACATAAATTAATTAAAATAAAACAGAGGTCAAACCAAAAGTCAATTAATGAGACTAGGTTAGAAATAAATCAAGAATAAATAGTAAATTAATCAAGAAAATTATGAAAAATTAAACTAAATGAGGTGAGTCCAGGACACCATCATCCCCCAAAAAGATTTTAAAAATAACGAAAATTGGTACGTGATTTAATTAAAATGAAACAGAAGTCAAATTAAAAGTCAATTAATGAGATTAGGTTAGAAATAAATCAAGAATAAATAGTACATTAATCAAGAAAATCATGAAAAATTAAAATAAATGAGGTGAGGTCAGGACATCATCATCCCCCAAAAAGAATTTAAAAATAACGAAAATTGGTACTAAAATTAATTAAAATAAAACAGAGGTCAAACCAAAAGTCCACCAACCAAACTAGGTCAAAAATAAATCCAAAATAAATTGAAAATGTGAAATAAAATTCCAGGAAAAGGTCAGGTTGACCATGAGACAGTGATCAACCTTCATCCCAAAAATCAAATGCTAACAATAATTTTAAGTCATAAAAATAAAATCAATAAAAGAAGTGTGTTAAAATGGACCAGTTAGAATAAATAATTAAAATAAAATATTAATATTAAAAAAATACGAAAATAAAAATTATATAAAATTAAATAAAACATTAATAAAAGTGAAAAATATTTTTGGGTAATTTTATGAATGAAGAAAATATTTTAAATAAGAAAAAGAAATATGAAAATGGAAGGATTAATGGTGATGAACATGGTAAGCAAGCACAAATATATCAAAACATGGTCATGCAATAGATGATTACCTAATGGAAAATAGAAGTGGAATGAAATCTAATATGTGATGAAGCTTTGCCTCCTTTCCACGAAATTCCAATGCCTCTTTAGGGTTAGGGTTTCAGCTTCTTAAATAGGGTGGATTAGGTGTTCTCATGGGCTTTTTAATAAGTGATTTATCCATAAGAATAAAAGTGTGAAGTGAGGTGTAAAATGTTGTTATTTTGGGCCAAACTTAAGTGAATGGATGTCCAATGCATGGTCAAAAGAGGTAATAAAAAACGTGACTGGTTTGTGCAACATGCTTAGAAAATCTGATTGGGCCAGCCAGGCCCAAAATCTGCCTAGAAAATCAAGTCATGGTGCTCACTTTAAATGAATGTATCTCTCAAACCATGGATCCAAATGAGATGATTCGAAAAGGAAGTGAAAGAGGACATGGCAAGGTACAATTGTTGTGAAGAAAGTATTTTCAAATAATGCCTTGAAGTGCAAGAAAACTGGCCAAGAAGTCTTGACAAATTGAAGATTTTGGACTTAGAAATTTTCTAAGTGTTCTAAAAAAATGTCTCACTTTGACTAAGCATAACTTTCTCAATTCTAATCCAAATGGAGCAAACTTTATATCTCTAGAAAGCTTGGAACAAGAAGAACAACTATCGTGTTGGAGAAATTTTCAAATGGAGCTTTTATCTTGATGAAAAATGGGCTTAAAGTGAGTGCAACGATCATGAAAACTTGCCCTAAATGGAAAGTCAACCATTTTCAAATTAAGTAACTTTTCCAATTCCTGATTAAATGATGAATCCATGATCCAACCTTGATAAAATTTCACATGTAGGATACCCTAGGCATGGATTTTGATATTCCACTCTCAAAATGTCATGAGTTGACTTTTCTGGCCCCACAATTGACTTTTCCCAAACTGTCTGATTCCCGATTCCATTGATCAATTGAAGCACTTCTAGCTCAAATAAAGAGCTGATTTTTTGTATGTAGACCCTTGTGGACATATGGAGGGCCATGGAAAAGAGTTTCACCCAAAGAATCAGAAATAAACTGATTTTATACCAAACCCTAGTTTTAGGGCAAAATGATAAGGAACTGATTGCACTGATTGCCAATGGATCTTTCTGAGATAATTGTGAATCTTCCTAGGCCAAGATGCCTCTCTAATCATGACATGGATGAGCTCCTCTACTTCCAACCAAACATTGCCTGCTACAGGTAGCCATGAAACCCTAATTTTTTATTAAATCGAGATGAACACTCTGATAGCTTTGAATTCTTCACTGATGAACCGAGGACCATAATAAGATACTTGGACCCCCCTGAGACCCTTGAGACTTGTATACTTAGAAAATAAAGTCCAATTTTCAATCTTGCTTTGTGTGGGCTCCTTCTGTTAAGGAGTGATCGATCAAAACCTGATCTCCATGTCACTAATGTAGTATGTAATGAGTATGACCTAATATGATGCTAATGAAGTGTAAAACATAATCCCATGCTTCCAGGAAAAATGAAGGGTAAATTTTGGGGTATTACAGCAGGTAGCCATGAAACCCTAATTTCTGATTAAATCCAGATGAACACTCAGATAGCTTTGAATCCTTCACTGATAAACTGAGGACCATAATAAGATACTTGGACCCCCCTGAGAACCTTGAGACTTGTATACTTAGAAAATGAAGTCCAATTCTCAATCTTGCTTTGTGCGGGCTCCTTCTGTTAAGGAGTGATCGATCAAAACCTGATCTCCATGTCACTATTGCAGTATGCAATGAGTATGACCTAATATGATGCTAATAAAGTGTAAAACATAATCCCATGCTTCCAGGAAAAATGAAGGGTAAATTTTGGGGTATTACAGTTGCCCCTATTCAATCAACTGAAAACCCGAAAGGAAGATAGCAATGGCTGTCGCACTTTCGAGGTATCAAGTGATTGAATACGATAAAAGCCCGAAAATTTACACTGAAGTGAAAAAATGAAGTAACAATGCCTGTCAGAATCGGCCAAGAGGTGGTCTTGAAAAAGAATCCGTCTGGTACGGTGAGAGTCGATCTGAACACCGAAATAAGGAATGTTAGCCTGAATACCAAAATAAATGGTAACACAGGAATAACCATGGCCTGAATGCCGCTCATCAATCTGAATACTAGACATGACTTCGATCTGAGCATCAGACAGTATTAGATTTTCAAACATCGGTCTGAACACCGGGAAACTGGCCTGAGTGCCACTTCGGTCTGAATACCGGAAACTTGGCCTGAATGCCACAAGTTGCATCGACCTGAATGTCGGAAACTTCTTCGATCTGAACATCAGAAAACTGGCCTGAATGCCACTTCGGTCTGAATACCGGAAACTTGGCCTGAATGCCACAAGTTGCATCGACCTGAATGTCGGAAACTTCTTCGATCTGAACATCGGAAAACTGGCCTGAATGCCACTTCGGTCTGAATACCAGAAACTGGCCTGAATGCCACAAGTTGCTTCGACCTGAATGTCGGAAACTTCTTCGATCTGAACATCGGAAAACTGGCCTGAATGCCACTTCGGTCTGAATACCGGAAACTTGGCCTGAATGCCACAAGTTGCATCGACCTGAATGTCGGAAACTTCTTCGATCTGAACATCGGAAAACTGGCTTAACTGCCACTTTGGTCTGAATACCGGAAACTTTCATGCCTGTCAACATCGGCATAAATAGGGAAAATGATAATTGAGGCGGCGCGTGGGCCAACGACCCCTGCTGGGAATAATAAAGATAAGTCATGAACAATCTTTAGTCTGAGTACTGGAAACAACTTCTGGCTTATCACTTGGGATACCGAGAATGCCTTATGCTTTACATGCGTATGTTTGGATTTTCCAATAGCGTAATGCTCCATGAAAATGGAGATGCTATGCAATTTGGGAGGATGCAATGCAATATGATTCTACATGCAGGGATGCGAAATGCTTGATTAGAGAGAACGCCAAGCTGAGGCAAGGACTTCTGCTTGGTAAATGATCACAATCTTCTGGACCCTGGCAAGGCTGTTGGAGATGCACAACACAAAGAACTCTATGGGGAAATGACCCGCCACACGGTGTTCTGGCAAATAACAAAATACCGAGGCTCTGACTGGGGAGAGAATGGCACTGGAAACTTACTGCTGAGGAAAGCGACAGTGGTTCTGACAACCATAATCGGCGAGAGAGACGACTCAGCAGGGGAAGCAAACACCGATACGGTACCGAGATTCTACTTCAAGGAAAGAGACCATGGGTCTAGCGTCGAGATCATCGATCTGGCATCGAACTCTGATAAGCAGTCGCTTCTGCTGGGAAGATACAATTTGGCACTGTCAACTCCGTTGGGGATATACAGTCAAACACTGTCGACTCCGCTGGTGAATGTATAATCTGAAACAAATGCTTGGGGAAGTACAGCAGTGAGAGCCTGCTGGGGATTGAAGAATCCAACGCTCGGACCAGCTCTGCAGGGATAAGATACCAAATTCCAACTATTGAGGAAAAACATCCGCGATCATTTGATGGGGACCTTAAGGAAATGCCCCGAGTGTACCTGTTCTAAATAGACGATCCAAAGCACTTAAAATTTACAGCAATTTTCAATGTTTATTAAGCACGTACCTGTAAAGATCTTATGTTTCATGATGCAATGTTTATTAAAAATTCGGACGTCATTTTTGCAAATAAAACAGTAAAATGAAAGTGAACACAGAGATGTACTGAATAACATGATTTTATTGATTGAGTGGCCTCTGAATAGGTATTTACATCAGGAAGCAATGCCTGGAAAGAGGTAATTACACAACAGATAAAAACGGAAATTAATCTAATGGCAATGTGAAATGGATTTCTATACGGTTCCAATTCTGCTATGATTCGCTCCTCTTCAAGATCCTCCAGATGATCAGCTTTCTGAAAAAGGTGATTGGACTGTTTCCCATCCTTCGGAAGTTTCCAATTATCGACACGAGATGATATTCAGAACTACTCAGAACGCAACCATTCGCTTAATCCCTAACTTTTGCATGGATCGCCCTTTCAGGTTTTCAATCCACCGGGATACCCATTTTTGCCTAAGTTGCCCTTTCAGGTTTTCAACTTACCGGGTGTACAATCTTTTCATTTTTTAATCCCTAACTTTTTCCCGAACCTTTTTTCATTTTCTTGGTTCACCGGGATGCCCATTTTTTTGCCTGGACTATTCTTTTTATCAGGTCTATTTTATGCGAAGTATTTTTTAACTGCGTCTGAGTTCATAGGGGAAGTGAAGTTTTCACCATCCATAGTTGCAAGCATTAAGGCTCCACCATCAAAAACCTTGGTGACAATATACGGTCCATCATAGTTAGGAGTCCACTTGCCCCTGTGATCTGTCTGAGGAGGAAGGATCCTTTTCAACACCAAATCTCCGACTTGGAAGCATCAAGGACGCACTTTATGATCAAAGCCTCTCTTCATCTGACTCTGATATAATTGCCCATGACAAATGGCTGCCATTCGCTTCTCTTTGATAAGACTCAACTCATTGAACCTTGTCTGAATCCATCCAGCTTCGTCTAACTTGACATCCAGCAGAACTCTCAGAGAAGGAATCTCCACTTCAACAGGTAGGACTGCTTCCATACCATACACAAGGGAATAAGGGGTTGCCCCGGTCGATGTACATACTGAAGTACGGTACCCATGCAAGGCGAAGGGTAGTATCTCATGCCAATCCCTGTACGTAACGACCATCTTCTGTACAATCTTCTTTATGTTCTTATTTGCTGCCTCAACAACACCGTTCATCTTAGGACGATAAGGGGAAGAGTTGTGATGTTGAATGTTGAAGTTCTTGCGCAACTCTTTCATCATTTCGTTATTGAGATTAGAACCATTATCAGTAATGATTCTTTCGGGAATCCCATAACGACAAATGATTTCTTTCTTGATGAATCGGGCAACCACATGTCTGGTGACCTTCACAAATGACGCTGCTTCGACCCACTTGGTGAAATAGTCGATGGCAACAAGGATGAAGCAATGCCCATTGGAAGTAGTCGGCTCAATCTTTCCAATCATATCAATGCCCCACATAGAAAACGGCCACGGCGAAGACATCACATTCAGAGGATTTGGCGGCACATGCACCTTATCAGCATAAATCTGGAATTTATGACACTTCCGAGCATATTTGAAACAATCAAATTCCATGGTCATCCAGTAATAACCCGCTCTCAACAATTTCTTAGCCATTGCATGTCCGCCGGCATGAGTACCGAAGGAGCCTTCATGAACTTCCTGCATTAGCATGTCTGCTTCGTGTCTATCCACGCATCTGAGCAAAACCATGTCGAAGTTCCTCTTATACAACACATCGTCTTTGTTCAAGAAGAAACTGCCTGCCAATCTTCTCAAAGTCTTTCTATCATTGTTGGATGCCCCTGCAGGGTACTCTTGATTCTTCAGAAAGCACTTGATGTCGTGGTACCAGGGCTTGTCATCAACTACCAGTTCAGCAGCAAACACATACGCGGCCCTATCAAGGCGTATAACATTGATCCTGGGAGCATAGTTCCACCGAATCACCTTGATCATGGAGGACAGAGTAGCAAGAGCATCTTCCATCTGGTTCTCATCACGAGGTATATGATACAACCTTACTGTTGTGAATAAAGTCAACAGTCTTCTCGTGTAGTCTCTATAGGGGACCAGATTAGGCTGGAGAGTAATCCAATCACCATTCACTTGATTGATCACTAGAGCTGAATCTCCAAAGATGTCCAGAGTCTTGATTCTCAAATCAATGGCTTGCTCAATACCCAAGATACACGCTTCATACTCAGCTTCATTATTGGTGCACTCAAAAGTCAGACGAGCGGTGAAAGGCATGTGGGCACATTTCGGAGTGGTAATGACAACACCAATTCCACTTCCTTTGGCATTGACGGCCCCATCAAACATTAAAGTCCATTTTTCATCTGGATCAGGTCCCTCCTCAACAACTGGCTCTTCACAGTCTTTCATCTTGAGGAACATGATGTCTTCCTCCGGAAAATCAAACTTCATCGGCTCATAATCATCAATCGGCTGCTGAGCAAGATAGTATGACAGAATACTCCCTTTGATGGCTTTCTGGGATGTATACTGGATGTCGTACTCTGTCAGTACCATTTGCCAACGAGCAACCCTTCCGGTGAGAGCTGGCTTCTCAAATATATACTTGATTGGATCCATTTTGGAGATCAGTAAGGTCGTGTGAGTAAGCATGTATTGTCTCAATCGCTTAGTAGCCCATGCAAGTGCACAACATGTCTTTTCAAGCATTGAGTATCTCGACTCGCAATCTGTGAATTTTTTACTTAGGTAGTAGATGGCATGCTCTTTCCTACCTGTCTCGTCATGTTGACCGAGAACACAACCCATGGAATTATCAAGTACTATCAAATACATAATCATCGGTCTCCCTAGGACTGGAGGCATAAGGATTGGAGGATTCTGCAAATACTCTTTTATCTTCTCGAAAGCCCTTTGGCAATCATCATTCCACCTGATGGCCTAATATTTTCTCAACAATTTGAATATTGGCTCACACGTGGCTGTTAGGTGAGAGATGAACCTTGCAATGTAGTTCAACCTTCCTAAGAAACCACGGACTTTTTTTTCTGTTCTTGGCTCAGGCATTTCTTGTATCGCTTTCACTTTGGCCGGATCCACCTCAATCCCTTTCTCACTAATAATAAAACCCAGCAGTTTTCCAGATCTCACCCCGAAAGTACACTTGTTCGGATTAAGCCTTAGCTTGAATTTCCTCAAATGCTCAAACAGTTTCTGCAAATTCACCAGATGTTCTTCTTCCGTCTAAGATTTGGCAATCATATCATCAACATAAAACTCGATTTCATGATGAATCATATCATGGAAAAGAGTTACCATAGCTCGTTGATATGTTGCCCCAACATTTTTTAGACCAAACGGTATCACCTTGTAGCAGAAGGTGCCCCATGGGGTTATGAAAGTTGTCTTCTCCATGTCTTATGGTGCCATCTTAATTTGATTATAACCAGAAAAGCCATCCATGAAGGAGAATACCGAGAACTGAGCCGTGTTATCCACCAAAACATTGATGTGAGGTAATGGGAAATCATCTCTAGGACTAGCTCTGTTCAGATCCCGGTAGTCAACACACATCCGTACCTTTCCATCCTTTTTAGGTACTGGAACGATATTTGCAACCCATGGCGGATAATTTGTAACCGCTAGAAACCCTGCATCCAACTATTTTTGCACTTCTTCCTTTATCTTGACAGCCATCTCTGGTCTTGTTCTTCTGAGCTTCTGCTTGACCGGAGGACAATCCTCTTTGAGAGGCAAACGGTGTACCACGATGCCTGTGTCAAGCCCTGGCATGTCCTGATAAGACCAAGCGAAGATGTCAACATACTCTTGCAGCAATTCAATTAGCCCCTTCTTCACATTATCTTCCAAAGAAACCCCTATCTTGATCTCTCTCTTGACGTCCTTGGTGCCGAGATTAATCACTTCAACAGACTCTTGATGCGGTTGAATGACCCTTTCCTCCTGTTTTAATAACCTGGCAAGTTCTTCAGGGAGTTCACAGTCTTCATCACCCTCTTCTTCAGCTTGAAAGATTGGATTTTCAAAGTCGAAACGAGCCATAGCAGAACTGTTATCAATAGGATCCGGTGACGTGCATCTGCATGAGTGATGGTATGTGATTATGAGTGTGAATAAGAAGTGGAAACTAAGCAAAACATTGCCAAATGTATATTTTTTAATTTTTGATTTTTGAAAACTGCAAAAATAGAAAGATAGTGAACAAAATACTTGAATGCAAAAAGACGTTCTTTATTTATGATAAAAAATGCAGGTATCCACATAGATGAGCCCTACAATGAGTCATCACGCCCTGGGCGGAACGTAAGACTTGGATATGCATGAATAAACAAATAAAATTACTCTTTAAGAAGAGTGACTTGGATAATCTCTTCAGAAGACCAGTTGCGGAGAACTTCACCCGGGACCCTTGGACGCACCCAGTTGTCAATGTCGCAATCACTATCCCCATCTTCTTCGTTGATTGCAGAGATCTGGCCATACTGAATGATGCAAGCACCGGAGAAAGTAATCGGCCCCTGACGAGTCTGAGGCGTTGAAGTTGTAGAAGTCAATGCTGGTTGATACCCAATCCCAAACTTGTCTTCCTTCACAGGTAAATCCAACATACGTCCCCAACCGGGAGCAACACCTGAATTTACCAAGGCCTGTGCCTGCTTGAAGGACAAAATAGAGGCACCTGCTTCAACCTCTTCCACTAGAGCTGCATCCTTGACTTGAACTGCCTTAAAGGCCTGACAAAGGGTCTCATGAATCTCACCTTCTACCTCTACATACTTGAATGTAGGAAGGTTACTGACCAGAATATCCTCCTCACCACAGACAGTGATAATTCTTCCGTTGACCGGGAACTTGATCTTCTGGTGCAAGGTCGAGGAGACTGCCCCAACATTGTGGATCCAAGGACGACCCAACAAGCAGCTATACGAATGACTGATATCCATCACATAGAATACGGTGTTAAAGGTTTGTGATCCAATTTGAATTGACAATTCTACCTCTCCGAACACCGACCTCTTAGAACCATCGAAGGCTCTCACCACAAGATCGGAAGGCTTCAAGATCAAACCTTCTACATCTAACTTTGACAGGGCTCTCTTGGGTAGCACATTGAGAAAGGAACCCGTATCCACTAGAACGTGGGATAACACAATGTCTTTGCATTCCATCGAAATGTGTAAAGCCTTGTTATGATCGCGTCCAGCTGGCGTCAAGTCAGAATCAGTAAAACCCAACCCGTTGATTGTATGAACATTTGCAACGATCCCTTCTAGTTGGTTCACTGAGATCTCCTGAGGCACATATGCAGCATTAAGGACCTTCAGGAGTGCCTCCCTGTGTGCCTCCGAACACAGCAGGAGTGCGAGAATAGATATCTTGGATGGCGTCTGAATCAACTGATCGACTACCTTGTAATCACTTTTCTTTATAATTCTCAAAAGTTCGTCTACATCCTTCGCAAAAGCAGGCTCAGAGCCAGCCTGTGGTGCAGAGGTACCCTCATTCACAACTTGCTTGCCTTTGGCCTTCGTCGCGGCATCAACACTATCAGGTTGGGTAACCGGTGGTGAGAACAGTCTACCACTTCTGGTGAATCGCCCGATTCCACCAACATTGTCCACTGCGGGATCTTTTATCTCAATTCCAGGTTCAGACTTCTGATCCTGCACCTCTTCTACTTTCAGTGGCTGCTCCACTCCATGATCATGCGTGTACACACTCCCCCTGTAATGCCAAGGAATGGCCCATTCGCTGGTGAAAGGTAAAGGACCAGGGGTCGTGATGGTCATAATGGATTGATGCGGTCGCACTGGTGGTACTAGTTGTGCTACTGGCGCACTGATCTGAGCGGTCGGGTAGAAAATTGTGATGGTGGCAACGTCACAGTCATACTCAGAAATCTTATTTATTGAAGTACAAACATCCGAAACATCGGAATCAAGTTAAGCAAGTACATCAGAATCAAACACCATGTTTGGAATATCAGCAACAACATCAGAAAAATTAATTACATCATTGGGAATTACAAAATCAGCAGGAACAACATTTGTAAATTCTTCTGCATCTTTAGGAAAGAGAGGATCAACAACTGCATTCTCAACAACCCCTTCAACAACCCCTTCAACAGACGTTTGGGCAGATAAGTCTTCAGCTTGGAGGATACTGTAAGAACAAAAATTGTTCTACAACAGATTCCAGGATTTTGATGATAACAAAAGATGAAACCAAAAATGGCACCCTAACGAAAAGTTTCTAAGTGTGCAGGGTTCTAAGGAAAGAAGAAAGAGATTTGATGACGTCATCAGATACAAAATCAAATCAGATACAAAATATCAAAAGATCAGAAGTATCTGAAGTGGAAACACGCTCTAGAAGATCTGAGTCCAAGCAAAAGCGGATCAGGATATCAGAAGCATCTGAAGAAGAAGTGCTCTCTAGAAGATCTGACTCTGAAACTGGTATATCATTTCCAGAAGCTCTCAGCGATTATCCGAAGACTCATCAGAACTCTATGAGATCAACATCAGAAGCTCCGAATCCACATAGCAAGATTCTAAGATTCCCAGAGTCACGTAGACTTTGATAATGGATTTCCTAATGCATAAAGAGTAACGTCAACTTCAAATTCAAATGGAAAGGAACTATATTTGGAAAGAAGTTATTCAGGGAGACAAAGTTGTTTTGGCAAGAAACAACAGGAGTTATGGCATTAATTCCTATTCAAGACAAATTATCTGCCATCAATTTCAAACGGTCCTTTCACTCCTATATAAAGGACAACAAACAAACATTGAGAGGCGCGCAAGTACACACTGAAACATTCTCTCTCTCTCTCAATCTTTCACGAGCTTTTGCTCATACGTGAAACATTCTATTTGCTATTACCATTGTAATATTTGCTTTATCCTAGAAGCACTCTAGATTACAAACTTTGTTTTATCTAAGTTGTTTTAATTCCTCAAGTGACTCTGCGCAGTCTGTATACTTGAGAGGACTAAGAGATCCCTCTCTTAGACGTTGGTTGTAAACTATCTTTCAAGATTAGTGGATTAAGTCCTTGTTGAAGGCGAAATCACCTTGGCCGGGTGGACTGGAGTAGCTTTGTGTTATAAGCGAACCAGTATAAATTCCTTGTGTGGTTTCATTCTGAAAAAGCGCTTATTTTCCAAAACAATTCAAACCCCCCTTTCTTGTTTTTCTCACCTTCAATTGGTATCAGAGCTTCAGCTCTGTTATTGATTTTCTAATCAAACACTTAAGAGTGTAGAGAGATCCAGAACGAGAAAAACTATGGCCCACACAAATGAAAGAGACAGTTACAATGCTAAGCCTCCTGTTTTTGATGGAGAGAAATTCGATTACTGGAAAGATAGAATTGAAAGTTTCTTTCTAGGCTATGATGCTGATCTCTGGGACATTGTCACAGATGGATACAAACCCCCCGTCTCAGAAAATGGAGTTGAAGTTCCCAGAAGTAAGATGTCAAAAGATCAGAAGCGTGTCTTTAAAAATCATCACAAGGCCAGAACCATTCTTCTCAACGCTATATCTTACAACGAGTATGAAAAGATCACCAACAGAGAAACAGCAAAAGACATCCTTGACTCTCTGAGGATGACTCATGAAGGAAACTCTCAGGTCAAAGAGACAAAGGCTCTGGCGCTTATCCAGAAATATGAAGCTTTCAAAATGGAAGATGACGAAGCCATATAGGTAATGTTCTCTAGATTCCAAACTCTTATTGCAGGTCTCAAAGTTCTAGACAAAGGGTACACAACTGCAGACCACGTCAAAAAGATAGTCAGAAGCTTGCCAAAGAAGTGGAGACCCATGGTCACTGCCCTGAAGCTGTCAAAGGATCTGAACAATATTAGTCTTGAAGAGCTTGTCAGTTCCCTCAGAAGCCATGAGATAGAACTAGAGGAAGATGAGCCTCAGAAAAAGAACAAGTCTGTAGCATTAAACTCCAGATCTGAAAGACGCAAATATGACAGAACTAAAGCATTCCAGGCAGAAACTGAAGATGCTGATGACTCTGAACCAGAAGATTGTGATGATGAAGAAGAATTGTCCCTCCTAACTGTAAGACCCCAATTTTATCCCTAAGATCCCTCATGGCCTATATCATGTCATATCATTGCCTCAAGGATCTTTGTGCACCTTTGCTCCCCTCCTGGTGGGTGGGTTATCTTGTGAGTGTGGTTCTTGATCACCAAGCATGTGTTGCATTTGTGTATCATTGCTTTTCATCTGTTTACTAACCAAAAGTACAAAAATATTGTCATCTAACCATGTTACTTGCAGATGAAGCAAGCTAGGTCAAAACAGTCAGATCATTCATTGAGCAGTGGATGGTGGCCATTATTGAAGAATTTGGGCACCATGATCATTCATCAAGAGTTCATATGAGTTGTGACATCATTTTGAATCAAGATCTCAAGTGGTAGGGGCTTGGAATTCATCAGAACATGGTTCAGTCAACCAAAACCCTAGCAAAGTCAACTGTGGTCAACTGCGCATTTAATCAGTGATTTGATGGTGGGAATTGGTTTGAGAAGTCTCATTCATGTCCATATAAGCCTCATGTAACATGTCAAACATCCACAGTGAAGAATTTGAAGTCAGACAAGAAATTTCCAAAAATAGTAAGTTGACCTGTAATTGGAATTTGCCAAAAATGGAAAGTTCTTCTCCTCAAAATTACATCATCATACAAGCTTCAAATGAATTTTTGTCCAACATGAAAGTTGAAGATCTTGTTCTCCCATTTCCAAAAAGTCCAAGAACACTCATTTCTCATGTATGGTTGGCAAGTTATGATCAAATCATTGTCAAGAATTTTTGAACTTCAAAGTGGCATATCTTCCAAACCATTTGGCCAAATTGAGTGAGGTTTTTTGCTACAAGTCATATTTGATGTGCTCTATCCAAATCCTTCATGACAATTTACCAAAAATCTTCCAATCAAAATGGCCTTTTTCAAAGTGCATTGAATTAAAAAAGGGAGGTGAAAAAGTGACTTTTCAAATTAACCATTTCCAATACTTTCTACCATTTGTAATTGTTCAGAAATCTCATTTGGGATGTGTTGCCTAAGCCCATTTCGCACTGTAGCACATGCACATGCAACACTTAAGTGAATTTCACTAATTGGCAAAACACTTCATTTTGAGCTAATGCAATTACCACTTCCCTAACCAAGCTTATGCTTCATTAATCAGAGTATATATTTGACATTTTCTGATAGAAAACCCTAGCCACACTTTGCCAAAACAGATCGAAAATTTCATTCTCTCTAAAACACTCATTTCTTCATTTGAAACTTTTGCTGAAAATTGTCAAAGGAACTCGTGCCCTGTTGGTTGCTTCATCACCTACCAACATTCTTGGAGCAATTGCAAACACCATTTCATCACTGTAAGCAAAGAATCCACTACTGTTCCATTGAACCATTTCCATGGCAGCTCGAATTTGGAGCTAGAATCAAGACAACTGAACTTTCAAAACTCATTCAATCATCATCTGGAGCATTATTGAACATCTGTTTCTACTTTGCACGGCCAAACAACCACCAAATTATCACTGTTCTTCAAGCTAGGTAAAAATTCGAATCACACTATTCTTAAAATGTTGACATGCTTTGGATAGATCTTGCCTTGCTGGTCATACTGAACTTTAAATCATGAAATTTCATCAAGTAGTTTGAGAGTTATGTTGTCATGAAGTTTCATATGTGGATGATATTTTGCTCGATTCTTTCATTTCAGCATGATTTAGTGAAAATGATTGTTGGAATATTGATGCACATTGTTTGCTGATTTGAATGATGTATTCATTTCAAAATTCTGGAAAGTTTGTTCTTCGTGTTCATGAATGTGCAGTGTAGCTTTAAACCCTAATTGTTCAAACCCAGAAATCGTTTTGATCTTCTAAACCGAGCCTTGCATGTTTTTTTTTTCTGTTTATGGCCCATGAAACCAATCCCCGTACGCCACCTCACTAAGTGAAACGCAACGTTTCACTTAGTGAGTCCTAATATTACTAAATTGCCACTGCCGTGTTTATATTTTAATTAATTCATTTTCTTTTTGCAATTTTATTTCATTTTGGCATGGCATCTTCCAAAAACATTAAGTGCTTCAATTTTAATCCAAATTTGATGGGATTTTTTGTAAAATACCCCTCATGATCTCTAGTTTTTTATGATGATTTTTTCAGATTTTTTGCATGTGTGGATTTTAAAATGTGCTAGGGTTTGTTCATGTATGTCCATTTGTGTATGTCTTGCCAAATTGCTTGTGAAATGGTGATACTTTATCCAATGCTTCCCAAATTGTTTGTGCTTAAACTAGACATGTTCATGGTGATTTTGGTGTAGAGTTTGTAATTTTATCATTGCTGGTTGTGGATATATGATTTTTTGAATAGGGGTGTGACAATTTGTGTCACACCATTCATGTCCAAATTCATGATTTTAATTACCATGCTTATTGAACTCAAAATGGTTTGAATTTTTGCATGAATACACTTGTGCATGTTGAGAATACATGTGATTTTTTCTGGAATTATTGATGGCATTTCCTATTTGTTTGGAATTTTCTCCCCTGTTTGGTCATTTGTTGACTTTTTGTGACACATGTTCTCATATGATTTGTGAAATTCTCATGCTTAATTGGATGGACTTGAAATTTAACATGTGATTTGTAGACATCTTAAAGTTTGTCATGGTTTTGATCCCATTCATTTATAATATGTTGTCACTGTTTTATGATTTATTGAAGTTGGTGCATGTTTGGTTGCTTTGTATGAGTGTGCTGGAACTTGCTTTGACTTTCTGATTTCCATTGACCTACTTCCCTTGATCCAATTGAGCTGAAATTTGGTATGCTTATCATGTTATGGATGATGATTGATCATGAATTATTTGAGAATTTATTGAAATGTTTGTGATTGGTTTTGAATTGAATCATTCTGTTGACTTCTTTGAGCTTCTATATGACATGCTTTGACCTAATTTGCTTATGAAATGATAATGATGAATGATATGAATATGAAACCACTTGGGTTTGTTTCTTAATTGCTTGAACTTGATTGTGGTTGGATCTCACTTGCTGTTTTGGATTTCTTATCTCTTTTTGACCCTAGGCTTGTCCTAGTGGTCATGTTGCTCATGTTTTGAGTTGTTTTTTTAGGTTAAGCAACAAATGCCTTAAAGAAACTTATGCAAGTTGATTGAGCTTGATTGATTATCATGACTAACTTGGTTGTTTTTGTAGGATGTTTAGCTCATATGCTTTGAGCTTTGTGCATTGCACATTTGTCAATTGTGTTGACTGTGGATCCTTATCTTATTTTGATTATGACTTTGAGTTGTATACTAATGTTGTCTGACTGGTTTCAGGTACCTTTAGTTGCTCAGTTCTTTTAAGAACTTGCTTTGCTTTGCTTGATAGCATTTGCATTGAGGTAGAATTCTTTATCTTCATGTAGTCTGGAAGACCTGGCCTGTTACTTGGCCAGGCAACTGTCTGAAGTCCTCCTTAAGAGGCAATGTTTTTGAGTGTTTACATTTGTCCCAAGCAGGAAAAGTCCTTTGAACAAGGCAATTGGTAGAACCCAAGAGATATGCAATCTATCTCCTACTATTCTGTGTGTCACTCACCTTGCTCACACCACATGTGTTGATGCATAGTGAGTAAAAGCCCAAGATCTATCGAGTCTAACTTGTGGAGAGAGTTCCTACTTTCTGAACTCCCACACCTTCTGATATTCAATGCTCTCCCTGACCAGGGATAAGAGTGATGAGGCACACCCCTCATATCCTTTCATCTGCTTCACCTTGGCTCTCAATGTCAAGGTTAAGAGCACCATTAACCCTATTCCAGTTGGCTTCAATGCCTAACCCTTTGTATGAGCCTAATTGTTTGGTTATAGTGTGTGCTGAATGCCTTTGATTGATTGATTGCTTACTTCATATGCACATGTTTGCTTGCATGTTTTGTGCATTTATCATCATTAATTGCTCATTAGTGCATGATCATTTCATTTGTCTTTGTGACATATCCTTGTTGATTGCCCATTGAGGACAATTGTAAGACCATTCATTGGCCATTGTTCCTATGATATGGAAGTGAGTATAAGACCATCTCATTGGCCACTCATCTTCTCTTTGCTTGATGCATTTGTTTGTTTGTATGTGAGGATGCAATTGTAAGTCCGTGTAATTTGGCATTTGTTTTCCTATGATCATATGTTGGAGGTTAGAGTAAGCCCAAATAAATTGGCATCTGTCATCCAAGTGTTTGCTTTGTTGTTGGAGATTGGTATAAGTCCAGATAGATTGGCATCCGGTATCCACTTTTTATTTTCTTTGTTGAGGAGATTGGTATAAGTCCATAGAGTGGCCTCTGATATCCAGTTTTGTTTTAGGAGATTGGTATAAGTCCAGTGATTGGCATCCGGTATCCTCTTTTGTTGACTTTCTTCCTTTGCTTTGCTTGTTTGTTATTACTCATTGCCCATTCCAAAGGACACAGTTGAGTCATCTGCTATATGATTTCAAGAGGTGAACCTTCTAGGAAGTTTTACACTCCATCTTCATCCATTCATCCCATTTTGTCCTAAACCTTTTCACACATTGCTTTCAAAACTTGAGATAAATATTGTGCAAACATCTTCATGCTTTCAAACTAAAAACATGGACCCCAAGTCCTTGACTTTTTTCAAACTCCATTTCATAATACTTCTTTTGAATCAATCTTAATCATACTTTGACCCTCCTTTTGTAAATACTCATAATCAATTAACTTCACCCATTCAAGTGTTTTGTGGCTTTGTCCATTCTTGTTAAGTTTTCATACATTAGCCTTAGGTTTGATTTATCCTAGTTGGTTGATGTCAATCTCACCTATTTGTCCTTAGTTGATTGAATTGTAAGTCTTCCTTGCTTATTATAGGGTTAACCCCTCACTAGCAAGTTAAAGCTTTTCTCACATGGTGGACTCGTTGTTTGTATAAGGTTGAGTTTTCTCCCGTGGATAACGTAAGACCTTAGGGCTTGTGTTTAAAATTGAATCCACTAACTTTTGGAAATCTTTTAGCCGAACTACGGCGTTTTGATCCTTACCTTTGATGGAAGGTACGTAGGCAACGGGTTCATCCGTTCGAACACAAAAATAATAAAATTGTACATTCTTTTCTCATCATCCCAATCATGTTTGCACAATACTTATGTCATAACAAATAACAATTTTCAAACAACAAGTGTGAAAAGGGCTCCCTAGGAGTACCTAGGACGTAGTGGGTGCCTAACACCTTCCCATTGCGTAATTTACCCCTTACCCAGACTCTCTGATCTTTTTATTAGTTTTCTACGCGTAAAACTTCTTAGGCTTTTGTTCGCTTTTTAGCCAGTCCTTTGGATAAATAAAAGTGCGGTGGCGACTCGATTCATTGTATGCTTTGCTTATGATTTAACCAATAGATCATATAGCGACGAATACACCGCTACAGAAAAGTGGCGACTCTGCTGGGGATGAGCGAATCCTTGGTGGTATTGCCTACTTTTCACCCTTGTTGTTGTGATATATATTGTTACTTGTTATATGACATATTTTTGTACAATTTGGGATAACTGTATTGATTGTAATGTTTGAAATTCTTGATATACAAATGCTGTTTGCTTTGGTGATCTGTGAGATGAGTTCTATACCCGAACTCGAGTGCACTCTAGGATAGGAGAATGGCATAGTCTTGTTGACTGGTGTGGAGTATTCCTTAGCCAGTTGACTTGCGAGTCCATTCACTTGGTGGAGGTCATGTTGGATTAATAATGTCACACAAGTTATTTGTGGTTAGGCATTATTCTTTCAATCATGTGCCGCAGAAGCCAAGGACCTTAGTTTACCAAGCCCATCTTGGCCTTTTTTTTAGGACGTAGTGCGGAGGTCGTTCAGATGTAAGTTCTGATGCGATTGTTACGCGATACTACACTCATAAGAGTTTCTCTTGAGAATATTCTTGGAATACGAGTATTCGTTCCTCCGATAATATTCGATAGATGGAACGATGATTATGGGAACCTCTGGTAGAACATGTCTGGCAGGTTTAAACCCTAGTACACTCCCTTTGGGTGGTTCTTAACCGAGACTCCATGCTCGTGACTCTCAGCAAACCCGTGATTCGTGGTTGAGTCGTTCAAACATTGTTAATATCAATGGAACCTGGGCGTTGATCAGGTGTAAAACCTAAATCCCCCAAAACGGATGGTTGATATTAAGGATGTTCGAGCCGGTTCATGTACCGTTAATATCAATGGAACTTGGGTGTTGATAAGGTGAAAATCTAAATCCACCAAAATGGATGATTGATATTAGGGATACAATGAGCTTTCCCATGACCTTTGTTTGGTGTGACTTGCTTGATCCTTGAGTGTGATTGTTGCATTCATGCATTCATACATTCATCTACATTCATATCATCAGATAAAAAGAAAATTTTCAAGGATCTCAAAGGAGTTATTTGCAAAAAATTTCAAACATGAAAAAACCGGAAATTTTTTTTCACCTGATATATCTGATGAGATATTCTCATATACGATCAAAATGCTTAAAATTTCAAAGTTTGCAAATAAAACCTTCGAGTTCCTTTGAAATAAAAACAAGCATATGCACAAACACTTCATGCATCATTTGCATAAGCGGGTGTTTTGTTCCGGTCTCCCGTCCTGTGGTCTGACCCTGCGATCTTCATTTATTTTGGAGACGCACTTCGCCGGTACTACACCAGAGCCAACTCTGCCAGATGTATGGACCGTTTTGAGCAAGAGAGTTGTGAACTCGAGGAGGGAATTTGCCAGACTAAGTGCTTTTGATGGATTTATTCCTGTTGCTGGATTAGGGAAGGCGATTGAACTTGAAGACAATAGATCTCGGGCTGGCATTGGCTACTGTTCTGGGGCATATAATGAGCAAGGTTTGTTCAAGAGTGGAGGATTCATCCATGCCGATCAACCTGAAGAGGAAGCTGCTGCTATCTTGGAAGAGGATGCAGAGGACCTGAACAATTTTGTTATTCCTGATGGTGTCTGCCACAATTGGGTCGCTGTAGATGTTCCTACGGTCATCCATAGATCAGAGTAATTATTCACTTTGTTTAAAACCCTTCTCCCATGCCAAAAGGAGAAGTGATGACATTGTTGGCAGCATTTAATACAATGATGTTTTCATTCAATTAATGCATCGTTAAACATTTGTTTTTCCATTTGTTTTCACTTTTTGCTTTTGCATGAAATCAGTGATCACAAAAAAAAACCATGAAAAACAAAATCAGCTTTTTCATCTACATAAATGATTTGCTTGTTTAAAATTCAAAGGCTTTTCATTATCCAGAATCATTATGCAGGGATTTCTAAACCCATTGAACATAATGATCCAACGCCATCTCCCAATCTTGAATTCTTTGTATTCGAAGCAGAGGAAGATGATGTTGAAGGGGATTCCTGATGAGATTACCCGCCTTCTTGAGCACGAAGAGGCTCATTCAGCTGTATCATGAGAATCAGCAAAACAGTCAAACTGGGGCATTACAAATGTAAAAAAAAAAAAAAAAGAAGAGGGTGAAAAATCAAATTAAGAAGAAAAAGATCAAAAATCAGGAAAAAATTTTCAAAGAGAAAAAATAAAAGAATGATACCCTCAAGCCAAGTTGACTGTTGCTGAATGGATTCAGAGTCGTTACGACCAGTTGAATTTGATTGAAGAGAAGCGATTAACTGCCATGTGTCATGGTCAGTTATATCAGCAGAGAATGAAGAAAGCATTCGATAAGAAGGTCAAGCCTCGTGTGTTCCGAGAAGGTGACCTCGTGCTCAAGAAAGTTTTGTCTTTCGCGCTCGATTCCAGGGGCAAGTGGACTCCAAACTACGAGGGTCCATATGTTGTTAAGAGAGCCTTTTCAGGCGGAGCTTTGATGCTTACAACAATGGATGGGGAGGATTTCACTCGTCCTGTGAATTCAGATGCAGTCAAGAAATACTTTGCCTAAAAAAAGTATATGCAAATGAAAAAACAGAATAGCTCGCTAAGTTGAAAACCCGAAAGGGCGACTTAGGCAAAAATGAGCGTCTCGGTGGAGAACCCGCGAGGGTAATCCAGGCAAAAAATTAGAGACTTGAAAAGAAAGAGAATATTTGCATCCCGCTAGATTGAGTACCTCACCCTGGGGCAATCTAGGCAAAAATTAGGGATCTGGCAAGTAACTGCATCCTGACAAGACTTTCTGTTTCACCAGTCGTCATTTCGTCAAAAGATTCTCGATTCATCGTCAACTGAAGCTTCGAATACATCGAGATTCAAATTGGTAGAGAAAGGATCATTATGTTCAATGTAGCCCTCTTCCAATATATATCACTGATTTCAAATTTGTACAGATCTATGGAGTCTTGCCATTTGCAGGCTACCATTCCATCAAATCAATTTGAGCTTTTTATCCAATTATTTGCACTCTTATTTGTTTCAAATCAACAAATGTTTTGGATGTTTTAAATTGATAAAATGTCATTGTTTTAAACAAATAAATTTTTTTCAAAAATTTGCTGTTTTAAACAAAGTGAATATTCACAAGATTGAAAGGATACTCAAGAATATCTCAGTGCTCTCCCGAGGGTGGCATGATCTCCAACAGGTAAGACATTTGTTCATATTCCTGGTTTGGTTGTATCTTCTTTCTTCAGATCTTTGTTGGGGTTGTTCCTCAAACAGAGTTGATGGTGGGGTTGTTCCCCAAGCAGAGTGTTGTTGAAGACTTCGTTTTCTCCAGCAGCAGTCTTCCCCAGCATGGGTGCTCTCCTTATGGAAGATTCGGCGGTTGATGGTTTGTCATCCTGGTGCCCCATCGCTTTCTCAAGTGGGTCGACATTCCCAGACTTTATTTGTCTCCTTAGCACATTCGCGAGCAGAGTTGTTGTCACTCTCCCCAGTGCAGTTGCCAGCGAAGTTGTCTGTTTCCTCAGCACGGTCGTTTTCCTTTTGAAAGACTCGGTAAGTCAGTGGTTTGATACCCGGTACTTTACCTTTTCCCCGACGAAGTCGTCTGTAGAGTTGTTGCTTTCTCTCTATCAGAGTGCTTATTCTCTTCAGTAGAGCAGGATTTATTTTCCTACTCAGTGGTTGATTTGGGTTGATATCCCAGTATTTTCATCCATTCTTTCCCAGCGTAGTCTGCAGAGTGGTTGTTGAGGCAGTTTTGCCTGTTGAATACTCCTTCAATCCCCAGTATGGTCGGATGATGGCTCTAGCATCCAGAGAATGGATTGATTTCCTGACTGTTTGTGATCCCCAGTAGGGTGGCTTATATTGCAGAATCTACTTGTTGCGATCAGTTTGCTATGTGTGTTCTCCCCAAGTAGAGTGGCTTGTTGCAGAATCTACTTGTGTGATACATTTTCCCTCAGTGGGTTGTTCCCCAGCGGAGTTATGTGGATTTGCTTCTACAGCAGTTCGTGCCTATGCAACGCACTTTTTGTTTCTCAGTTGATGCTGAGATCCCCTGCGGGATCTTCGAGATTTTTCTCTTGTTCTCCAACAGATTCGTCTTGGTGGCTGTTTTGCCCGTTGTGACTTTCTGTACCCCTAGTTGGGTTATTTGCTGATCTATCACTCAGAGATTTGGTGCTTCCTGATATCTCTGATCCTCTGCTTCTCCTTGCAGTACCCGCAGATCTTTGCTTCTCAGCATGTGGATCTCCAGCAGATTGGCTTTCCAGTTGGTTTTCCCCTGGAAGTATAATACTGGGCGTTTGATTCCTGGACTTGTTTGTGTTAGAATCGTCTGTTTTGTCAGCATTCATCAAACATAAATCACGCATATTCATGCATATTCATAAACATTCAGATATTCATGTTGCATTTCTCGCCATATATCTTTTGTTGATTGTTCCCTGCTTGTGGGTGATACAGATCTTCTTTATAGATCTCCCTAGCAGATGTCGGGTGTAAAATCTCTCCATATAGAGTCAGCCCCGTAAGCAGAAAGAGTCCATCCTTTCCTTCAGTTCCCCACTGAGATATATCCTCTTGGATGACGGTTTCTTCCGTTTCCTCCCAACATATATATTGGGATGGATTTCCCTTCTGAGTTATATCCTCATTAGGACGAGTCTTGATTCAGTCCGCCTTTTTGGTTTGATCCTAAATTGGCCTTTTTCAACTGTCTCTCGCTTCCCTGTGGCATAAATGAATAGTAGCTTACTAACCGGCGCTCATTCATCTTATCCTCAGTGGAACTTTTGGCCTTCTGCCTACAAACCAGCAGTCGTAAGTCTTACCTTTGCGGTTTTTCTACCCACTAACCGGTAGTCATAAACCCGTCTTCTCCCCTAATGGAGTTAACTTTGTTGTTCTTCCCAACCGATGACAATTCCCTCTTTGTGGTTATCTTCATTCGATACTTGATGATGATTTTCCCTTCGCTTGGATAAGTTGCTCAGGATAAGCACTTATATCCCCAGCAAGTCTTTTGTGGATAATTGTCGTATGCTAGCAATTTTATCCCCAGCGGGTCCTTTCACCTTTTGTCAGTGATTGTGTTCCCCGGATCATTGATTTTCATCAATGCATCTCCAGCGAGTCTTCTTTCATCTACCCCCTTTGTTGGTAATGTCTGTTGCTCCCTTTGATTGGTCATCATTATATACCTAGTTTGGTATCCCGATGCCTTTCTTTTCGGATTTTATCCTACAAACAGCCTACAACCCGGCTAAGGATAATCTTCCTCTTCGAGTATATTATTCACGTTTTGACGGCAATGAATAATATGTCTCATGCACTCTTCAGTCGAAGCCTTTCGTGTCTCCCTGATCGAGTAAGATTCGTTATTTCCCTTTGCGGAATCGAATATTCCCTGTTGTCGGATAATTGCCGGGTGCTTGCAATTTATCCCTTTTGAGTTGTCTTTCGTTTACCCGGACGCTTGGTATCGATTGTCTCTCTTTGTGGTTAGTCACCTATTATATACTTCGGTATCTCTGGTGTCTCTTCCTTTCGAGTATATTATTCACGGTTTGCCGGTAATGAATAATATGTCTCATGCGCTCTTTGGTTGGAATCCTTTGTTGATCTTCCCCAGTCGAGTAAGATTCGCATTCCTTGTGGAATCGAATGTCCATCCTATAAACAAGTCTGCTGTTCTAGCTTTCTTCAGGATGATGAGTGTCTTGGAACACAAACCAATTCACGATTTCGGATTTTATCCTATAAACAACCTACAACCCGGTTCAGGATAATCTTCCATGTGAGTATTCTATCCACGTTCTGACGGTAATGGATATTATATCTCGTTCACTCTTGGGTCAATCTTTTGATTGTTTTCTCCGCAGAGTAAGTTCGTATTCCTTGTGGAATCGATCGTCCATCCTATAAACAAGTCTGCTGTTCTAGCTTTCTTCAGGATGATGAGTGTCTTGGAACACAAACCAATTCACGATTTCGGATTTTTATCCTATAAACAACCTACAACCCGGTTCAGGATAATTTTCCATGCGAGTACATTATCTACGTTTTGACGGCTATAGATAATATATCTCATGCACTCTTTTGTCGAACACCTTGTTTGTTTCCCAAACTGAGTAAGATTTGCATTCTTTACAGAATCAAATTTCCATCCTATAAACAAGTCTGCTTTCGCTCTCTTCAGGATGATGAGTGTTTTGGAACACACACCAATTCACGCCTTTGGTCGGTCACCTGTTACGTGCCTACAACCCGGTATCCCCGGTGTCCCTTCCTTTCTGCTCCCTATTATGATCTCGGTCCCTTGTGGAGTCAGATTTTCCTGAGTTTATGTACCTTTTCCAGGTCTTTCTCAGATGTGTGGTTGATTGATATCTCTCACCCTTATACCGGTCTTAGATATTCATTCTCCCTGAGTTTGTTACCCTTATACCGGTAACACCTCATTTCTTTGGTGCTTCCTCAGTGGAGTTTCCTTTTGCTTCTTCCCAGGAGTCAGCTTGTGTCTCTCCAATGGATGTTTTTCCTTTGGAATTTTCTTTTCCCCAGTGTGAGTCCTTCACTCCCCAGTGAGGTCTCCGGTTTGATTTCTGTTATTACCCTAATCAGAGTCGTGTCTCGTTCACGCTGTGTCAGTTTTGTTTTTCCCCAACTTGAAGTCGTGTCCTGCTCACGCATTCTTTTTCTTTTACTATCCCCTACAAGAGTCTTGCTAGAGTCTCTGTTCCTGGTGAGTGTATTACTCCGACGGATCGTCTTTTCTTCTGTGTGAACCATATCCCCACAGAGAATTTGTCTTTTGCATGCATACATTTGCATCATGAGGTCTCTTAGGGACCAAAATTTGTCTCATTACTGTTATTTAAGCCCATTCTACCGCGTCGAGATGAAGATTTCTAAACTTCACTTCTCCGGCTATAATGACCTTAAATAGGGGCATCTGTAAGACCCCAATTTTGTCCCTAAGATCCCTCATGGCCTATATCATGTCATATCATTGCCTCAAGGATCTTTGTGCACCTTTGCTCCCCTCCTGGTGGGTGGGTTATCTTGTGAGTGTGGTTCTTGATCACCAAGCATGTGTTGCATTTGTGTATCATTGCTTTTCATCTGTTTACTAATCAAAAGTACAAAAATATTGTCATCTAACCATGTTACTTGCAGATGAAGCAAGCTAGGTCAAAACAATCAGATCATTCATTGAGCAGTGGATGGTGGCCATTCTTGAAGAATTTGGGCACCATGATCATTCATCAAGAGTTCATATGAGTTGTGACATCATTTTGAATCAAGATCTCAAGTGGTAGGGGCTTTGAATTCATCAGAACATGGTTCAGTCAACCAAAACCCTAGCAAAGTCAATTGTGGTCAACTGTGCATTTAATCAGTGATTTGATGGTGGGAATTGGTTTGAGAAGTCTCATTCATGTCCATATAAGCCTCATGTAACATGTCAAACATCCACAGTGAAGAATTTGAAGTCAGACAAGAAATTTCCAAAAATAGTAAGTTGACCTGTAATTGGAATTTGCCAAAAATGGAAAGTTCTTCTCCTCAAAATTACATCATCATACAAGCTTTACATTAATTTTTGTCCAACATGAAAGTTTAAGATCTTGTTCTCCCATTTCCAAAAAGTCCAAGAACACTCATTTCTCATGTATGGTTGGCAAGTTATGATCAAATCATTGTCAAGAATTTTTGAACTTCAAAGTGGCATATCTTCCAAACCATTTGGCCAAATTGAGTGAGGTTTTTTGCTACAAGTCATATTTGATGTGCTCTATCCAAATCCTTCATCACAATTTACCAAAAATCTTCCAATCAAAATGGCCTTTTTCAAAGTGCATTGAATTAAAAAAGGGAGGTGAAAAAGTGACTTTTCAAATTAACCATTTCCAATACTTTCTACCATTTGTAATTGTTCAGAAATCTCATTTGGGATGTGTTGCCTAAGCCCATTTCGCACTGTAGCACATGCACATGCAACACTTAAGTGAATTTCACTAATTGGCAAAACACTTCATTTTGAGCTAATGCAATTACCACTTCCCTAACCAAGCTTATGCTTCATTAATCAGAGTATATATTGGACATTTTCTGATAGAAAACCCTAGCCACACTTTGCCAAAACAGATCGAAAATTTCATTCTCTCTAAAACACTCATTTCTTCATTTGAAACTTTTGCTGAAAATTGTCAAAGGAACTCGTGCCCTGTTGGTTGCTTCATCACCTACCAACATTCTTGGAGCAATTGCAAACACCATTTCATCACTGTAAGCAAAGAATCCACTACTGTTCCATTGAACCATTTCCATGGCAGCTCGAATTTGGAGCTAGAATCAAGACAACTGAACTTTCAAAACTCATTCAATCATCATCTGGAGCATTATTGAACATCTGTTTCTACTTTGCACGGCCAAACAACCACCAAATCATCACTGTTCTTCAAGCTAGGTAAAAAATCGAATCACACTATTCTTAAAATGTTGACATGCTTTGGATAGATCTTGCCTTGCTGGTCATACTGAACTTTAAATCATGAAATTTCATCAAGTAGTTTGAGAGTTATGTTGTCATGAAGTTTCATATGTGGATGATATTTTGCTCGATTCTTTCATTTCAGCATGATTTAGTGAAAATGATTGTTGGAATATTGATGCACATTGTTTGTTGATTTGAATGATGTATTCATTTCAAAATTCTGGAAAGTTTGTTCTTCGTGTTCATGAATGTGCACTGTAGCTTTAAACCCTAATTGTTCAAACCCAGAAATCGTTTTGATCTTCTAAACCGAGCCTTGCATGTTTTTTTTCTGTTTATGGCCCATGAAACCAATCCCCGTACGCCACCTCACTAAGTGAAACGCAGCGTTTCACTTAGTGAGTCCTAATATTACTAAATTGCCACTGCCGTGTTTATATTTTAATTAATTCATTTTCTTTTTGCAATTTTATTTCATTTTGGCATGGCATCTTCCAAAAATAATAAGTGCTTCAATTTTAATCCAAATTTGATGGGATTTTTTGTAAAATACCCCTCATGATCTCTAGTTTTTTATGATGATTTTTTCAGATTTTTTGCATGTGTGGATTTTAAAATGTGCTAGGGTTTGTTCATGTATGTCCATTTGTGTATGTCTTGCCAAATTGCTTGTGAAATGGTGATACTTTATCCAATGCTTCCCAAATTGTTTGTGCTTAAACTAGACATGTTCATGGTGATTATGGTGTAGATTTTGTAATTTTATCATTGCTAGTTGTGGATATATGATTTTTTGAATAGGGGTGTGACAATTTGTGTCACACCATTCATGTCCAACTTCATGATTTTAATTACCATGCTTATTGAACTCAAAATAGTTTGAATTTTTGCATGAATACACTTGTGCATGTTGAGAATACATGTGATGTTTTCTGGAATTATTGATGGCATTTCCTATTTGTTTGGAATTTTCTCCCCTGTTTGGTCATTTGTTGACTTTTTGTGACACATGTTCTCATATGATTTGTGAAATTCTCATGCTTAATTGGATGGACTTGAAATTTAACATGTGATTTGTAGACATCTTAAAGTTTGTCATGGTTTTGATCCCATTCATTTATCATATGTTGTCACTGTTTTATGATTTATTGAAGTTGGTGCATGTTTGGTTGCTTTGTATGAGTGTGCTGGAACTTACTTTGACTTTCTGATTTTCATTGACCTACTTCCCTTGATCCAATTGAGCTGAAATTTGGTATGCTTATCATGTTATGGATGATGATTGATCATGAATTATTTGAGAATTTATTGAAATGTTTGTGATTGGTTTTGAATTGAATCATTCTGTTGACTTCTTTGAGCTTCTATATGACATGCTTTGACCTAATTTGCTTATGAAATGATAATGATGAATGATATGAATGTGAAACCACTTGGGTTTGTTTCTTAATTGCTTGAACTTGATTGTGGTTGGATCTCACTTGCTGTTTTGGATTTCTTATCTCTTTTTGACCCTAGGCTTGTCCTAGTGGTCATGTTGCTCATGTTTTGAGTTATTTTTTCAGGTTAAGCAACAAATGCCTTAAAGAAACTTATGCAAGTTGATTGAGCTTGATAGATTATCATGACTAACTTGGTTGTTTTTGTAGGATGTTTAGCTCATATGCTTTGAGCTTTGTGCATTGCACATTTGTCAATTGTGTTGACTGTGGATCCTTATCTTATTTTGATTATGACTTTGAGTTGTATACTAATGTTGTCTGACTGGTTTCAGGTACCTTTAGTTGCTCAGTTCTTTTAAGAACTTGCTTTGCTTTTCTTGATAGCATTTGCATTGAGGTAGAATTCTTTATCTTCATGTAGTCTGGAAGACCTGGCCTGTTACTTGGCCAGGCAACTGTCTGAAGTCCTCCTTAAGAGGCAATGTTTTTGAGTGTTTACATTTGTCCCAAGCAGGAAAAGTCCTTTGAACAAGGCAATTGGTAGAACCCAAGAGATATGCAACCTATCTCCTACTATTCTGTGTGTCACTCACCTTGCTCACACCACATGTGTTGATGCATAGTGAGTAAAAGCCCAAGATCTATCGAGTCTAACTTGTGGAGAGAGTTCCTACTTTCTGAACTCCCACACCTTCTGATATTCAATGCTCTCCCTGACCAGGGATAAGAGTGATGAGGCACACCCCTCATATCCTTTCATCTGCTTCACCTTGGCTCTCAATGTCAAGGTTAAGAGCACCATTAACCCTATTCCAGTTGGCTTCAATGCCTAACCCTTTGTGTGAGCCTAATTGTTTGGTTATAGTGTGTGCTGAATGCCTTTGATTGATTGATTGCTTACTTCATATGCACATGTTTGCTTGCATGTTTTGTGCATTTATCATCATTAATTGCTCATTAGTGCATGATCATTTCATTTGTCTTTGTGACATATCCTTGTTGATTGCCCATTGAGGACAATTGTAAGACCATTCATTGGCCATTGTTCCTATGATATGGAAGTGAGTATAAGACCATCTCATTGGCCACTCATCTTCTCTTTGCTTGATGCATTTGTTTGTTTGTATGTGAGGATGCAATTGTAAGTCCGTGTAATTTGGCATTTGTTTTCCTATGATCATATGTTGGAGGTTAGAGTAAGCCCAGATAAATTGGCATCTGTCATCCAAGTGTTTGCTTTGTTGTTGGAGATTGGTATAAGTCCAGATAGATTGGCATCCGGTATCCACTTTTTATTTTCTTTGTTGAGGAGATTGGTATAAGTCCATAGAGTGGCCTCTGATATCCAGTTTTGTTTTAGGAGATTGGTATAAGTCCAGTGATTGGCATCCGGTATCCGCTTTTGTTGACTTTCTTCCTTTGCTTTGCTTGTTTGTTATTACTCATTGCCCATTCCAAAGGACACACTTGAGTCATCTGCTATATGATTTCAAGAGGTGAACCTTCTAGGAAGTTTTACACTCCATCTTCATCCATTCATCCCATTTTGTCCTAAACCTTTTCACACATTGCTTTCAAAACTTGAGATAAATATTGTGCAAACATCTTCATGCTTTCAAACTAAAAACCTGTACCCCAAGTCCTTGACTTTTTTCAAACTCCATTTCATAATACTTCTTTTGAATCAATCTTAATCATACTTTGACCCTCCTTTTGTAAATACTCATAATCAATTAACTTCACCCATTCAAGTGTTTTGTGGCTTTGTCCATTCTTGTTAAGTTTTCATACATTAGCCTTAGGTTTGATTTATCCTAGTTGGTTGATGTCAATCTCACCTATTTGTCCTTAGTTGATTGAATTGTAAGTCTTCCTTGCTTATTATAGGGTTAACCCCTCACTAGCAAGTTGAAGCTTTTCTCACATGGTGGACTCGTTGTTTGTATAAGGTTGAGTTTTCTCCCGTGGATAACGTAAGACCTTAGGGCTTGTGTTTAAAATTGAATCCACTAACTTTTGGAAATCTTTTAGCCGAACTACGGCGTTTTGATCCTTACCTTTGATGGAAGGTACGTAGGCAACGGGTTCATCCGTTCGAACACAAAAATAATAAAATTGTACATTCTTTTCTCATCATCCCAATCATGTTTGCACAATACTTATGTCATAACAAATAACAATTTTCAAACAACAAGTGTGAAAAGGGCTCCCTAGGAGTACCTAGGACGTAGTGGGTGCCTAACACCTTCCCATTGCGTAATTTACCCCTTACCCAGACTCTCTGATCTTTTTATTAGTTTTCTACGCGTAAAACTTCTTAGGCTTTTGTTCGCTTTTTAGCCAGTCCTTTGGATAAATAAAAGTGCGGTGGCGACTCGATTCATTGTATGCTTTGCTTATGATTTAACCAATAGATCATATAGCGACGAATACACCGCTACACTAACCAGAAGAGTTAAACAACTCTGGAAAAAGAGGAACAACAACTTCAGAAGACCAAGACCCAGAGGGGGTCGATCAGAATCAACCTCAAAAGGTAAAACTAACAAAGATATTACTTGTTATGAATGTAAAGAAACATGTCACTACAGGAATGAATGCCCCAAGCTAAAGAAAGACAGTTCCAGAAAAGAAAGTTTCAAGAAAAATACCTTCAGGACAAAGAAAGGATTAATGGCTACCTGGGATGATAGCGAATCTGACTCATCAGAATCTGACTCTGATGAACAGGCCAATGTGGCATTCATGGCTACCACATCCAGGAACAGTTCAGATGAAGAATCTGAAGAGGTATTTTCTGAACTCTCTCGATCTGATCTAGAATCATGCTTGTCAGAAACTCTTAGCTCATATCAGAAATTAAAACAAAAGTTTAAAGCAATAAAAGGCTGTCTTGAAGCAAAATTTGAAGAATGTGGAAAACTTGAGATGACAATTCTAAAACGGGAAGATGAAATCAGATCTTTAACATTACAAAGAGATGGAGCAATTAAACATCGTTTAGAACTGGAAGAAGCGTTATCTCAAGCTCCACAAACTTCAAATACGATAATTTATAAATACGAAGAAGCCTTTTAAGAATTTCTGAAAAATGGGATAGGAAGGAGTGTTATGGCATCCATGATTTATGGAGTCAGTCAAAACAATAAAAAGGGAATTGGGTATGATCCTAAGGAAGATAAAACTTCTACTAGTGACCAACTCAAATCTCCATTTTCATATCACTACACACACACACAAGAACAAAAATTTGAAAATGCTAGAAAACCCAAAGTTATAAGAAACTCTGGGAAAACTAATCAGAAAGGACCCAAGAGACTCTGGGTACCAAAAGATAAGATTGTTTATGTTGCAGATATCCTATGCAGCAAAGTTCAGACACCAGTCATGGTACCTGGACTCTAGATGCTCGCGACACATGACGGGAAGAAAGTCTATGTTCCAAAGCCTGGAACTTAAAGACGCTGGATTCGTAGGCTTCGGAGGAGATCAGAAAGGAAGGATCAGAGGCTCCAGAACTATTGGTAATGGTACTCTTCCCTCTATATCTGATGTTCTTTACGTAGAAGGATTAATGCATAATTTGTTATCCATAAGTCAATTAAGTGATAACGGTTATGATGTGATCTTTAATCAAAAAACATGTAAAGCCATAAATCAAAACAATGGTTCTGTCCTATTCACAGGCAAGAGGAAAAACAATATTTATAAAATTAATCTTTCTGATTTAAAAGAACAAAATGTGAAATGTCTGATGTCTGTTCACGAAGAGCAATGGGTATGGCATAGACGCTTGGGCCACATTAGCATGAGAAAACTATCTCAGCTAAATAAACTCGAGTTAGTCAGAGGCCTACCTAAACTGAAGTTTTCTTCAGATGCTCTATGTGAAGCATGTCAGAAAGGAAAATTTTCAAAAACATCTTTCAAAAAGAAAACTATTGTTACTACCTCTAAGCCTCTGGAACTTCTCCACATTGACTTATTTGGTCCTGTGAAAACAGCATCAGTCAATGGAAAGAAGTATGGACTAGTCATTGTTGATGATTTCAGTCGCTGGACATGGGTGAAATTCCTAAAACACAAGAGTGAGTCTCACTCTGTATTCACTAGTTTCTGCTCCAAAGTGCAAAAAGAATTTGACTCTAAAATCATCAGAGTCAGAAGTGATCATGGTGGGGAATTCGAAAATAAATCCTTTGAGGAATTATTTGACTCTAATGGAATATCCCATGATTTCTCCTGCCCTAGAACTCCACAACAAAATGGAGTTGTAGAGAGGAAGAATAGGACACTCCAAGAGATGGCCAGAACTATGATCAACGAAACTAATATGGCTAAGCACTTTTGGGCAGAAGCTGTAAATACAGCGTGTTACATTCAGAATAGAATCTCAATAAGACCTATTCTAGAAAAGACTCCCTATGAACTGTATAAAGGAAGGAAACCAAACATTTCATATTTTCATCCATTTGGATGTTCTTGCTTTATTTTAAACACTAAAGAACATCTGAACAAGTTTGATTCCAAAGCACAGAAAGGTATTATGTTAGGATACTCAGAACGCTCTAAAGGCTACAGAGTATACAATACAGAAACCAAAATTGTGGAAGAATCAATTCATGTCAGATTTGACGATAAGCTTGACCCTGAAAAGTCAAAGCTAGTTGAAAATTTTGCAGATTTAGAAATCACTCTTGCAGGATCTGATAAAGCTCCAGAAGCAACTGCCACTCAGAACTCTGAGGAAATTCATTCCCCAGTAATCCCAAAGAAAGCTAAAAGTCGCATCAACATATCTGAAGATTTGATTCTGGGCAACAAAGACGAACCTGTCAGAACCAGATCTACCTTCAACACCTCTGAAGAGACTCCTCTGGGACTAGTGTCTCTGATCGAGCCTACGTCCTGTGATGAAGCACTTCAAGATAACGACTGGGTTACAGCCATGCAAGAAGAACTTGATCAATTCACAAAGAATGATGTCTGGGATCTTGTTCCTAAGCCCAGAGGCACTCACGTCATTGGAACCAGATGGGTTTTCAGAAACAAGCTGAACGAGAAAGGAGAAGTTGTCAGAAACAAAGCTCGACTGGTTGCTCAAGGTTACAGTCAACAAGAAGGTATTGACTACAATGAAACCTTTGCTCCAGTCGCAAGGTTAGAATCTATTCGTCTTCTTGTATCCTTTGCCATTAATCATTCTATTAAATTATATCAAATGGATGTCAAGAGTGCATTCCGTAATGGTTATATATCAGAAGAAGTGTATGTCAACCAACCTCCAGGTTTTGAAAATCCAAATTTTCCAGAACATGTTTTTAAACTTAAAAAATCTTTATATGGACTTAAACAAGCTCCCAGAGCTTGGTATGAACGTTTAAGTAACTTTCTTCTGGAACACAACTTTATCAGAGGGAAAGTTGACTCCACACTCTTCTGTAAAAACCTTAACAATGACCTCATGATATGTCAGATATATGTTGACGATATCATTTTTGGTTCTGCTAACGCATCTGTTTGTCAAGAATTTTCTGAGTTAATGCAGGCAGAATTTGAAATGAGTCTAATGCAAGAACTAAAGTTCTTTCTAGGAATTCAAATTCACCAAACTTCAGAAGTCACGTACATTCATCAAAGCAAATACATAAAAGATGTTCTGAAGAAATTTGACATGACTGAATGCAACTCTGCAAAAACTCCCATGCATCCAACATGCATTCTTGAAAAGGAAGAAGTCAGTAAAAAGGTTTGTTAGAAGCTCTATCGTGGTATGATAGGCTCTCTTCTCTATCTGACTGCTACTCGACCTGATATTCTCTTTAGTGTCTGTCTTTGTGCCAGATTCCAATCAGACCCTAGAGAAACTCACTTAACAGCAGTTAAGAGAATTCTCAAATATCTGAAAGGAACTCCTAACCTGGGCCTGATGTATGAGAAAACATCAGAGTATAGACTTTCGGGTTACTGTGATGCAGATTATGCAGGAGATAGATTGGAACGAAAAAGCACATCTGGAAACTGTCAGCTCCTAGGAAACAATCTGATATCCTGGGCCAGCAAAAGACAGTCAACTATCGCTCTATCAACTGCAGAAGCAGAATACATCTCAGCATCACTGTGCACAACTCAGATGCTCTGGATGAAGAATCAGCTAGAAGATCTGCAAATCTTCGAGAGTAACATTCCTATCTTTTGTGATAATACTGCTGCCATTTGTCTAAGTAAGAATCCCATTTTACACTCTAGAGCTAAGCACATTGAAATAAAACATCATTTTATCAGAGACTATGTTCAGAAAGGGATAGTAACATTGAAGTTCATTGATACAGATCATCAATGGGCAGATATCTTTACTAAGCCTTTAGCTGAAGATAGATTTCTCTTTATCCTAGAAAATCTGAACATTCAAAATTGCCCTGAATAAATTGTGCCTCTGAAGATGTAAAATGAGACTCTGACATAAACAAATGAGCTTCTGCCTCTGCCTCTGATACTTCTACCAAGTTAAGAAGATATCTGAGTTAGAAATCTCCAGGAACCAATCCCTTGGTATTCCTGAAGATCAGATACATCAAACCACGTGGAGCACGTAGCGTCTAACCTTGGAACTTCTAGACAGCTGTCCAGAAGAAATTCAAAGGGCAGACGTTTGAGATCTCCTCGAGCAGTGTGCATACTGTTGGGATTAGACATTCATTAATGAGCCATAATCATTTCTCCCTCTAAGCGTGCTAATTTGATTTTTGTGCTAACGCTGATTTGTGTGTCGTTTTGCATGCGTTTTGTTTAGGGTATTTAAACACTCCTCTCACACTTCACACACTTTTCACTCTCACTCACTTTCTCAAACCAGTTCTCTGAAGCATTTCTGCAAGCAGTTCATCTTCATCTCGTTCTTCCTCAACAATGGATGCTCAACAACAATCAGTTTTCAACTATTCTCAACAAACGGAATCCAGCAACACAACCCAAAGCACAAGCATTCCCACTCCAATCGTTACAGGCGTAACCATCACTCCAGTATACAAGGAACCCCATGTTCTTGATCGTGGGCCTCATATCAACCTGGCAACTCCCTTTGATAAACTGGATGTGTTGTGTGAATCACTTGTGCATTTCAACAACATGAAGAGGAATGGAGTAGACCTAATTGAAGAACTCCGTCAACAAGGTTGGGAAAACTACTTTCAACGGCTCTATGGCCCTGTTTACCCAAACCTCATCAAAGAATTCTGGAGATTTGCTGACGCTGACGACCACTTCATAGTCTCCTATGTATTGGGAGTCAAGATAGTGATTATTGAAAAGTCAATTGCCTCATTACTGAACATGGAGAAAGCTGGAGGAAGAAGGATCTACGATATCAACCCTAGGTCAAGGTGCATTGCTCAGGAAATCAACCCCACTATCTTCAAACTCAACACAGAAGGAAATCCACCAAAGAACAAAGAACTTCATCAGAACCTCCGGGTATGGCTCAAGATCATTCTGGGAACCATTCATCACCGCCCAACATCAAACTCCTCTGACTACATCAATACAGATCAGAAGTGCATTCTGTATTGCATTCACAAGGGTTTGAAGCTCTGCCTCCCAGCACTACTCTTCAAACATCTCAGAGACTCCGTACGGGAGACCAGAAACAACATGAAACCCAGAGCCTACATCCCTCTGGGAAGACTTCTCTCTGACGTATTAATAGAAAATGGGCTCGTAGACCATCTGGAGAAGAACAAACTCATGGAAGATTTGGCAATAGATACTGGAAGGCCTCTGAACTCCAGAAATCTAAAGAGCATGGGAATTCTGAAGAAGATTCAAGTCAAACCTACGCTGGACACCTCTTGGGACGCTTTAAAAGATCAGAGGAAGCTGCCACATGGTCTCACAAGGTTCTACAAGAATGAACCCAAAGAGGCAATCCTCCATTATCTCCAACGTCTGAAGGATGAAGGAGTAGACATCTCAGACTTCAGACTAGACGATATGCTAGATTCAGAATCAGACTTCGTTCAGTTCAAAAGAGGTCCATCTGAAAAGAAGTCTTCAAGAGCGAAGAAAGCAAGGCTAGGAGAACCTTCTGAATCAAGACCTTCAGCGCCTCTGCAAGAAACCTCTGGTAAGTCTGCCCCTACTATTCCCTCTGAACCACTGTTGGCTTCCTCTACTCCTCTCCCAACACCTATCTACACCTCCTCTGACACCCCACCTTCTACAACCAGAACCTCACAACCTCTACCCAAATTTAATCTCGCCCATACATCCCTACCTACATCCGAAGCTGAAGAACTCAATCAAACCACCTCTTCATCTTCAGCCCCAGAATCACCTCCCTACCTTATCCTCTCCTTTGACCCAGAACCTTCTGACCCCGCTTCTCCCACTCTAGCCCATCTCTACTCTCTAAACCATAACACACAACAACCAACCAACACATCTTCTGAAGCTCAACCCTCTGACATCCAACCCTCTGACATCACCTCTCAAAACACTTCCGTTGAACCTGAACCTCTAACACTTAACCTAAGCCCTCCAATCTCTCCACCCCAAACATCTGAACCTGAACATTCCCTGCCTACCCTAGAGGAAGCCATAATGTTGTTCGCAGGGGCTTCGGTACAAAAGGTCAAGTCTCTGACCATTAACTCTGGCATCAGTGATGATCCTGACTCTGTAAGGACACACTGGAACAGAGTCATTGGCTGGATGACCTCTGAGGCTTTCAAACTGAAGCACATCTCTGAGCAAGTCAGAAACGACTTCATCAGAGATGCTGAGGCAAGACTACAGGAGAGAATTGCCAGAGAAGCTGAAGAAGAAGCCAGAAGACTAGAAGAAGAGAGAGCCAGACAAGAAGAAATCCTAAGGGCAAGGGAAGCTGAAGCCAAAGCACTTGCCGATGCTGCTGCTGCTGCTGAAGCTAAAGCACAAGCTGCTGCTGAAGCTGAAGCGAAGGCCGCTGCTGAAGCACAGAATGCTCTGACTCAGGGGGAGTCCTCGACCGTTATCCCTCTGGTTCTCAAGACGCTTGAAGAAGTTCAGAAAGACCAGAAGGAACTCCGTGCCAGAATGGATCAACAGGACTCAGTGAACGTCACTATCCAGAGCCTGCTGACTCAACTGCTTCAGAGAATGCCTCCTCCTCCCAACCCTTAGGCACTTAGAATTTTTTGCTTGTTGCCTTGCTTCCCGGTTTTCTTTTGTTTGTTTGTTTGTTTGTTTTTCTTGTCATTATCTCTGTTGCTCTCTTATCTGAATATAATGTCTTTTTGATTCTGACAAAAAGGGGGAGAAATCATATAGCTCTGATGATGAAAAATTGCCTAATTCTTAAGCACTCTGCAGACATAATATTCATTAAAAATAAATTCATCTAACACTGGACTTAAGAAATTGCAGAAGGTATCAAGAAACCGCAACTCTTAGAAGCTCTGGTAAGAACTTCTGAACTCCCAAGTCTTTCTCAGGGGGAGCGTTTTTCTATCTGATCTGATAAACTCTAATCCTTTCATATTTCATCTATCATCTGATTTTATTTTGTCATCATCAAAAAGGGGGAGATTGTAAGAACAAAAATTGTTCTACAACAGATTCCAGGATTTTGATGATAACAAAAGATGAAACCAAAAATGGAACCCTAACGAAAAGTTTCTAAGTGTGCAGGGTTCTAAGGAAAGAAGAAAGAGATTTGATGACGTCATCAGATACAAAATCAAATCAGATACAAAATATCAAAAGATCAGAAGTATCTGAAGTGGAAACACGCTCTAGAAGATCTGAGTCCAAGCAAAAGCGGATCAGGATATCAGAAGCATCTGAAGAAGAAGTGCTCTCTAGAAGATCTGACTCTGAAACTGGTATATCATTTCCAGAAGCTCTCAGCGATTATCCGAAGACTCATCAGAACTCTATGAGACCAACATCAAAAGCTCCGAATCCACATAGCAAGATTCCAAGATTCCCAGAGTCACGTAGACTTTGATAATGGATTTCCTAATGCATAAAGAGTAACGTCAACTTCAAATTCAAATGGAAAGGAACTATATTTGGAAAGAAGTTATTCAGGGAGACAAAGTTGTTTTGGCAAGAAACAACAGGAGTTATGGCATTAATTCCTATTCAAGACAAATTATCTGCCATCAATTTCAAACGGTCCTTTCACTCCTATATAAAGGACAGCAAACAAACATTGAGAGGCGCGCAAGTACACACTGAAACATTCTCTCTCTCTCTCTCTCAATCTTTCACGAGCTTTTGCTCATACGTGAAACATTCTATTTGCTATTACCATTGTAATATTTGCTTTATCCTAGAAGCACTCTAGATTACAAACTTTGTTTTATCTAAGTTGTTTTAATTCCTCAAGTGACTCTGCGCAGTCTGTATACTTGAGAGAACTAAGAGATCCCTCTCTTAGACGTTGGTTGTAAACTATCTTTCAAGATTAGTGGATTAAGTCCTTGTTGAAGGCGAAATCACCTTGGCCGGGTGGACTGGAGTAGCTTTGTGTTATAAGCGAACCAGTATAAATTCCTTGTGTGGTTTCATTCTGAAAAAGCTCTTATTTTCCAAAACAATTCAAACCCCCCTTTCTTGTTTTTCTCACCTTCAGATACCATCGTCAAGCAAGGCCTGGATACTCTGCTGCAGCTTCACACAACCCCCACTCTGTGCAACACAACCCAAACAACCGCTCCCACAGCCGGGGAAAACATATGCCTTTAGCAAGTATTCTTTAATTTCTAACACCGGAGTCTTCAGCTTCAACACCTCCTTGACTAATTTGACTTCTCCTTCAACCATGTTAACATTTGCTCTACCATGCTGCGGCATAGGATTGTTGACAACATTAGGAGTTGGCGCAAAGTTAATGGCCTTTGAGTCAATAAGGTCCTGAACTACGTGCTTAAAAGCTTTGCAGTTATCAATAGTGTGGCCAGGTGCCCCAGAGTGGAAATTACACCTAGCATTAGCGTCATAACCCACTGGAAACCTGCCAACCGGAGGAGCCAAAGTGCGTAACTACACAAGTTGCGAATGTTGAAGCTTGGGAAGCAACTGGGCATTCGACATCGGAAGAGTGTCAAAACGCCTATCCATCATCCTCTGTCTCTGTTGATAAGCAGGTATGTTAACCTGTTGTTGTTGGTATTGATTTTGTTGACGTTGTGGTTGTTGTTGTTGCACTGGTGCTGCAGTCGGAATGGTCACTGCTGCAATATAAGGTTGTTGATGGTAATTCTGAAAGTTATTCCTCCGGTTACCCCTGTTCTGATAAGAAGACACAGCATTTGCATCCCCTTCTCTCATCTTCTGTCCTCCTAAGAACGACTTCTTTGACCCCGAAGACGATCCAGCCCCAATTTGGATCTTACATGTCTTTAAGTAGTTCTCCATTCTCTCACCGGTAGAGACCACATCAGCAAAATTCGAGGTGTTGCAACCCACCAGATGCTCCAAATAAGATCCAGGCAGTGTGTTCATAAACATGTTGGCCATCTCTTTTCCCAACATCGGAGGCTGAACACGGGAAGCCAACTCTCTCCAGCGTTGAGCATACTCTTTGAAGCACTCGTTTCTCTTGAGAGATAGATGTAACACCTCAAAATTTGCCCTCCTCTCTTGGGACTAGCATAACATATTTGCATATCATTTTTTAGGTCATTAGGCATTGCATATTGCATATCATGTGGCTACATTGTGCAAGTCATCCTCCTAAGTCTTGAGCAGAAGATAAGAGGTGGAGATGCAAGCTAGGGTTTCATTGACTGATCATTATTCATCTGAGGATGTGTGCATTAAATTAGGGTTTTTTGATTCTCAAGGAGATTGAGCTTCATTTTGGTTGCAATGATACATCATCATCATCATGGTCTTGTTATCATCCAAGAGGTTCAAGAGATTGATCAGATGCCTTGAGATTAGGGTTTTGACCACTGGTCAACCCTAATCAGTTGCATTGGGCCAATCAGGGCTTGGCAAGGAGATGGGGTCTACAATGGATATGGGGATCATCATGTGATTATATTGAGCTCATGGAAGCTAGGGCATCATTATTGAGCCATTTCATCAGAGAATTGGGGCTCAACTTGATCAGTGCATGGCCAAATTCATCTATCAACTAGAAAAGTCAACTGTGGTCAACTGTGCCTGAATTGATGGATTTGGAGGTGGGTGAGAGTTGGATATACTTCATTCATGTTGAAACAAGTTTCATTTGACATATCAAAGATCAAGAATGAAGAAAATAAAGTCAGGAGAAAAATTTCCAAAAATGGAAAGTGACTTGTAATGGAAGTTTCCAAAAAGGGAAAGTTTTTCACCTCAAAATTACATGTCCAAAAATGCTTCAAATGGAAATTTGTCCAACATGAAAGTTGTAGATCTTGCTCTCAACTTTCTAAAAAGTCCAAGAACTTGAAATTCCCATGTGTGGTTGGCAAGATATGGTCCAATCATTTTCCAAAAATGCTTAAATTCAAAGTGGCATAACTTTCACATGGAATGGCCAAAATGGATGATTTTTCTTTGAGCAAACCACATTTCATATGATCTTTCATGATGCATGGTCAAAATTCATCAAAAATAAGCATGGCAAAAAGTCATTTTTCAAGTGGACTATTTAGCATTTTTGGTGTGGCATAGTGAAATTTCAAGATACAAGGCCTATGCACATGGAACCAATTCTAACACACTCCAAATGCCAAATAGAAGTTGTGTGAACTGTCATTTGCTGTCACATTGCCCAATTTGGAAAGGACCATTTTGCCATTACACTTGAAATCACATTAGCACTAATCATCTCAATTTGCTAATTTGGATTAAGGAATGGATTAAAGCATTGGTATATAATGTTAACTGTAACAGAAATTGCTAATTACTTCACACTTCTCAAGGATCTAACAACTTTTCCCTCCAAATTCTCTCAAAATTCTCCAAAGCTTCTTCAACATTTTTCATCAATTTCATCACACTTCTTCATCAATCTTGCTCATGCTCCTTGGATTCATCTTCTATAAGGCTTGTTGAAGATCTGTTTCATGAAATCCATGCCATAACCTTGCCAAATTGCAACTGTTGGAAGCTTGCTCATCAATGGAGTTTTGAAGATTCTTGCAACTAGTGCTGTTTCGAGCTAACCTAATCACTCCATTCAACTTCCTCATCCTTAAGCATCATCTGTTTCACATTTTCACACGTGGAAACAAGCTGAATCACCAACTGTCTCATCAAAAGGTCAGAATTCGATCTCCTTAATTGTTTGAATTGAGACATGGTTTAGGTAGATCTTTCAATGTAGATTATCATGATGCTCGTGGTTTTTGATTTGGTTAAGTGTAGAGAGAGATATCTTGATTTGAACTTTGACCTAGGAAACTATTTTCGCTCGATCCCGTTGCCATGCTTAGAGTTAGGATAAATGCTTTCCATATCCTTAATCTATGTTGAAAGACGAACACGTGGATATATGATTTGTGTGTTTTGGATGAAAAATGTTCTTGAGCAATTTTTGGAGATTCATGAATGTTCTTGGTGAAGAACGTGTTACAGTACGCGTTAGATCCATTTCTCGCTTGGCCTTGTTTGAAAACCTGTTTCCCGCTCCCAAAGGCCAATAGTAGCGCGCCATCACATTAATGCCAACGACGCCGTTTTGCTCTTGTGGTTAAAAATTACAAGTTTTCCATTTTCAGGATATTAATTCAATTCATTTCTTTTTCTTTTTCTTTTTCATTTTTATTTCATTTTGATGCTTGAACTTAAAAAATTCATAACCAACTCATTTTTTATCCAAATTTTGTGAGGTTTTTTTCATGATGCTCCTTATGATGTGTAGTATTTAATGGTGATTTTTGTGATTTTTGTGCACGTGTGAAAATTAAAAATGCTTAGGGTTTGATTGAATGTGTCACATTTGTACATGCCATGCTATTTCATTCATGAAATGATGATGCTTCCAAATAAATTCATGAATTTTTTGTGCTTATTGTGGACTCTTTTCTGGTGATTTTGGTATGTGGTTTGTAATTTTTGGATCCCTGGTTGAGGAGATATGAATTTTTGATTAGGAGTGTGACAATGTATGTCACACTATGCATTGTGAACTTCATGATTTTATTTAATATGCTTGTGGACATTGGATTGATCCAAAATTTTGCATGATTGAGCATTGGTATGTGGAGAATACATGTGAATTTTTCTGGATTTATTGGTGGCATTTCCTAATTGATTGAAATTTTTCCCTCTGTTAGGTCATTTGTTGATTTTTTGTGACACATGTTACCATTTTATTTGTGAAATTCTGGTCATTAATTGGATGAGTGTGAAATTTGATATGAGCATTCTAGACACATTATAGGTATCTTGGCTTTGATCCCATTCATTTCTCATACTTTGTCACTGTTTTATGATTGATGGAAGTTAGTGTTTGTTTTGATGCCTTGTGTTGGCTTGCTTGAACTTGTCTGGACTTTTTGATTTTCATTGACCTACTTCCTATTGTCCAAATGAGCTGAAATTTGATATGCTATTCATTGGATATGTTCTGTTTAGACTTGAATTTTTGTGGAATTTACTGAGCTGTTTTGATACGGATTTGATTGAGATCATTCTGTTAGGTCCTTTGAGGTTGCAAATTGCCTAGTTTGTGCCTTTTCTTTCATGAAATGATAATGATGAATGATATGAGCATGGAACCAATTGGATTGGATTCTAAATTGATTGATTGTGATTTTGGATAATTTTCACTTGCTGTTTTGGATTTTTCATCTCTTTGGACCCTAGGCTTGGCCTAGTGGTCTAGTTTCTCACTTTTGAGTTTGAGTTTCAGGTTAGGAAGCAAAAGGAGGAAAATGCAAGTTGATTAAATTAAGTTTGGTTGCTTGTTGTAAACTAACTTGTGTGTTTTGTAGGATGCTTGGCTCAATTGAGTTGATTGTGCTTTGCACATATCATTGCTTGTACATAGTACTGACTGTTGACTTTTGCTGTTTAATGTTGGTTTGTCTGAGTACTAATTGTGCTAGATTGATTTCAGGTACCATAGTCGCTTCAGTTCTTTTTGAACTTGCTTGCTGTTGCTTGGTTGTATAAACCAATAGAGGTAGACTCTCTGAAACTCCATGTAGTCTGGAAGACCTGGCCTGTTACTTGGCCAGGCAACTGTCTGAAGTCCCCCTTAAGGGGCAATGTTTGTGTTTGTTTATTATTGTGCTAAGCAGGAAACTCCTTCATAAAGGCAAATTGGCAGAACCCAAGAGATAAGCAACCTATCTCCTGCTATTCTTGTTGAGTCGTCCCTCTGCTCACACTACTTGTGTTTGATGCATTGGGACATTAACCCAAGATCTTGTACTAGTGTACAGTTGTGTCTGTGTCTTGAGTGTAGAAGGGTTCCCCCATTCTGAACCCACGCTCCTTTGCCTGATGCTCTCCCTGGCCAGGGATAAGAGCTGTGAGGTACACCCCTCACTCACCTTTCATCTGCTTCACCCTGACTCTCAATGTCAGGGTTAAGAGCGAACACTACCTTGTACAGATGACTTGCCTCGGCAGTCGAACCCTTTGTTTGAGCCTCACTTGATTGGATATAGTGTGTGCTAAATGTGGATGTTTGATTTGCTTTGTTTATGCTTGCATGCTTTGCTTTTTCCTGGTTAGGATTAGTTTGCTGTTGTGTAAGTAGATAGAAACCACAACTTAGGGTTGATATGCATGATAACACTAGGCTCGAGTACAGCTCCCTAGTAGTGTGTCTCCCTTTGTTTCTGGCTAGAATTTCTTTCCCGTCCAGGGGAACTACGTCGCCCTGATCCTCATACCAGATGAGGTACGTAGGCAGGAGGTCGTGCGAGACCTCTCCGGGCAACCTTTTTGCTTTTTGTGTGTGTTGTTTGACGATTGTTAGGCTCGAGTCCCCGACTCCTTAGCCATTGGTTGTTTGTTTGTTCTTGTTGTGTGCTTGGAAGCCGGTATAAGTCCATCGAGTGGCATCTGGGTTCCAGTGTGGGTGTGTTTGGTTCGGAAGCCGATATAAGCCCAGCGATTGGCATTCGGGTTCCATGTTTGCCTGTATGTGTCTTGTTTTGTTTGGCGTGCGTGAGCCGAACTACGGCAGCTCTGATTCTCGTTCCAGACGAGATACGTAGGCATAGGACACGATGTCCTAGCGAGCCCTCTTCTCTCTTCCCCCACCTGTGTTGTTTTAGCGTGTGTGTATGATGTTTGTTTGTTTATTTTAGCAACCTTTTCTTTCTTTTAGAGCGTGGATCCCGTCGAGTACGACAGACGTGAGGGGTGCTAATACCTTCCCCTCGCGTAACCGACTCCCGATCCCATTCTCTTTGGTCGCGAGACCATGTTCTTTCCAGGTTTACTCTGAGCGTTTCCTTTCCCTTGTTGGGATAAATAACGCACGGTGGCGGCTCTGTGTTGTTTTTGTTTCAGCCCGCCGGTTGTTTTTCGCGGATGCGACAGTTGGCGACTCTGCTGGGGACACATAGGATGTTGACCTGTGCTGGTCCATATTCCCTAAGCGAGTCTCTCCTAGCGTTCTAGGATAGTTTAGGTTGCTTGAGTTGCTTTATTTATTGCATTTATTATTCTGATTGTATATATATTTGCATAAATGTCTGCATGCATCATACTATCATGTTGCCGTCCTCTGTGCAGGTGGTTCCTCTGTTTGGGGGGGGTGTTCTGAGTGGGGCTAAAACCTAGGCCCGAGTATACACCTAGGATTAGTGTGGTCTCATGTTGCCTCCTTCATGTTAGGTCAACATGTGCTTGGCAATGTGATGTACCACAAGCCGGACGAGGTTCATCTGAGTGCGCTTCCTCAGTGGGGTTTTCCACTTTGGTTGAGTCACCTCTTTTGAGCTATTGACTTTGGTGACCGATCATTTCCCGGATCTTTGGTTTAGACGATCTCAAGAGAGCTACAATGGCACACCCGAAAGGGCAAACCCATTGAGTATCTCTGCCCGATTGTCGAGACTATTATCCGCCTTAGGATGACCTGATTAGAATTTACCTGTGAGGGGAGGGTGATTTCTTACAGATGCATGTTCAGATGGTGACTTTGATGGTGACTTTTGGTTCCGTTGATCAGAGTCCTATTTATAAGTCGGATTTATGGGCCTTTATTTCAGAGACGCCGAAGTGTTGTCCGAGTTATTTATCAGTGGGGATTCGTTTATTTCAGGATCCCCCGGGCCGATTCAGAGGATTATGGTTATCTGCTCAGAGATTGTTTGATGATGATGATGTATCTGTCAGTTCCGTTTATTTCGGAACCCTTAAGTTGGATTTGTGGTTACATACTCCTTCAGATGGTTGTGATCGGTTCAGAGATCAGGGTTTCAGTGCAACAGATGATCAGATGACTTGGAGGATGGCACCGTGCATTGCATTCATTCATCAACATCATCACATTTTGCATTTACCTGCATCTAACACATGTTTATCCATATGCAGGGACATTTTAGATCGAGATCCTGGTTGAGAGACTTTCTGCACAGATATGAGGACCGGTTTGAAGCATGACGTCGCCTACAGTTTCTTCGACCCAGAGATTGGTGTGCTGAAAGATATGATAGCCTTGATTACACCCGATGATGTGGGGATGTTCCGAGAGGCATACGGTGGTATTTTGAAGTTGGTTTTCAGGCTCCCTGACAGTGACAGAAGCGCCATTCATACTCTTCTCCAGTTCTATGACCCGGGGCTGAGATGTTTTGTCTTCCCGGACTATTTGTTGGGGCCTCTGATGGAGGACTATGCTAGTATTCTGGGTATGCAGATCCGTGATCAGATTCCTTTCCATGTCACTAGGGTGGAGCCTGACATTCTTGGGATTTCCCGTGCTCTTTATTTGAGTCCGGAAATGATCAAGGAAGGTCTGAAGGAGAAGGGGAAATTACCTGGATTTCATTTGAGTTTCTTGGAGGCAAAAGCCAAGGAATATGCGGCTGCGGGTAACTGGAAGACGGTTTGTGCCTTGATTGCTGTGAGCATTTATGGGGTTATTCTATTTCCTAATCAGAAGAACTTTGTGGACCATAATGCTATTAGATCGCTCATACAGAGGAACCCTATTCCTACTCTGATCGAAGATGTCTATTACTCGGTTCATAACAGGAACGAGAAGAGGCGTGGGGGACTGATCCGATGTTGTGCTCAGCTGCTGTACAAATGGTTTATGGGGTATTTGCCTTCCAAGGATGCTTTTGCTCATCTGGATCCTACTGTCAAGTGGTCATTCAGGTTGATGGGTTTGCGGGCCGAGGATATAGCGTGGACTCATAATGGTATGGCGGGACGGGATTTCATATGCAGTTGTGGGAGTCTTCCCAATGTACCTCTTGTAGGAGTTCAGGGTTGCGTCAATTACAACCCGGCGCTTCTTAGGAGACAGATGGGGTTTGCTGTGGAGGGTCCTCCTCTCAGTCGAGAGATTCAGGAGTCTTTCTATTTCCCGATCGACGGCAATCAGGCCAAGCTGAGGCAAGTGTTGGATGAGTGGCGGAGTATTCAGAGGAAGGGCAAAGTTCCTTATGGCAATGTCAACAACCGGTATTTTCCTCTATTCGATGATTGGCTTCGGAAGAGGATCGAGATTACCCATCTACCATTTCCTGGAGGTGATCCTGGGTGTCCTATGATTGAGGGTCCGCGTTCTTCTGTCAGTATGGAAGAATTCCTCGAGATGAAGAGAGCCAGAGATCAGTTGCTAGCAGAGAAAGCGGAATTGGAGATGAGTGTTGCTCGGATTCAGACGGCCAACCAGGAGATCAGAGTGAGGATGGAAGATCAAGACGAGCGACATGCCCTAGAAGCGAAGCGCTTTGAGATGGATACTGCCTACTATGGGAAGGTCAGTCAAGCTTTGGTATCTTCAACCAAGGAGCATGACATCACCAAAGAGAGATTGGCCAAAGCTGCAAAGGTCATTGAAGATGAGAAGAGGAGGCAGATCCTCGTGAGGGATCAGAGGGACGCCAGAGCCAGAGTCCTTGCTGCAGAATGGGAAGCGGAGAAGGCAACGATCATCGCTAAGAGAGATCACTACATGGCTGAGAGAGATCACTACTTCAGGCAGATGAAGATTCACCAGAAAGAGGTGGGGAGATTACAGCAGGAGAACACTGAGCTCAGGTTCGCTGCAGAGTTCGCAAGGATGGAAGATGAGATAGGGCCATCTGTGGGACCCTCGTCAGGCTAGATCTTTCATTTGTGTGGATTACCGTCAGGCTTGTTGACGGAATTCAGTTGCTTGTATTTCTTTCCCGATTCTGGAGATTTGTATCTGTTTTGATGTATGACTATGGCACTATTTGTGCATTTTGATATATGATGGTTATTTTCATTCAGTGATTGATCTTCAAGCTTTATTTGCTTTACCGTATGCACTCACACAGCACACACATGGTTGGGGGTATTTTACTAATTCATATATCTCTGGTTTATATGACGAAATCAAATGCTGAATATCAGACTATTGCTGCCAGATTATTATTTTGTCTCGATGAAGCCAGGATCGAGAGACAAAGTGTTCCTCATGTGGATAAACACTGCATTCATGCATGATCATAATAACCTGTGTTTTATTTTGCAGGTATCTGTTGCTAATGTGCTTGATTGTTTCAGGAATCATTGCTCGTGCTCGAAGAGCTGTACCTTTGCACTTAACACGCCCGCACAGATACTTTACGCGTCGCAATACCCCTAGACTGATGGATCTCCCAAATGCAGATATGCTTGAGCTAAAAGACAAGATGAATGAGCTGATCAATATCATGCAAGGGTTTGCCTTAGGTCAGAAGGCGTTGGCAGATAAAGTTGAGAAGCTCGAGCGGGCTTCAGCAGCGAACAGTGGTGTGAATTTGGATGGTGTCTCCAACCACGAACTGGGTGGTTCTCGAGACGGGGGAAAGAGAACAACAGTAGGGATAGTGAATAATGCTGGAGGTTTTGGTGCTGCTGGTGGTCAACCTGGGCCGATGGGCAATAATATGAAAGACAGTATGTTCCCTCCTTTCTTCGGGGTTGAAGACGACCGAGAGGAAGACAGGGAGGCTGACCAATTCTCAATGCATAATGAACCTTTTGGTCAATACGGTGCCCCACCACAGAACAAGGAGATTCAGCTGCTGGCTGAGAAAATCAGGGCTTTGGAGAGCTATGCCACTCCTGGGGTGGTTAATATGTCAAGTATGGGGCTAGTGGAGGGGATTGTGATCCCACAGAAGTTTAAAGCGCCCGCGTTTGATCGCTATAATGGGAGTTCTTGCCCTGAGACGCATCTTCAGGCATTTGTCCGCAAGATCTCTGCTTACACCATGGACCAAAAGCTGTGGATGTACTTCTTCCAGGATAGTCTGTCCGGAGGGTCACTGGAGTGGTACACCAAGCTCAAGTCCTCTGATGTCAAGAATTGGCAAGATCTTGGGGACGCATTCTTTAAACAGTATCAGTTCAATGCTGATATGGCCCCGAGTCGTACCCAGCTGCAGGGTATGTCTCAGAAGAATAATGAAGGGTTTAAAGAATATGCCCAGAGATGGAGGGAGTTGGCTGCCAGAGTGCAACCTCCGCTTGTTGACCGAGAGATGTCTGATCTCTTTATGGGGACCCTGCAGGGGGCATATGCTGAAAGGATGGTTGGTTGTCCGGTGACTAACTTTTCAGATATTGTGGTGGCCGGAGAGAGGATTGAGAGCTGGCTGAAGCTCGGCAAGATTCAGGGTGCAGCTTCGTCGTCAGGGTCGAAGAAACCCTTTGGTAATGGACAGAGGAAGAAGGAGGGTGACACCAGTGCAGTGTACACCCAGAGAGGACCCAGTGGGGATCATTACTTCCAGCACACCGCTGCGGTAACCATTCCTGCTGAGAATCAGAATCAGCAGCAACAACAGCAGCAACAACCTCAACAACAAAGACAACCGTTTCAGTAGAGGCCTCAGAGGGCTGGTTATCAAATGCGGGGAAGAGCAGTCGACAGGCAGTTTGACAGGCCGCCGGTGACTTATTCCTTTCTGTTTAAAAAGTTGATGGACCTGGGGCTGGTACAAACAAGAACTCTGGCACCTTTGAGACCTGATCAGAGGCCAGCCAATTATGATGAGAATGCAAAATGCGAATTCCATTCGGGTGCTCCCGGACATAATATAGAGAACTGTAAAGCTTTTAAGCACACAGTTCAAGACCTAGTGGATTCGAAAGCGATCAACTTTGCACCATCTCCCAACGTCAATGTTAATCCCATGCCCGCGCATGGTCAAAGGGGAGTGAATGCCATCTCTGAGGAGAGTAGGGTTGGGTTGTCTACTGTTGATCAGTTGAAGACTCCTCTGGCTGAGGTTAAGAGGCAGTTGATGTTGAATGGGGTCTACCCGGGCTGCGGTATTGATTGTGCTGAGTGCACTGTTTCTGTCAATGGGTGTTCATTGTTGAGGAAGACTGTTCAGAGTCTGATGGATGAGGGGAGTATTCTAATTGAGAAGGCTGATAAGGGGAAGGATGAGGTCTCCACCATAACGATATATTTTGATCCGGTGGATTTGTCTAATCTTGCTGAAGCGGCTCCAGTTACCATCACGGTACCTGGACCAATTCCGTATGACAAAGATGATGCCGTGCCTTGGCATTATGGTGGAGAAGTGTACTGCAATGGGGAGAAAGTAGAGGATCAAACTGCAGGTGAAACCACCGTTTCAAAGGTGGATAATGCCGGTACCAGCGGTTTCACTCGCAGTGGAAGATTATTTGATCCAGATGCCTTGAGGGGAGGGGAAGGAGAAAAAGAGAAAAAAGAAAAGGCCGAGGCTTTAGCCAGGGCAAAAGGAAAAGCAGTGGTGAATGATGGTACTCCAGTAGTGACACCGGCGCCGGTTGGGTCGGAAGATAAACTTGATGATGATGCAGAGGAATTCTTGAGGATCATCAAGAAGTCTGAGTACAAACTTGTTGACCATCTGCAGCAGACTCCCTCCAAAATATCAATTTTATCTTTGCTGTTAAGCTCTGAGGGGCACAGGGAGGCTTTGTTGAAAATTCTGAAGAAAGCCTATGTTCCTCAGGAGATTACAATTAACCAGTTGGAGACGGTCGTGTCTAATGTGCATGCCAGCCATGGGTTGGGTTTTACAGACATGGACCTGACGGTAGATGGGAGGAATCACAATCGGGCGTTACACATCGCAATGGAATGCAAAGGAGCCGTGCTTTCGCATGTGCTGGTTGATACCGGCTCCTCATTGAATGTGTTGCCGAAGAAGGCTCTGGCTAAGCTGAATTGTGATGGGCTGATTCTGACTCCGATAGATTTGATTGTGCGGGCGTTTGATGGGTCAAAGCGGGCCGTGTTCGGAGAGGTTGAGCTTCCTGTGAAGATAGGCCCAGAGGTGTTCAAGTCGACTTTCTACGTCATGGATATCCAGCCGGCATACAGTTGCTTGTTGGGTCGCCCATGGATCCATGCTGCTGGGGCAGTGACCTCGACTTTACACCAAAAGCTAAAATATATCTGGGAAGGCCAGGTTGTCACCGTCTGCGGAGAGGAGGACATCTTTGTCAGCCACTTGTCCTCATTCAAATACGTTGAGATGGATGGTGAGATATGGGAGACCCCGAGTCAAGCATTTGAAACCGTTAAGGTGGAGAATGCTCTGTTTGCAAAACAGGAGGAAGAGAAACCGTCCATTGCTTCGTACAAGCAGGCCGCTGAGGTGGTAAAGAATGGAGAGGCTCCTGGCTGGGGCAGGATGATGGACATCTCTGCAAAGAAAGACCGCTTCGGAGTGGGTTATCAGCCTGGCAGAGGCTCATCAGGACAAGGCAGAGGGCGTCGTACGTCAGTCACCTTCACTAGTGCTGGAATGCTGGATCCGGATCACATCTGCATGATGAGTGAGGAAGCTGATAGCGACTGCGAGATTGACCGGTGGATAAAGCCGTGCGCACCAGGGAGGGAAATCCAGAACTGGAAGGCTGAAGAGATCATCCGGGTCACTCTGCTGGAAGAGTAATATTTTTCTTGTTTTGATTTTATATGCATGAAAGCCATACGTGTTGCCCGACACGTAATGGTTCATTGTAAGGGCCACCTCATGTCTAAATTTGCAAATTCGCATCATTAATAAAAGGATGTTTTTCAGTTAAAAGCGGTGTTCCCTGTTTTTGATTTATTTTTGCAGTTTAAAAATAAAAATAAAAACTAAATAAAAATGGCAATGTTTTCATTTTTCTTTTTCAATTTGTCTCACACCGGTTCTAAAGCAATGCATGAATCAACATTCATGCAGATGCGATCATTCTCCGGATCTCATTGATAACAATCCTGTTACACCCTTGTATGACTTCGACAATCCAATCTATCATGCTGAAGAAGAAGACTAAGAAGATTGTGAACTGCCAGGGGAATTAGCCAGGTTGTTGAAACAAGAGGAGAGGGTGATTCGGCCGCATGAAGAGCCGATTGAGGTTGTGAATCTGGGTACCGACGAGATCAAGAAAGAAGTAAAAATCGGGGCTGCTTTGGAGGAAAGTGTCAAGAGCAGATTGGTAGTATTGTTGAAAGAGTATGTCGACATCTTTGCCTGGTCCTATCAAGATATGCCAGGGTTGGATACCGATATTGTTGTGCACAAGCTACCATTACGAGCAGATTGTCCTCCAATGAAGCAGAAGTTGCGTAGAACTCGACCTGATATGGCGATGAAAATCAAAGAGGAAGTGCAGAAGCAGTGGGATGCTGGTTTCCTTGCTGTCACTAATTATCCGCCATAGGTCGCGAACATTATGCCAGTCCCGAAGAAAGATGGGAAGGTGAGAATGTGTGTGGACTACCGAGATCTGAATCGAGCTAGTCCGAAAGATGATTTTCCATTACCGCACATTGATGTGTTGGTAGATAATACAGCTCAATTCTCGGTGTTTTCCTTCATGGATGGCTTTTCTGGCTATAATCAAATCAAAATGTCGCCAGATGATATGGAGAAAACAACGTTCATCACACCGTGGGGGACCTTTTGTTATAAGGTGATGCCATTTGGTCTCAAGAACGCCGGTGCTACTTATCAGAGAGCTATGGTGACTTTGTTTCATGATATGATTCATCATGAAATTGAATGCTATGTTGATGACATGATAGCAAAGTCCCAGACGGAAGAGGGGCATTTGGTAGATCTGGCAAAGTTGTTCGATCGGCTGAGACAGTTCAGACTGAGGTTGAATCCGAACAAGTGCACTTTCGGAGTGCGGTCCGGTAAACTGTTGGGGTTCATTGTAAGCGAGAAAGGAATCGAGGTTGATCCTGCGAAAGTAAAAGCGATAAGAGAAATGCCTGAACCGAGAACAGAGAAGGAGGTTCGTGGTTTCTTGGGTAGATTGAACTACATTTCACGGTTCATATCTCATCTAACAGCCACGTGTGAACCAATATTCAAGTTGTTAAGAAAAGATCAAATGGTCAGGTGGAATAATGATTGCCAAGCGGCATTTGAAAAAATAAAAGAGTATTTGCAGGAGCCTCCGATTCTGATGCCTCCTGTGGAGGGGAGACCATTAATTCTGTACCTAACGGTCCTCGAGGGGTCTATGGGGTGTGTATTGGGGCAGCATGACGAGTCTGGTCGAAAAGAGCATGCCATATACTATCTTAGCAAAAAGTTTACCGACTGTGAAACAAGATATTCACTGCTCGAGAAAACTTGCTGTGCTTTGGTCTGGGCTGCTCGCCGACTGAGGCAGTACATGCTGGTTCATACCACTTTATTGATTTCCAAGATGGATCCAATCAAGTACATTTTTGAGAAGCCAGCATTGACCGGACGGGTTGCGAGATGGCAAATGATTTTGACAGAGTATGATATACAGTATACCTCTCGGAAGGCGATTAAGGGGAGTGTATTGTCTGATTACCTTGCCCAGCAACCCATTGAGGATTATCAACCGATGAAGTGTGAATTCCCTGATGAGGATATCATGTTTCTCAAATCGAAAGATTGCGAGGAACCAATCCCGGAGGAGGGGCCTGACCCTGAATCCGAATGGATTCTGATGTTTGATGGGGCCGTTAACGTGAATGGAAGCGGAGTTGGTGCTGTTTTGGTTACGCCGAAAGGATCCCATATTCCTTTTGCTGCCCGGCTAACATTTGAGTGCACCAACAACGTGGCTGAATATGAAGCTTGTATATTGGGGATTGAAGAGGCGATTGATTTGAGGATCAAGAACCTTGTCATATATGGAGATTCAGCTCTGGTCGTGGATCAGGTTAACGGAAAATGGTATACGCATCAATCTCATTTAGTTCCATATCGTGATTATACGAGGAGATTGTTGACGTTTTTCACCAAGGTGAAGATGCATCATGTGCCCAGAGAGGAGAATCCTTTGGCAGATGCTTTGGCTACTCTGGCCGCCTTGATTAAGGTGCAGTGGTGGAATCAGTTCCCCAGTGTTGAAGTAGGTCGTCTGGATAGACCGGCTTATGTGTTTGCTGTTGATACAACGCCTGATGATGAGAAGCCGTGGTATTACGATATCAAGCGCTATCTGGAGACACAAGAGTATCCTGAGGGAGCATCAAAGAAGGACCGAAAGACTCTGCGGAGGTTGGCCATGGTGTTCTATCTGAATAAGGATGGGGTTTTGTACAAGCGGAATTTCGATTGGGTCTTGCTCAGATGTGTTGATGATAGAGAAGCAAGCCAATTAATGAAAGAGGTTCATGAGGGCTCGTTCGGTACCCATGCCAGTGGGAATGCAATGGTGAAGAAGCTGCTGAGGGCAGGTTATTATTGGATGACAATGGAGGCCCAATGTTTCAATTTCGTGCGGAAGTGTCATAAATGCCAGATTTATGCTGATAAGGTGCACGTGCCTCCAAATCCGTTGAGTTTGATGTCGTCTCCATGGCCGTTTGCTATGTGGGGCATTTATATGATTGGAAAGATTGAGCCTACAGCTTCGAATGGGCATCGGTTCATATTGGTGGCTATTGATTACTTCACCAAGTGGGTTGAAGCAGCCTCTTATACGAACGTGACAAAGCAGGTCGTTGCCAGATTTCTCAAGAGAGACATCATTTGCAGATATGGGGTTCCCGAGAGAATCATTACTGATAATGGTTCTAATTTGAACAACAAGATGATGGCAGAATTGTGCCGGGAATTCAAGATCGAGCATCACAATTCTTCTCCCTATCGTCCGAAGATGAATGGGGCAGTTGAGGCAGCCAACAAGAATATTAAGAAGATTGTGCAGAAAATGGTGGTAACCTATAAAGACTGGCATGAGATGTTGCCGTTTGCATTGCATGGGTATCGAACGTCGGTGCGTACGTCTACCGGGGCAACACCTTTCTCGTTGGTATATGGAATGGAAGCGGTGCTACCGGTTGATGTAACACCCTTCTAAAATACCCCAAATATTTAATTAAAATAACAATATATCAATCAGAGTAATTATGCAGTTAAGGGTGTCACACAAACAACTCCACACCATTCATCAAAGTAGCTTGTCATGCTCATTTATTTATCAAATAAAACATTTGCATAATACGCAGCGGATAGAGATCAAATCGATCATTCAAAACATATAACTCATTACATGTAAAATTATTCAACAAGGTAAAACATCCCGTCCCGATGTTACATCTATCAGAGCATGACCCACTAAGGTACTACACTAGACTCCAAGCACTAGCTTCTACTCAATCACTGCTCGTTACCTGAAAAATAGTTGTAAGGGTGAGTTCCTCAATCGATATAATAAGCATTATAAAATATCATGTAATGCTAAGTAATTTAACATATTCATCACCCTAATCATATCACACATTCAGCAACGGCAATATCAACTCAATCATACTCAACATCAACACAACACACAACACACATCACACGTATAATACTGGAATGCATCCATTCATATTATACGCCATACATACATTATGCAATGAGACTCCATGCATGCGGTACCGACTATTCGTGAACATATAGTTCAACTTCACCGACCAAACCCAGGTACGGCTACCAAGCTCACTAGTCCCACTCATTTGAGACCTAGTGACTCACATCACTAATTCCTCACCATGGGAATTAGCTACCACCCCAAGGGCCATGCTATGCACGCTAATCACCTAGCATGCAAACATCAACAACAGTCCAAAATGACTAACATCACTAATTCCTCACCATGGGAATTAGCTACCACCATAAAGGCCACATTATGCTATGCCAAATCACCTAGCATGCAACATCAACGACAATCCACAATGGACATATGCTCACACTCTAAGCCATAAAACAGTCCATCCACAATTACATACATAATATATACGTTCACAACATTATGCATATTTCCACACATCATTAGCATATTTATCACATAATCATATCATGTCATGCCAAATAATACAATCACAGTATTAGCACACTCTACTAATACCTATCCTACTCAAAACAACGGGAAATAATCCCTACTATATCATACACCGATATAGGCCAATCACCAACCATGTTCACAACATTTAAAATATCAATTTTTCCAATTTCCAACAGTGTTAACCGGTTAACGCCCTGGGTTAACCGGTTAACGCAACACAGAACACGCTTTCTGGCAAAACTCAACAGTGTTAACCGGTTAACGCCCTGGGTTAACCGGTTAACGCAAACAGAACAACAATTTTCACAAATCACAACAGTGTTAACCGGTTAACACCCTGGGTTAACCGGTTAACGCAAGCAAAACAGCAATACTTCATAATTCCTAACAGTGTTAACCGGTTAACACCCTGGGTTAACCGGTTAACGCAAGACAGAAAGCTGTTCCTGCGCTAACACGAAGCAGAATGCAGAATTCTCCGCATTTTCCGCCGTTGGAGGACTTCCGGACCTCCGATTCCAATTCCGTAAAAAGCTACGCTTTCGGAAAATCACTACCCATCCAATTACAGATTCAATTACAGCTTTAACACAGTTTATTCATCACAATTTTTCAGCATTCAACATCCCAATTAGGGTCAATTCAACGGTTTATCACTACCCATTACATGTTAACCCATAATACCCATTAAACGACGATAAACCCCCCTTACCTGAGTTAATCCGGCAATCCTTTAAGCTCCAATCTTTTCCGTTCTTCAACCCTTGCTCTCTTGCTCTTCCTCTTTGCCCTTTCTCCACTTTTCACTTTTCAGCCGCTTCTCTGCTTTTCACGTAAAAACCCTCTTTACCAAATGGAACTCTTTTCTTATTTCCCACTTATATACTTTCCAATAATTATTATTCCAATAATAATAATAATCCAATAATATTAATCCAATAATTCCAATTATTTAATTAAATTAATAAATATAATATTAACTTAAATTAAATAATTATCTTATTTTTATCGGGGTGTTACAGTTGAGGTCCAGATTCCCTCTTTGAGAGTCCTGATGGACGTGAAGTTGCAAGAGGCTGAATGGGTACGGACCCGGTACGAGGAGTTAAGCCTTATTGAAGAAAAGAGGTTGGCGGCCATCTGTCATGGGCAGTTGTACCAGCAGAGAATGAAGCCTGCTTTTGACAGAAGGGTACGACCTCGGGTATATCACGTGGGTGATATGGTGCTGAAAAGGATCCTTCCTCCTCAAAACGATCGAAGGGGCAAATGGACACCTAATTATGAAGGTCCATTCGTGGTTAAGAAGGTTTTCTCTGGCGGAGCCTTGTTGCTAACAACCATGGATGGCGAGGATTTTCCATCCCCTGTGAATGCGGACGCAGTTAAAAAATACTTCGTATAAGAGACCCGCTGGACGAAAAGAATAAAATAGTCCAGGCAAAAATGGGCATCCCGGCGAACCAAAAAACTGAAAAATGAAAGGTTCGGGCAAAAATTAGGGATAAAAAGAAAAATTGTACACCCGGCAAGTCGAAAACCTGAAAAGGTGACTTGGGCAAAAAAGGGTATCCCGGTGGACTGAAAACCCGAAAGGGCGGTCCAGGCAAAAGAGGGATTGAAACGAATGACTGCGTCCAGCATGATCGTTTGCTTTGGTTAAGGCATCATGGATAATACCCGGTAGGGATCAATCAGAAACGTCTTGTTCAGAAGGCAGACAGCGGAGAGTCTGAGGACATATGGGGAGTAACCGAGTTGGAACTCGATGAGATCACGGGTTTCACATTGCCATTAGGATAGATTTTTCCTTTTGTGCGCAATTACCTCTTTTCAGGAATTGCTTCCTTTGTATTGCTCGGTTTTGAGCCACACTTTTTCAATCAATAAAATGCATATTCAGTCAAAAAAATTTTTTTTGTTTTCATTACCGCTTTGATTGCAAAAACATCCAATTATTGTGATAAAGAATCTTTGCATTTTGAGACAAACAGGTCCCTTCCGATGCATGTTTATAAGATTGAAGCTTGAAATCTTATTCGGAAGGTTGAGTGGCCCAAGTGTTGAAATCTTGACGCGCCTGGGGCACGGTTTTATCTAACGATCTGTTTTGCAGGTGCTGTTAGATATTTTCCCTCACTTGCAGGTTGTGATGTGGAAGCTTTTGACCAAACAAATCCCCGTGGAGTCCGATCAGGGATGAATGAATTGAAGAGCGGTGAAAAGATGACGGTGAGACGTACGACGACCCTTGAAGTTAATCAAGAAGACTCTTTAAAGTCGGAAGATTGAGAAGTTTGTATAAATCCCAGGAGTTCGCTCTCTGTCGAGCGCGGAGCGGTTTGGAATACCAGATGATGGAGCAGAAAAGTCCAGACGAGTCTGGGAGTTCTCAAAATTGGAAAGCTGACATGGGAGTTGGATATGAATACCATGGTTCGACGAGTCGTCGGGTGTTCAGTACCAGAATTTCTTTATCTCCCCAAGCAGGGTCGTGAGGACTAATTCCCCAGCAGATTCAAGGTTTTCCCTAGCAGGGTCAGGATGGTTATCCCCAGCAGGTCTTGGATCAATGCTTCCCCAGTCGCCGGGTCTGAAGGTTGCGGTTTCCCCAGCGGAAGTATCTGTGTGCGGTGGTTCCCCAAGCGGAGTTGGGATTTATATCCCCAGCAAGTCAAAGACTGTTGCATCCCCACAGAGTGCATTAGTGGATCTTTCCCCAACAATCCCCAAGCGAATCGGGTGCAAAGGAGGTTATCCCCAGCCAGGGTTGCCTTTTCCAGCAGCAGTGCTGTTCCCCAGCAGGGTGGAAATCGGAGTATTGGCGAGTTCCTCAGCAGAGTATCTCGAGCTCCCCAGAAGAGTCCCTTGAGGGGGATACCTTTTTATACATTCATCATGAAAAATAGCATAGCATATTGCATAACAAATCGCGTAGCATTTCCATAATTATGGAGCATTACGCTGAAAAAATCGATCATGTATCATATTGCAAGCATGAGCTAGTCTCAGACCGTGGTTACCGTTTGAGAAGTGGTTGCCTGAGGGTGAAGGTGTTACTCCGAGGAGATTGGCGCCTTTTTTTATCAACAGTACTTCCCCAGTAGTGCGATACTGGAGGAAAATTTTCCGTCGGACAGAGATGGACATGCTACGCGATCAGCGCGACTCGAGCCGTGGTTACCGCTTGAGGTTTGGTTTCACCGGATGGTGAAGATGTTACTCTGAGGAGTCTAACATCATGACGACAGATCATCAATGTTCCCCAGTAATGCGATACTGGAGGAAAACTTTTCCGTCGGGCGGAGATGGAAATAACGTCAAAGGATGTTACGTGATCAGCGCGACAATTGGGGTTCAACTGGAGAAAAGGGAATGTTGAGGCATTTTCTGGAGAGCGGGGTTCAAATGGAGAAAGGGAAATGTCGAGGCATTTTCTGGAAAGCGGGGTCCAAATAGAGATTGGAGTTGAAGATTATATCCGGGATGAGGTCCTCAAGATTATCTTCTGTTCATGTGTCACCTTAGACTTTGGTGGATGCCAATGGAGGTCGTTATAGGTGTCTTCGGAAGAAGAGATGCACATGTTACCTTCCTTTTGTGAAGGTGTACCCTCTGATATGTCGCCCTCAGAGTGGTGTTTGGTGTTATTTCCGACGTTGCCAGCGGAATTATCACGAGAGATGGGAGAACGGGGTTCAAACGGAGAAAAGGAAATGTTGAGGCATTTTCTGGAGAGCGGGGTTCAAATGGAGAAAAGAAATGTTGAGGCATTTTCTGGAGAATGGGGTTCACAATGGCGATCACAAGTTATCGTCAGGCGACTGGGGTTCAAATGGAGAAAAGGAGACACGAGGTGTTTTCTGGAGAACGGGGTTCATTATGTTGGCAAACAAGATGTCGGGGTTCAAATGCAATGATCAGGGATCATTTGCGCGAAAGAAAATTTCGGGGTTCAAGAAAAGCAAAGAAAAATAATAATCCCCAGCGGATGTGGTGATCAGGCCATGGTTATCCCTGTGTTACCATTTATTTTGGGTATCCAGGTCGACGTTTCTGTTTCGGTGATCAGGTCGACTCTTTCCGTACCAGACGAATTCTTCTTTCGAGATTGCTTCTTTGCCGATTCTGACAGGCACTGTTAATTATTTCCCATCAAAGTGCAAATTGTTCGTCTGTTCTTGGTATTCAATCACTCTTCATCCTGATCATCTGAAAGCCGAGGCTATTCATATCGACAGGTTCACAGTGGATTGAATAGGGGCAGCTGTAACACCTCAAAATTTGCCCTCCTCTCTTGGGACTAGCATAACATATTTGCATATCATTTTTTAGGTCATTAGGCATTGCATATTGCATATCATGTGGCTACATTGTGCAAGTCATCCTCCTAAGTCTTGAGCAGAAGATAAGAGGTGGAGATGCAAGCTAGGGTTTCATTGACTGATCATTATTCATCTGAGGATGTGTGCATTAAATTAGGGTTTTTTGATTCTCAAGGAGATTGAGCTTAATTTTGGTTGCAATGATACATCATCATCATCATGGTCTTGTTATCATCCAAGAGGTTCAAGAGATTGATCAGATGCCTTGAGATTAGGGTTTTGACCACTGATCAACCCTAATCAGTTGCATTGGGCCAATCAGGGCTTGGCAAGGAGATGGGGTCTACAATGGATATGGGGATCATCATGTGATTATATTGAGCTCATGGAAGCTAGGGCATCATTATTGAGCCATTTCATCAGAGAATTGGGGCTCAACTTGATCAGTGCATGGCCAAATTCATCTATCAACTAGAAAAGTCAACTGTGGTCAACTGTGCCTGAATTGATGGATTTGGAGGTGGGTGAGAGTTGGATATACTTCATTCATGTTGAAACAAGTTTCATTTGACATATCAAAGATCAAGAATGAAGAAAATAAAGTCAGGAGAAAAGTTTCCAAAAATGGAAAGTGACTTGTAATGGAAGTTTCCAAAAAGGGAAAGTTTTTCACCTCAAAATTACATGTCCAAAAATGCTTCAAATGGAAATTTGTCCAACATGAAAATTGTAGATCTTTCTCTCACCTTTCTAAAAAGTCCAAGAACTTGAAATTCCCATGTGTGGTTGGCAAGATATGGTCCAATCATTTTCCAAAAATGCCTAAATTCAAAGTGGCATAACTTTCACATGGAATGGCCAAAATGGATGATTTTTCTTTGAGCAAACCACATTTCATATGATCTTTCATGATGCATGGTCAAAATTCATCAAAAATAAGCATGGCAAAAAGTCATTTTTCAAGTGGACTATTTAGCATTTTTGGTGTGGCATAGTGAAATTTCAAGATACAAGGCCTATGCACATGGAACCAATTCTAACACACTCCAAATGCCAAATAGAAGTTGTGTGAACTGTCATTTGCTGTCACATTGCCCAATTTGGAAAGGACCATTTTGCCATTACACTTGAAATCACATTAGCACTAATCATCTCAATTTGCTAATTTGGATTAAGGAATGGATTAAAGCATTGGTATATAATGTTAACTGTAACAGAAATTGCTAATTACTTCACACTTCTCAAGGATCTAACAACTTTTCCCTCCAAATTCTCTCAAAATTCTCCAAAGCTTCTTCAACATTTTTCATCAATTTCATCACAATTCTTCATCAATCTTGCTCGTGCTCCTTGGATTCATCTTCTATAAGGCTTGTTGAAGATCTGTTTCATGAAATCCATGCCATAACCTTGCCAAATTGCAACTGTTGGAAGCTTGCTCATCAATGGAGTTTTGAAGATTCTTGCAACTGGTGCTGTTTCGAGCTAACCTAATCACTCCATTCAACTTCCTCATCCTTAAGCATCATCTGTTTCACATTTTCACACGTGGAAACAAGCTGAATCACCAACTGTCTCATCAAAAGGTCAGAATTCGATCTCCTTAATTGTTTGAATTGAGACATGGTTTAGGTAGATCTTTCAATGTAGATTATCATGATGCTCGTGGTTTTTGATTTGGTTAAGTGTAGAGAGAGATATCTTGATTTGAACTTTGACCTAGGAAACTATTTTCGCTCGATCCCGTTGCCATGCTTAGAGTTAGGATAAATGCTTTCCATATCCTTAATCTATGTTGAAAGACGAACACGTGGATATATGATTTGTGTGTTTTGGATGAAAAATGTTCTTGAGCAATTTCTGGAGATTCATGAATGTTCTTGGTGAAGAACGTGTTACAGTACGCGTTAGATCCATTTCTCGCTTGGCCTTGTTTGAAAACCTGTTTCCCGCTCCCAAAGGCCAATAGTAGCGCGCCATCACATTAATGCCAACGACGCCGTTTTGCTCTTGTGGTTAAAAATTACAAGTTTGCCATTTTCAGGATATTAATTCAATTCATTTCTTTTTCTTTTTCATTTTTATTTCATTTTGATGCTTGAACTTAAAAAATTCATAACCAACTCATTTTTTATCCAAATTTTGTGAGGTTTTTTTCATGATGCTCCTTATGATGTGTAGTATTTAATGGTGATTTTTGTGATTTTTGTGCACGTGTGAAAATTAAAAATGCTTAGGGTTTGATTGAATGTGTCACATTTGTACATGCCATGCTATTTCATTCATGAAATGATGATGCTTCCAAATAAATTCATGAAATTTTTTGTGCTTATTGTGGACTCTTTTCTGGTGATTTTGGTATGTGGTTTGTAATTTTTGGATCCCTGGTTGAGGAGATATGAATTTTTGATTAGGAGTGTGACAATGTATGTCACACTATGCATTGTGAACTTCATGATTTTATTTAATATGCTTGTGGACATTGGATTGATCCAAAATTTTGCATGATTGAGCATTGGTATGTGGAGAATACATGTGAATTTTTATGGATTTATTGGTAGCATTTCCTAATTGATTGAAATTTTTCCCTCTGTTAGGTCATTTGTTGATTTTTTGTGACACATGTTACCATTTGATTTGTGAAATTCTGGTCATTAATTGGATGAGTGTGAAATTTGGTATGAGAATTCTAGACACATTATAGGTCATCTTGGCTTTGATCCCATTCATTTCTCATGCTTTGTCACTGTTTTACGATTGATGGAAGTTAGTGTTTGTTTTGATGCCTTGTGTTGGCTTGCTTGAACTTGTCTGGACTTTTTGATTTTCATTGACCTACTTCCTATTGTCCAAATGAGCTGAAATTTGATATGCTATTCATTGGATATGTTCTGTTTAGACTTGAATTTTTGTGGAATTTATTGAGCTGTTTTGATATGGATTTGATTGAGATCATTCTGTTAGGTCCTTTGAGGTTGCAAATTGCCTAGTTTGTGCCTTTTCTTTCATGAAATGATAATGATGAATGATATGAGCATGGAACCAATTGGTTGGATTCTAAATTGATTCATTGTGATTTTGGATAATTTTCACTTGCTGTTTTGGATTTTTCATCTCTTTGGACCCTAGGCTTGGCCTAGTGGTCTAGTTTCTCACTTTTGAGTTTGAGTTTCAGGTTAGGAAGCAAAAGGAGGAAAATGCAAGTTGATTAAATTAAGTTTGGTTGCTTGTTGTAAACTAACTTGTGTGTTTTGTAGGATGCTTGGCTCAATTGAGTTGATTGTGCTTTGCACATAGCATTGCTTGTACATAGTATTGATTGTTGACTTTTGCTGTTTAATGTTGGTTTGTCTGAGTACTAATTGTGCTAGATTGATTTCAGGTACCATAGTCGCTTCAGTTCTTTTTGAACTTGCTTGCTGTTGCTTGGTTGTATAAACCAATAAAGGTAGACTCTCTTAAACTCCATGTAGTCTGGAAGACCTGGCCTGTTACTTGGCCAGGCAACTGTCTGAAGTCCCCCTTAAGGGGCAGTGTTTGTGTTTGTTTATTATTGTGCTAAGCAGGAAAGTCCTTCATAAAGGCAAATTGGCAGAACCCAAGAGATAAGCAACCTATCTCCTGCTATTCTTGTTGAGTCGTCCCTCTGCTCACACTACTTGTGTTTGATGCATTGGGACATTAACCCAAGATCCTGTACTAGTGTACAGTTTTGTCTGTGTCTTGAGCGTAGAAGGGTTCCCCCATTCTGAACCCACGCTCCTTTGTCTGATGCTCTCCCTGGCCAGGGATAAGAGCTGTGAGGTACACCCCTCACTCACCTTTCATCTGCTTCACCCTGACTCTCAATGTCAGGGTTAAGAGCGAACACTACCTTGTACAGATGACTTGCCTCGGCAGTCGAACCCTTTGTTTGAGCCTCACTTGACTGGATATAGTGTGTGCTAAATGTGGATGTTTGATTTGCTTTGTTTATGCTTGCATGCTTTGCTTTTTCCTGGTTAGGATTAGTTTGTTGTTGTGCAAGTAGATAGAAACCATAACTTAGGGTTGATATGCATGATAACACTAGGCTTGAGTACAGCTCCCTAGTAGTGTGTCTCCCTTTGTTTCTGGCTAGAATTTCTTTCCCGTCCAGGGGAACTACGTCGCCCTGATCCTCATACCAGATGAGGTATGTAGGCAGGAGGTCGTGCGAGACCTCTCCGGGCAACCTTTTTGCTTTTTGTGTGTGTTGTTTGACGATTGCTAGGCTCGAGTCCCCGACTCCTTAGCCATTGGTTGTTTGTTTGTTCTTGTTGTGTGCTTGGAAACCGGTATAAGTCCATCGAGTGGCATCTGGGTTCCAGTGTGGGTGTGTTTGGTTCGGAAGCCGATATAAGCCCAGCGATTGGCATTCGGGTTCCATGTTTGCCTGTATGTGTCTTGTTTTGTTTGGCGTGCGTGAGCCGAACTACGACAACTCTGATTCTCGTTCCAGACGAGATACGTAGGCATAGGACGCGATGTCCTAGCGAGCCCTCTTCTCTCTTCCCCCACCTGTGTTGTTTTAGCGTGTGTGTATGATGTTTGTTTGTTTATTTTAGCAACCTTTTCTTTCTTTTAGAGCGTGGATCCCGTCGAGTACGACGGACGTGAGGGGTGCTAATACCTTCCCCTCACGTAACCGACTCCCGATCCCATTCTCTTTGGTCGCGAGACCATGTTCTTTCCAGGTTTACTCTGAGCGTTTCCTTTCCCTTGTTGGGATAAATAACGCACGGTGGCGGCTCTGTGTTGTTTTTGTTTCAGCCCGCCGGTTGTTTTTCGCGGATGCGACAATAGATTCTGGAGCTGAGTCCTGTCAGGTGCCATATCCGCATTATACTGATATTGCTTCACAAAGGCCTCATCCAAGTCTCTCCAGCAGCGAATATGGGCTATGTCCAGCCTCATATACCACTCCAAGGATGCCCTAGCTAGGCTGTCCTGGAAGAAGTACATGAGCAGCTTCTCATCATCAGAATACACGATCATCTTGCGGAAGTAAGCTTGTACTTGAGTCTTCGGGCAAGAGTTGCCATTGTACTTATCAAACACGGGGACTTTGAATTTTGGCGGAAATCTGACGCCTGGGACCAGCCCCAAGTCAGCAACATCCACACCAAGAGCGTTCTGCCCTTCCACAGCTTTCAACCTCTCTTCCAGTCTCCGAAACATAGGGTCCATACCGTGGCCCAGGCCAAAGTCCTCCTGAAGCAGGGGGAATTGATCCTCCTGATCATCATGGATGGGTTGTTGACCAAGGTTGCCATGTGGGATTGGGATAGGCCCTGGTTCATTGGGTCCATTAGCCTCTCCAGCGGGAGGATCAGCCATAACCTCCGGTTGAGTAGTAGGGGGATTCCTCTGTACCAACAATCTAATATCCTGCTGTCCTTGAGCCACTCCTTGGACCACTTTCATGAACTGATTCATGTGAATCCTCATCTCAGCGAGCTCTGCTTGTAAACCTTCCATTGCTCTCTGTTGATTCCTTCGGGTACCGTATCGGTGAATGCCTGAGTCAGCTATCCTAATAATGGAATACCAAACAAGATGAAAACACTGCGGCGGTACCTGTTATACAAGACATGCTAATGAATATGCGAATGCAATGACATGTTTATCAATTTCAAAGGGTATTCTACCCCTTGATTCCAGTCTCACATTAGATAAACAGTGTAAGAAAACCCCGACTAGAATCAAGAAGAAGATATAAACCCCTAGGAATAAATAAACATGATGCATGCAATGCTTATGATTTAATTTTTATATCAGAGGAACTTTAGAGTCTTATTTGCAAATTTTGGAAATATTAAACGTTTATCACATACGGAAATATCACGTCAATTAATATTTGGAAATGTTTTTACGCCAAAGAAGTACAATCTTGCTAACCAAATACAATACAAGAGAGAAGGAAAATGAACATCCTATGGATCCCTAGAAGCAATCGTCCAAAACCCTCGAAACCGGAAGATAAGCTGCACGAAGCCTCTTCACCTCCCTCTCATAGGCTGCCTCCATATCTGCCTTCTCTTTGGCGAGTCGATCATATTTCCTCTTCCAAAACTTGGAAGACTGAGGAAGTAGAGAAGTCAATGCGTCATCAGGATCATCAATAACCTGGTGCTCAAGGAACTCTATCAAAGCATCCTTTTCTCTGATCTGCTGAAGCAACTCCTCTCGTTCACGGATCCAAGCACGCGAACGGTCTTCGTCTCTCAACTCCTCTACTCCTTGGCTATGGAGGGTTGAAGGCCTAGCCACAACCAAAGGTGTGGGTCTTAGATACTCATAAGGCATGGGGTACTCGAAAGCTCTCCTCCTAACCCAAGAGGTATAGGGTTCCAAAGCGATACAGTTCATCGGACCTAGCTCCTTCCTTCCTTTCTTATGGATCCTGCGCCAAGCGCGGACCATCCTGCCCTTCAAGCCTTGGGGATCTTTACCCTCCTGAAAGAACACCCCCTCTAACAGAATGTTATTGGGTTTATCCTTTAGGGGGAACCCAAGCTGACGACGTGCCAAAATAGGGTTGTAGTTAATTCCACCGCATGTACCAAGAAGAGGTACATTGGAGAATTCACCACAAGAGTCGATAATCTGCACACCATCATATACACGGTTGTACCAAAAGATATCATCATTAGTGAGAGACATAAGTCTCGTGGACCACCGTAGACATCCTTTGTTCTCCTTGAAGGCGAGCGTCTGAGGCAACTGCGAAATAAACCACTTGTACAACAAAGGAAAACAACACACAATGGTACCACCGCCCTTTGCATTCCTCATATGCAAAGAGAAATAAGTGTCACCCAACACAGTAGGAACGGGATTAAGAGTAGAGAAAATCCTAATGGCGTTCACATCCACAAACTTGTCGATGTTGGGGAATAACACTAGCCCATAGATGAGAAGTACAAATATGGCCTCAAAGGCATCCTCACTCATGGCCTTCCCAAACATAGTAGCTTGATTAATGAGGAAATCAGACGGGAGACCTTGAATTCCACCTTTGGTAGTCATATGAGCATCAATAATAGATTCATCTATACGCAACAGATCGGCAATCTCTTGAGAAGAAGGAACTCTCTCCAAGCCACTGAACGACAACTGGTCTAGGATAGGTATGCCCACAAGATAGGCATACTCCTCAAGCGTGGGCAAAAGCTGGAAATCTGGAAAAGTGAAGCAACGGTACAAGGGATCATAGAACTGCACCAACACACTCATTAGACCTTCATCCACTTGAGTAGCCAGAATAGACATAAGCTTCCCATGACGAGCCTTGAATTCTAAGGGATCTAATACATAGGATGTCAAACTCCTTAACTCTTTCAAGTCGGGTTGTCTGAAACTGTACTTCTTCATATTCCTTCTTTGCTTATCCATGTCTGAAAATTTGCAAATAGACCTCTTAAGTTCCTTGAATTTTTTCTCATTATTGATGATATGGATGTGTATGAATGCATGAATGCATGGATGAAACAATCACACTCAAGATTCAAGCAAATCACACCACACAAAGGTCATGGGATGGATCAAGTCATCCTTAATATCAATCATCCATTTTGGTGGATTATGGTTTACACCTTATCAACACCCAAGTTCCATTGATATTAAGGACACACAAGAACGGATCAACCACGAATCAAGGGTTTGTTGCGATTCGCGAGCATGGAGTCTTGGTTAAGAACCACCCAAAGGGAGTGTACTAGGGTTTAAACCTGCCAAACATGTTCTACAAGAGGTTCCCATAGTCATCATCCCATCTTTCGGATATTATCGGGTAAACGACTACTCGTATTCCAAAAATATTCTCAAGAGAGACTCTTATGAGTGTAGTATCGCGTAACAATCGTATCAAATCTTACACTTGAACGATCTTCGCACTACGTTCTAAAAATAGGCCAAGATGGGCGTGGTAAACTAAGGTCATTGGCTTCTAAGGCATATATTGGAAAGAGTAATGCCTAACCACGACTACTCATGTGACATTATTGATCCCAACATAAGCTCCACCAAGTGAATGGGCTTGCAAGTCAACTTGCTAAGGAATAACTCCACACAAGTCAACAAGACTATGCCATTCTCCTATCCTAAGTGCACTCGAGTTCGGGTATAGAACTCATCTCACGAAGATCACCAAGCATACAAGGAATTAATATTCAAACAATTCAATCATTACATACAATACAGTAATCCCAAATTGCACAAAAAATATGTCACAAAACAATATACAATACAATACAACAAGTATGAAAAGTAGGCAAAACCCACTAGGCAAATGATGTTGTCCCCAACAGAGTCGCCACTTTTCTATATCGGAGTATTCGTTACCATTAGAGATATTGACTAAATCCAAGGTAAACCATACAAGTCGAGTCACCACCGCACTTCTATTTATCCAAAGGAATGGTTAGAAAGCGAACAAAAACCTAAAAGTTTTATCGAATCAAAAACTAGTAAAAATGTCAGAGATCTGGGTAAGGGGGTTGGTTATGCAATGGGAAGGTTTTAAGCACCCAAAACATCCTAGGTACTCCTAGGGAGCCCTTTTCATAAGTGTTGTTCTAGTCTAAAGGGTGTAGGTATATCTAAAGTACTATTTAATAAAAGGAAGGTTAAAAGAAAATGACTCGCAAGGATGTCGCATCCATTGCCTACGTATCTCATCTGAGTATGAGAATCAGAGTCTTCGTAGCTCGGCTACCTATGGGTTAAAAAGAAGTGTGCTCGGTAAGACGTCACGTCTTATGCCTACGTATCTCATCTAGAATGAGAATCAGAGAAAAACGTAGTTCGGCTAACTAGGGGTTAAGGATTGCCATCTGAACATGGACTTATAAAAGAAGACACCAGCTGTGTCAAAGGAGGGTGGGCAGTGTGTTCAACGTCCTAGCAGTAGGTGTCGCAGCTCGCTGAATCGAGTCTAAGGCATTTACCTCTTTGCAATAGAACGAACTGACATGCCACAAGATCGGAGACGCACAGAAGGTCTAAAAGTGGGGAAGCCCTGCTCTAGAGTTGTCATGCAATATGGACCTATGTGTTAGGATTTACAAAGGGGAACATCTACCTAATGTTAGCATGCAAAGAATAGGGGAATTCTACCTATGTTATCATAGAAAGGGTTCTACCTAATGGGTACTACCTAAACGGAACAAGAGTTGACGGATGGAGCGGAGAGGAGTTACAGATAAGGGTAGATGGCGATGCTGGAGGCAATCGACTTACAGGTAGATGGCGATGCCTGAGGCAATCGACTTACAAGAGGATGGATGAATGCGTGCTGGTTCTGTTAAGTTTTTGAAAATGATTACTCGACGTTGGATCGAGCTTTTGATCTTATTTTGAAATGGTCATCAGATGTTTGTTTTAATTCTTGTATTAACAGGTGACTAAAGAAATAAAGAAATAAATATTATACACTTTATGGGAGAGGGGTACATTTGTTATGAATGGGGATTGTTCATGGCAAACAAACAATAAGAATATATGCCTCATACATCATACAAGTAGGCAACAGTTAATCAAATCAGATAATTAAACAAGTGTATGGTCAAACCAAAGAATCAAATAATGGAGCATTAAACAATTCATGGGAGTATGAACATGTTAAACAATCAAGCAATAGTAAGCATGGATGAAAGAAACAAGTATTACAAACTACATATGAATCAGACATATGAAAAGATGCACACAAAGGCCTACTGAATAATATAATCAGGAAATGAGGTAAGGACCAAATAAAATCAAGATGAAAGGCCTCTAATACATGGCATATGAGATGAACAAGGGAGGATCAAAAGATCTCTTCAATTGCCATAAGTAATCCCTAAGTCAAACACCGATCATAAAGAAGTCAACTGAAAATTCAAGTCAACTTAAAAAATCTCAAATAAATAGAAAATTAATCAAAAAAATTATGAAAAATTAAAATAAATGAGGTGGGTACATGACATCATCATCCCCCAAAAATATTTTAAACATAACGAAAATTGGTACATAAATTAATTAAAATAAACAGAGGTCAAACCAAAAGTCAATTAATGAGACTATGTTAGAAATAAATCAAGAATAAATATTAAATTAATCAAGAAAATTATGAAAAATTAAAATAAATTAGGTGAGTCCAGGACACCATCATCCCCCAAAAATATTTTAAAAATAACGAAAATTGGTACGTGATTTAATTAAAATAAAATAGAAGTCAAATTAAAAGTTAATTAATGAGACTAGGTTAGAAATAAATCAAGAATAAATAGTAAATTAATCAATAAAATCATGAAAAATTAAACTAAATGAGGTGAGGTCAGGACATCATCATCCCCCAAAAATATTTTTAAAATAACGAAAATTGGTACATATATTAATTAAAATAAAACAGAGGTCAAACCAAAAGTCAATTAATGAGACTAGGTTAGAAATAAATCAAGAATAAATAGTAAATTAATCAAGAAAATTATGAAAAATTAAACTAAATGAGGTGGGGTCGGACACCATCATCCCCCAAAAAGATTTTAAAAATAACGAAAATTTATACATGATTTAATTAAAATAAAACAGAAGTCAAATTAAAAGTCAATTAATGAGTTTAGGTTAGAAATAAATCAATAATAAATAGTAAAATAATCAAGAAAATTATGAAAAATTAAAATAAATGAGGTGGAGTCAGGACATCATCATCTCCCAAAAAGATTTTAAAAATAACGAAAATTGGTACATAAATTAATTAAAATAAAACAGAGGTCAAACCAAAAGTCTACCAACCAAACTTAGGAAAAACTAAATCTAAAATAAATTGAAAATGTTAAATAAAATTCCAAGAAAAGGTCAGGTTGACCATGAGAAAGTGGACAACCGTCATCCCAAAAATCAAATGCTAAAATTAATTTTAAGTCATAAAAATAAAATCAATAAAAAAAAGTGTGTTAAAATGGACCAGTTAGAATAAATAATTAAAATAAAATTTTAATATTAAAAAAATACGAAAATAAAAATTATATAAAATTAAATAAAACGTTAAGAAAAGTGAAAAATATTTTTGGGTAATTTTATGGGCGAAGAAAGTATTTTAAATAAGAAAAAGAAATATGAAAATGGAAGGATTAATGGTGATGAACATGGTAAGCAAGCGCAGATATATCAAAACATGGTCATGAAATAGATGATTACCTAATGGAAAATAGAAGTGGAATGGAATCTGATATGTGATGAAGCTTTTCCTCCTTGCCACGAAATTCCAATGACTCTTTAGGGTTAGGGTTTCAACTTCTTAAATAGGGTGGATTAGGTGTTCTCATGGGCTTTTTAATAAGTGATTTATCCATAAGAATAAAAGTGTGAAGTGAGGTGTAAAATATTGTTATTTTGGGCCAAACTTAAGTGAATGGATGTCCAATGCATGGCCAAAAGAGATAAAAAAACGTGACTGGTTTGTGCAGTATGCTTAGAAAATCTGATTGGGCCAGTCAGGCCCAAAATCTGCCTAGACAATCAAATCATGGTGCCCACTTTAAATGAATGTATCTCTCAAACCATGGATCCAAATGAGATGATTCCAAAAGGATGTGAAAGAGGACATGTCAAGGTACAATTGTTGTGAAGAAAGTATTTTCAAATAATGCCTTGAAGTGCAAGAAAACTGGCCAAGAAGTCTTGACAAATTAAAGATTTTGGACTTAGAAATTTTCTAAGTGTTCTAAAAAAATGTCTCACTTTGACTAAGCATAATTTTCTCAATTCTAATCCAAATGGATAAAAATTTATATATATAGAAATCTTGGAACAAGACGAACAACTTGCATGTTGGAGAAATTTTCAAATGGATCTTTTATCTTGATGCAAAATGGGCTTAAAGTGAGTGCAACGATCATGAAAACTTGCCCTAAATGGAAAGTCAACCATTTCCAAATTAAGTAACTTTTCCAATTCCTGATTAAATGATGAATCCATGATACAACCTTGATCAAATTTCACATGTAGGATACCCTAGGCATGGATTTTGAGATTCCACTCTCAAAATGTCAGGAGTTGACTTTTCTGCCCCCCCAATTGACTTTTCCCAAACTGTCTGATTCCCGATTCCATTGATCAATTGAAGCACTTCTAGCTCAAATAAAGAGCTGTTTTTTTGTATGTAGATCCTTGTGAACATATGGAGGGCCATGGAAAAGAGTTTCACCCAAAGAATTAGAAATAAACTGATTTTATACCAAACCCTAGTTTTATGGCAAAATGATCAGGAACTGATTGCACTGATTGCCAATGGATCTTTCTGAGATAATTGTGAATCTTCCTAGGCCAAGATGCCTCTATAATCATGACATGGATGAGCTCCTCTACTTCCAAACAAACATTGCCTGCTGCAGGTAGCCATGAAACCCTAATTTCTGATTAAATCGAGATGAACAGTCTGATAGCTTTGAATCCTTCACTGATGAACTGAGGACCATAATAAGATACTTGGACCCCCTTGAGACTTGTATACTTATAAAATGAAGTCCAATTCTCAATCTTGCTTTGTGTGGGCTCCTTCTGTTAAGGAGTGATCGATCAAAACCTGATCTCCATGTCACTAATGCAGTATGCAATGAGTATGACCTAATATGATGCTAATGAAGTGTAAAACATAATCCCATGCTTCCAGGAAAAATGAAGGGTAAATTTTGGGGTATAGGGTTTAGGGTTTAGGGTTTAGGGTTTAGGGTTTGAATCCTTCACTGATGAACTGAGGACCATAATAAGATACTTGGACCCCCCTGAGACCCTTGAGACTTGTATACTTAGAAAATGAAGTCCAATTCTCAATCTTGCTTTGTGTGGGCTCCTACTGTTAAGGAGTGATCGATCAAAACCTGATCTCAATGTCACTAATGCAGTATGCAATGAGTATGACCTAATATGATGCTAATGAATGGTAAAACATAATCTCATGCTTCCAGGAAAAATGAAGGGTAAATTTTGGGGTATTACAGAAAGGCAAAAAGAAAAGAAGTGAAAAGCATGACTAAAAGCTCTCCACATCACTACACGTTTCCTCTCTCCCTCACGCTTCCTCTCTCTCACACGTTACCCTCATAATATTCTAAGACACCAAATCACATACATAAAGATACGCCATAACCAAACCTAGAAAAAGAACATTCACAACAAGATAACCTATCTTTCCACACATATGTGAAACCAAAAAATCACATAGCAGTATTCTTCACAAACCCACTATCTCATTTCATACAATAACAACCCAAAAACAAGCTAAACCACAAATCATAACAACATCAACATTAAGACAAACAGAAACCAAATTGAAACGATGCTGCCGGAATCACAACCATCCAACACCGCGAATGGTTCACTGTCCTTAATTCCCGATAATGGAACCACGTTGTTGCACTATCGTCACCAGAAACCGCTACCTTTGTCGCGAAATCAGCCGCCATCGGAACTAACAATCGCTTACAAATCACCACGGACGCACCACGACAATCTTCTTCTTCCACCGCTAACCTCCGTCACTTCCCTCACCGGCGAACACGAAACAAATCTTTCATTCTTCTTCCTTTCCACATCTATTTTCGCCGGGCCACACCACCACCATAACAACCTCGTCTTCGCCGGGAACTCAACCCCCAATCGCCGCCACAAACTCCTTTCTTCACCTTCACCCTATTTTCAGCGTTAACCTAAGCACACCTTAAGCCACCGTATTATTCCGAAACACTTCAAACCAAGTCTCTCCACTCTCTCGGTTCTCAGGTCTTCAACTATCACGATCCGTTCACCTCATTCATGTTCTTCCTTCTACCACGCCTCCGTCCAAAACTCGACGTCGCACCCTACTACCTTTGGTGGAGAAGAAACGAGTGGTTGAGAAGAAAAGAGGAAAATGGGATTTACTCACGTGTATGGTAACCTGAATTCCTTTTACTCTTAATTTTTTTATTTGCTATTATTTAAAGATCATTTGGGTTTGTTTCTTTTGAAAATTTCTTTTTAATTATATTATTATTCATGTGTATGTCTGTTGGTTTTGGTTTATACCATTTTATTTTTTATTATTATTATTATTCTATTATCATTTGTTGGTATGGTTTCAATTAATTTTGTGGTTTCAATTGACTCTTGAATGATTATTCTATTTGGTTATAGATTTTAGCTAAACTTTGTGGTTAGTTCTTTTCTCAAATGTTATGATGATGCAAATAATATTGATTTAATGGTGGTTTACGATTCGCGAATTTGATATTCACATGTCGTTATGCCACTAAAATTTTTGATATGTTAATAGAACATTTTCACCGTGTTGTGATTTTACGTATGACACTAATCCTATTGTCATTTCATGCAAACCAAATCTTGAGCACATTTTGTGACCTACTCTATTCAGTTTTGTGAATCAAACATCATCACATATTTTCATTCTTTTGATTAAATTAATTAATCGATTAAAATTTTGCTTAAATTTGTTAATTGTTATTAACTAATTTTGATTAACATGATTATTTGGCTTAAATAAATAATTTTGATGATTAATCTTAATTAGTTTAATTAATCGATTAAATCAAACTTTAATTAATTTGGTTAATTAAGTATGGATCGATTTATCTCACTCCAATTCATCATTGATTCAAAACCACTTTAAACCATTAAAACCACATAATTCTCGATTCAATATCAAGACCATTTCCAAATGCCCTTGTAAGTCGATCGCTTTTAAGCATCGCCATCAACCTCACATGGCTTACTCTTGGGCTTTCTTACAATGAGACCTATTCGGTTTTAATTAATCGATTAGATGAATTATTCACTAACTGTAACCCAATTTATCCATCAAACACAATTTGAAAACCTCAATCCAATATCGAGTATTTTTTCAAATTAATTAAAATACTTAAGCACAATTAAACCAATTTATTCTCATAACAGTAAGATGAAAATGGAGATGGTTTTGAGTTTTCAACTCCTCTCATCGATTATTTGAATACGAGTTTTCTTACTCGGTTAGTCAAATAGTCGTCATTTCTAATCCATTTAAGCACAAACAAATCCAATCCTTTTATAACAAGAAACCAAAAGGGAGATAACTTTGAGTTTTTAATTTTTTCTCCTCGATTACTTGAGTACAAGTTCTCTTACTTGGTTAGTCAAATAATTGTCGTTTCTGTACAAACTTCCAAACCAAGATTAAATCAAATTATTTTCATAATAACAAAGTAAAAAGGGAGATGACTTTGAGTTTTCAACTTCTCTCCTCAATTGTTTGAATACGAGTTTTCTTACTCGATCAGTCGAACAATTGTCATTTTTCTGCAAATTAATAAATCAAATCATTTCATAATAAACTATATGAAAAGGGAGATGGTCTTGAGTCTTCAATTCCTCTTCTCAAATGCTTGGATATGAGTTTTCTTACTCAGCCATTCGAGTACTTGTCGTTTATTCTAAAATACATCAACAATACACAAACCTATTTTTATAATCCCTCAGATGAAAAAGAAAGTGGTATAGAGTCTTCTATTCCCTTTTCCGAATATTAGGATACGAGTTGTCTTACTCGACTATCCGAGTAATCGTCATCCATTCAAAACACCTTAATTATTATCCAATCCTTTTCATAATTACTCAGATGAAACAAAAAGCGGTTTAGAGTCTTCTATTCCCTTTCTTGACTGTTAGGATACGAGCTGTCTTACTCGAGTATCCGAATAATCGTCATCCAACCAAAAACATCTCAACCAATCAAAACATCCAACATATTAATCCAACTTATCACCCCCATGTGACCTAAACTGTTTTCAGAAAGAACACTGTTAATCCTTTCTAATGCGCACAACAAACCAATGCTTAAGCCTCCGCCAAGAGTAGACAAGCCAATGTTTAACCTTTAGGATGCGATCTAAACAGTCGTTCATTAAAAGACACCAACAAATCGTAGTTCCCGAACTACTAATGCTCTGATTTCCTTATTACCATAAGGATACGTAGGCAGGAGATTGTTGTATCTTCGCGAGCACACTAATAAAAAACCTCCCCTTTCCCTTTCTGAGGTTCTCATCCATTTCTATTTTCAATATTTTATAACCCAAAGATAACAAACAAACATGAATTAACACTCGAAACAAAAATTAGAACTAAATGGTTCCCGTTGAGTACAACGGACGTAAGGGGTGCTAATACCTTCCCCTTACGTAATCCACTCCCGAACCCGAATATGGTTGCGACGACCATTATTCCATTTCCTAAAGGTTTTATCGATATTTTCCTACCCCTTCATTGGGATAAATAAAATTCGGTGGCGACTCTGTTCGAACGTAATTTTTTCCGCGACCATCGCGAGGAATCGTATTTTTCGAGATGCGACAGATGGCAACTCTGCTGGGGAAAGCTCCAAGCAAGAGAGAGTGAAGCCTAACTTAGTTCAATTTCTGTAATATGTGTTAATCTTGACGATTTGTTTGTTATTTCTGTTATTATTATTCTATTGCAATTATTATTTTGCAAGTTATTGGCTATGTCTTATTTGGGGCTCTCTGTTAGTGGTGCTTTGTGAGATAGGCTCTCTACCCGAGTATGAGAAAAACCATAAGATTAAGTTGGTGGTTGCGTAATGGACGCCCACAAGGAGTCTTCCTTGTTGGGAAGATACGAAGACCCCGCCTAGAGGAGATTCTCTTAGGAGATTATTGTCGGACGAGTTTTCGTCACGACGATATTATTCTCAAGTTGGATCAATGACTCTATGGACCTTTTAACCCATTATATTCGGAGGTTATGTAGTATTAACCTACAAAGTTTCAGACTTGTTGGGTTAATACAAAAGCCCCAATCAGATGAGATCCCTTGGACGTATTACTATCTTACAATAATATTTCCAACCTCGATCTATGACTCTGAGAACCTTGTTAGAACCCTGGACTCGAGAGTCGTGTAATAGAATCCTCATGGAGTTTTCCTTGTTTGGATAATACAAAGACCTCACCTAGATGAGATCTTCTTAAGGATATTATTGTCCGACGAGTCTTCGTCATGGCAATGACGTCCTCAAGAAATATCCGTGACTCTGGGAACCTACCAACTGTAGAGCCTACCCATGGGGTTCTATTAATCAGAAATACCCGTTATGCTGATCCATCTGAGAACACTTTGAACTTGTGATTCTGAACATGTCACTACACTCATACACATATCATGGCATCTGCATTCATCACGCATTACATATCATTTTTCCCAAAAAAATATATACAAAAAACTCATCCATCCTTCGTCCATAACCTGCAGTTGATTTCCCGACACTTATATCAGACTTAAAGTAGCTCTTGAAAAACCATGGATCCATTGGAGCAAAATCACATTGCATTAAGAGAAGATGTTGACTCGATGAAAAACCAGATATACCAACTTGTGAAGGCTATGATAGCTTTAGAAAAGATGGAGGACAACATTCAGCAGACTGCAGTTGTTGAGAATGTTATGCTAGCTATAGTAAATGGTCTTACCCAACCTCAGCTTGTGCAAACCCCAGTTGATAACTCTACTGTACAAGAACGTCATGTTGTTCAAGATTCCTCACGTCATGATGCTGTTGAGTATCATAGTTTTGCATTCTACGTGCCAGATTCCTATGGAACAAACCTAGTGGTTAATACTGAACAACCATAAGATGATAAGATTGCTAAAAGATGTTGCGTGCTAGAGAAAAGACTCAAGGCCATAGAAGGACAAGATACTCTTGAACTGGATGCTTTAGACATGTGTTTGGTACCTGGCCTGGTTATACCCGCAAAATTCAAAGCACCCGAATTTGAGAAGTATAAAGGGGATGGTTGTCCAAAACACCATTTGGTGATGTTTTATCGAAAAATGACCTCTCATGCCTACAATGATAAGTTAATGATTCACTGTTTCCAGGACAGTTTGACTGGGGCATCATTAAGTTGGTACATGAAGTTAGAAAGGAATCATGTTCAATCATGGATGGACCTAGCCAACGCCTTCTTGAAGCAATACAAATATAATTTGGACATAGCTCCCGATCGCATGCAGTTGAGAGCTTTATCTAAGGAAAGTAACGAATCCTTCAGAGGGTATGCCCAAAGGTGAAGAGAGTTAGCAGCTCACGTTGAACCACCACTCTTAGACAAAGAATTGATAGAATTATTCAGGGATGCCTTACAAAGCCCTTACTTTGAAAGGATGATTAGCAGCGTAACATCAGACTTCGATCACTTAGTGACAATTGGAGAACGCGTCGAGAGCGCCCTAAAAAATGGAAGAATCAAGGTGCCTCGAGAAACCAAGCTAGCGAGACAGAATCCCTCAACGATTCCCAAAAGGAAGAGGATAATGAAATAAATGCAGTCATGGCAGATGTTGGGTATTCTCACGATGCACCAGTCAGACCTTATGGTTCTTCACCTTCTCAGCAATCATCATTTCCAACACCATGTTATCTTTATAGGCAACCGGCAAGGCCTAGAGCACCATCCAAGTAACCATGGCTTGTCCATCATACGAATCAAAGACCTCGTGGTCAAGGTTATCAGAATCAGCATCTGAACCATCATAGGCCTTGAAACAATTTGGAAAGAAGGAATGCTCCTCTCGATCCAATTCATATGTCATACAATCAACTTCTGCCATATCTGATTCAAAGCTCGCTGGTGGAGCCCAAGCCTCTCAGGCCATTGTCAGAACCATACCCACCTGGATATGATCCTGATGTGCAATGTGGATATCATGCCGGAACAATAGGGCATTCAACGGAAGACTGCAATGCTTTCAAGGCTAAAGTGCAACAATTGATCGACAAAAGGTGCATATCCTTTTCAAAAGGAAGCCTGTTGGTGCACGTTAATCTCTCGTCAGAATGAGTTCAAAGATTTCATAGAGTATCTTCTAATGCCACTGGTTCAGATAGGAAGACATCCTCAACACTGGCAATCGTTGGACTGATTTGTTTCTATTTTTGCATTCGTAGTTTCTTTGTTGTTAAAAGTTGCTTGTGTTTAAACATTTTTGTTTTTAATGGTAATATTAATGAAGTAATGATGCATGTTTTGAATTAATTATCTCGCATTCGCTCATTTTTCTTCTCTTATATCAAAAACAAAAACACATCAGTGTTTCTCCCATTCACTTTTCTTTATCATAACTTTTGTTTTAGCAAAGATTTAAGGGAGGATGACGAAAACAAAATACCCATAATTGTTGACTGTATGCTTTCGGATAAAATCCTACTGATGATGTACAGGCATTGTTTCAAATCCCCAAACACTGGAGAGATAAGGAGTTAATCCCTAGTCAACCACTTCGAGCCTAGAAGTAGGAGTTTCTTTCGGATCTAAAAAACCTTACATTAAACCTGGGGCAGGGTAGTGTTCAGTTAATCTGACTACACATTCAAATTACAAGATGAAACATCCCGTATGTGGATCAACCACATGCCATTCTTCACACACATCCTAAAGTGTAGAAGGAATCTTGAAAATCCAAAAGTTATGGTGTTTGTTCTTCAATGACCATTGACTTGGCAGTCACAACCTATCAAAACTAAAATCAAAGAAAAGCCCGCTAAGTCGAACACCCAAGAGGCGACTTAGGCAAAAATTAGGGTAATCCCGATGGACTAAAAGCTTCAAAAGCAGTTCAGGAAAAAGTTAGGGATCAAGACAAAAAAAAATCAAAGGAGGTCACAAAAAACCCTCAACAAAACAAAATGAGATTCAGTGACCACCATATCCAAATCAAAAGGTCACCAACATCCATAAAGAGCGAAATAAGTGACTGTCATTTCAAAAAGATCTTACACTGCTGAAATATCATAAGAGTAAGTGTGTGTTGAATTAATTGAACGTAGGATTGGAGATCATCATGAAGAAGGGTGGGTTAAAATAAACTTTGATCCTTATATCCTTTTGTTTCAATAACCATGAACTAAGCCACGTTACAACCCTCAAAAGACCTAATTGAGGTAGGGTTATTTCTGAAAGCATATTACAACAAGGTTGCGTAAACTGACTCCTAAAAATTTGCTAATCTTCAACATTGATGTCATTATTCTTGCTGTGTCTTTCACACTTTAAATCGCTAAATCAGCATTACATTTGGACTCGTGGTCCACTCGTCACACACTATCACATCATTCCAATAAATGATTCTTTTTCAAAACTTGCATGAATATCGCATTAAAATTACCATTTATAAGTGAACAATTTTAATTGCAATTCAGTACTCGACATCATTGAAATTCCAAGAAAGAGAAACTAGTGGAACTTGACCATTCACCAGAATCAAGACTACCTCATAACCCACGAATCAGGGGCATGCCACCTAAACATCCGTTGATCATAGGAAGATTACTCTAAGAATTGGCCAGTCTTAAACAATCTCCAAACATCTATTAATCAGGGGCAAGTCATTTCAAGAATTATTTGATCCAGAGTAAATCATCTCAGAACTCTATTAACTAGGGGCAAATCACCTAGAGGTTCTGTGGGCCAGGGGCAGACCCCTTCAATTTTCAGTTAGGGTGAGTTAAGTCGCTTCAACACTCATACCGGGGCAAGCTACCTCAAGAGCACAGAAAGTCAACCACTCCAAGAGTCGGTTAACCAAGGATAAATCCTTTCATGGATCAAAATTCTGGGGCAATCCGTCTCCAAATTATGGTACAATTGCTTTCAAAATCCTTTTCAAGGTAAACATTTTGCATAGACCCATCACATTGGGGCAAGATGAGCCATGCAGGAGCGAGTCCTCTCCATGTTTCAAGCAATTCAAGCAAAAGCTTTTTCGCAAGTCAGCAAATGCAGAGTTCAAGATGAGTGTCGGGGAATCATGCTAACACCAAAAAAAATAATAACCTTTTGACAGACAAAAGCCTTTCTGCAAAGAACCTTCTCTTCCAATACCCACGCATGGGCATTTTGGAAGCTTGCAAATCATTGCATAAAGCATCCTCATGCATTAGTCATGTCGCTTTGCTCTAACGTAAAATCATGCATATCATAAAATTCATCGGGTCTAACCCCAAAAATCCTTGAAAAAAAAATCTGACACCAAAGCCCAACATCGCTTGGCCATTTCAAAGTCCAGTTCTCGTCTGGAAATTTATTTCAAAGTCCAGTTCCCGTCTGGCAACTTATTTCAAAAGCCCAGTTCCCGTCTGGCAACTTACTTTAAAAACCAGTTCTCGTCTGGCAATTCATTTCAAAGCCCAGTTCCCGTCTGGAAACTTATTTCAAAATCCCAGTTCCCGTCTGGCAAACCTTCCTCAAAAAACCAGTTCCCGTCTGGCAATTTACTTCAAAGCCCCGTTCCCGTCTGGCAATTTATTTCAAAGTCCAGTTCTTGCCTGGAAACTTATTCCAAAGTCCAGTTCCCGTCTGGAAAACTATATCAAAAATCAGTTCTTGTACGACAAATCATTTGCCAAATATCATTTCTCGTCTGGTAAATTATCTCTTAATACCAGTTCTCGTCTGGTAAATTATCTCTTAATACCAGCTCTCGTCTGGTAAATTATCTCTTAATATCAATTCTCGTCTGGTAAATTATCTCTTAATACCAGTTCTCGTATGGTAAATTATCTCTTAATACCAGTTCTTGTCTGGTAGGTCACCTATTTCGATACCAGTTCTCGTCTGGTAGTCAATTATTTTCACCAGTTCTCGTCTGGTAGCCTACTTTAAAAATCAGCTCCTGTCTGACAAACAAAAACAAATTCAGTCCCGTCTGACATTTCAATTATTTTCACCAGTTCGCGTCTGGTAACATATCCTTCAAGTCTGTCCTCATCTGGAAGTTCAATCTCCCTCACCAGTTCTCATCTGGCAGTTCCCATTTAAAGTCCAACCTCATTGGCAATCAAGAATAAAACCTTACAAAAACATCCAATTACCCAGTTGCATTCTCACATGCATCACACGGATCATCCATACATGGTTTTCCTACCAAACAGAAAATTCAAAAAAACACATTCATATCAATCATCAGCATACTCATGCATAACACTCCCACAAAATGGGAATTTCAGCAAAATAAAAATCATTCGCATTCCTACATGCACATCCAAATATCCCCAGCAAAATTGCATACTTGCATACATCCCATGCATCATCCCATGCATGGAATTCCCACCTAAAGTGGAACATCATATAAAAATCAAATGTAAAATATCAGGATCCAAGGTCATTCATATGTATCTTGGACATTCCTCATTTCAAATGAAGTTATTACCCTGCATGTGCTCATGGAATCATTTTTCAGTAAGCCATTTTATTTCAACTTTATGATTAATAATGGCATTCCCATCATTTTCTTTACAATCATTGCTCCCCAAGCAGAGGTTACCCTAAAAAGTCTCTAATGAGCTTTTCCCCTGCAAAGCATTTCTAGTGAATCTCCCTCAAAAGGAGTATTTTCTTAAAAATTCCCCCAACAAACGAATATTCGAGATACTGCTTCATTTATCTGAAGAATCTCATTTCTCTGTTTGAGATACTGCTTCATCAATATGAAGAGTCTCATTTTAGATTTTTTTAGAGATACTGCTCTAATATCCTCGGAGAGTCTTAGATTCAATTAAGGTATCTTTCCCTTGTTGGAATATCTTAATTCTATCATATAAGATGCTGCTTCGACTCGATACAGAGAATCTCATTTTTGCTGTTTGAGATGCTGCTTCATCAATATGAAGAGTCTCATTTCATATATTTTAGAGATACTGCTCTAATATCCCCGGAGAGTCTTAGATTCAATTAATGTATCTTTCCCCTGCTGGAATATCTTAATTCTATCATATAAGATGCTGTTTCGATTCGATACAGAGAATCTCATTTTTGCTGTTTGAGATGTTGCTTCATCAATATGAAGAGTCTCAGTCCAGATTTTTTTAGAGACTCTGCTCTAGTATCCTTGGAGAGTCTTAGATTCAATTAAGGTATCATTCCCTTATTCGGAATATCTTAATTCTATCATATAAGATGCTGTTTCGATTCGATACAGAGAATCTCATTTTTGCTGTTTGAGATGTTGCTTCATCAATATGAAGAGTCTCAGTCCAGATTGTTTTAGAGATACTGCTCTAGTATCCTTGGAGAGTCTTAGATTCAATTAAGGTATCATTCCCTTATTCGGAATATCTTAATTCTATCATATAAGATGCTGCTTCGATTTGATACAGAGAATCTCATTTTTGTTATTTGAGATGCTGCTTCATCAATATAAAGAGTCTCATTTCAAAAAAATTTAGAGATACTGCTCTAATATCCTCGGAGAGTCTTAGATTCAATTAAGGTATTTTTCCCTTGCTGGAACATCTTAATTCTATCATATAAGATGCTGCTTCGACCCGATACAAGAATCTCATTTTGCTGTTTGAGATGCTGCTTCATAAATATGAAAAGTCTCATTTTAGATTTTTTTAGAGATACTGCTCTAATATCCTCGGAGAGTCTTAGATTCAATTAAAGTATCTTTCCCTTGTTGGAATATCTTAATTCTATCATATAAGATGCTGTTTCGATTCGATATAGAGAATCTCATTTTGTTGTTTGAGATTGCTGCTTCATTAATTTGAAGAGTCTCATTCAATGTTTAGAGGTATTTCTCTAAGTATCCTCGGAGAATCTTAGATACGGTTGAGGTATCACTCCCTTGTTGAAATATCTCGACTATATCATATGGGATACTGCTTCATTGATACTCATAAAATCCCTTGTGCTCAGCTCAAGATATTGTTCTGACGATTCCCAAAGAGTCTTGACTGTTTCATTTCACCTCCTAAAAAACTTTTCTTACTGTATTTCTCACTGCATTTCTTCTTACATTTTTAAGGACAAAATTTGGGTCTTTTTGTATTTAATCATCTTCCACCACGAATGTACGAAGACTGCTGTCATTCACACCTTTTGGTTCAAGGTAATTAAATAGGGGCAGCTGTCATACCCCAATTTTAAAATCAAAAACAGATATTAAAATAAATAAAAAATAAAAAATTAAATATGGAAAATTAAATAATAATCAAAATATGAATCAAGAATAAATTGGGAATTTTTTGACCAAGTGAAGTAATTTAAATAAAATTAAAAGAGACAAAATAAATTAAATAAGTGAAAATGGAAAGGGGGCGTATGAGTAAAAGGAAAAATGAACTGAAGTCGGATGAAATATGCGCATGGGCCAAAAGCGAGGGGGGGGGAGGGGGTGGAGAAAGCGTAAATCCAAGGCCCATGGTCCAAACCACTTAAAATATGATTTTATTAACGTGACATTTGAAATAAATATTAAAATGAACAAAAAAACATGTGAACATGACATCAACCGGTCACGCTCCACTTAGTCACAAAAAGACAAAACCAAACCCACCCAATCACGCGCTGCCAACACTCATCTTCAACCTTGGTTCAAAAATGAAATACTACATGAACCCTAATACCATGTATACTCCAACAACATCTTCTCATGCATATAACTCCGTCCGTAGTTCATAAAAATGAATGAAACTAAAAGCAAAAACGCAGGTCTCATGGAGTAGAACAACATCATGTCAAGAAAATCTATAAAAGACGGATTAAACATGGAGAAAGATAGTACGAAAGTTAAGCAAAACAAACTGTTTCAAAAAGTTTCAGCAACTTAATCATCCCATATCCAAAGAAACAATCAAAACCAACATGTTAAACCAACTGCATACAACATATTTAAGTTGTTCATGGCATGTGTATATCAAAAATGAAGGAGGTGAGGTGGGAAGAAATTTACCTAGTGGAGAAGATCCACTGCCTTTTTAACTTGTTTGAGCTTCAGAAATCCTTCCAATAAAGCTTGGTATTCTTTTAAAGGAAAAGATGAAGCAGAACAAATGGCAAGGGCAAGCTTCCAAATGAAGAAAAGTTTTCAAGCTCCAATGTTACAGATTCAAGTTCTCTCTCTTCAGTGACCTCTCTCCGAAATTAGGGCATGGACCTCTTATATATGGTGCTTGTGATGAGTGTGATGTTTGGCAAGGTGAAAGAACCGTTGGAGGGAAAGATTGGTAGTTTGTCCAAAGATTGAGGAGTGGTGTGCAAGGATGCATTTTGGATGCCAAACATGTGTGCTTTGTGTCGTTTTAGGTAGCTTGAGGTGGAGTGAAATGCTTCAGAATTTGTGGGACTTGGAGGCAGTGGAGAGAGAAGAGGGGACAAAAGAAAACATTTCCATATTTGGCTAATGTTGGATGTGATGTACATGCATGAAATATGTGTGTTGTTGTTCTATAAAAGGCAAGGAGAGAGGTGTAAGGAGCGTGTGAAATAGCCATGTTGTAAACAAAAGATAACATCATGCACAAAACCAATGACAAATGTGATAATGGAGATTAAGGATTAGTCATGTCCAAGCCATTATAACTATATGGTTTCTTGGCCAAATGGAATGAATTAGGGCTTTTTGGAAATAGGGAAAGGAGAAGAAAAGGTTTCATGTTGGAGGAAAGTTGAAACAAAGCCTTGAGGCCCTTTAAAAATAGCCACAAAAATGACTGCTTGAAACTGCATACCAACATGAAAATTATAGGTCACTTAGTGATCTTGAGGTCCTAACTTGAGATGGAGCCTCTAACATTCTTTAAAACTGCCATGAACATGCTTGGAAATCCTGGTTTGGAACACTTAGAAATTTTCTAAGTGTTAGGACAATTGAATGAATTTGAGATTCCAAACTTCCAATGACCATATATTGAGCCATGATGATCCAAATTCTTCAATCTTGGTACCTACTTAAAGATTGGAGAAAAGAGAACAAATTTTATGTTAAGGTCAATTTGATTTGGAGTCTTGATCATAGAGAACTTTTCCCATGAATGTAGTTGCTCATTAACACCAAACTTGCCAAAAATAGCAAGTTTCTAAAACGCTAATTTCCTAATTTAGGTAACTTTTCATAATTCTTGATTTTTGATAGATCTCTTGACTTTTCTTGATAAAATTTAAACCATAGACCATATTTGACTTTTGGAACCTAATTGTGGCCAAAAAATCAAGAGTTGACTTTTTTAACTTGCTTAGTTGACTTTTGCCCAATTGAATCAAACGATTGGTCATTTGAGCAATTGAACCTCTTATGAATGGAATTTATGGCCAATCTTCTACACATAGATACTTAGGGACACATAGAATACCATGGAACCAAGTCTTGCTCAAAAAATCAGAAATAAACTAATTTTATCACAAACCCTAATTTTAGTCCAAAAAGACAAGAGATGAGTGCACCACTTCATAACCCTGAGTCCTCTAGGGATAGTGGAGATACCTTTGAACAAAGATGTCTTACATAATATCATGATGAAGATGATTCAAAAAGGTTCATAGGTATTCCACTCACTGAGATAATCAACACCCCTTCCTTGCACTGATTGTCACAGCTCTTCTTTCTAAAGCTTGAAGAAGGTCAGAAGAGAGATGTCTTGATCTCATAGTGTTTCGTCGTGGGGTGCGTCAGTGTTGTTAGTCAGGAAGAAATATGGTAATATGAGGTTGTGTGTTAACTACCGACAGTTCAACAAAGTAACTATTAAGAACAAGTATCCACTTTCCAAGGATTGATGATTTGATGGACCGGTTATTAAGTGTCTGTGTTTTTAACAATATTGATTTGAGATCCGACTATCATCAGATTCGTGTAAAGGATGAAGATATTCTAAAGACTGCTTTCAGGACGAGGTATGGTCATTACGAGTATTCGTTGATGCCATTTGGTGTATCCAATGCTCCTGGTGTGATCATGGAGTATATGAACATAATCTTTCATCAGTATTTAGACAAGTTTGTGGTTGTGTTAATCGATCACATCCTAATTTATTCAAAGACAGATGAAAAGCATGTTAACCATCTGAGGTTGGTATTGGAGATTTTGCAATAAAAGAAGTTATATGCTAAATTGTCTAAGTGCGGTTTTTGGTTGAAGGAAGTGAGTTTCCTTGGTTATGTGATTTCTAGCAGAGGGATTGATTCTGATCCCTTAAAGGTTGATGTTATGCTACAGTGGGAAACTTTGAAGTCTGTTTATGAGATTCGAAGTTTTCTTGGATTGGCTGGTTATTATCGCATGTTTATTGAAGGTATTCTAAGTTATATTTATTGTTAACTCAACTAACAAGGAAAGGTCGGGCTTTCATTTGGGATGCATCATACGAAGAAAGTTTTCGAGAGCTCAAGAAGAAGTTAATGTCGTCTTTCTATTCTTATTTTACCGAGTCTGACTGAGTCTTTTGTTGTGTATTGTGATGCTTCCTTGATGAAACTTGGAGGCGTGTTGATGCAGAATCGTCAAGTTGTAGCTTATGCTTCAAGGCAACTCAAAATTCATGAGAGGAGTTTTATAACACATGACTTAGAGTTGGTTGCAGTTGTGTTCGTGTTAAATATTTGGAGACATTATTTGTTTGGTTAGAGATTCGAGGTATACAGTGATCACATGTGTAACACCCTAAACCCCAAAACTTATATATTAAGCTTTACACGATAATCTAAGGTATCACCTCCAAGAAAACCTTTAATAAATCAAACATTTAACAAACACGTAGCATGAAGTATTAACGTCATACAACACCTATCATAGCACACTCACCTTCACTTAGGGTATCATTGCGCTAGTATCGATTTATTTCAAATAACAAATTATTAAAACTTAGACTTTTAGTCTCAATCTTCAAATCCTGATAACTTGTTTTCAAAGTAAAGAGTTATTATATTCAACTCTTGAACAACTCCAACATAAACTGAATAAAAAATTAAACTCCAACAAACATAATAAGAAAACAAATGTTCCTAACCCCGATGTTACAGGATCATAGCAAGACTTCTAAAACAACGATGAAACTAAATGAACTCAAAGAGCTAACTTTAACTTACAACAGCAAACTCTACTCTTGGGTATCTACATAACATGAAGCAAAGGGGGTGAGTAACAATAAACCAATATAAATAGTGTAAAGAATGCTAAGATAGAGAATATACAACAAGTACACGTTCAATTACACAATTAACCACCATATAGTCTCACACCCTTCACAATAACATGTACATATTCAGATCCAATCAACAACATCATGAACAATAAACTACATATGCAATCATGTATGCAAATATACTCTACAACTGGCTCATTATGCATGCGGCACCATTCATGAACACTCAGGTTCGTCTCTCTTCCGATCCCCACCATAGTACTAGAGCACACCAAATTTTAACCTTCACCATAGGTAACGCTTCACTGATTCCTACCTGAAACCGGCTACTCGCTCTCGATCCCCTCCAGAGGACCAAAGCACACCAAAGTTTGTTACCATCACCGTAGTTAATGCTTCACCGATCCCCTTATAGAACCAGCTACTCGCTTCCGATCCATACCACCAGACCAGAGCACACCGAAATTGGATTGAATCCCATATAAAAAAATTCATGTTACAACATCAATAAACAACAACAAACAACAGCATTTATCAAACATGGCTTCATAGGCATTCATTCATGTTACTTCACCAAAACAGCAGCACATCATTGTATAAACATAACGATTAGCTAACCGATCATATGAGTTATCAAAAACATTCTTATATAGTAATTGACTACAACTCCAAACATTTCACCAAGCACTACAATGAGATAGCTCTACACGTTAGTTTCCCAATGCTTTAAATGATGTCTCATTTGGACTTATGGAGCGAAAGTTACGGCCAAATTCGTTGGACAATGCAACAAAAGACAAAACATAAATTTTCACTATTTGACCTATGACAATCGATTCTCATCTGGTGCAAATGATTGTCACAGAAACATGTTTCGATACTGACTTCAAAAAAATCACAATTCCAGGCATTTTCCCTCTACAATCGATTGCACTACTTATTTTTTTTTCACTTTTTGAAGGCATGCAATCGATTGTAATCCCCCTGCAATCGTTTCACTGCTTATATTTTCACTTTTTGAAGGCATGCAATCCATTGACTAGGAACGTCAATCGATTAATACTGCAGTTTTCTTTAAAATTTTAGTTTTCAGCATACGATCTTCACCCCTCTTACCCCTAAACATTAGACATGTTTGCAACTAGTTTTCCCAAAATCCATTGAGTCAAAAATGAATTTGATAGAGATTCATGTTAGCATAATCATTAATATAAACAACACTTATCTCACTACAATCCATAGCAATCTCATCAATAGTTTTAACATAAAATTCATCATCAATCATGAATAAAATCAAGCTTTCACATCCTCATCAATTGAATAACCTCATATATACATACATACTCATGATTATTCAAACATGGATTCAAGTATAACAACACATGTATACACAATTTAAGCAACCAATTTTTAGAATTCCATCATATATCACATTATCAAACGAAATCCTAGAACCCTAATGAGATTAAGGTTTTTTCATCTCTACCCCATCATGCAATACACCTAGATTGTATGCCCTTTATCCTCCATTACCTTAGATTTCCAATAATTGATAAGGAATCAAATAATATCTATGGTTCCATCTTCAAAATCCTATCTTTTGATCTTCCTCTCCTTTTGCCTTTTTTCTCAAATTTCACGTACTAATAAAACTAGGCTAATTTCCTCTTACTCCCAATTTATCCTTAGTGTTTTCTACACACTTCCTTCCATTTACCTCATTAACCCTTAAATTTTATAATTCACACAATTGCCCCAACTCTCTAACTCATTGCTCCCCTCTATTTCTCCGAATCTCACAATGGCCCAATTCTATTATTTTATTATTTATTTAATTAATTCGAGTAAAAAGATATTTATTCTAATAATTAATTAAAATTCTAGTTAGTTCTAAACAATCACACCAAATACTTACTCTTTCTATACCTCTATTCCAAGGATACTTACCTCATACAATCACACAACAATAATTTAAAAACACCAATAAAATTCTAAATAATTCAATTCAATTAACTAATCGAATTTGGGGTGTTACAACTCTCCCCCACTTAGAAAGAATTTTTCCCTCGAAAATTACTTGAAGGAAACAAAATCAAATACGACTCTCTCATCCAACTCTCTAGCTCCTAAGTTATGCTTCCATCAGTTAGCCCTCACCACACTACCTTCACCAATGCAATCTCCTTACCTTGTAACTGCTTGACTTCCCGATCCTCAGGTTCTCTCTCACATGCATTTGTCCATTTGGATCACATGACACGGATCCAAAATATATCTCCTCAACTGAGTCACGTGAAACACATCATGAAGATTAGCAAGCGGAGGTGGCAAAGCAATCTGATAGGTCACCTCTCATATCTTCTACAAGATTTGGTATGGACCAACAAAATGTGGCATGAGGTTTCGAGACTTCAAAGCTCGAACAACACTGATTACTGGAATAACTCTAAAAACATATGGTCTCCCTCTTGGAACTCCGGTTCTTTCTTCCTCTTATCATGGTAACTCTTATGGTGACTTTGCGAAGCTTTCATCTTTTTTTGGATCATCTTGATCTTCTCAGAAGTTTGTTACATAATCCCAGGTCCAATCACTACACTCTCACCATATTCACACCAACACAGAGGTGTCATACACCTCCTACCATACAACGCCTCAAACGGGACCATCTTAATACTTGAGTGGAAACCGTTATTATAAGTGAACTCAATCAGCGACAAGTATCTATCTCAAACACCTTCTTATTCTAGCATACAAGCCCTCAACAAATCCTCCAAGAATTGGATAATCCTCTTTGTTTGCCCATTAGTCTACGGGTGATAAGAGGAACTCAACTTCAGCTTAGTACCCAAAGCTTCTTGCAAATTCGGCCAAAACCTCGACATGAAGCTTGGATCTCTATCTGACATAATGCTCGACGGAATACTATGCAACTAACAATCTTCTTAATAACAGCTCAATTAACTTCTGCAAAGTATAGTAGATCTTGATCAATATGAAATGAGTCGATTTAGTCAGCCTAACAACAATCACCCAAATAGAATCAACTCCATTCGTCGTCTTCGGCAACTTGTCATAAAATCCATGGAACTACTATCCCACTTCCACTCTGGAATAATCAATGGTTTCATCAGACCCAACCGTTTCTAATGTTCAATTTTCTACTTCTGACATGTCAAACAAGCATAGACAAACTCAGCTACTTCCTTTTTCATTCCTGACCACTAAAATAATTTCTTTAAGTCTGGATACATCTTAGTGGCAACGAGATGAATACTCAACCCACTTATGTGGCCCTCAAGAATACCCTTCTTAAGCTCGGGTACATTTGGTACACAAACCCTGTCTCTGAACCTCATCATGTCATTCTCATTAATTCTGAAGTCACCACCCTTATTCTGATTGATTAATGCAATTCGGTTAACCAATCCCACATTGGTCTTCTGACCCTCTCTAATCTCTTCAAGACTACCACTTATCAATTTCAACATGCCCACATTCATACTACTAGGAGTCTTTTCACATACCAAACTCATGTCTCTGAATTGCTTGATCAACACTAACTCTCAAACCAGCAGTACTAGGAGTCTTTGAACTCATCCACTTTGTTATACCCCAACTTTTCCCCTCATTCACTAAATCATTGCATTCATCAATATGTTTGCATCACCTATATATCATAGCATGCATTTCATCTCGCATAATATTTAAAATGTCAGCTAAAATAAATTTTCGAATAAAATAACACACCGGTCAAACTGATTCTCAAATGTACGTGAAATTAGCGGGCGAAATTTTTTAAAATAGAGCTTGTAGACGTCATTTTATTAATATATGGTTCGCGTAGTATAAGTTGGCGTTCTCATCTTATTTTTTCGACTACTTTTTCGATCGCATATTGATCAGTCTGAGCCTTTTACCTGGTGTAGCACCTCAAATTTGCACCTCCCATTTGTACATTCATTTCATTTTTAGGTCATTAACATCACATTAACATTGCATTGTCATTTGCATAGTCAATCAAGTCATCAGTCAGACTGGTCAGGAGATCCAGTTGTGCAAGCAAGCAAGTGCATTTCCCATGAAAGCAAAGCCCTAGGGTTGTTACATTGAGTTCATATGATTCAAGGATTATTTTGAAGTGATTTGGACAAGGATTGGATGCTCAAAGCTCATCAGTCAATGCTCAATTCATTTGAAACCCTAGAAAGTCAACCAAAGTCAACTGTCAGTTCAATCATGGATTTGAAGGTGGGAGATGGTTAGAGATGCCTCATTCATGTCCATACAAGTCTCATTTGACATTTCAAACATCAACAATGAAGAATTTGAGGTCAGATGAAAACTTTCCAAAAATAGTAAGTGACCTGTAATTTGAAATTGCCAAAAATGGAAAGGTTTTCTCCTCAAGATTACATCATCAAGGAAGCTTCAAATGAAATTTTGTCCAACATGAAAGTTTAAGATCTTTCTCTCTCATTTCCAAAAAGTCCAAGAACATGAATTTCCCATGTATGGTTGAAAAGATATGGATCAATCATGACCAAGTGAATTTGAACTTCAAACATGCATAACTTTTTAACCATAAGGCCAAATGAAGTGGTTCTTTTTGCAACATTTCTCTCTTGACATGCACTATCCAAAACATGCATCATATTCCATGCATTTCCATCATAAAAATATTTGCATTTCCATTTGAATTTTGGAGGGAAATTCCAAATTTGAAAATTATGCATTGTTTGCACTTCCCACTACTTGCATTTGGTCCAAAACAACATTTCAAGTGAATTTCCAAAGGAAAACGTGCATTGTTCCATTGCCTTCTCATGCATAAGGGTGCATTTGCAAATTTGCATTACACCTTTGTTTTCACTAATTCCAATTGCATTGGCTTAATTGGGATTAAGAGCATCATTAGTAGATCATATATAAGGGTAATCCTAACAGAAAAATGCATTAACACATCATAATTCTCAGATCTAGATCCATTTCACAATTTTCTTCACTTGGTTCTCTCACTTTTTCTTCAATTTTCTTTACATACATTGCCTGGTTCTTGATTGATTCATCATCCACAAGCATTGGAGAGGTAGATTGAAGCAAGATCCATCAAGTTTCGTGCATATTTGAGGCTGTTGAAGTTCACACTCATCCATGGCAGTTGGAGTTTCTGGCCAAATCGTGCAAGGTTAAGCATCGAGCATTCATCAATTCAATCATACAAGAGTGTTGGAGCATCTGTTCGTGCTTAGCAAGGCTTGAATCAACCAAATCCACTTCTGCATCTTCTTGAAGGTCAGAATTCGACTCTCATAATTCATGAAATAGTTATGTGCATATTGTAGATCTTTCATTGGTGGTTATGCTGAGCTTTAGATCCATGAAATCCATGCAGAAATGAGTGAGATATGCTAGATCTAAGTTTGACATGTGAAACTTCTTTTGCTCGAATCGTTTGATATATGTGGATTTAGAACAAATTAAGCATGGCATGTTAATGTACGTGGAAAAATGAACATAATGATGTGTTGGTTTTTGATTTCTGGACACCTTTGTTCTTGAGGCTCAAGAACATGATGAATGCGTATGAAGAGGCTAGGTTTTCGTTTCCAGAATGATGTTTGATCTTTGCAGCGCGTGTTTACATGAATTTGGTTGTTTGTGAGCATGTACTGGACCACGTGTCTCCTGCTTGGCACATTGATTGGTCACGAGCGCTTGATGGTGCCACATCCACTTAAGTGAAACGGTGCGTTTCACTGAAGCGCGCTCAACATTTCAAAATCCAACTCACTTCGAATTCGGGCGAAGGCATTTCCAAAATTGGCATTTTGCATTTTATCCATTTATTCCATATGCCATTCATGTTATGTGCTTCATGTTTTTTTTATTTTTTCTTCACTTCCAAAAATCATAACTCAATCAATGTCGATCCAAATAATGTGTGGTTGTTTGCATATTGCTCCTCATTGTGTCTACTATTTTTTAAGCATTTTTCCACAATTTGTGCCTGGCTGGAATTAAACTGGTGCTAGGGATTGTTCACATGTGTGTTTTCTTGACCTACCTTGCCATATGCTTTGTGAAATGATGAGTTTTCATCCAATGCTTCTGAAATTTGGTATGCTTAAACTAGACATCTTGCTGGACATTTTGGTATTGAGTTTGCATTTTTAGCATTTATGGTTGTTGAGATATGATCTGGTTAATGTAGGTGTGACAATGTGTGTCACACCATTTCTTGCTCAACTTGATGAATTTCTTTTCCATGCCAAATAAATGCCAAATGATGTGATTTTTTGCATGATACTTATTCTGGATGTTAGGATTGATCATGAATTATTGTGGAATTTTTGGATTCATTTCTGATTTGTTTGAGATTTTTCTTTCTGGATTGCCATTTGTGAGCTTTTGAGTAGTCATGAATTTCAATGATTTGTGAAATGATGGTTGTTTATCCTATTATTGTGAAATTTTTCACATTGTTTCTAGACACTTTGAAGTTTATTGTGGCTTTGGTTTGAGGTATTTTTCATTTTCCAATTCTGTTTTAGGCTTGTGCTAAGTTGATGTATCAAATTGTGTCCCATTTGAGCTTGTTTGTGCTTGCCTTTCCTTATGGAATTTTATTACCATGCTTAAACGTGTCCAAATGCCTTGATTTTTGGTGTGTTGATCATGTTATGTGTTCTGTTTAGCCATGATTTTTCTTGAGATTAATTGAATCATTTTGGAATTAATGTGCATTTGTTCATTCTGTTGCATCAATGTGCTTCCAACTTGCATGCCTTGCCTTATTTGAGTTGTGAAATGAATTTGGTTGATGCTATTGACATGAGACCTTTTGGATTATGTTCTTATTGGTTTGAATTTGATTCATGTCAATTTTCATGTTCTGTTTTGAATTATTTCTCCCTCTTTGACCCTAGGCCTTGTCCTAGTGGTTGGTGCTTATGTTTGAGCTTTGTTTTCAGGATAAGAAGCATATGGCCATGAGGGAATTGATTCACATTGCTTGAGTTGGATTATTGGTTGTTGTTAACTAATCTTGAGTTGTTTTGTAGGTTGATGCCAAGGCATTTGTATTTGAGCTTGTGCATTGCACATTGTTGCCTTGCTTGTTTGACTATGTCTGTTGACTGTTGACTATTGGTTGTCTGTTTGATTTTTTGAGTTGTATACTGACTGAGTTGGATTGTTTTCAGGTACATTAGTTTCTTAAGTTCATTTTGAACTTGCTTTTGCTGTTTGGTTGCTTAAACCATTTGAGGTATAACTCACTGACTTCATGTAGTCTGGAAGACCTGTCCTGTTACTTGGGCAGGCACCTGTCTGAAGTCCTCCTTAAGAGGCAATGCTTGTGTTTGTTTATCTTTGTCCCCTATACATACCAAAGACCTCCTAAGTGAAGAGGCATTGGCAGATACAAGAGATGTGTAGTCCATCTCCTGCTACTCAGTGTGTCATCCCTTTGCTCACACACCTTGTGTTAATGCATTGTGGATATTAACCCAAGATCCTTGTTGTGTCAGTCATATGTGGATAGAAGAGTTCCAACTTTCTGAACTCCCACACCTTCATTTGTCTGAAGCTTTCCCTGGCCAGGGATAAGAGCTGTGAAGTATTATCTTCACTTCCTATTTCATCTGCTTCACCCTAACTCTCAATGTTAGGGTTAAGAGCTAACTTCACCCTGATATAGTGGCTTGTTTGTCGAGGTTGACATGACCCCTTGACTAAAGCCTAACCATGTGTGAGCCCACTTTGTTTGTATATAGTGTGTGCTATCTGTGTGTATGCTTGCTCTTGTGCTTTGCCTGTGCTGTTTAAGATAGCTTGCTTCCTGTGCAAGTTAGATAGAAACTTCAACCTAGGACCATGGTGAATTTACATGATAACTATTAGGCTCGAGTTAGTCTCCCTTCTAGTTTGTCATTTCCCAGTCTCTGGTTAGGTTAGAAGTTCTTTCCCTGCGTAGGGGAACTACGTCGCCCTGATCCTCATACCAGATGAGGTACGTAGGCAGGAGATGAGGTGATCTCTCCGGGCGCCCTTTTCTTTTTCAACCCTTTATGTTGTGTTGGAGTCCGACATAAGTCCAGCGATTGGCAGTTGGTTTCCTGTGTCTTGTTTGCTTGTTGGAGTCTGACGTAAGTCCAGCGATTGGCAGTCGGTTTCCTGTGTGTGTGTTTGTTGGTTCGGAGTCTGATGTAAGTCCAACGATTGGCATTCGGTCCCCAGGTTTGCCTGTTTGTGTGGAGTCTGATGTAAGTCCAGCGATTGGCAGTTGGTTTCCTGTGTGGTTTTGTTTGGCGTGCGTTAGCCGAGCTACGAGTGCTCTGATTCTTCTCCGGTCAGAGAAGATACATATGCATAGGATACGACATCCTAGCGAGCACGTTTCCCCCGTCCCGAACTACGTCGACTCTGATGTCTGTGCTTGACAGACTACGTAGGCCCAGGATGCGATATCCTGCCGAGTCCCGTTTCTTTTGTTTTATGTGTCTCTTTCAGCCAGTGTTTGATGTTTGAGCAGTTTTTAGCAACCTTATCCTTTCTTTTGTGCGTGGATCCCGTCGAGTACGACGGATGCGTAGGGGTGCTAATACCTTCCCTTCGCATAACCGACTCCCGATCCCATCTCTCTCTGGTCGCGAGACCATGTTCTTTCCAGGTTTACTTCGAGTGTTTCCTTTCCCTCCTTTGGGATAAATAACGCACGGTGGCGGCTCTGTTGTTTTCGTTTCCCGCCGGTTTTTCGCGTAATGCGACACCTGGTCATTTTTTATTTCCAAATTTGATCAAAATATGTATGTTTCTGAGAAGTTTATTTCGTGTTGATCATTTTAGTGCACTCAATTTAATTTTTCGGATACTTTTGCACTCAATTTTTATTCATTTTTTGTAAATTTGTTTTTATCCTTTTGTCAGCATGTTCATAAAAAATAAATAGAATTTACTGTATAATCCTCCTGATTTTATTTCGATTATTTGAAATTGTTGAGTTTTATTTTATTATTTTGTTTTATTTCATTTTTGAATTATACATGAGCACCAAGGGCATTGAGGGTATTAAATAAATTCTTAAAACCCTAACTTGATACTATATATACACATGACCATTAATTAGAGGAGACCAAAGAAAAACCTATAGCAAGAGGCGCATCTTTCTTCATGGTAACGTCTCTCTCGTTTTGAAAACAACATACCAAAGATCCACTTTGTTCTCTCTTTTTTCCTCAAAAAGAATCCAAATATAGAAAATAAAAGAAGTTGTATGTGATTTTATTTCATTCATATGAAGAGAACTCATTTATCACTTAATCTTCATGATACTTCTTCAACCTCATATTCACTCTAAACACCATTTTTTCCTAACTCACTTGACATGCTATTGTGCATAATTTCTTTCATAAAGCATATGATATATATCACCCTCTTTTCTATCATCTTCCTCATACCACAAACAACCCATTCACCAAATAATACTTCACACCACATTTTTCCTTAAAGTCACATTTCGATAACCTACATGTGTCTCATGTTAAAATAGAAAGAGAGTGAAAAGAAAGTATTGAAAAGAAGTAATTCATTTTCCATATTGCATATGTAGTAATTGAGCCCTTCACTCATCACCAAATTTCATATAACTTTCTTTTTTATATCTTACCAAAACATCTTCCAACAACTTTCATCATTTTCATAAACTTCAAACATAACATTAACATTCCTTCATAATCTACATGTTTCCACTACCTTAATATCACTTAAAATCATTCACCATGTCCTTCCAAAACCTCTTATCTTTTTGCAACTTGGAACCTTCATGAGAAGTAACATACAAACCTCTCTTCATAACCACTCCATAAATAATACCCTCTCATAAACCAAACCATGCCTCATCCAACAAAAACCATGTAAAACACACTTCTCACCCAGTATATACCACAAAACTCTCACTTTCAAACCTTCCAAACAACCACTTTTTCCACCCAACCCCACAACCTCCCTCACTGTGAAAACCAGCGTCGGCGGGGCTCTTCCATAACAACAACCATTTCCGCCATTTAACACAACATAACACCACCATACCCCTCTTTTCAAACACATTACACCTCTACCACAAAACCGACCGAAACGCAATAGTTGCTCAGAATCATGACATTGTAACCACATGGACCATCCAACAAGACGGCGACACAACCTCCCGATGTTGTCACACCGTATCCACCACTGTTTATTTCAGATTGGTAAAAAAAAACCTTCTTTATCTTTGTGTTTTTTGATGACATCTGTTGTATGTTTGAAATCCAATTATGCTTAAGTTAGTTTTTTTCTTCTTGTTATTGTTGTTTGTTGCGTGAAAGTAAAATTAAGAAGTAAGCAAAGAGAAAGTGTCAATGAAGAGATTTGTTTTTTTTAAAGGAATTTTCATGTTGTTAGTGTGAGACAAGAGATTAGAATGCTGGTTTTTATTTTTTTTGTTTTCTATTTCTACGCCATGTGTCATGTGATTAATAGTTATTCCTTGAATTTCGAATTGGTCAATGCATCACACTGCCCTTTGTTTTAGTGACGGCTTGAAATTTTTATCTTTCTCTTGCCTTCTTTACTCTCATTTTATTATTATCTTCTTTTTGTTAAATTTCGTGTTTTGGGCTTAGCCCCTATTCATGCATCTTTTTATTAGTTTTATTTGTTTAGTTTAATATTTAATTATTTGATCAATTTTATTAATGGATTAGATCATAATTAATTAATTGAATCTTTTAAGAATTTGTTTAATTTTTTACTTCGTTGTGTTTAATCATTTAATTAAGTAGTTCCTATCCATGTTCATATGACAATGTAAAATATTTTGTTTGTTGTATTGATTCTATTGCGTTAGATTTCAGAGTTAAAATTCAATTTAAGCTTTCAAAAACTATTTGGACGCATAGATTTAGTTGCTCGGCTTTTTGTAGAGTGATTCATACATGAATCCACTCTAAGTTAACTTGGAGCTAAATTCAGTTGCTTTTGATTTCGGTTGGTTTCTAGTCTCGTGGCTTACTCTTGGGCCTTCTTACAACGAGATCTTTTATTTGCGTTTACTTGTTGATTGGGTTCATTTTTACTCGCTTTATCATATCCCTCGATTGACAAGTGCATCCCCCACCCCTTTGATTTTAATGTGTATTATTTACTTGCCATTAGTTAGACAAATAACCAATTAAAACAAAACAAAAAAGAATAAAAGTAACCACTTTCAAAAATGAACAAAAAATAATAAGAGTTCGATCCAACGTCGAGTCACTTTTCATTTCAAACCATTTCCACTAAGCATCCATATGATTTCACATTTAAATCATTTTCAAAGTCCTAAAACCATTTCAAACCTTTTCATAACCATCAATAAACAAACCTCGATCAACATCTAGTACATTTTCTCAAACAAACCTTTTCAAAGCACTTGTAAATATTCAAACCTTTTTCATAATTAAAATTCGAAGTAAAAGATTACCTCGGTGAAAGGTCCAGACGTAGTTTCGAGTATTATACCCAAGTATTAAAATCTTGCAAGTCATAAGTACTCGTCTCTCAACCCAAAAATACATCCAACCAATCAAACTCTTTTTTCTGGCTGTCGTATGATCTTCAAACCTTTTTCAAAATGAAAGACATTTTGTCTCAAGATTATGTTACGCAATGCTTTATCCATAACTATTGATTTGAGATAAGTGACGTTTTCCCGTGAATGTTGATATCTAGAAATCCATTCAATGTGATGAAAACGCCCACTCTTCACCTGTTTTGGGTAAAAAAATGTTTTTCGTCAATTGATACAAAGTAGCTTTTGCTAAAACAAAGAAACATTTTTTTACCCAGAACTACGTAAGTTTTGAGTTCTCTATTACACCCAGAGATACGTAGGAGCGAGGTTCAAAGTCTCGTCAAGCACCCTAATAAAAATTAAACATTCTTGTCCTCTTCTTTTCCCTTTCAATAACTAACACTATTACACACAACTAACCAAATGATTCCCGTTGAGTACAACGGACAAGAGGGGTGTTAATACTTTCCTCTTGCGTAATCGACTCCCGAATCCTATTTTGGTTGCGACGAACAATATCCTTTTTGTTTTTCTATAGGTTTTATTGATATTTTCCTTTTCTCTCTTTGGGAATAAATAAAATTTGGTGACGACTCTGTTCAGTCTATCCCGCGAGTGTGCGATTGCGCTTCACGAGTGTCGTGTTCTCATTTTTTTAGGTGCGACGGATGGAGACTTTGATGGGGATGACAAATTCCTAAGTGGGTCAAGATTATTTAGGTTATTGTGAGTGCTTATGTTTGTTTACTTGTATGGCTTTCCTTATCTTATGCTTTTGTTATTTCTTATTATTATATAATATGTTATTGGCTTCCTTGGATCGTTGGTACTTGGATAATCTGATTGCAAACCTTATGAGAAAGACTCTATACCCGAGTCTAAAGTGAAAACATGAGATAGGACGAGGTTGCATAATATGTGTCTACGAGATACATTTCTCATTGGGACGATACCAGAACCTCACTTAGAGTAGATCCTTTTGAGAATGTTGACGTCCAGAAAGTAAATTATCATATGCTTCAACATTTTCATTAGGGTTCATGACTCTAAGGACCATTTTTAGAACCTTAACCCTTTGGCCAATTGATCGGTCACCAATTCTACTAGTTTTCTGACACTCATTTGGCATTAATTCACGAAGTCGATAACACTTTGTTTTACCTTTTTATTATTTTGTCAAGTAAATTGTATGTTCACATTTCCATTCGCGCTTGGTTATTATCTTTGGTTTTTGTCAATGTACTTCATTTTATAATTTCTTTTGGTAGTTTTGTTGGTTTTGAGGTGCAAGCAAGAATGCCCAAAGACTCGCCAAGGGAATCGGGCGTTCCGGGCTCACGGGGAAGAAGTTTTGAAGATACTGTGACCCTGACATGGCCACCAGTGTCACCTGACACGGCCCGTGTCAGGGGAAGGATAAAAGAGGAGGTTTTGGAAGAAAACAGCAGGCTGACACGGGTGCCCGTGTCAGCAGGTCTAACACTGGCATGGTGGAAACAAGAAACAGTAAGCCAACACGGCCGTCCATGTTGCCTGACACGGCCCGTGTTGGCTTGGACGCCTCATCTTCTAATTTTATTTGCTTTTTAGAATTGCTGACCTCGGAGGGCATGTTGGGTACTTGCTACATCGATTAATTGATCAGTGACTATTTAGAGGACTTTTTGAGGAAAAGAAAAGGGACTTTTTTTGCACGCGAAAGATTGGTACGATTGAGATTGGTACGATCAAGAGTTTCGGAGAACGGAGGTCCATCAAGAGCGAACGCGATTGAAGATCAACGGGATCACCATTTCTTGTAACGTATAATTTGAATATTATATTTTCTTTGAACAATATGAGCGGATAAACCCCCGAATTCCAGGGGGTGTCTCTGATTTGATCATGTAATGACTTTGAATTTTTAATTCCCTCAATGTTATGTTTATTATTCAATTTAACTGTGCAATATTGTTAATGCTTTCGTTATCAGAAAAATAAGGACTATTATATGGTTAACAATTTGCGGGATTGTAATTGTTAGGGTTTTTGCACAATTAAACTATAGTAGATATCACTTGGGACTAGGGATACCCTATGGTTACTGATTATATCTTGTTATTTCAAAAAGCTTGGTTTCTTCATATTTCCCTAAGGACTTATGGATTAGAATGAATGACCAAAGGTTTCCCTCTAAGGTTTTAGGAGGAAACAATTTTAAGATCCGGTAATTGAATATTTGAACTGGTTGATGAGAGTTACATTCAAGGTCATTGCAGGAAATAATCATACACCGTATCTTGGCATAATTTTCATATTTTTGTAAAAGTTATGTTTTGCATTCTGCTTAAGTCAATATTAGTGCGGATTATTCCAAACCTTAAAACTCATGTTTTGTTTAATTGAACCACACGATTTAAACTAATATTATTGTGCAGTCCTCGAGATCGATATTCGGGAAATGTCCATATTATTACTACATTGAAAAAATAATACACTTGATGTTTTACCGATCATGTTTTTGGCGCCGTTGCCAGGGACTACTAAATATAAAGTTTAAATTTAGTTCAATTGAAATTTTGTTGCTTTGCAACTAAAATTTATTCTCTATTCTTTTAGTTATTTATTTCGATCATTATCAACTAATTTGTGTCTAATATTTATATGCGAGGTAAGGCCTCAGTTGATTTTCCTTTTGGCGTAGAAATCAAAAGAACTTTGCGTGCAAGACTCAAACAAGCTAAATTAGCAAGATTGGAATCAGAAGAAGAACAACTTTCCATTCATTCAGGTTTAGATTCAAGTTCGGAGAGAGAGATATAAATAATGGGGGAGAACCCACCACCACCAGAAAGATTGTTGGGTGACTACGGAGGCGCAAATGCACCAACCAGAAGATTCACAATTGTCAACCAACCGGTGAATGTGGCTAATTTTTCAGCTACATCCAAGTACTATTAATTAACTTGAAATAAAGCATTTCACTGGAAAGGTAAATGAAGATGCAAACAAGCATTTGCAGAGATTTGTAACCATGAGCAACACTCTAAAAATTGATGGTCACACGGAGGAAGCAAAGAAGTTAAGAATGTTCTCGTTCACCTTGGCGGAAGAAGTTGTAGAATGGTTCTATTCTCTCCCAGACGGTAGTATTACATCATGGGAAGAGATGGAAAAGGCTTTCCTAAATGAGTATTTTCCAGCAACAGCGTTTATGAGAAAAAGATATGAAACACTGAACTTTAAGCCGAAAGAAGGTGAATCTTTGTGAGATGCCTACAAGAGGTTCAAAAGGGTCCTGGTAGCTTGCCCAACTCATAATATGGATCCAACAGAACAAATGCAGATGTTTGTAAATGGTCTCAAAATAAAGACCAAACGGTTGATTGATACTGCAGTCGGTGGCTCAACTAATTTCTCAACAGCCACTGGTATCAAAAAGATCATTGAAGCAATTGCTGCTAGTGAGCACTTAGAGTTGTACGACAGATGTATAAGTAAACATGAAGGAGTTATCGATCTGAAGCTAGAAACTAATAGAGTCCATATAGAAGATACTATCGCTACCGAAGTCGGAAAAAAGATGAAAGCGATGAATATAGGTACCCAACAGGTAGCTCAAGTCCAACCTGCTCCTCTCGTCTGTTGTGAGATTTGTAATGGACCGCACCAAATAGTGTATTGTTTTGCAACTCCTCAACAAGTTGAGGAAATAAAAATTTTGGAGCAGAATAATCCCTATTCCAACATATACAATCCTAGTTGGAAGAATCATCCTAACGTCTCATGGAAAGATCAGAAAGGGAACATTCCTCAATAAGATCAAGGTCAATATCAAACTCAATATCAACAACAGCAGCAACAACAAGCCCCTAAGAAAGCAGATTGGGAGATTGCCATTGAAATAATGGCAGCTCATAATGTTCAATTCCAAGAAGAAACTAGAAACAATCAGAAAAACACTACCGCTTCCATAAAAATTCTTGAAGTTCATATGGGTCAGATAGCACAACAATTAGCCTCGAGTTCTCAAGCACAAGGTGCTCTACCAAGTGCAACTCTGACAAATCCTAGAGAGCATAACAATATTAGTCTTGTGACAACGAGAAGTGGTAAATCTCATGAAGGCCTTGAGGAGAAAGCTGAAGATGAAGATCAATTGCTTAAAGTAGATCTTAAGATCAAGGAAAATGAAGTTGTGAGTGAAAAATTGGTTGCACCTAATCAAGTGGTGAAATAAAAAGTCATTGAACCAAAACCGGTCATTAAGCTCCCCTTTCCCACCAGAAACAAGAAAAAGGGGCAACATGAGAAAAACTTTGAGAAATTCCTAGAGTTGTTCAAGAAGCTAGAAATCAACATTCCGCTTTTGTAAGCACTTGAACAAATGCCTACATGTGCCAAGTTCATGAAGGACATTATTTATAAGAGGTGAACCATTGACACCAACCCGATTATTCTAACCGAAACTAGTAGTTCTATTTTGCAGGGTATGAAAATTTCAATGAAGAAGAAGGATTGAGGAGCTGTCACTTATCCCTTGCACCATCAGAGATAGGTCATTTAAAAAAGCTCTTATTGATTTAGGAGCCAGCGTGAGTCTCATGCCGTTATCCATTTACAAGAAATTGGGTATAGGGGTTGTGCAAGATACCAGGATGACACTTCAATTTTCAGATCATTAGGTTAAGAACCCTTATGGGATAGTTGAAGATATTCTAGTGAAGATTGACAAGTTTGTATTCCTGGTGGATATCATGATTCAAGAAATGCCTGAGGATGAAGAGATTCCTCTCATTCTTGGGAGACCCTTTTTAGAGACTAGAAGATGTTTGATCAACATAGACGAAGTTACTATGACTTTGAAGGTTTATGATGAGGAATTAAAAATTGATGTTTGAAACACCATGAAATACAAAGATGATATTGGCATTAGTCATACCATAGAGGTTCTAGATCAAGTGATTGCTTATGATAGTCCTTTGAATACACTGCAGTTACCTTTGGAAAGAGTCTTGAACTTGTCCATTTTTTACGGTGATAAAGAAGTGGGCCGCAGAGAATTATAAGTGCTAGCGATGATGAATGCATAAACCCCTTGGAAAGGATCTCGACCACACCGGTGGGAAGATTTACGACTACCTCAATCATGTGTAGAGAATAAAGAATCCAAGAAGGGGACGGAGTTGAAACAACTTCCCAAGAATCTTAAATATGTCTTCCTCGATTCTGAAGGTCAATGTCCGACTATAATAAATTCGAGCCTCAAGAGTATCCAAGAAGAGAAACTCATCCAAGTCCTAAAAGAATACAAGAATGCTATCGGATGAAAAATTGAGGATTTGACAAGTATTAGACCTACAGTGTGCATGCATAAAATTCTCATGGAAGACGATCACAAACCTATGGTCCAGCCCCAAAAGAGACTTAACCCATGAATGAAAGAAGTGGTTCAGAAAGAAGTGGTGAAGTTGTTAGACGCTGGTCTTATGTACCCTATATCTGACATCTCTTGGGTGAGTTTGGTGCATGTGGTCCCCAAAAAGGGGGGCACCACTGTCATTAGAAACAAGAAGAATGAGCTAATCTTTACAAGGACAGTTACAGGTTGGCGAGTGTGTATTGACTACAGGAGGTTAAACATTGCGACCAGGAAAGACCACTTCCATTTGCCATTCATTAATCAAATGTTGGAAAGGCTAGTTGGTCATGATTACTATTGTTTTCTAGATGGATACCCCGGGTATAATTAGATTTTTGTTGCTCCAGAAGACCAAGAGAAAACGACATTCACATGCCCTTATGGTGTATTTGCTTACTGTAGCGGGGTTTTCGTTACCTTTAGGTTTATTGTCTAAACCAAAAGTCAACATACAATTCGAGTCGCACTTTTATTTGTCCAAAGGAAAGGCTAAAAAGCGAACAAAATCCAAGTAAAAAGTGTTTCAAATCAAAAACTAATAAAAATCTTAGAGATCTAGGTAAGGGGGTTGGTTATGAAATGGGAAGGTTTTACGCACCCAAAACATCCTTAGTACTCTAAGGGAACCCTTTTTGAAAATATGTGTTGTAGGTTGGTATTTGTGAAAAGATTTGTGCAAAAGATTGGAGGGATGAGGAGAGAATAGATTATATTTACAAATTTTGTTGTTTGAATGGATGAACCCATTGCCTACGTACCATCACAAAGGAGGATCAAAACCTCGTAGTTCGGGGTAAAAATCTCAAAGATTGGTGAATTGATTTTAATCAAAAGCCTTAAGGTCTTTTGTTATCAAAGGGAGAAAACTCAACCAAAACCAACAATCCACCATGTGAGGAAGGCTTCAACATGCTAGTGAGGGATCAACCCTATAATAAGCATGGAAGGCTTATAATCCAACATTAAGGATGAGGTGAGATTTACATCAACCACTATGATAACTCAAACATATGACTAATGTTTTGAAAAGGTTTTAACAAAGTGGCCATTGGAACAACAAAACAACTTGAAATGGGTTATATTTACAAGTTAGATTTATTTACAAAATGAGGTCAAAGTTGGATTAAAGTTTATTTACAATGAGTGTTTATGAAAAGAGTTTTGAAAAGTCAAAGGCTTGAGGCCTAGGTTTCTAATTTGAAATAAAGTCAAAGTTTTGAAATTTATTTTTGGCTTGGTTAGAGTTGGGAGAAGAGAGAAGGGCTATTACTAAAGCATACAAAGATAAAAGGGGAGAGATAACCCTTGGAGTTCCTTTTCTTGGAGTCATGGAGATGACTAAAGATACTCATTTCCTTTGGATTTAGCACACAAACAAGCAATCAATAATTTGAATTCAAGCTCCTAGGATCTCCATTTGGCTTGGCTCTTAACTTGGCTACTCATGACAATGGTCCTCTTTTCAAAAATTTGAGTTGGGATCCCTATCACACAAAAGCAAACATCAAAAAGCTCACAACACAATAAAGGGAATGGACAAAGAATAAGTTTGAGGAGAAGTCCTTTGAAGTCAACTTTGAATTTTAGCATTCTAAAGGCATGAGGCCTAGTTTCTCTTCAACAAATTTTGCATTCTAAAGGCATGAGGCCTAGTTGCTCTTGAACTTCTTTAAGCATGGGTAAGTCCTAATTCTAAGTCCTTTCTCCTTTTTGCATTTTGGTTCACATCAAAACAAACACAAACAACACAAAATAGTAATATATTTATATATAATAATGGGCTCAAATGAGCAAAAGAAAAATGGCATAAACATAAAATATATGCTCAAGTGAGCAAAGATGAAAATCAAAATGAATAATGAGCAAGAAATAAATGACATTAAAAGTAAATGGTAAGAAATTAAAAGCTCAAATTAAAGTTAGTAGTTAGTGGAGTTATGTTAGCTTGTCATAAGACAATGTAGCATTATGTTAAGCAATCGTAAGTGGACTAATGTAGTAGTCACACCTATATGAGGCCGGTCAATAAGAATATAGGCAAAGAACACAAGTTAGAAGTCATGACTAGTAAGCCAAGCTCCATAAACTTGTCATGCCAAACAAAAGGGGGAGGGCCTTGTATCGACTTTTGGTTATTTGCTTGACCAAGAAGTAACCTATCTTTGACACAAAATAACTCACTTGATCATGGATCAAGTTGAATTTGGTTTGGATCAAAGAAGATTGAACTTTTATTTGTCAAGACCAACCTCAAGACTTTAACTCATTGGCCATTGATTGAAAGAAAGGGATGAAGATGAAAGGGAGGGGGTAAGAAGTCAACAAACAATCTCAATTGATCAAGGGATAACCCATCCTTGATCAAATTCATTCATCTTTCTAGGTGATGATCCTTAAGGATTTTCAAACCACAAGATCCAATGAATTTGATCAAAGTTGAATCAATTCAACCTCAATCGACACCAAACAGAAGAGAAATGAAGATAACAAGTCAAGGAGTCAATACTATTTTTTTGGTATTTTTTGAATTAAACGAAAATACAAATAAAAAATAATCAAAACAATGGAATCTCAAATTCAATTCAAAGCAACTTCAAAAAGTCCAATTAAATTCTCATAGGTTCAACATAGCCAAACAAACTTTGACTAATTTTCTCACAAATTTTTGAAATCAGAAAGTAATAAAAATCAATTAAAAAATAACCAAAAATAACATAATATGAATTAAAATCTCAAATAATCTCAAAACAAACAAAAATTATTGAGACTATTTTTCATTGACTTATCATGATCCATAGATGCTATGAAAATATTTTTGTATTTATTAAAAGTCAGAAAGTATTTTAAAATGAATTAAAAATAATAAAAACTAAGTAATTCATAAAAAATATCAAATGAAGTCACAAAAATAATTAAAAATCATAATATGAAACTAGATAATTCAAGAAAAGTTTTGGAGTTGGTCTCATATTTTTCTGACTTCAAATGAACTTTTAATGAATTAATGAAAATGAAATGAATTAAAAGAAAATAAATGAAAAATGAAAATAAGCGAAAAAGCCTGAGCCACATGATGCAATTCATTAATTGATGTGGCACTTGTGGATGGTTCAGATCTGATGACACACACTGCACTTGAGTCAACCGCGCCACATGGAGAATTAAATGAGGTATTTAAAATAAATGAACAAGATTAGATCGTGGAAGTAAGATCCAACGGCCAGGAGCAAGCACATGTGGTGGTGGTGGTGGTGGAAACCACCGTCTTCTCCGGCGAAGCAACAAATTTCGGCCAAAAGTTGCAGAGAAATGAAACTTAATGAAAATGAAAAACAAGGCCATGGAAATAAAGCTCTTGTGATGTAGATTATCATTGTACCATTGGATGTCCTTCACTCTTCCTATATTAAGAGAAATATGAAGGAGAAAATCATGGTGTCCACACGGATTGCTCATGAAATGGAAAATTGAATGCATCAACATCTTGCATCAAGTATGAGGACTTTAGAGAACCACAGAAACACAAGCAAACTACATTGAATTAGGAGTTTCAGATCCAAAAAGTTTGAATGGATACCTTCAAATTGACGAACTTCTGGCCACAAATTCTCCAAGATCCATGCTCCTCTTTGATCCTTGAGTGTAATGGAAGTGATTGGCTAAGGAATCTGGCTTTAAAACCAGCTAATGATGCTGAATTTTAAGCTCGAAAATCTGGAGAGAGAAAATTGAGTGATTCCTTTGGTGAGGGTTATGGTATCAATTATGTAGCACTTGGGATCTCCAAAAGGTTGTGGAATGAAGCTCATGAGGGTGTTATTTATAGCTGAATGTGGCTGATCACACACTTCTCTCATGTGCATGGAATTTGAATTCTTGGATGCATGGGCCTTTGTGGACGTGTGAAAGGCCCAATGATGGCTGAAGCAACTTGCTGAGTTCACATGAAAGGCATTTGTACGTGCACATGAAGTGGGAAATGCTTGTCTACCAAGTTATAACATAAGAATACTAAAATGCACATAAATGAAAAGAATTTCAAAACTCCCAAATGGTAGACCCCAAGGACTATTGTGAGTAATGGTTGGAAAGCTCTTAAAATAAGGAAAAAAATTCATGTTGGAAAAAAATCATTTGGCATGTGCAAATTGATCAAAATTGTCTGGGAAAATTCAAGTACAAAACATGTTCAAATCATTTTGAAAAAGTTCACCAAAAGTAAGCTCATTCAAGCCCTTCAGTTTTCATGATACAGACTTTAAATGAAAACATCTCCAACATCAAAGTTGTATATATTTTCAAGATGGTAAATCTAGACCCAAATTTTGAATCATTTAGATTTTCTATGACAAAGTTATGGGCATTTGAAGTTGGGTACTTTTTCAAATTCAATGAATTAGGTGCAAGATGACCTATAATGTTTTGCATTATCACATGTATTTTATTTAGGATTATGAAATTTTGTCCAACATAACATTTTAATTATACATCTCAATATTTCCAATGCCTTCTATATCACCTTAAAATCATAAAAATTAAGGATGTTATGCCTTTGGCAAGTTGACCCAAAATTAGGGTGTCAGTCAAAATGACCTATAATGTTTTGAAATGAATGATGACCTTCCAAGTTTCAAATGGATTTTTGATTAACATGAAAGTTGTTAATATGGTTCTTAGGAACATTTTTTATTTAGGGGTCATCTTCATTTGACAAAAACATCAAAAATTATATCTCATTGAACCTCAGCTTAGTCAAATGACTTGACTGGTTAACTTTTCAAGGCCAAACTTCCAATCTTGATGAATAAATGATTGAGGGGCCTCAAATAGGCTCATATATGCATAAATCGATAAATGAAAGAACTTCCCTTGATTAAATTTGATCAAAGGTTGAGATTGCTTCATGGGCAAGGCACAGTCAAAGCACAGTGAAATTAGGGTTTCCTTGGGAAACAATCTTCAAGCCCTTTGGGTTATCTTGATCAAATTGGAAAATTAAGATACTTGGGAGATATATATGATGATTAGGAGCTTTGTGGACCATTGTCATGCTTTTTCTCATCTTCATCTAGCCATTGCATTGGGCTTAGGAGCCTCATAGGAGCATTGTGAAGCACATGATCCTTTAAGCTTCAAAACAAAAAGAGTTAGTGACATATTTTTATGCTTTTGCATAGTAATCAAATAAGAAAAGCAATAATATACAATACAAGCATGCTTGGTGATCTCAAAACACTCAAACAATTCCCAACCATAGGGTTAAGGAGCCAAACATGCTATGATCCTTGAGGCAATGCACTTGTGAAATAACATGATGCTATGAGGGATATTAGGTTCAAAATTAGGGTCTTACACTTATAAAAGAATGCCATTCGGGTTGTGCAATGCTCCAACCACCTTCTAGCGTTGCATGACTTCTATCTTTGCTGACATGTTTGAAAAGCATATGGAAGTGTTCATGAATGACTTTTCGGTCTTTGGATCTTCATTTGATAACTGTTTAACTAACCTTTCTCTTGTTTTAGACAGGTGCCAGCAAACAAATTTGATTATGAACTGGGAGAAGTGTCATTTCATGGTGCGAGAAGGAATAGTTTTGGGTCATAAAATTTCCTACAAGGGAATTTGAGTTGACTAAGCAAAAGTGGAGGTGATATCTAAACTTCTGCCTCCGGTTAACGAAAAAGGTATTAGGAGTTTCTTAGGACATGCAGGTTTATACCGTAGGTTCATAAGAGATTTCTCTAAAATAGACAAACCGCTTACCACTCTATTGGTTAAGGATAAGGCTTTTGTGTTCGATGAAGAATGTACCACAACTTCTGAGATATTGAAAAACAAATTAGTATCGGCACCAATTGTAATTGCCCCAGATTGGTTTCTCCTGTTTGAGATCACGTGCGATACAAGTGATATTGATGTAGGGACAGTTCTAGGACAAAAGAGAGAGAAGTTGTTACATGTTATTTATTATGCTAGTCATGTACTAAACCCTGCGTAGATGGACTATGCAACTATTGATAATGAGTTGTTAGTAGTGGTTTATGCATTTGATAAATTCCGGTAGTACCTGTTAGGATCAAAGGTTGTTGTTTATATTGACCACGCTACTTTGAAATATTTATTTTCTAAACAACATTCTAAGTCGAGGCTTTTGATATAGATCTTGCTCCTCCAAGAATTTGATGTGGAAATTAGGGACAAAAGGGGATGTGAAAACACTGTTGCCGATCATTTGTCTTGAATGTCGCCAATTGAAGAAACGGAAGACAAGAGACCAATAAAGGATGAGTTTGCTTATGAACACATCCTAGCTGTCATTGGTATCCCTTGGTTCGTAGACTACGTGAATTATCTAGTAGGTAGTGTAATCCCTAATGATTTTGATTCTAACAAGAAGAAAAAGTTTTTACATAATTGCATGTTCTACTTGTGGGATGACCCATTCCTGTACAAGAGAGGAGTAGATGGACTAATCAGAAGATGTGTCTTGGAGGAGGAACAAAGGGATGTGCTCAGAGCTTGTCATGACTCAGATTATGAAGGACACGTTGGGGGTGACAAAACAGCAGCTAAAGTCCTTCAGTCTGGTCTATATTGGCCTACACTGTTCAAAGATGCCTAAGACATAATCAAGGAGTGCGACAGATGTCAAATAACATGCAATATTTCTAAGAGGAATCAAATGTCGCAGAACACCATGTTGGAAGTCGAATTGTTTGATGTGTGTGGAATAGACTTCATGGGACCGTTTCCACCCTCATTTGGAAAGAATTACATCTTGGTAGCAATGGACTATGTGTCAAAGTGGGTGGAAGCGGTGGCATTGCCCACTAATGATTCCAGAGTTGTAGTGACTTTTCTGAAGAACAATATTTTCTCGATATTTGGGGTGCTGAGAGCACTTATCAGTGATGAAGGTACTCATTTCTTAAACAATCTGATGGAAAATCTGCTGAAGAAGTACAATGTTAAACACAAGATCGCCACCCCGTATCACCCACAAACGAGTGGTTAGGTCAAAGTGTCTAACAGGCAGATAAAGTAAATTCTGGAAAAGACTATCTGCGCGTCTCGAAAAAACTAGGCAATGAAGCTAGAATATGCACTATGGGCATATAGAACGGCACTCAAAACTCCTATAGGTATGTCCCTCTATCAGTTAGTTTATGGTAAAGCTTGTCACTTTCCAGTCGAGTTGGAGCACAAAACATTTTGGGCTTCCAAATTCTTAAATTATGATCTTGCCAAAGCTAGTGAATCCCGAATTCTTCAACTCCACGAGCTAGAAGAACTTAGGAATCAAGCTTATGAGAATGCCAAACTTTATAAGGAGCAGACAAAAAAAATGGCATGATCAGAAGATCCTGAGAAATGAGTTTGTGGAAGAATAGTTGGGGCTCTTGTTTAATTCCAAGTTAAAACTTTTTCCGGGAAAGTTGAAATCCAGATGGTCCAGTCCGTTTTTTATTCACCGAGTATTTCCCCATGGAGCAATAGAACTTAAAAATAAAAGTAACGGGGACACATTTAAAGTGAATGGACAAATATTGAAACCTTATTACAAAGGGCAAGAGAGTGGGTTGATAGACAATGTTCATCTCAGAGGATAAGATGGACGACCTTCGAGCCATGTGGCGTTAAATGAAACACTTCGTGGGAGGCAACCCACGCTGTTTAATTCTAACAATTTCCGTTGTTTTGGTGTGCTTCATTTTTTTGTAGGTTCACGCAGTGATCACATAGGACAGAAGGAGAGGTTTGAACTCAACCAGGAGAATTTAGTGTCCTGACAGGGTCCTGACACGGGTGCCCGTGTCAGCTGACACGACATGTGACAGGGTATGCCCAAAAGAAGAAGAATGAAGTTTCCAGTAGGCTGACACGGTCTCCAGTGTCAGTTAACATGGCCCATGTCAGCCCTACTGATACAATGGGTTGGAAAAATAGAGTCCTAACACGGCTGCCCGTGTCACGGGACATGGCCCGTGTCAGGTAGAGCATGGTTAGAATTTTTGGTGTTTAAGCTTCCCTTTGTATGGCCCCCACTCGAATTTTTCACCAATAACCACCATATTAACTCATCATTACTCCTAATAATCAGATTTTTCTACTTTTCTCTCTCTATCTCACTTAACCCTCCTTCTTCCTCCTTTTGCTCTCACAAAACTCCATAGCCTCCATTATTAAAGCTCATTCCTTTATCACCATAAACCTTCCAAATCGCCTACTCCCTTCACAAAAGCTACTCCATTTTCCGTCCTCTATAAGTACACGGTAATCGTTTCTCCTAACTCCATACTTTATTTTTGCTCAAAATTTTTGCAGGGACCAAATATGCCGCCAAGACGAATTGCTAAGGGAAAGCAAGTGGAGGCTAAGCCGTCAAGGCCTCGAAAGAGGACCATTCGCCATCCAAATTCTCACGACATCATCTTCGACAACTCAGAGCATGAGAGATGTTATTCGTCTCATGTCAAGTGTAAGATCACGCCAACGAGGTATTTATGCTCTGACACTATAGCTCAATTGGGTATGTCTGAAGAATTGAATAGAATGTTTCATGTGCTAGGCATGTTAGAATTTGTGCACTGTAAGGCGCCTACTTTTGAGTGCATAACTTTGGAATTTTTGATTACTATTGAGTTTAAGCTGAAGTTTGAGTGGACAGGTACCACGTGTACTATGGTGGCACTATGTATTTCAGGTTGTATAACGTTGACCATGAGTTGACGGTTGAGCAGCTAGGTGACATCTTCCGCTTACCCCTATATGGTCTTGGAGCTGTTCTGGATAGTTTTGATGCTAAAACTTTCTGGTTATCCATCACTCTTCAGACCGATTATATGGCGAAGGGTGCTAAGGCATCTGGGATTCAGAACCCCTGTTTCCGTTACACTTAGAAGGTACTGGCTTTCACATTCTTTGATAGGGGTGATAGTACCAGGGTGGCTACCCAGAGGGAGCTGTTCTTTCTGTTTGCCATGGCAAACAAAGTTGCTGTCAGTGTTGCAGCATTTGTAGCTGACTACCTCGGTAGAGTTGGCAGAGCTGCTCAGGTAGGAATCTCCATTGGGGGTATAATCACATAGATAGCCCACCATTTTGGATACAACCCTGTTGCCCTGAATGAGACACCAGTGTCAGGCAAGAATAAGCTGAACATGAATGCTCTAGTTCAGCAAGGTATGATCTCTCAAATCTCATATTATTATGCTTTGATGAGTTCTAACTAGTTTATCATGGCACTTCCTGACCCTGCGAGGATAAGCATTTCTGACACTGCTAACTGGTTATATGAGAGTGTCGTCCACGATGATATGGATGAGTACAATGCTGACACTTTTATTGCAAGTGACCAGCACAAGGAAATGCACAGGAGCAAGAGCAGTTTGTCCCTCCACAAGAGGACACCACATATACAAGTGTAGGGTCGTCATCTATGACACCATACCGATGGTTGTGGATACAGACTGAGATCGGTGATCTCCGAGCAGAGCAGGAACGCCAAGGAGTAGAGCAAGCTCGTCAAGGAACGATAATGGATGAGATGCATGCGCTAATGTAACAATTAATGTTGTAATTTCCTCCGCCGCAATGATGCTTTGTGAGTTCCTCGTGCCGGATGAATGATGAGGCTTGTAGCTAGTGGATGAAAGACATACCCCATACTTGCTCTCCAGAAACCCCTGAAAGTTGGTACTACTTAAGTAAATGATCGGACGCGACTTTCCGTCACTGGACTGACACAGGAATGCTTTTCTCCCGAAACAAAGACGAAGCTACATCACACTAGAGGTATCTTGGAACCTGTAAGCTATACCAAACATGGTGAGGATCTTAAAAATCTAAACACTTATCATCATGAGAGCTTTTCAGGTATGTCTTTGTCACTATCAGTTTGCGTAAGTAGATATTGGAATTGCAAGACACACATATACACACTGAGGCACTTCTTTGTTTTAATCCCGAGCCTTTCCATCCAACCATTCAATATTAACCTTCGTTTACCCAATTCGAGCCATATTCCCCTTTTGTTTGTTATGAACCGCTGTAAATAACCGTAAGGCCAAACACTCCCTTACCTTGCTCAGATAAGTGTTGTAGATTGTTGATTTGTGAAAAAAAAATCTAAGTTTGGGGTTGGGACACCGATAAGAACTAGATAAGTGCAGATGAGATGAAAAGAAAATAAAAGAAGAAATAGAATTGTTGTGAAACTTCAAGAAAAAAAGAAAGAAAGAAAATGAGAAGTAGAATAAAGAATTTATCTAGAGGAGATTTAGTTTGGCAAAAAGTATGCTCAAAGAAATACGTGAATAAAAAAACTAATGAATCCTAACAAGAACGGTGTCCAAAAATCTCTAAGGTGAACGATTGAACATAATGATGAGGATGACAACACGGACTCTGAGCCTAAACCACTAGTTTCCCCCTTTTGTTTGTTTTTCCCACCTTGTGCCTAAGCCCCGTTACAACCTTAAAATCCCTCGAATAGTGTGTGTGGTGTGTATTTGAAATGAAGATAGATGTTATTCAAACTTATGAGTTGACTTTGCATGCTCTGACTTTTGAGTGTAAACACTTTAACCCGAAGAGATTTGGTGAGAGTGAGAAAAGCTACAGGTGAAGAGGTGCTTCGATGTGAAAGTATGGCGGAACATCGAAAGTCGCGGAAGAATAAAATAGTGAACAAAAAGTGAAAACGGATTCGTGAAAGATCACGACAGTATTGCAGCAAGTGAATTGGAAGAATTTGGGGGTGACCGTCTTGTTCTCCCGAGCATCACTTGAGGACAAGCAATGAGATAAGTTTGGGCTTGTGATCGGTCACCAATTCTACTAGTTTTCTGACACTCATTCAACATTAATTCACGAAGTCGATAACACTTTGTTTTACCTTTTTATTATTTTGCCAAGTAAATTGTATGTTCGCATTTCCATTCACGTTTGGTTATTATCTTTGATTTTTGTCGATGTACTTCACATTATACTTTCTTTTGTAGTTCTATTGGTTTTCATGTGCAAGCAAGAATGCCCAAAGACTCACCAAGGGAATAGGGCATTTCGGGCTCACGGGGAAGAAGTTTTGAAGATATTATGGCCTTGACACGGCCACCCGTGTGTCGCAACTTAAAAAATACAGTGTGCGAAAAAACAACCGGCGAAAGAAAATGACAGAAGAGTCGCCACCGTGCGTTATTCATCCCAAAGGAGGGAAAGGAAACGCTCGAAGTAAACCTGAAAAAGGAAAGGACAAGACGGGGTCTCGCAACCAAATCTTGGGTTCGGGAGTCGGTTATGCGAAGGGAATGTATTAGCACCCCTACGCATCCGTAGTACTCTACGGGATCCACTTTTGTAGTTCTTGTCTAAAGGGTGCGGGTTTACCTAATGTGTTTATTTACTAAAAACTAAAAAAGGGTTAGGGGAAAATGACTCGCGCGGATGTCGCATCCACTGCATACGTATCTCATCTGAATATGAGAATCAGAGTCTTCGTAGCTCGGCTGACCTATGGGTTGGGGGGGGGGGTGTGCTCGCTAAGACATCGCGTCTTATGCCTACGTATCTCATCTGGAATGAGAATCAGAGCAAACCGTAGTTCGGCTAACTACGGGGTTATGGATTATGTTTTGGGGTGAATGACGTTACTACGCAATCTACCGGATGCTCGACCTTTGGAGACTTACTCGCCTGTAGTAGAAGGAGTAAACGTGCGTTGAGGTGTTAGAGTTTGTTTGCGTTGAAGGAACGCGCATGCAAAAAGGAAGTCCTAGGCGAAGGAACAGTGCTACCTTAATTGGCACGCAGAGGGGAGACTATACGAAGCCTCGTGTCCTATGGGGAAACGATCACACCATACAAAACATGTATCTTACAGCAAAATGCCACCAAGGGGCTCAAACATTGCCTCCTATCGAGGTCTTCCAGCTAAGAAAGCGATAAAGTACAAGAGAGGGAAAAAAATTACCACACGGATAAAGATCCGAAGCTACAGAAATTAAAGGGATAAGCAACCCTGAAATCTCTCCAGCTAGACCATCAAAGAAAATCAGTCAATACGAGTAATCAGAATAAACCTCCAAATGGTATTCCTGCAAGAATGCGTGAGTTCTCACAGAAACTCGACAAAAAAGGGTTAGGCAAACAGGATGAAATCAAGAGACAACAATGCCATGGCAACACAAGACAGATGAGAACAAAACAGAACGAAAAGCGGATACTGTCACATTCGCGACTGCATCGCCTAGCGAAAGCTTAGCGAAGCTTCGCTGCGTGCTCGCCTAGCGAAGCGGCTAGCGAGCGCCTGCGGGTTTTGGATTTCTCATGGATAACAGTACGATTTTAAAGAATCCAAAACCCATGGCATTTATCTCAAAAACGAAATTACTAAACATTCAAGTCATTATTCATATATCCATACACAAATATAAACCCGTGGGCAAAACCTGACGTTACCTCATGCATTCATAGTATTCAGATTCGAGGCGTAGAGTAGTAGGAACAAAGGCATACCTGATGAGCGATCGATTGAACGTCGCGGCTGGATTTGCGAAGCTCTGTTAGGTTTGCGTGAGGCGGAGGCAAAAGAGCTTGTGAATCGGAGTGAACTTCTCAGAGCTTCCTGAAGGTTGCTGCAGAGTAATTCCTAGGTCTCCTTCTCTCAAGATCTTTCTCCAGTGAATCTCCCAGTGTCTCCAAGTGTGTGCAATCCTCTACTGAAACTCTCATAGTTATAGCTGATTTCCGTGGACTTGTGGGCTTAGAATGAGGGCAACTCAAGCCCAAAATCTCTCTGATATTTTCTGAAATGCGTGCCCTTCGCCTAGCGAAGGATCTGCTCGCCTAGCGAGCATGACAGTGCTATTCGTTAGGCGAAGCATCTGCTCGCCTAGCGAGCATGACAGCTCAGCAGCAGATTCTTGCTTCTTCAAGCTTGGCAATTTGCATGGTGAATGGGCCCCATTTGGGTCTGTTGGTAGTACCTCAAGTCTTTTCCTTATGTTGACTGACCGTCTAAGTAGAACCCACAAAGTGCCCTGGATGATGTTCGAGCTTCTTGGAGCTAATTCTGATTGACACGATGCAATATGGCATGAAATGCTAAATGACCTAAAAAGTGAATGCATGAATGAGGAGGGCAAATTTTGGGGTGTTACAGCTGCCCCCATTCAATCAACTGGAGACCCGAAAAGAAGATAGCGACGGCTTTCGCACTTTCTAGGTATCAAGGGATTGAATACAATAAAAGCCCAAAAATTTGCACTGAAGTGAAGTGAAGTAACAATGCCTTGAAAGAAGAATCCGTCTGGTACGATGAGAGTCAGTCTGAACACCGAAAAAGAATGTTAACTTGGATACCAAAATAAATGGTAACACAGAAATAACCATGGCCTGGATGCCGCTCATCAGTCTGAATACTGGAAATAACCTCGATCTGGACATCGGAAAACTGGCCTGAACGCCACTTCGGTCTGGATACCAGAAACTTGGCCTGAACACCACTTCGGTCTGGATACCGGAACACTGGCCTGAACGCCACTTCGGTCTGGATACCGGAACACTGGCCTGAATGCCACTTCGGTTTGGATACCGGAACACTTGCCTGAATGCCACTTCGGTCTGGATACCGGAAACTTGGCCTGAACGCCACTTCGGTCTGGATACCGGAACACTGGCCTGAACGCCACTTCGGTCTGGATACCGGAAAACTTCATGCCTGTCAGCATCGGCAGAAATAGGGAATGATAATAGAGGCGGCTTATGGGCCAAAGACACTCGCTGGGGATACCCAAGGTGAGTCATGAACAATCTTCAGTCTGAGTACTGGAAACAACTTCTGGCTTATCACTTGGGATACCGAGAATGTTTTATGCTTACATGCGTATGTTTGAATTTTTCAATGGCGTAATGCTCCATGAAAATGGAAATGCTACGCGATTTGGAAGAATGCAATGCAATATGATTCTACATGCAGGGATGCGAAATGCTGGGTAGAATGCCAAGCTGAGGCAAGGGGATCTGCTGGGGAAATGATTACCATCTTCTGTGCTCTGGCAAGGCTGTTGGAGATACACACCATCATGAACTCTGTGGGGAGAGAATGGCATTGGAAGCTTGCTGCTGAGGAAAGCTGCAATGGTTCTGGCGACCACGATCTGCGAGAGATGACTCAGCAGGGGAAGCAAACACTGATACGGTACCGAGGTTCTGCTTCAAGGAAAGAAACCATGGATCTGGCATTGGGATTATTGATCTGGCATCGAACTCTGAGGAGCAGCCACTTCTGTTGGGAAGATACAGTCTGGCACTGTCAACTCCGCTGGGGGTATATAGTCTGGCACTGTCAACTCTACTGGGGAGTGTATGTCCTGAAACAAACGCTTGGGGAAGTGCAGTGGTGAGAACCTGCTAAGGATTGAAGAATCCAACACTCTGATCAGCTCTGCAGGGGTAAGACACCGGATTCGTCTGTTGGCGACTTCACTGGGGAAGATATTCACGATCATCTGCAGGGGATTTTAAGGAAATGCCCCGAGGGTATCTGTTCTGAATAGACGATCCAAAGCACTTAAAATTTACAGCAATTTTAGATGTTTATTAGGCATGTACCTATAAAGCCCTTATGTGTCATGATGCAATGTTTATCAAAAATTCGAACGCCATTTTTGCAAACAAAACAGTAAAATGAAAATGAAAACAGAGATATACTGAATAACATGATTTTATTGATTGAATGGCCTCTGAATAGGCATTTACATCAGGAAGCAATCCCTAGAAAGAGGTAATCGCGCAAAAGATAAAAACAGAAATTAATCTAATGGCAATGTGAAATGGATTTCTATTGGGTTCCAATTCTGCTATGACTTACCCGTCTTCAAGATCCTCCAGATCATCAGCCTTCTGAAAAGGTGATTGGACTGTTTCCTACCTTTCGAAAATTTCCAGTCATCGGCATGAGATGAGATTCAGAACTAACTCAGAACGCAGTCATTCGCTTAATCCCTAACTTTTGCCTGGATCGCCCTTTTCGGGTTTTCAATCCACCGGGATACCCATTTTTGCCTAAGTTGCCTTTTCAGGTTTTCAACTTACCGGGCGTATGATCTTTTCATTTTTAATCCCTAATTTTTGCCCGAACCTTTTCATTTTCTTGGTTCGCCGGGATGCCCATTTTTGCCTGGACTACTCTTTTTACCGTCCAGCGGGTCTATTTTATGTGAAGTATTTTTTAACTGCGTCTGAGTTCACAGGGGAAGTGAAGTTTTCACCATCCATAGTTGCAAGCATTAAGGCCCCACCATCAAAAACCTTGGTGACAATATACGATCCATCATAGTTAGGAGTCCACTTGCCCCTGTGATCTGTCTGAGGAGGAAGGATCATTTTCAACACTAAATCTCCGACTTGGAAACAACGAGGACGCACTTTCTGATCAAAGGCTCTCTTCATCCGAATCTGATACAACTGCCCATGACAAATGGCTGCCATTCGCTTCTCTTTGATAAGACTCAACTCATTGAGCCTTGTCCGAATCCATTCAGCTTCGTCTAGCTTGACATCCAACAGGACTCTTAGAGAAGGAATCTCCACTTCAACAGGTAGGACTGCTTCCATACCATACACAAGGGAGTAAGGGGTTGCCCCGGTCGATGTACGTACTGAAGTGCGGTACCCATGCAAGGCAAAGGGTAGCATCTCATGCCAATCTCTGTACGTGACGATCATCTTCTGTACAATCTTTTTTATGTTCTTATTTGCCGCCTCAACAGCGCCGTTCATCTTAGGGCGGTAAGGGGAAGAATTGTGATGCTGAATGTTGAAGTTCTGACACAACTCCTTCATCATTTTGTTGTTGAGATTAGAACCATTATCAGTAATGATTCTTTCGGGAATCCCATAGCGACAAATGATTTCTTTCTTGATGAAACGGGCAACCACATGTCTGGTGACATTTGCGAATGACGCTGCTTCGACCCACTTGGTGAAATAGTCGATGGCAACAAGGATGAAGCGATGCCCATTGGAAGCAGTCAGCTCAATCTTTCCAATCATGTCAATACCCCACATAGCAAATGACCACGGCGAAGACATCACATTCAGAGGATTCGGCGGCACATGCACCTTATCAGCATAAATCTGGCATTTATGACACTTCCGAGCATATTCGAAGCAATCTGAATCCATGGTCATCCAATAGTAACCCGCTCTCAACAATTTCTTAGCCATTGCATGTTCTCCGGCGTGAGTACCGAAGGAACCTTCATGAACTTCCTGCATTAACATGTCCGCCTCGTATCTGTCCACGCATCTGAGCAAAACCATGTCGAAGTTCCTCTTATACAGCACATCGTCTTTGTTCAAGAAGAAACTACCTGCCAGTCTCCTCAAAGTCTTTCTGTCATTGTTGGATGCCCTTGCAGGGTACTCTTGATTCTTCAGAAAGCACTTGATATTGTGATACCAGGGCTTGTCATCAACTACCAGTTCAGCAGCAAACACACACGCGGCCCTGTCAAGGCGCATTACATCGATCCTGGGAGCATGGTTCCAACGAATTACCTTGATCATGGAGGATAGAGTAGCAAGCGCATCTGTCATCTGGTTCTCATCACGAGGTATATGATACAATTTTACTGTTGTGAAGAAAGTCAACAGTCTTCTCGTGTAATCTCTGTAGGGGACCAGAGTGGGCTGGAGAGTATTCCAATCACCATTCACTTGATTGATCACCAAAGCTGAATCTCCGAAGATGTCCAGAGTCTTGATTCTCAGATCAATGGCTTGCTCAATACCCAAGATGCAGGCCTCGTACTCAGCTTCATTATTTGTGCATTCAAAAGTTAAACGAGCGGTGAAGGGCATGTGGGCACCTTTCGGAGTAGTAATGACAGCGCCGATTCCACTACCTCTAGCATTGACAGCCCCATCAAACAACAAAGTCCACTTTTCGTTTGGATCAGGTCCCTCCTCAACAACTGGCTCTTCACAGTCTTTCATCTTGAGGAACATGATGTCTTCATCCGGAAAATCAAACTTCATCGGCTCATAATCATCAATCGGCTGCTGAGCAAGATAGTCTGACAGAATACTCCCTTTGATGGCTTTCTGGGATGTATACTGGATATCGTACTCTGTCAGTACCATTTGCCAACGAGCAACCCTTCCGGTGAGAGCTGGCTTCTCGAATATGTATTTCACTGGATCCATCTTAGAAATCAACAAGGTACTATGGTTCAACATATACTGCCTCAGTCGGCGAGCAGCCCAGGCCAAAGCACAACAAGTTTTCTCAAGCTGCGAATATTTGATTTCACAGTCGGTAAACTTTTTGCTAAGGTAGTATATGGCATGCTCTTTTCGACCAGACTCGTCATGCTGTCCCAATACACACCCCATCGAGTTCTCAGTCACTGACAGGTACATTATCAGAGGTTTCCCAGGAACTGGAGGTATAAGGATTGGAGGTTTCTGTAGATACTCTTTTATCTTCTCGAAAGCCCTTTGACAATCTTCATTCCACCTGATAGCCTGATCTTTCCTCAGCAATTTGAAAATTGGCTCACACGTGGTTGTTAGGTGAGAGATGAACCTTGCAATGTAGTTCAACCTCCCTAAGAAACTACAGACTTGCTTCTCTGTTCTTGGCTCAGGCATTTCTTGTATTGCTTTCACTTTGTCAGGATCCATCTCAATCCCTTTTCCGCTAACAATAAAACCCAGTAATTTTCCCGATCTCACCCCAAAAGTGCACTTGTTCGGATTAAGTCTCAGTTTGAATTTCCTCAAACGCTCAAACAGTTTCTGCAAATTCAACAAATGTTCTTCTTCTGTCTGAGATTTGGCAATCATATCGTCCACATAAACCTCGATTTCATGATGAATCATATCATGGAACAGAGTCACCATAGCTCGTTGATATGTTGCTCCGGCATTTTTCAGACCAAACGGCATCACCTTGTAGCAGAAAGTGCCCCATGGGGTTATGAAAGTTGTCTTTTCCATGTCCTCTGGTGCCATCTTGATTTGGTTATAGCCAGAAAAGCCATCCATGAAGGAGAATACCGAGAACTGAGTTGTATTATCCACCAAAACGTCGATGTGAGGTAATGGGAAATCATCTTTAGGGCTAGCTCTGTTCAGATCCCGGTAGTCGACACACATCCGTACCTTTCCATCCTTCTTAGGTAGTGGAACGATATTTGCAACCCATGGCGGATAATTTGTGACTGCTAGAAACCCTGCATCCAACTGTTTTTGCACTTCTTCCTTTATCTTGACAGCCATCTCTGGTCTTGTTCTCCTGAGCTTCTGCTTGACCGGAGGACAACCTTCTTTGAGAGGCAAGCGGTGTACCACGATGTCTGTGTCCAGCCCTGGCATGTCCTGATAAGACCAGGTGAAGATGTCAACATACTCTTGTAGTAATTCAATCAGCCCTTTCTTCACATCATCTCTCAAAGCAACCCCTATCTTGATTTCTCTCTTGGCGTCCTCGGTGCCGAGATTAATCACTTCAGTAGGCTCTTGATACGGTTGAATGACCCTTTCTTCCTGTTTTAAGAACCTGGCAAATTCTTCAGGGAGTTCACAATCTTCATCACCCTCTTCTTCAGCTTGAAAGATTGGATTTTCAAAGTCGAAACAAGCCATAGCAGAACCGTTATCAATAGGATTCGGTGTTGTGCATCTGCATGAGTGATGGTATGTGCTTATGAGTGTGAACAAGAAGTGAAAACTAAACAAAACATTGCCATTTTTTATTATTTTGAAAAACTGCAAAAAATAGAAAGACAGGGAACGAAGTATTTGAATGCAAAAAGACGTCCTTTATTTATGATAAAAAATGCAAGTGTCACATAGATGAGCCCTACAATGAGTCATTACGCCCTGGGCGAAACGTAAGACTTGGACATGCATGAATAAACAAAGAAAATTACTCTTCAAGAAGAGTGACTTGGACAATCTCCTCAGAAGACCAATGGTTGATGACTTCACCCGGGATCCTCGGACGCACCCAGTTGTCAATGTCACAATCACTATCCCCACCTTCTTCGTTGACCGCAGAGACCAATTTGACTTCTCCTTCAACCATGTTAACGTTGGCTCCACCATGCTGGGGCATGGGATTGTTGACGACATTAGGAGCTGGTGCAAAGTTGATGGCTTTTGAATCTATGAGGTCCTGAACTACGTGCTTAAAAGCTTTGCAGTTCTCAATGTTATGGCCAGGTGCCCCAGAGTGGAAGCTACACCTAGCGTTGGCGTCGTAACCCACCAGAAGTCTACCAATAGGAGGAGCCAGAGTGCACAATTGCACAAGTTGTAGTTGTTGAAGACTAGAAAGCAACTGAGCGTACGACATTGGAAGGGTGTCGAAACGCCGATCCATCATCCTTTGCCTCTGGTGATAGGCGGGTCTGCTACCCGATTGTTGCTGCTGTTGATACTGAGCTGGTTGACGTTGTGGTTGTGGTTGTTGTAGTGGTGCTGCAGCTGGAATGGTTACAGCTGCAACATACGGTTGTTGATGATAATTCTGAAAGTTATTCCTCCTGTTATCCCTGTTCTGATAAGAAGATATGGCATTTGCATCCCCTTCTCTCCTCTTCTGTCCCTGAACGAACGGCTTCTTCAACCCTGACGAGGATCCACCTCCACTCTGAATATTGTAGGTCTTCAGGTAATTCTCCACCCTCTCTCCGGTAGAGACCACATCAGCAAAGTTGGATGCATTGCACCCCACCAGACGCTCCAAGTAAGGTCCGGGCAGAGTATTCATGAACATGTTAGCCATTTCCTTCTCCAACATAGGAGGTTGAACACGGGAAGCTATCTCCCTCCAGCGTTGAGCGTATTCCCTGAAGCACTCATTGCTTTTAAGAGACAGATTCTGAAGTTGAGTTCTGTCCGGAGCCATGTCTACATTATACTGATACTGCTTCACGAAAGCCTCTGCCAAATCCCTCCAACAGCGGATATGGGCTCTGTCCAGCCTCATATACCATTCCAAGGATGCCCCAGCTAAGCTATCCTGGAAAAAGTACATAAGTAGTTTCTCGTCATCAGAGTATGCAACCATTTTACGGAAATAGGCTTGCACGTGAGTTTTGGGGCAAGAGCTGCCATTGTATTTGTCAAAGACCGGGACTTTGAATTTCGGTGGCACTCTCATACCTGGGACCAGCCCCAAGTCAGCAACATCTACTCCCAGAGGATTCTGTCCTTCCACTGCCTTCAACCTTTCTTCCAATCTTCTAAACATGGGGTCCACAACATGACCCGTACCAAAGTCTTCCTGAAGCAAGGGGAACTGATCATCCTGACCATCCTGAATGGGTTGTTGATCAAGGTTGACATGCGGGATCGGGATAGGCCCCGGTCCGTTGGGACCATTAGCCTCTCCAGCTGGAGGATCATCCAACGTCTCTGGTTGAGTAGTGGCGGGATTCCTCTGCACCAACAATCTAAGCTCCTGCTGTCCTTGAGCCACCCCTTGAACCAAATCCACGAATTGATTCATGCGAATCTTCATCTCGGCGAGCTCTGCTTGTAGGCTTTCCATCGCTCTCTGTTGATTCCTCCGGGTACCGTATCGGTGAATGCCTGAGTCAGCTATCCTGCTAGTGGGACACCAAATAATATGAGAACACCGCAGCGGTACCTGTTATGCAAGATATGACAATGAATATGTAAATGCAATGACATGTTTATCAACTCCAAAAGGCGTTCTACCCCCTTATTTCCAGTCTCGCATCGGGCGAATAGTGCAAGAAGACTGAGTCATGGATAAACTTCTGAGATCACGATGCAACAAAAAAGGAAACCAACATACAAATGAGTTCCAGGAAAGGGCCTTAGCCAAAATTACATCAAAAGAAGATCCCCACAACAAGCCTGTGGGTTATCACTACATAGCAACAAAAAAGGAACAGAAATCAGGAATCAGCCTCCTGTATACAACCCATAAGGACTGCTCCTCACTTCATCCAGTAATGCCACCGTGTCGGGATGATCTGGAGATTCTGTCAAACGCCGGATAAGCAGATTCCTCTTGTGAATGATCCCATCCAGGTCGTTGATGTGCTCTCTGTAGTAATTCCCATCATCTTCTCCGAATACCTCTTCAAGTCTGGATTTCTTCAAACCTGCCAACACCTTGAGTTCTTCAATCTGTCCTCGAGCCTCATTGAGTCGATCTGTGATGTAGCCATTAGTAGAACGGGCGCACAGAAGCTCATTGTTCTTCCCCTTCAGCAAAGTCTTCAATTTCTCCATCTGACCAGTCAGTTCGGCTACTGTCTCCTCCTCCTTTGCCTTCCGAGAAGTCGAAAATGCATCCCATTGCTCTTGCCACCCAGCTAATTTACCATGAGCATCCACTAACTGTTGCTTGACTCACCTCAACTCAGAACTGGATGATCTCAAAGCTTCGTCTATCTTCCTGAAGAAGCCTACCTCCACAGCAAATTTCCTTTCTGCTTCTGACGGCTTCCCCCTTCTGATATTCTGCCTCATGGAATTGACGTATACAGTCTTGAAACTTCTCTCTTAACTCTGAGTTCTTGGTTTGAAGTCCTTCCATGGCATTCTTCAACTTGTCGTACTCCTCTCGGCTCACCATTGTCGACTGCTCGGGAGTAGGTGGATACAAAGGTTCTTCAATAGGGAACGGCAGACCGAACTCTTCGATTCTCCCCTGAAGCCAATCTTCATATTGAGGATAAGTTCTACAATCTCCTTTCCCAAGCACAGTCCTTCCTCTCTTGATCACCTTGAGCCAGGCCTCAGCTGCCTTACGGGATACAGTCAAATCAGGCGAAGAATGGAAAAACAGAAATTCTTCCACATCCTTTTCCAAAGGCGGAGTTCTTAAAGCATATCCAAACTGTCTAACCGCTAGAGAAGGATTATAATTGATTCCTCCTCTTCTTCCTACCAACGGAACATTTGGGAAGTTCCCACAACTGTGAATAATATCTGCCCGAAGCAAGCTCCGGTCGGACCACCAAGAAATATCTTCCGCTCTCAACCCCATCAATCTCTTCGACCAACTCAACGAGTCCTTGACATTAACGAACACTCTTGATCTGGGTAGGTGAGAACTGAACCACTTATAAAACAAAGGCACAGAACAATTCAACAATCCCCCTTTTCTATTCTTATTTCTGTGGTGCACTGAATGAAAGAAATCTCCTAGCAAGGTCGGCACCGGATTTCTCAACATGAAGAGGCGTATGGCGTCCATGTCCACAAATTTGGCAACATTAGGGAACAAGACAATCCCATACACACAAAGAGCCAACACAGCATTGAAACCCCTCTGGTTACCGTCTTCAAGCTTCTTCTTTGCTTCTCCCAGTAAGAAACTCAGATGAAAACCACTAACTTCTCCCTTCTGACACATATTAGCCTTCAAGATTGATTCCTCCAAATATGTGGTTGAAGCAACCAGGCTGAGATCAGGCAGAAACTCAGAACTGTAGAACAATAACTGTGACCTGATAGGAACTCTGAGAAAACTGGCAATCTCCTCCAAAGTAGGGACCAAAATATAATCCGGGAAAGTGAAACATCTCAGTGGAGGGTCATAGAACTGTAGCAGTGTGAATAGAGCATCATGTTGATCTTTGGAAAGAATCGTGACAAAACTTAGAATCAAACCATAATCCTCTCGGAATCCTTCTAGAGAACTGGGATCCATTAACTTCATCAACTGTTGAATAGGCTCCAAACAAACCACTGGAAACTTGTAGGCGACGAGTCTCTTCCTGCCAATATCCATCTTGAGAGAACCGGAAAAACCCCGACCGGAATCAAGAAGAAGATGTAAACCCCCTTGAAATGGATAAACATGTGTTAAATGATATGAATGCAAATGATGTGATGATGTGAATGCAATGCAGTGGCATGTCAATCAGGATTGTTGTATCTGCTTGAACATCGGTCAGGTTGCACTGTCTGAAGAGAAAACCACTGAGGAATATAAAACAAGATCAAAGCTCTGCTCCAGAAAACCGGGTTGGTTGGAGGTTAAGGTTTCCTGAATTTAGCCCGCCCCTCACTGGTAGGTTCTAAGAACAGAAGTTCGTCAACTTCAGCCCTTCAGTCGCGAATAATACGTTTACCACTGAAGGTTTGGCATTATTTACGAGATAAAAGACCTCCACTGACTCCCCTCAACAGGACATCCTAAAGCAAGTTCCCAGTCTCGGGGTCCTCGGATTGATCAGCGAGAATGCGCCCACCAGAGCTAACATAATCACGTCTCGGAGGAGAGGCCTCGACTGAGTTCTCGGGAAATGGTCACCAGAGTCGACGATTTCTAGAGGAACATTATGTCGTTACGGAACATCCGTAGGACATAACATATCCAAAAGAAACCTCATCTGGGTGTGGTTCTTCACGAACGACTTAACATAGCAACATGCCACGCAAGCCTCATGATTATCCACTCTAAAACCTATGTGTACACTCAAGCCTGGGTAATTGGCTTATCTCTCATGGAACATCCCATCCCAACAAACAAACAACAGATACAGCAGATGAATGCAAGCAGATAAGTAAATAAACATACAAAAGCATGAACACCCAATAAACAAGAAAATCACAAAAGCTAGGAGGGACTCGCTTAGGGAAGATGGACCAGCAAGAGGTCAACTTCTTAGAGTCCCCAGCAGAGTCGCCAGCTGTCGCAACTTGAAAAGTACAGTGTGCGAAAAAACAACCGGCGAAAGAAAATGACAGAAGAGTCGCCACCGTGCGTTATTCATCCCAAAGGAGGGAAAGGAAACGCTCGAAGTAAACCTGAAAAAGGAAAGGACAAGACGGGGTCTCGCAACCAAATCTTGGGTTCGGGAGTCGTTTATGCGAAGGGAAGGTATTAGCACCCCTACGCATCCGTAGTACTCTACGGGATCCACTTTTGTAGTTCTTGTCTAAAGGGTGCGGGTTTACCTAATGTGTTTATTTACTAAAAACTAAAAAAGGGTTAGGGGAAAATGACTCGCGCGGATGTCGCATCCACTACATACGTATCTCATCAGAATATGAGAATCAGAGTCTTCGTAGCTCGGCTGACCTATGGGTTGGGGGGGTGTGTGCTCGCTAAGACATCGCGTCTTATGCCTACGTATCTCATCTGGAATGAGAATCAGAGCAAACCGTAGTTCGGCTAACTACGGGGTTATGGATTATGTTTTAGGGTGAACGACGTTACTACGCAATCTACCGGATGCTCGACCTTTGGAGACTTACTCGCCTGTAGTAGAAGAAGTAAACGTGCGTTGAGGTGTTAGGGTTTGTTTGCGTTGAAGGAACGCGCATGCAAAAAGGAAGTCCAAGGCAAAGGAACAGTGCTACCTTAATTGGCATGCAGAGGGGAGACTATACGAAGCCTCGTGTCCTATGGGGAAACGATCACACCACACAAAACATGTATCTTACAGAAAAATGCCACCAAGGGGCTCAAACATTGCCTCCTATCGAGGTCTTCCAGCTAAGAAAGCGATAAAGTACAAGAGAGGGAAAAAAATTACCACACGGATAAAGATCCGAAGCTACAGCAATTAAAGGGATAAGCAACCCTGAAATCTCTCCAGCTAGACCATCAAAGAAAATCAGTCAATACGAGTAATCAGAATAAACCTCCAAATGGTATTCCTGCAAGAATGCGTGAGTCCTCACAGAAACTCGACAAAAAAGGGTTAGGCAAACAGGATGAAATCAAGAGACAACAATGCCATGGCAACACAAGACAAATGAGAACAAAACAGAACGAAAAGCGGATACTGTCACATTCGCGACTGCATCGCCTAGCGAAAGCTTAGCGAAGCTTCGCTGCGTGCTCGCCTAGCGAAGCGGCTAGCGAGCGCCTGCGGGTTTTGGATTTCTCATGGATAACAGTACGAGTTTAAAGAATCCAAAACCTATGGCATTCATCTCAGAAACGAAATTACTAAACATTCAAGTCATTATTCATATACCCATACACAAATATAAACCCGTGGGCAAAACCTGACGTTACCTCATGCATTCATAGTATTCAGATTCGAGGCGTAGAGTAGTAGGAACAAAGGCATACCTGATGAGCGATCGATTGAACGGCGCGGCTGGATTTGCGAAGCTCTGTTAGGTTTGCGTGAGGCGGAGGCAAAAGAGCGTGTGAATCGGAGTGAACTTCTCAGAGCTTCCTGAAGGTTGCTGCAGAGTAATTCCTAGGTCTCTTTCTCTCAAGATCTTTCTCCAGTGAATCTCCCAGTGTCTCCAAGTGTGTGCAATCCTCTACTGAAACTCTCATATTTATAGTTGATTTCCGTGGACTTGTGGGCTTAGAATGAGGGCAACTCAAGCCCAAAATCTCTCTGATATTTTCTGAAATGCGCGCCCTTCGCCTAGCGAAGGATCTGCTCGCCTAGCGAGCATGACAGTGCTATTCGCTAGGCGAAGCATCTGCTCGCCTAGCGAGCATGACAGCTCAGCAGCAGATTCTTGCTTCTTCAAGCTTGGCAATTTGCATGGTGAATGGGCCCCATTTGGGTCTGTTGGTAGTACCTCAAGTATTTTCCTTATGTTGACTGACCGTCTAAGTAGAACCCACAAAGTGCCCTGGATGATGTTCGAGCTTCTTGGAGCTAATTCTGATTGACACGATGCAATATGGCATGAAATTCTAAATGACCTAAAAAGTGAATACATGAATGAGGAGGGCAAATTTTGGGGTGTTACACCATGTCACCTGAAATGGCCCGTGTCACAGGAAGGATAAAAGAGGAGGTTTTGGAAGAAAATATTGTGCTGAAACGGGTGCTCGTGTCAGCTGACACGGGTGCTCGTGTCAGCTGACACGACCCGTGTCAGCAGGTCTGGCACTGGCATGGTGGAAACAAGATACAGTAAGCCAACACGGCCGACCGTGTTTCCTAATACGGCCCATGTTAGCTTAGACGCCTCATCTTCTAATTTTATTTGCTTTTTAGAATTGCTGACCCCTGAGGGTGTTTTGGGTATTTGCTACATCGATTAATTGATCAGTGACTATTTATAGGACTTTTTGAGGAAAATAAAAGGGACTTTTTTTGCACGAGAAAGATTGGTACAATTGAGACTGGTACGATCAATAGTTTCGGAGAACGAAGGTCCTTCAAGAGCGAACGCGATTGAAGATCAATGGAATCCCTATTTCTTGTAATGTCTAATTTGAATATTATATTTTCTTTGAATAATATGAGCGGCTAAACCCCTCAATACCAGGGGGGTGTCCCTGATTTGATCATGTAATGACTTTGAATTTTTAATTCCCTCAATGTTATATTTATTATTCAATTTAACTATGCAATGTTGTTAATGCTTTCGTTATCAGAAAAATAAGGATTGTTATATGGTTAACAATTTGCGGGATTGGAATTGTTAGGGTTTTTGCACAATTAAACTATAATAGATATCACCTGGGACTAGGGATACCCTATGGTTACTGGTTATATCTTGTTATTTTAAAAAGCTTGGTTTCTTCATATTTCCCTAAGTACTTAGGTATTAGAATGAATAACCAAAGGTTTCCCTCTAAGGTTTTAGGAGGAAACAATTTTAAGATCCGGTAATTGAATATTTGAACTGGTTGATGAGAGTTACACTCAAGGTCATTGTAGGAAATAATCACACACCGTACCTTGGCATGATTTTCATATTTGTGTAAAAGCTATATTTTGCATTCTGCTTAAGTCAATATTAGTTCTTATTTATTCCAAACCTTAAAACTCCTATTTTGTTTAATTGAACCACAGGATTTAAACTAATATTACTGCACAGTCCTTGAGATCGATATTTGGGAAACGTCCCTATTATTACTACATTGGCAAAATAGTACGCTTTCTATTTTACCGATCACCAATAGGAATGATGGTTACATAGTATGGGTCTATGAGATGCATTTCTCGTTGGATCGATACGAGAACCTCACCTAGAATAGATTCCCTTGATGGAGTTGACATCCGACAAGTAAATTATTGTAAGCGGCAAATGGTATTGTGGATTTGTTGCTTTGGGAACCTTGTGTAGAACCCCAAAATGATGGTTGTGTAGTATGGACTACGAGATGCATTTCTTGTTGGATCAATACGAAGATCTCACTCAAAATAGATTCCCTTGATGGAGTTGATGTCCGACAAGTAAATTTCCATAGGCATCAAACAATATTATAGATCCATGACTCTAGGAACCTTTTTCTAGAACCCATGTTATCGATGGTCGCGTAGTGTGGATCTGTGGGATGCATCTCTCGTTTGGGTCAATACGAGGACCTCACCCAGAATAGATTCATTGGATGGAGTTGACATCCGACAAGTAAATTGTCATAGGCATCAACCAATCTTGTGAGCCCATGACTTTGAGAACCTTTGTAAACCTAAATCATACCTGGTGAGAACTATTGTTGTGTAAAGAAATCATATTCATTTGCTACCCTGGACCTATGAACCCATATGCTTAAAAATAAAACCCAAAGAAACACACGACATCTCATTGCATCCATTCACATATCATCGCATTTGCATTTGTCAACATGCATTGCATATAATTCAAAATAAAAAGAAAAAACTCATTATGCCTTTGTCCGTGACCAGTCAGTTGATTTCCTAACACCCTTATTGAACCAGTGGTAGATGTTGAAGGATGATAAAGCATTTGAAGCTGGATCAAGCAGAGATAAGAAGAAATTTAGAGCTTGAAAGGCCAGTTAGATAAGAAGGAATTTAGAGCATTTGAAGCATGTTGTTGCGGAGAATGCTGGTCCCTCATTAGGATTTACTTTGGTGACTAACCCAATGTACGATCTTCCCCCTAATTATGCTCCTGAACAAGTTCCTACCCAATCTCAGTCGGTGCATATCCCGTTATCTAATGAGATCCCCATTATGCAGAAGAACCTCACTATTCGTATTGATGAAGAGGGTCCTCACTTTACAAGGAATGTGTCAGATTCTTAGGGTGCCCATATGATGACAAAAATGGAGCGTTCTCAAATGGCTGAAGTTACAAAAATGGGTTGTGATCTTGAGAAACGGTTGAGGATCAACCACACACTTCACACACATCTTGAAGTGTCAAATAAGTCGTGAAAAAGACAAGAGAAATTATATTGGTTGATCCTCATCCACCATTACAAATAAGTCATAACCTTTCAAAAAATAAAGAGAAAAAAACCTGCGAAGTCGGATACCATAAAAGATGACTTAGGAAAATTTAGGGCATCCTGGTGGACCAAAAGCTTCAAAGAAGTCGTCCAGGAAAAATAAGAGATAAAAATCAATCGAGAGAGGTCATCAAATCCTAAAAAAAAGTAATTATCATTTCAAGAAAATCTCATCTTGAATCCTCATGTTTACCATCACACCTTCAAACACTCTTGGAAGGTGAATGCGTGTGTCAATTAACTGAACATAGGACTGGAGATTATCAAGAGAAAAGAGTGGGTTTAAATTAAATTTTGAGCCTTATATCCGATGTTTCAAAAGTCGTGAATCAGGCTACATTACAACCCTTAAAGACCTAATTGAGGCAGAGTTTATTTTGAAAGCATACTACAACAAGGTTGTGTTAACTTGACTCCAAACAATCTTTGTTAATCATTTGTGTTTGTCACATCGCCTTGCACACTATGAATGGCTAGATTAGCATATTATTCTGATCAATGACTCGTTCACTTAATTTTATCAAATAGACATCAATAAATTTTGATTTCAAAAATTCGCATGAACATTGCATTAAAATTATCATTCTTGAATGAACTATTTTAACTGCAAGTCAGCATTTAGCATCAAATGAATCCCAACAAAGTGCAGTTAGTTAATGAGCCTAATCATGTGAAAGAAGTCCAATCACGGTAAAATCTTTTTAAGAATCGATTGATCCAAGCCAACCACCCTAAGGGTCGGTTTGTCAAGAGCAAATATCATTAAAACTCAGACCAGAGCGAGACACCACAAAGAGCTTAATAAATCCATCCTTCCAAAGGTCTGTTAAACAGAAGTCTACCATTCCAAGAATCGGATAATCAGAGGAATACCACTTTAAAGTTTAGAATATTAGGGCAAGCTATCTCGAGGTCATCTCATGACAAGCTGCTTCTAAACTCCTTTTAAGGAGAACCTCCTCAAAAACATATATTTAGGCAAGATAAGCCACAAAGGGGCAAGTCGTCTCCATACTTTTGAGTTTCTCAAGAAACTTTGCCATATGTCAACAATCGTTGAGTTTAAGAAGATTGTCAGGGAATCATTGCTATCACCCAATAAATAACCTTTTGCCTTCTGACAAAGAAGCTTTGTTGCAAAAAGACCTTTCATCCAATACCCAACACATGGGGATCTTTGGAAGCGTCAATTTATTGCATAAATCATTCCCATGCATCAATCATGTTGCTTCTGTATAGTGTTAAGCCATGCATATCATCTCATTCATCAGGCATATGCCCATAACATGAAAATCAAACATAAAAAAGCCAATTCCCGTCTAGTGAACTATTTGAAATTCAGTTCTTGTCTAACAGTCAGTTTTTAAAACCAATTCCTGTCGGGTGGCCGTTTGTAAAACCAGTATCTGCTTGGTAGCCTATTTTTAACTTGAGTCCTCACCTGGCAGTCAGCTTTCTTTTCAAAACCAGTTTCCGTCTAGCATCCCATGTTAAAGTCAATTCTCGTTTAACATTAAACCAAAAGAAACCATTTCTCATTTGGTAGACTATCTGAAAGTCAGTGCTCATATGACAAACAAAAATAAAAATAAAAACACCAATTCTCATTTGGTAATCTAACCTTCAAGTCCAATTCTCGTCTAGAAGTTCACCTCAAAGTTCAGTTGTTATCAGGCGCTCTTAAATTATAGTTTGGTTTTCATTGGCATAAAATCCATCCTCATCTGGAAAACTCTGTTGAAGCCGATATATATTTTACTGACTCCTTTGGTCAAGTCCAACATCATTTGGAAAACTCCGTTTATAGCCGGTGTAAGACCCCAATTTTGACCCTAAGATCCCTCATGTTATTCTCATCATATGCATTAGCATTGGGATCACACCTTGACATCCTCCTTACCCCTTATTCATTGGGTTTGCATTGGGAGAGATCACTAAGCACATTTGATTGTATCATACTTTATTTTTCTTCATTTACTAACCAAAATACCAAAAATATGTCAATGTATAGTTTAACTCTTTTGTAGGTAGTGGGTATGCTCACCTTTGATCTATCAAGCTCATATCTAGGGTTCAAGACCCTCAATGCAAGGAGCTCAATCAAGAAATGGTTTACTATGGCTATAAGTATCATATATGGATCCCCATGATCTTAACATGTTATTTTGATCAAGAAATCATCAAGAGTTTGAAGTTTGTTTGCCTTGGAAACCCTAATTCATCTGGGTATCTTGTGTGACTTCTTCAACAAGTTTCTTCACCAATTGGTCAAATATTTCAAGTGATACTTCACAATACATAATATTATGCATATATGATCCTCCACTAGTCCCAAAAGTCAAGAGAATATCAAGCTAGCAAGTTGGTTCATGGTGGTTGACCAGAAGAATTCAACTGGTCAAAACTAGGGTTCCCTAGACCATATCTCCTACACTTTTTATCATATGAAAATGATTCCAAGACGAAAGTTATTCTAAATTAAATTAAAAATAACTTTGATATTGAGGTCAAGAGCTAAGTTTTCTTGGAAAGTCATTTTTTATGGTGAAAGATTATAGGTCATTTTGTCTAAACCCTAGTTTGAAGGTCAACTTCCCAAGACCATAACTTGCTCAATTTTTTTGATATGAAATACATTCAAATTTCATTATCAAATTCAATATGTATAATTTAACTTTTATGTTTGGAGGAAGTGCAAACTCAAATTTCAAATGCATGTGCCAAGAGGAAACATTATAGGTCATTTTGGGCCAATACCATTGAACAAGTGATTTTCCTCAACTCCTAAAATGCATAACTCCTTCATCCCAAATACAAATGAGGTCAAATTTTTAACCAAATTTAAGGTATTTGAAATAGATATAACTTTGATGAAGGAACTCTTCTCATTTGAAGCCCATAGAAAATGTTATTCAAGGTGGAATAAATGAACATATGGCTTGGTACTTAGATTTTTTTTATATGTTTGATTTTCCAAACTTCCACCTTAAAATTCATCATGATCCAAGATTAAAATGAAAAAATGTTCAACATTAAAGTTGTTCCTCTTGATCTAACCTTTCCAAAACATCCAAAATCATATCATTTGGACAAAGGATGAATGACTTGCACATGGGTTAAAGTTGAAGAACCATTTGGATAATTTCAAGTTCCACTTTTCATACACGAATGCATGGCTCGACAACATGATTTCAACATGGCTTACAAACAATTTTAGACCTAAGTGCATCATTTGATGGGCCTATCACACGCTCATGCAAGCATGCAAGATAGATTTTCAAGTTTTGTCAAAAATGGAAGTGTGCAATTATCAATCCCATTGGCCTATAAATAGAAGCTTTTTTGCTCAGAAATTTGGACCTCATGCGCAAGCTTCGATTCAACAACCCTAAACCCTCACCATTAGATAAGCTTGAAGATTTTCTGTGAAAATCGAGTTTGAATCTCCCACTGTTTTTGAGATTGAAACTCCAAGAGTCCATCCCTTTCCTTGATTCATTTCCACTCCATCAAGCATCTGAAGTAAGGCCAAGCATAATTGAGAGCAATATCGTGCCAATCTGAAGCTACATTGAAGGTGATTTTCCAAATTTTCCCACTCTTCGATTCTCTCTTTTTTTCTCCACTATTCTTGTTGATTTTTGGTTGTCTGAAGTCTTACCAGTGTAGGCAACAAGATTGAGTTGCTTAGAGGTCAAATTTAAGCAACTCAAATCATGATCCTCAAAATTCAACTCCATGTATCTTCCTATATACTTGGAGTTAGACAAAATTGAGGCCAAATTCGAGCTACTGGTCATTTTCACTTTAAATCCATGTCTTGCCTTTTCATTTTGGTGATGCTTGAAGGTGTACCAGACCAGTGAGGTCCACCGGAGAAGAAGATCGGAGCTCTGGCTCTGGCGATGCGTTGGCAAGTCTCTAAACCACATGATCCATTCAAATTGTTTTAATCTCATCTGTCCATTGTAATTACCATGCCTGTTACGCTGTTGACTCAAGACCACATGGAACGCGCGTTTTGGACCACTTGATCTGCCACCTCAATTAATGAGGAAGATCAGATAGTCCACGTATTTTTGATTTTTTGAATTTTCATTTTAATTGCTTTATTTTCATTAATTCATATTAATTTTAATATTGATCCAAAAAATATGGGACACTCACCAAAAAAATTCAAATATTTTCTCTTTCATTTTCTGAATTAAAATTATTTTTTGGATCAATATTAATATTTTTCATGATTTATATGTTTTTATGCATATTTTTAATTGTTTAAAAATACTTTTGACTTTCCAAAAATAATGAAATTTTTTCTCCAAGGTCCTTTGACCTTGTTTGACCTATGATAAATCTCTTGGCCATTTATTTGGCGTTTTGAAGAGGTTTTAGGTTTTTGATCAAACATAATTTGATTGAATGCATTTTTAATTGATTTTTAATTGTTTAATTATGAATAAATTGTGTTGATCTCTTTTTATTGACTTGCGAAATTTGACTATTGTGTTTGGGTCTTGGTCAAGGTTGATTTGACTTTGTTGGATTAAAATCATATGTACATTTCATCTCCCAAAATGAATGAATGATTTTAATTTGATAAAATTCCTCCCATGACCAATTTGTGTTTGTCTCATTTTCCCTCCCTCTTCATATTCAATCCCATTTTATCCTATCGATTCCATTGACCAATGATATCTCTATATCTTAAGGCTAGTTGGTTCATAAACCAACACAAGTATAGATGAGATTAGGTTCATCCTTTTGCCATTTTATTTTTAAGTTGGTATGTTTTTAGGAGCATGGTTCATTATACCATATCTCTAACATGCATTAACACTAAAACTTCTATTGCCCGACCTCAAGTAGTTGTGACTTCTACATAAGTCCAATTACGATTCCTTAACATAGCGCTAAATTTTGACCCAAAAGCATATCATTCTAGTAAGTGAGACTGTAAGTCTCCCCCCTTTCATGGTATTGTATGGAAACTTGGCCTTTTTTCATTCCTTTGGAAGATGTCTTGGTTCAAGGATCTATACTTCTGAATAGAGAGTTGAGTGTTCTTCAAAGAATGACTTAAACAATTGAAAAGCAAAAACAATACTAACATCTAATCAACTAACATTTGACTAACTTTTCATTTCAAATCATTTACTTTTATGCACTTTAAATTCAAGTCATTTATCATTTGCCATTATTCATATCATTTAACTTGTTTATTTTAATGCCATTTTTACTTTGCTCACTTGAGCCATAAATTGTGAATATATTATGGTTGTATATACTTGTTTGTGTATTTTGTTTGTGTTTATGGTCTTAGGACCCTAATGTACATAATAAACAACAAAAAATCCTAAAAATTATTTGTGTGGACTGTTGGATTTGATCTAAGACTTGGACTTAGAATTAGGCAGCACTCCCTATGCAAAAGGACTTGGCCAATGCCAACTTTTCTGAAGCCAAGTCATTGTGAGTTGAACTTTTATCTGGTGAAAGTATTGAGATCCCTTTTGAGTTCATATTCTACATGGTCTTGATGCAAATGTTATTTTGAACCTATGTCTAATTTTGTATCTCTCTCGAACTCTTTAACTTTTACCTTTTTCCTTACAACTCTTAACTTGTTTACCACTTGTTATTATTACATCCTGCACATGCCCCCTAGGATTTTACTCAGCCTTACATGGAAAATATCTTAGAGGGACTGAGGATGAAGATTATTATTGGACAACTTGGGATATCTATGTCTCCAACATTTTATTATGAGTGGAAATGGACTGGATGTTAGTGGTTAGCTTCCTAAGTACATCACTAATTATTAATATAATTAATGTTGTTGTTAGTGGACCCTCTAACAAGGATCATTTGACAGTCACCAGCGGAATGTCCATTTAACCCATAAACCTCACAGTAGATGAATGTTAAGGTGGCAGGAGCTGCATAAGCTACAAGTGTAGGTACATATGGTGTTACCCTCAAGTTTTTAATTTTTTGGTAGAGCGTGTCTACCTTGGCGTTCATGTGATCAAACAACCATACTTCATAAAGCACACCTTTTTGAGGGGCCTTAGCCATTTTTTCTCGGGTGTTTCCCCATGAATTGTGGTTTTTCATCATGTCCGCAATCAAGTTATAAGCCACATCTTATGGGCTATTCACGAGCGTTCCACCGACAGCCGGGTCTAAGTTCATCCTCATAGGATAGAGGAAATCATTGTAAAAGTGTGTATTATCATTCCTTTTCTAGCCCATGGAACGAGCAACATCTTAACAGATATTTGAAACGCTCTCATGCTTCAAAGAGAGACTCTCATTCCTCTTGTCTAAAGTTATTAATTTCACTTCTCACATGGGTTATCTTGCTTGGCGAAAAGTACCGTGAAAGGAAATTAATATTTAGTTGTGGTCATGTAGTTATATAACTAACTGGCAAATATTGGAGCCATGCTCAGACTCGATCTTTTAGTGAGAAAGGGAACAATCTAAGTTAGATGGCATTTTGGACAATGCAATTGGCTTTTAAGGTGCCATAAAACTCGACAAAGATGGACCGATGAAGGTTTGGATTCTCTATAGGTAACCCTGAGAATTGGTTATGTTCAACCATGCCACCAAAGAAGACTTAATCTCAAATTTATTTTTTGCAATGGCCATATGAACAATACTATTGTTCAGTTCCTCGTTTGTGGGAACCACGTGGTTTTTCAGTGGTTTGGTGTCTTATACCGAAGCAACCATTTGTTTGAGAATTTGGTGTCTCTCGCGCAAGAAACGCTCAATTTTGTTCACGGGTTCAACTAGGTTTCTAATTGAACGGGTTTTTTGCATACAATAAAATAAAAATAATATAAAAACAAAAGGTGCTTTAGTCTATACGGTGCTAGAATAAAACCTCAATATCAAAAATATCTCCCAACAATGGTGTCAAAAACTTAATGCAAGTCGCAAGTACGCGACAATGTGAATTAGTATTAGAGATATGAAACCACATGAATATGTATTTGATTATCAATTCTTACTCTAGCATTATGTAGCTAAGGCGATCAATATATTGGAATTTCAATGCAAATTGAATAAAATTAACATAATAAAAAGTAGGACACGGGGTACGTGGTTATCTATCCCAACATAGCCAATTGACTCTCCAAAGTTGAATATGAGAACAACATATCTAGTTATATAGAAGTATATAAATTTCTATTACACCTACTTTCGTAACGTGCAACTAGACATGTTTTTAGCACAACTAAGCGGCTTTCTCAACGGCTCCTCGAACTCGGTCGTTTAGTGATGACTTCTCAGTAAGTGTATCAATATTGTTGAAGTAATAAAAAGATCAAATCCACAGGGACCACCTTTAAGTAAGGAAAATGTGTGCAATGCGTAGAAAATAGTAAGTGGGAGAGGGGTTTCGAGTTTCAGTATGAAAAGTAAATAAACAATATCACAAAAGCGGTTAGGTTGTGTTCTAGAACCTCTTATTCCTCTACTATTTATGTTTGATGCCTTGTATGAATGGTCCTATCTCTATAACACCACGACAAATTAACAAAATTGTTATAGCCTATCTCTTACGAAATAACTCATTAACCACTACTCAAAGCTTTTTATTCCTAGTCCGTCAACGTAAGCAGAGTTATGCGATGTATAAAACATTAATTCTCTATGTCATTACTTGGGGTCTCCTATTCCTATTCAACCAGCGTAAGTATAACAATTTCCCTAGGTCCAACACATAGACTAATGGTCAGGATTCCATATGTGCCCAAGATTAGATTAAAAGAGTATCTCGCATAAAAAAACATTAAGAACTAGAAGCAATTGAATGACATTATAGATCAAAAGGTTCATATAATACTCAAATCAACATAGAATCCAACAATATAGAAATAGGTTCATCATAACACAACCTAACCTAAAAGAGCTTATCTATTCATAATGCAATTAAGAATACCATAATGTAATATCCATTAAAGGAATGACCTCCAATGGCTTCAAATGCTCTAAAAATCACCATTTATGCTCTCAAAATTGTGCCTTGATCTCCCAATTTTGTAACCCTTGTGATACTTTGCATCATGGATGATGCAGTCTTTATGGCATTATCGCATGTGCAATGATGCACGTGATTATTCCATTGGTTGGACGCTTTTGCTCCCTTTTCACTACACTATGTCCACAATTTTCACACTTAGCTATTTTTTTCTCATTTTTGGGTCATTCTTCTTCATTTTAGCTTAACATTAACTTATTTTTCTCTGATTATTCGACTAAATATATGCAATGATGGAGTGTCATCATAACCCTAAACTTGAATCGTTGATTGTCCTTAAGTAACTCTTCAGAAACTACACATTTCAACAGACAACAAGTCCTACAATAACAATCGAGCATTACCAAACTAAACATTTCTTTTACCTGACCATTATTCTAGCTTCTAACTTTTATTCAAGGATTTGGAAAACGTCCTCAACATTGACGAGTACTCAACCTATCTCTCAATTCACTATAACTCACTCACTGGATATGGTGATCTCTCAATCAACATGCAAAATCAATTATACTTACATTGATCATGTTCTAATATAGTTCATCATATAAATCACAACACACACATTAAAGGTATTTTAAGGTTTTAACTTGGCTTATATTTGGGTAGGATATTCTTAGCAAATAGGTGTAAACCTTTGGAGTTAGGTTCCTAGTTCTCCTTCTATCATCATACATCTTTGTTCCTTTATGACGGTACTAGAGAGTTTTGGTACTTCTTATAATATCATTCTTTTCTTTTTTCATTCATCCTTTTTTTTGAAGAAGTGTCTTTTTTCACTTCTTTTTTCACATTTTTTTTAAATTTCGGACCATATTCTCTAGTACCCCAACCCCAAACTTAAAACTTTACTCACTTCCAAGAGCACCCAAACTTAAAACTTTTCTCATTTCAAGAGCAACCCCAAACTTAATATTTTGCATATGACCAAGGAACTAAATTTTCTACCTAACTCCAAAGAGAGGATGGAAAGATTAATCTTTCAAGTCAATTAGCTAATAGATGTGGCTATGTCACCGAAAGAAAGAGGTTATGATCAAAGTGGTTAGTAATGGATATACATATTACTACAAGAGGGTTTTAAAAGGCTCAAAGTTATAGATAAAAAAATTTCTCAATGTGTGTCGGTCAAACCAGATAACTTAATCGGAAATATATCAAACTAGATAAAATAATAATGCATGGATACACTCATAAATAAAGAAAAATGAACAATGGAAATATTTGGCTCAAACCTTGGTGGATGAGGTATTTGTAGGTTGAGTACAGGTTCGTTGATTCTTTTCTCATCCTTCACCTTGAAGTTGCTAGTTTCTATTTTAATGGTCAAGTTTTTTTTGGGTCATATGTTCAATGCTAAAGTTCTAAACTTGCAAATCCGGAAAAAAAAATCAAAACAACTACAAACTTGTTTATTAAAGACAAAATGGATCTTCATGAAAAGACCGCATCATGGCCAAACGCCAATCAAAATGGGGTAGAGTTAGTTGCTTCTCTAGGAGATGTTCGATAAGCCCAAAGTTCTTGGTCCATAGTCTTATGCCAATTTCTTGGATTTTGACCCACATGTATATTAATTTGGCAAATTGTGATCTTGTTGGCTGCTTCAACTTGACCATTTTCTTGAGCATGGTAGGGCATAGATGTTAGAAGCTTAATTCTTGGTTCTGAAGCAAATTCAACCATATTTCAACCAGTGAAAATTGAACCTTGGTTAGTGGTTAAAGTTTCAAGAATACCAAACCTTCAAATGACGTGACTCTAAATAAAGGTGATCACATCTCCTTGATCAACATTTGTCAGAGGTATGGCTTTGACCCATTTGGTAAAATAGTTTGTGCCTACAAGGATGTACCTATGATTCATAGATGATGCATGATAAATTCACCAATAAAATCTAATGCTCAACCTTTAAATGGACAAGTCTTAACAATAGAATGTAATTCGCTTGCAGGGACATGTTGAATACATACATGTTTTTGACAGTATTAGAAATCTTTGGCAAACTCGATGTAATCCTTTAGTATAATAGGCTAATACACACCTTATCAGAACAGAAGCAACTTCATCTTGTAACCTGCTTAATGAGCACCACTTGACCCATTATGAACATTTAAAATTTCCAAATGTGTTTCGCCTTCACTAAGGGATTAAAGTAAAACTCCATCAAAAGTCTTTTTAAACAGATCATTGCCAATAATAACATAATTCAATGTCTTGTATTTTATTTTTTGATCTTTTTTTCCTATTGGGTATTTTAAAAATTCTATAGTTTACTTTCGCCAATCATTATTCGATACACTGTCAATGGCAAAAATTTCAAGAATGTCAGTCTTTCAACCTTTCTACCATCACCAGTTTTGACTTTGACAATTCTGAGGGGGAGAATACTGGTCTGTAAGACCCTAATTTTGACCATAAGATCCCTCATGGCATCATATCATTGTTCATAGCATTTGCCTCAAGGATCATAGCATGTATGGCTCTTTAACCCTAGGGTTGGGACTTGTGTGAGTTGGTTGGAGACCACCAAGCATGTTGAATTGTATATTATTGCTTTTCTTATTTGTTTACTAACCAAAAGCACAAAAATATGTCACTAACTCTTTTGTTTTTGAAGCTCAAGTAACCTTGTGTGCCAATGCTCATATGAGACTCCTATGCTCAATGAAGTGGCTCAATGAAGATGAAAGCAAGCATGACAATGGTCCATAAAGCTACCAATCATCATATATGTCTCCCAAGTATCTCAATTTGTCAATTTTATCAAAATAACCCAAAGGGCTTGAGGATTGTTTCCCAAGGAAACCCTAATTCAACTGTGCATTGAATGTGCCTTGCTTATGAAGCAACCTCAACCTATGATAAAATTAAATCAAGGGAAGTTCTTTCATTAATTATTTTATGCATATATGAGCCTTTATGAGTATCCTCAATCATTCATTCATCAAGATTTGGAATTTGGCTTTGAGAAGTTGACCAGTCAAGTCATCTGACTAATTTGAGATCCACTGAGGCCTAACTTTTGATGTGTTTGTCAAATGAAGATGACCCCAAGAGAAACAATGTTATTATGAACGATATTAACAACTTTCATGTTCATCAAAAATCCATTTAAATCTTAGAAGGTCATCATTCATGTAAATACATTATAGGTCATTTTGACTGAAACCCTAATTTTAGGTCAACTTCCCAAGGACCTAACTTCTTCATTATTTATTATTTTGATGTGAGACCAATTGTATTAGAAAGATTAAAATGTCTAATTCAAATGTTATGTTGGACAAAAATTCATAATCTTAAAATAAACACATGTTATAATACAAAACATTATAGGTCACTTTGGACCAAAGCCATTGAATTTGAAAAATGTCCAACTTCAAGTGCCCATAACTTTCTCATTAAAAATCCAAATGATGCAAAATGTAAGTCCAAATTGATCATCTTGAAAATATCTACAACTTTAATGTTGAATACATTTCCATTTGAGGCTTGCGTCATTGAAATATAAGGGCTTGAAGTTGATCATTTTTGGTAAATTTTCCAAAGACATGTTTTGTACCTCAAGCTTCAAGGTCAGTTTTCATAAATTTCCAAACTCCAAATGGATTTTTTCATAACATAGCTTTTGTTCCTTATGTCAGTACCTTTCCAACCATTACTCACATTTCTATATTTGGATTTTCTATGAGTGACTTTCGAAGAGGTGAATATTTATGTCCAAATATGCATTTCACTCTGAATCTTCATGCACAAGCCAATGCAGTTCAGAATGTACGTCCATTTCAACTTGGTATGAGCTCAGCTTGCAATTACACTTGAGTTTAGGCCTCACATGCGCCTATACAGGCCCATGCATGGAGGATCCAAAGCTTCATGCACACGAGTTTTTCCTCACTTTGCTTGCAGCTCAGCTATAAATACAATGCCATGCTCATTCAAATCTCAACCTCAAGGCAACCTGAAGCTCTGTTGAAATTAAAACCCAACCCTACCAAAGGAATTCTGATTTTTATTTTCTCAATTCAAGCTTGAATTTCAACAAAATCAGTTGATCTTCAAGACTTATTCCTTAGCCTTGCATTCATACCACATCTCAAGATCAAATTGGAAGCAAAAGTTGGAAAAAATCGTGCTGATCAAAGCTACTCTTCAAAGGTATATGATCCAACTGTTTTGATCTGAATCTCTTCATACAATGTGAATTGTTTGTGTTCAAATGGTTTTCTGAAGTCCTCGAGCAAGAGGCAAGCCAGTGGTGGCTTTGATTTCAAGTTTTGAAGCATTTCAGTTTGCACACCTTGAATTTCAAGCTCAGATTTCTCACTTGATAGAGATCTTGAGGACAATCCAAGGTTACATGGGTGATGTACATCACCCCAGCTTCATTTTGGTACCACGTTTGTGTAATTTCATTGAGGTTCAAAAACCTGCAACTAGTGGCCGGAATCAGTTGGTCCACCGGAGAAGATGGTGGTTTCCACCACCATCCCCACGTGGATGCACCATGGCCTTTGGATCTCACTTGCACGTTCTAATCTCAGCCATTGTTTTATTTAACTTGTTTTAAAACACTTTGTGATGCGTTTGACTCATGACCATGGTGGGAGCGCGCTTCTGGACCACTTGATGTGTCCATGTCAACTAATGAATTCAATCAAGCGCTCCCTATTTTTTTTCTTTTTCTATTTTCTGTTTTATTTTCTTTTAATTTCATTTATTTTCAAAAATTCATAACTATTTTATTTGGAATCACAAAAATATGAGACCAACACTAAAATTATTCTAGAAAAATCTAGTTTCATAATCTAATTTTTAATTATTTTTGTGATTCCATTTAATATTTTTTGTGAATTATTTTGTCTTTTAATAGTTTTTAATTCATTTTAAATACTTTTTTATATCCAAAAATTCCAAAAAAATATTTTCTTAACACATATGGATCATGACAAATCTATGAAAAATATTCTCATCAATTTCTTAATTGATTTGAGATTTATTTGAGATTTTAATTCATTTGCGTTATATTTTATTGGTTTTAATTGATTTTAAAATAGTTTTGTTTTCAAAAAATGTTGAGAAAATTTGTCAAACCTTGTTTGACCATGTTAGACCTATGATGATTCAATTGGACTTGTTGAAGTTGATTTGAATTGAATTTGAGGTTTGACCATATTTTGTTCATTTTATTTTATGTTATATTTTAATTCCAAAAATACCAAAAAAATGTTTGACTTTGTTGACTTCTAATCTTCATTTCTCTTCTATTTTACATTGGTTGATGATGATTTCATTCACATTTAATCATTGTGTTTTGATTATGTCATTTGAATTCTCCTTATGTTTTATCCATTTCATTTCATCTTCATCTTCTTCTTCTTCTTTGCCAATGAGTTAATGATTTGTGGTTGGTCTTTGACATATGAGAGACTTAATCTTCTTTGATCCAAATCAAATTCAACTTGATCAAAGATCAAGTGAGTTGCTTTGTGTCCAAGATAGGTTGCTTCTTGGTCAAGCAAAAAACCTAAAACCCATACAAGGCCTTTCTCTTTTCTTTTGGCATGGCAAGTTGTAGGAGCTTGGCTTACTAGTCATGATCTCTAACTTGTGTTTATTTTCCTATAGTTTTATTGACCGACCTCAGATAGGTGTGACTACTACATTATTCCACTTACGATTGCTTAACATAGCGCTAAATTGTCTTATGACACACTAACATTAACTATTAACAACTAACTTTAAATTCAAGCGTTTAATTTCTTGCAATATAATTTAATGCAATTTACTTTCTTGCTCATTTATTCATATTGCTTTTTACTTTGCTCACTTGAGCTCATATTTTATGTTTATGTCATTTTCCTTTTGCTCATTTGAGCTCATTATTGTATATAAATATATTGTGGTCTTGTGATTGTTTTGTCTTTGTTTGTGTGAACCCAATGCAAAAAAGGAGAAATGACTTAGAATTAGGACCTTACCTAGGCTTAAAAGAGTTCAAGAGCAACTAGGCCTCATGCCTTTAGAATGATAAACTTGTTGAAGAGCAACTAGGCCTCACGCCTTTAGAATGCTAAATCAAAGTTGACTTGAAAGGACCCCTAATCTAAACTCATTCTTTGTCCATTCCTCTTATTGAATTGTGAACTTTTTAATGTTTGTTCTTGTGTTATATGGATTCCCTCTTGAGATAGTAAGAAGGACCATTGTCATGAATAGCTAAGTTAAAAGAGATAAGCCAAATGGAGATCCTAGGAGCTTGAATATAATATTTGATTGATTGCTTGAGTTAATTGCTAAGTCCAAAGGAAAGGAGCATCTTGAATCATCTTTATGATTTCAAGAGGAACTCCAAGGGTTTTATCTCTTCTCTTATCTTTTCATGTTTAGGACTAGTCCTTCTCTTCTTCTCTCCACTCTAACCCAAGCCAAACTCATTTATGTGCAAACTTTGACATTGTCTTCAAACTAGAAACCTAGGCCTTATGCCTTTGATTTTTCAAACTCTTTTCATTAATACTTATTTTGAATGAATCTTAAGTCAACTTTGACCTCATGTTGTGAATACTTCTAACTTTTAAATACAACTCACTTCAAGTCGTTTTTGTGGTTCCAATGACCACCTTTGTTAAAACTTTTCATAAACATTAGCCATGGGTTTGAGTTATCATAGTGGTTGATGTAAACCTAACCTTATCCTTAGTGATTGGACTATAAGTCTTCCATACTTATTATAGGGTGGATTCCTCACTAGTATGTTGAAGCCCTCCTCACATGGTGGATTGTTGGTTTAGGTTGAGTTTTCTCCCTTTGATAACAAAAGACCTTAGGGCTTTTGGTCAAATCAATTCACCAATATTTTGAGATTTTTTACCCCGAACTACGAGGTTTTGATCCTACCTTTGTGATGGTACGTAGGCAATGGGTTTATCCATTCAAACAACAAAATTGTAAATATGTATATTCTTTTCTCATCCCCCCAATCTTGTTTGCACAAATCTTTTCATAAATACCAACCTACAATACACACTTGCAAAAAGGGCTCCCTTAGAGTACTAAGGATGTTTTGGGTGCTTAAAACCTTGCCATTTCATAACCAACCCCCTTACCCAGATCTCTGACATTTTTATTAGTTTTTGATTTGATAAAACTTCTTACTTGGTTTTTGTTTGCTTTTTAACCTTTCCTTTGGATAAATAAAAGTGCGGTGGCGACTCGAGTTGTATGCTTACTTTTGATTTAGCCTACTTTTTGCTTATATGTGTTGTATGTTTATATTTATTGGTAACATATTTTTGTGCAAATTTGGGATGATTGTATTGTTTGTAATGTATGAATTGCTTGATATATATCAAGTGCTTGTGTGCTTGGTGGTCTCTTGTGAGATGAGTTCTATACCCGAACTCGAGTGCACTTATGATAGGAGAATGGCATAGTCTTGTTAACTTGTATGGAGTTATTCCTTAGCAAGTTGACTTGAAAGCTCATTCACTTGGTGGAGGTCTTGTTGGAATCAATAATGTCACACGAGTAGTCGTGGTTAGGGATTACTCTTTCCAATATAAACCTTAGAAGCCAAGGATCTTACATTACCTAGCCCATCTTGGCCTATTTTAGGACGTAGTGCGAAGGTCGTTCAAGTGTAAGATTTGATACGATTGTTACGCGATACTACACTCATAAGAGTCCCTCTTGAGAATATTTTTGGAATACGAGTAGTCGTATTATCCGATAATATCCGAAAGATGAGATTATGACTATGGGGACCTTTTTAGAACATGATTGTCAGGTTTAACCATAGTACACTCCCATTGGGTGGTTCTTAACCGAGACTCCATGCTCGTGACTTGCAACAAACCCTTGATTCGCGGTTGATTTGTTCTTGTATATCCTTAATATCAATGGAACTTGGGTGTTGATAAGGTGTAAACCATAATCCACCAAAATGGATGATTGGTGTCATACCCCAAAATTTGCCTGTTAATTTTTATGATACTTTCAACAGGTTAAAATGGAGTCTATTCATTTTTCAAAGCATTAATCTCAAAGGAACAAAGATCCAGCGCACAGGTTACCAAATCCAGAAGATGATCTGAACTGTCATGCTCGTTAGGCGAGCAAAACCTTCGTAGGCGAAGCCCACGCTTCCTCCTTCGCTCCAGTGAACCTTGTTGATTTTTCTACTGGAATGCTCGCTACCTGCTCGCTACCTGCTCGCCTAGCGAGTAAGTACTAGCTATGCTTTTATCCAAGTCTGGGAGTGTTCGCTAGAGCCTCGCTGAGTGCTCGCCTAGCGAACCCTTCGCTACTTCACTCGCCTAGAGAGCCTACGGATATACCAGAATATTTTAGGCCTGAATTGCCTCCATTCTGAGCCCACCAAGACACAAAAAAATCAGCTATAAATTCCAAAACTTCATTTGAAAACAGGGGAGATCAGAAAAACAACGGAGAAAACCCTAGAAGCTAACTCAGAGCAGCCTCCATATACATTGAAGAGAACTCATCTGCACAAAGGTTACCTCCACCAACTCTATCAGGCATAAACCCTAAGATTGCTCTACAAACCCAACGGTGCACTTCAACCTCATTCGATCCCTCCAATTAGGTTTGCCCTATTCCCATTACTCTATGCTCCCAATTTGAAATTTCTAAATGTATGAGGCATTATGGTTGAATTTGGAAGGACGGATATCGTTAGGTTTTCCATGTGGGTTTAGATGTGCAAGAATGTGTAAAACAATACCTTGAATGTTCAATCACGTAATTTCTGTAATGGATTCCATAGGGTTTGGGTTTTTTTTTGAAATTGTACTGTTATCAAGGAAAATCCAGATCCCGTAGACGTTCGCTAGCACCTCGCTAAGCGAACATGTAGCAAGGGTTCGCCAAGTCCTCGCTAGGCGAGGCAGTAGCGAACATGACAATAGCTGATTTTTCTGTTTGCTCTCTAATCTATTATGTGCTTGTTTGACATGTTTTCTATTACAACCTGCACTGTTTACCTGACACTATTATTGCCATGATTCTTTTGTTTGGTGCAACTCTTGATTGCACCCCATCTTGTTATTCTAACCTGTTTGTTGAGTTTTTTGTGAGGGCTCACATGACTCTTGAAGAGATAGTTTGCTCGGTATTCCACTTTATTTGTGGGATACCATTGTGGAGATTTATTCTGATTACTTGGCTGATTACATTGCCTTCGAATACATGATCTTGTCCCTCTCCTTGTTGCCTTACGATATTACAGTCATGTCCCGCGAATGTGGGGATACCCTTAGCAAAGACCCTTCGATTAAATCATCATCATCCCTAAACAGATAAGTCATAGTCCCTTCGATCAAAAGGTCAATGTCCCTACGAGATAAACCTTGTCCCTCGAATGTTGCCTTCGAATATATGACTTTGTCCCTCGATGACCCTTCGTTGTAGCCTACGATTAAATGATGATCGTCCCTTCGAATGCTAAGGTATCCTTACAAATGTTGCCTTCAATGATCAATCGACGACCCCACGATGTCCCTTTACATCCAAAGGATAAGACTGCTTACTTCTCAATAGTAAGGATAGTTTTACCCTCCTAAGGATAGGAAATATCTATAAAGACCTTGGTTAGGTATAACTCTTAAATGCTTGCTCACAGCTTAAAATACTTTTCACACCTCGCACTTTTCAAAACATCTTTTAGAAAATCACCACTTGGTATACATTCGCACCAGAATCATCGCCGAGTTATATTTTTCTAAACATCTTTCAAAATCAAACGAGATAAACACTTTGTAGACATTCGTACAAGAATCATTACAAAGTTAAACTCTCCTTTCAAAATATTTTCTAAACACACCATATTTCTCAAACACTTTCTCAAACAAGGAAAACATAAGTGAGTTAAGCAATTAAGAGCCCATGGATAACCATGGATACAAAGGGTGTTAACACCTTCCCTTTGTATAATGTACCTCCCGAACTCAAAATCTAATCAAGGTCTTTCCTGTTCTTTTCTGCCTTTCCTTATTGGATAAAAGAAAAGTCGGTGGCGACTCTTGTTATCCGCAACATAGCTTTTCAAAGCAAAAACACAAAGTCAGTTCACCGTATCACAGTTGGTATTGAGGATGACTTGAGCCATCCCGTGACCTTTGTATGGTGTGACTTGCTTGATCCTTGAGTGTGATTGTTGCATCCATGCATTCATGCATTCATTTGCATCCATATCATCAACAAAGAAAATTTCAAGGAACTTAAGAGGTCTATTTGCAAATTTTCAAACATGGATAAGCAAAGAAGGAATACGAAGAAGTACAATTTTAGACAACCCGACTTGAAAGAGTTAAGGAGTTTGGCATCTTATGTATTAGATCCCTTGGAGTTCAAAGCTCGCCATGGGAAGCTTCTGTCTATTCTTTCTACTCAGGTGGATGAAGGTCTGATGAGTGTGTTGATGCAGTTCTATGATCCTCTGTACTGTTGCTTCACTTTTCCGGATTTCCAGCTTTTGCCTACACTTGAGGAGTATGCCTATCTTGTGGGTATACCTATCTTGGATCAGTTGCCGTTCAGTGGCTTGGAGAAGATTCCGTCTTCTCAAGAGATTGTTGATCTGCTTCACATAGATGTATCTGATATTGTTGCTCATATGACTACCAAAGGTGGAATTCAAGGTTTCCCATCTGATTTTCTCATTGCCCAAGCTACCTTGTTTGGAAAGGCCATGAGTGGGGATGCCTTTGAATCCATATTTGTACTTCTCATCTATGGGCTAGTGTTATTCCCCAACATCGACAATTTTGTAGATGTGAACACTATTAGGATTTTCTCTACTCTTAATCGCGTTCCTACTCTGTTGGGTGACACTTATTTCTCTTTGCATATGAGGAATGCAAAGGGTGGTGGATCCATTGTGTGTTGTCTGCCTCTGTTGTACAAGTGGTTTATTTAGCACTTGCCTCAGATGCTCGCCTTCAAGGAGAACAAGGGATGTCTACGGTGGTCCACGAGAGTCATGTCTCTCACTAATGATGATATCTTTTGGTACAATCGTGTGTATGATGGTGTCCAGATTATTGACTCTTATGGTGAATTCTCCAATGTACCTCTTCTTGGTACATGTGGTGGAATTAATTACAACCCTATTTTGGCTCGCCGTCAACTTGGGTTCCCATTAAAGGATAAACCTAACAACATTTTGTTGGATAGTATGTTCTTTCAAGAGGGTAAAGATCCCTAGAACTTGAAGAGTAGAATGGTCTGCGCTGTTGGTGTAAGCCCTAGAGGCCAATACTTTTGGTACTTGTATCGAATTATTTATTAATAATAAAAGGCATTTTCTTTATTATGGTTGATTAATAAAGTCCCTGGAATAGATAGTCTGTTTAATGTATTAAGTGTGACTTAATCATGAGAACACATTAAACATAAGGACACTATTCTTAAAGTATCCGTAGTCGAGCTTTAGTGTGAAGTGGGATAACATTAAAGCATTAAGACTATTATATTTGTAGACTGATGATCACATCTCATGGATCATGGATAAGGAGTTATCAAGTCTTAAACATAGGTATGAATCTTAAGAGTAATATTTATACCGGATTGACCCGCTATGAGAATACTACATAGAAAGTTATGCAAAGTGTCATAAGTTATTCTCATGGTGATAATAGTGTATACCACTCTTCGACCTGAAACCACTATGGATCCTAGATGTAGAGTCGAGTGCTTTATTGTTGATCCAATATTGTCCGTAACTGGATAACCATAAAGACAGTTGATGGGTACTCCACAAAGCATGCTGAGGGACATGAGTGTCCTAGATGGAATTTGCCAATCCTGCGTAACAGGATAAATGTCTATGGGCCCAATATTGAACTGGACAAGGATGACACGGTCTATACCTTGTGTTAAATATAGATATAAGGACAAAGGGGTAATTATACACATAATTATTATCACAGGAGGTTTTGTCTGATCACATGATATTTTCGTGACTTGGGTAGCAGTCATGTGTTGCTAGATATCACTCACTGTTTATTATGTTAAATGCGTGATTTAATATAATTGCCAACGTCGCGAAAACCTACAGGGTCACACACAAAGGACGGATTGATGAGAAATAGAGTAACTAAGGGACACCGTAAGGTACGGTGCACTTAAGTGGAATACGAAATATGGTAAGGTACCAAATACTTAAGTGATTTTGGCATATTATGAGATATGGGCCAAAATACACTTAAGTGGGCTTTTTAGCTTGAAGCCCACACAAGTGGTTCTATAAATAGAACCCCTTGGGTAGAAGCATTGTCACTCACTCATACTAACACTCAGACTTGGAATTTCGTTTCCCTCTCTGTCAATCAAAGCCTTCATTCATAACAGCTAGCACTGCGATTGAAGGAATCCGTTCGTGTGGACTGAGTAGAGACGTTGTCATCGTTCAACGTTCGTGATCGCCACAAGAGGTAACGATTCTATCAGTGATCGTGCCCATTCGTAAGGATCACTAAATGGAGAAATTTTTAAATTCCGCTGCGCCTTGGATGGCAATTCTCCTTCAGTGGTATCAGAGCCACTTACGGAACCATGAATCTGATAACTGTTTTTATTCTGTATTAATATGATTAAAGACAGAATGAATCAAAGATTAATTTTAGATTGATCAAGTTATATATATATATGATATATGTAATCTTGATGCAAAATACATTATATATGATATAGTGTTCTCATTTCGTTCATTCAAATACTCAATGGTTGTTTTCCTTTGAGCGATCAATGGTCATTTGCTTCTTGATCCGACATTAGTATGGTGAAGCAATGATGTGTTGATCAATCATACCGAATCAACAATCGAGATGTATTTGACGGCCTGAAATTGGTGCATCAGGGTTAGTGACGGCACAAGGGTTATGTTGTCAGAGAGTTATGCAATTGGGGTTGTAACTGCACAAGAATTGTGCTTTCTAAACACTTTTCCGAACAGTGTTAACCGGTTAATGCAATACGAAATAAAAATTTTAAATTTTTCAAACAGTGTTAACCGGTTAACGCATTTGGTTAACCGGTTAACGCAAGACGGAAAACAGTTTTCCAAGAGATTTTCAAACAGTGTTAACCGGTTAACACATTTGGTTAACCGGTTAACGCAAGGCAGAAAATAATTTTTGAACAGATTTTAAATAGTGTTAACCGGTTAACGCAAGGCAAAAACCACCGTCCGCTGACCGGACAGCGGAACACCCATTCCCGCTGACGGGGCAGCGGATCCCCGGCTAACTCTGCGTAGTGTGATCGGTCGTCGAGATTTAATTTGATTTTAATTAATTAAAGGAATTAATTAATAATAATAAAGTGTTTATTATTGTCTTGTGGTGGTCGGTTATGGCCTTAGTTTTCCTTTATTCTGCTTTGGGTTTTAAAATACGACCTGCGTGTCGTGCCTCTCTCTTAATCTCCCAAATGTAACTTTTTTTCTCATCTTACTCCCTCGTATGTAAAACGAGTTTCTTTTATGTAATGTGATGATATGAAGAAAGAAAAGAAGTCAGTGCCAAAGGAGGACAACCTTGAAGATCTTGCTTGGGGAAGCTTAGATCGTTATTAGGTTAGCTTAGGTTCTCTCATTGGCTTGGGAGAACAATTGCGCTAGGGGCCATAATTGTTTCATTATGTATGTATGTATGTTGATGCATGTGATTGTATGTTGATGCATGTGAGAGACGGTTTATATGATAAACAAGCCGGTGAGATCAGAAAAATTGCAATTCCCTCAAATTAAATATTAAGTTTATGCTTTCCAAGTTTTAGCACTCATCAAGACTAGTAATGGATAATGTAGGTTTCGCCTACCGAGGTGCATGTTCTATATTAGTATGGTGCGATGGGATAATTGTAATATCCAACTGTTAAAACAATGGGTCAAACTTAACTAAACAAATTATAATAAGATTATAAATATTTAGAAGCAAGAGTTGGGAATGATCCATATGATGGATTGGAATAAGGAGTTATTCACCCAACTGAAATTTTCGAGAGTTGTATGAGATACAATTGGAAAGAGTTCCTACCTAAATAACCTAGTTTTGTGTAATCCGCCTACGCGGACATAGAACGAAGTGAAATATGGATTTCGACCCACTAGAAAATCTTCCAACGGGATTTTCCGAATCAAATGATGAGGGTCATTTGTTTTGAGTAAAATAGTGGGAGCATATTTAATTAAAGGCCAAATTAAATATGTCAATGATACTTATATTTTCATTAATCCTTATGTAGATTACCATGACAACAAACACCTCTGACAATATATTGCGATCAAACCTTGACAAGGAAAAAATCGTCTGGGACAAATTTCCTAGATTGGTACTGAAACCTGAGGATTGTCCTCAAACATGATAAAGGGAAAGGCAAGGAAGTTGCCAAAACCCAAACCCACTAGTGCTGCTTTAAAGCCTAGTGGAGGGATAGAAAAAGAAGGCACCTGCTTCCATTACGGTAAGACCGGACACTAGAAGAGGAACTGCTCAAAGTACCTGGAAGATAGGAAGAATGGAGTAGAGACTCCAACTTCAGGTATTTTTGTTATTGAAATTATTTTGTCTACTTCTGCATCATGGGTATTAGATACTGGATGTGGTTCTTACATTTGTACAAATGTGCAAGGACTAAAAGGGAGTAGAAAATTGGCAAAAGGTGAAGTCGACCTACGAGTTGGTAATGGAGCAAAGGTTGCTGCCTTAGCCGTAAGAACTTATGAATTGACTTTACCTGGTGGTTTAATAATTCAGTTAGAGAACTGTTATTATGTACCTGAAATTAGCAGGAATATTATTTCCTTTTCTTGTTTGGACAAGTTCGGTTTTTCGTTCATAATAAAGAACAATTGTTATTCAAATTATTTGAATGATATATTCTATGCTACTGCTCAAATGAACAATGGAATATATGTCCTTGATCTTGAGATGCCAGTCTATAACATTAATACTAAAAGGATGAAACCTAATGAGTTAAATCCAACTTACCTTTGGCATTGTCGATTAGGCCACATAAATGAGAAACGCATTTCCAAACTCCATAAAGATGGACTCTTGGACTCTTTTGATTATGAATCATATGAGACATGCAAATCTTGTTTAATTGGAAAGATGACAAAGTCTCCATTCATAGGAAAAGGTGAAAGAGCTAATGATCTTTTGGCCCTCATACATACTGATGTATGTGGACCACTGAACATACCAGCCAGAGGAGGTTTTCAGTACTTCATCATATTTACTGATGACTTCAGTAGATATGGATATGTGTATTTAATGAAACACAAATCAGAGTCCTTTGAAAAGTTCAAGGAATTCAAGAATGAAGTACAAAACCAACTAGGTAAGAATATCAAAACTCTTCGATTAGATCGAGGTGGTGAGTATTTAAGCCTAGAGTTTGATGACCATCTGAAAGAGTGTGGGATCCTATCCCAACTTACTCCTCCCGGAACATCCCAAGGGAATGGTGTATCTGAGAGAAGAAATCGAACCCTGTTAGACATGGTCCGATCCATGATGAGTCACACCAATCTTCCAAACTCCTTTTGAGGACATACACTATTGACATCAGCTTACACACTTAACCGTGTTCCATCCAAAAGGTTGAAAAGACACCATATGAGATATGGAGTGGTAAGAAACCACATATGTCTTACATGAAGATTTGGGGTTGCGAAGTTTATGTGAAACGACAAATTTCAACTAAGCTTGAGCCCAAATCTGACAAATGCTTATTTGTGGGGTATCCTAAAGAAAAAAGAGGGTATTACCTCTACAATCCTTCAGAGGGCAAAGTGTTTGTCGCTCGAACTGGAGTTTTCCTGGAAAGGGATTTTATTTCCAAAGGAATCAGTGGGAGGAAAGTAGAGCTTGAAGAAATTCAAGAATCAAAAAGCATTGATACACCTATGGAGGAATTAGAGCAGGAAACACAAGTAGTTGTGTAAGAGCAATCTGCTCAAGTAGAACAAGACCAGCGTAGGTCAGGCAGGATACGTCACCTACCTAAGATATATGGATATCTGATTAAGGTGATGTATTACTCATGGATTCATCAAAAACAAAGATGAGCCTTATGTCTACAAGAAGGTTAGTGGGAGCATGATCGTTTTCCTGATGTTATATGTAGATGACATATTACTCATTGGAAACGATGTCCCTACCTTTCAACGAGTAAAGTCTTGGTTGGGGAAATGCTTTTCTATGAAGGACCTAGGTGAAGCATCCTATATATTAGGAATCAGAATCTATAGAGATAGATCACAAAATGCTTGGCCTAAGTCAGAGTACATAGACAAAGTGCTGAGACGCTTTAATATGGATGATTCCAATGGTTATGTGTTTTTCTTAAATGGTGGCGCTGTGAGCTTGAAAAGTTCAAAGCAAGATACAGTTGTTGATTCTACAACCGAGGCCGAGTATATTGATGCCTCAAGTGCAGCAAAGGAAGTTGTTTGGATCAGAAGTTCCTTAGTGAACTTAACATAGTTCCTAGCATAGTGGATCCCATTGCTCTCTATTATGATAACAATGGTGCTATCGCACAAGCTAGGGAACCTAGATCTCACCAACGATTCAAACACATACTTAGGTGTTATCATATCATTCGAGAGATAATGGATAGAGAAGATATGAAAATATGTAGAGTACCTACACTTGACAATATTGCTGACCCACTAACAAAGCCTCTTGCGCAGCAGAAGCATGATGGCCATACTAGATCAATGGGCATAAGGGGTATGCCTGATTGGCTCTAGTGCTAGTGGGAGATTGTTGGTGTAAGCCCTAAAGGCCAATACTTTTGGTACTTGTATCGAATTATTTATTAATAATAAAAGGCATTTTCTTTATTATGGTTGATTAATAAAGTCCCTGGAATAGATAGTCTGTTTAATGTATTAAGTGTGACTTAATCATGAGAACACATTAAACATAAGGACATTATTCTTAAAGTATCTGTAGTCGAGCTTTAGTGTGAAGTGGGATAACATTAAAGCATTAAGACTATTATGTTTGTAGACTGATGATCACATCCCATGGATCATGGATAAGGAGTTATCAAGTCTTAAACATAGGTATGAATATTAAGAGTAATATTTATACCGGATTGGACCGCTATGAGAATACTATATAGAAAGTTATGCAAAGTGTCATAAGTTATTCTCATGGTGATAATAGTGTATACCACTCTTCGACCTGAAACCACTATGAATCCTAGATGTAGAGTCGAGTGCTTTATTGCTGATCCAACATTGTCCGTAACTGGATAACCATAAAGACAGTTGATGGGTACTCCACAAAGCATGCTGAGGGACATGAGTGTCCTAGATGGAATTTGCAAATCCTGCGTAATAGGATAAATGTCTATGGGCCCAATATTGAACTGGACAAGGATGACACGGTTTATACCTTGTGTTCAATATAGACATAAGGGCAAAGGGGTAATTATACACATGATTATTATCACAGGAGGTTTTGTCAGATCACATGACATTTTCGTGACTTGGGTAGAAGTGATGTGTTGCTAGATACCGCTCACTGTTTATTATGTTAAATGCGTGATTTAATATAATTGCCAACGTCGCGAAAACCTACAGAGTCACACACAAAGGACAGATTGATGAGAAATAGAGTAACTAAGGGACACCGTAAGGTTCGGTGCACTTAAGTGGAATACGAAATATGGTAAGGTGCCAAATACTTAAGTGATTTTGGCATATTATGAGATATGGGCCAAAATACACTTAAGTGGGCTTTTTAGCTTGAAGCCCACACAAGTGGTTCTATAAATAGAACCCCTTGGGTAGAAGCATTGTCACTCACTCATACTAATACTCAAGTGAAGACTTGGAATTTCGTTTCCCTCTCTCTCAATCAAAGCCTTCATTCATAACAGCTAGCACTGCGATTGAAGGAATTTGTTCGTGTGGACTGAGTAGAGACGTTGTCATCGTTCAACGTTCGTGATCGCCACAAGAGGTAACGATTCTATCACTGATCATGCCCATTCGTAAGGATCACTAAATGGAGAAATTTTTAAATTCCGCTGCGCCTTGGATGGCAATTCTCCTTCACGCGCTTGGTGCAAGATTCATAAGAAGGGAAGGAAAGAGCTTGGTCCAAAGAATTGCATTGCTTTGGAACCCTACACCTCTTGGTTGAGGAGGAGAGCGCTTAAGTACCTTATGCCTTATGACTATCCAAGACCTACCCCTATGGTTATGGTTGGGCCTTCAACCCTTCCTAACCAAGGAGTAGAGGAATTGAGAGATGAAGATCGTTCGCGTGCTTGGGTTCGTGAACGAGAAGAACTACTTTAGCAACTCAGAGATAAGGATGATGTGATAGAATTTCCGGAGCATCAGGTTATTGATGAGCCTGATGATGTGGTTACTTCTCTTCTTCCTCAGTCATCCAGGTTTTGGAAGAGGAAGTATGATCGACTCCCCAAGGAGAAGGCAGATATGGAAGCAGCTTACGAGAGAGATGTAAAGAGGCTTCGTGCAACTTATCTTCCGGTATCGAGAGCTTTGGACGATTGCTTCTAGGGCTCCATAGGATGTTTACTCTCCTTTCCTCTTATATTGTACTTGGTTACCAAAACTATACTTCTCCATTGGTGTAAAAAAATTTCCAAATATTATTGCTATGAATGTGCCATATATGTCTTAAAAGATCAATATTTTCAAATATTTGCAAATAAATCTCTATAAAGTTCCTCTGGTTAAAAATAATAAATCATATGCACAAACATCGCATGCATCATATGCATAAGCAGGTTTTGTTCAACTTTGATCAGTGGTCTAACTCTTTTCTCTTCATTTATTTTGAAGACAAGTTGACGCACCGGTACAACACCAGGGCCAATTCTTCAAAGCTGATGGATCATCTGGAGCAATAGAACCAGGAACTGAAAGATGAAGTAGCTAGGTTGACTGCCATGATGGAGTCAGTGCTGGCTGCTCAGAGCCAATCATCTCCAACTCCTGCAACTCCTCCTACGAGGACGGTTATATCAGAGGTATCTTCCTCTACTGTGCCTACCGAAACAACTCACTTTGCACTAACTATGCCAGCCGAGTTCCCGGGGGGGATGCCCGCCAATTTTGTACCCGAGGGTTTTGCTCTGACTCTCACCTCTCTTCCAGCATCTAGCCCGGTCCTTTCTGTGCCACCTGCCGTTGTGCACACCTTACCTAGAGTTGAAGACACCATCTATCATTCTGAGCCATCTGAGGGCCCAGATGTTTATGAGAAGATGGACACGATGAACGACCAATTCCTTGAGCTACACAAGGAACTGAAGACTCTGAGAGGTAAATACCTCTCCGGTAAGAGTGATGCTAAGTTGTGCCTCGTGCCCAACGTTAAGATCCCTGTTAAGTTCAAAGTACCTGACTCTGAGAAATACAAGGGAAACACTTGCCTTCTCAGCCATCTTGTGATGTATGCTCGCAAGATGTCAACGTAAACTGACAATGATCAACTCCTTATCCACTACTTCCAGGACAACCTGTCTGGTGCTGTACTCAGATGGTACATGGGTCTGGATAGTGCGAACATCCGCTCCTTCAACGATCTTGGCAAAGCTTTCGTCAAGCAATACAAGTACAATGTGGATATGGCTCCCGATAGGGATCAGTTGAGGGCGATGTCCCAGAAAGAGAAGGAGACTTTCAAAGAGTATGCCCAGAGATGGTGTGAGTTGACCGCTCAGATTGTTCCACCCCTTGAAGAGAAAGAAATGACAAAGATATTTTTGAAGACTTTGAGTTCTTTCTATTATGAGAGGATGATAGCTAGTGCTCCCTCGGACTTCACCGAAATGGTGAATATGGGAATGAAGCTAGAGGAAGGAGTCCGTGAAGGACGTCTATCTAGGGATGAAGGCTCTTTTGCAAAGAGATATGGGAGCTTTGCAAAGAAGAAAGAGGGAGAGGCACATGTTGTGTCTTCCCATATCAAAAGAAGGCCCTCTTTTAAGAGGAAGATTGCTCGCCCTACCGTTAACCAGCACCAGGTGGCTCATATAGTACCTGCCTTTAGAGAAGTACAACAATAACAACATCAACAATATCAACAACAACATCGTCCATAATAGCATGCCTACCAGCCTCGAAACAACAATAACACCAGCACCAACTACGATAGGAAGAGGGTCACTTTTGATCTGATTCCAATGACTTATGCTGAGCTCTATCCTTCGTTGATAGACAGAAAATTAATTACTCCATGTGACCCTCCCGCTATACTGACCAACCCTCAGTGGTGGTACAAGCCAGAGCTACACTGTGTATATCATTCCGGTGCTCCTGGACATGATGTGGAAAATTGATATCCCCTGAAGACCAAGGTGCAAGACCTTGTGAGAAGTGGGATTTTGTTTTTCGAGGACGTAGGTCCTAATGTCAAGAAGAACCCATTGCCCGAGCATGGGAAAGCTGATGTGAACATGGTCCAGGGTTGCCCTGGCAAATATAAAGTCTTGTATGTCAATGATATCAGGCAGTCTTTGGTCGAGATGCACAGGTTGTTGTATGGATATAGTCATTATGAGCATGACCATGACAGGTGCCAGGTGTGCACTGTCAACGAAAGAGGATGCCGACAAGTTAGGAAAGACATCCAAGAGATGCTGGATTAGGGAATGATCGAAGTACTTCAGAATCGCAATGAGGACAAAGTGGATGTTATTTCCCCCGTTTTCAGAATACCAGAGCCTGTCGTCATCAAATATGATGGCAACAAGAAGAAGGTTTCTCCCTTTCTTGTAATCAAGCCAGCGAGTCATGTCCCGTATTCATCAGATAAAGTAGTGCCTTACAGGTATAACACAGTTGTGTTAGAAGATGGGAAGGAGGTGCCGTTACCCTCCACCTCTGTTGTGAGCATATCAGATGTCAGTGGTGTGACCCGCAGTGGTCGTGTTTTCTCGGTGTTGCCGAAACCCCAAGATGACGTGAGAAGAACTGTTATTGCTAATCCTTCCGGTCCCGTGGGGACTTCTCCTTCGAATCTGGCACTTGTTGTGAAGGGAGTTGACCCTATTGTTGATAAATCTGCTAAAGCTTCTATCCTGGTTGGCCAGCATGGCATTTTGAAAGAGGATTGTGATGAGATGCTGAGGCTCATCAAGAGGAGCGAGTACAACATTATTGATCAATTACTACAAACTCCATCAAAGATATATGTCCTATCTTTGTTGATGAATTCTGAGCCACACCACGAAGCTTTGCAGAGGGTGTTGGACGTGGCATATGTGGATCACGATGTCACTATTGAACAGTTTGATAGCATTGTTGCAAACATAACTGCTTGTAATAATTTGAGCTTTTGCGGTGCTGATCTTCCCGAGAAGGGAAAAGACCACAGTTTGGCTCTACACATTTCAATGAACTACAAGGATGATGCCTTGTCCAACGTGTTGGTGGACACAGGGTCATCGCTCAATGTGTTGCCAAAATCCACTATGGCCAAACTTTCTTATCATGGGCCTCCCATGAGGCAGAGTGGAGTGGTAGTTAAAGCTTTTGATGGATCATGGAAAACTGTGATTAGCGAAGTTAAACTCCCAATCAAGATTGGACCTAGTGATTTCCATATCACTTTTCAGGTCATGGATATCCATCCATCATATAGCTGCTTGCTTGGCAGACCATGGATTCATGAGGTATGCGCCGTGACATCCACCCTACACCAGAAGTTGAAATTCGTCAAGAATAAGAAGTTGGTGGTGGTAGGGGGAGAGAAGGCTCTCTTGGTTAGCCATTTATCTTCCTTTTCCTATATAGATGATGAGGATGAGGTTGGGACTCTGTTCCAAGCCTTATCTATTGCTGAGCCTTCAAGGAAAGGACTTTCTTCATTTGCTTCCTACAATGATGCGAAGTTGGCCATTGAGCATGGTGTAACTACTGGTTTAGGACAAATGATCAAGCTGGAAGATAATAAATCCCGGGCTGGCATAGGGTATTCTTCAGGCATTTCCAATAAGCGAGGGTTGTTCCAGAGTGGTGGTTTCATCCACACTATTGAAGATCAAGAGGCTGCAGCCATAATGGAGGATGATGAAGAGGAAGATCCGGGCAACTTTGTCATACCTGGTGGAATTTGCAATAATTGGGTCACTGTTGATGTTCCAACAGTTATCCACAAGTCCACGTAATGTGCTCATTTTGTTTAAAAACCCTTCTCCCATGCCAAAAGGAGAGGTGATGACATTGTTGGCACATTTTTTATTAATACAATGATATTCATTCAAAAATTACATGTTAAATGTTTGTTTTTCCAAATTATTTTTGCTTTTTTGCTTTTTGCATGAAATTGGTGATCACCATAAAACCCTAAAAAGAGAATAAAACCAATCTTTTCATCTGCATAATTACTTTCCTTGTTTGAATTCTGAAATCTCTTTTATACTCAAAATCATTATGCAGGTTGATCAAACCCATTGAACATAATGATCCAACACCACTCCCAACTTTGAGTTCCTTGTATTTGAGGCCGAAGAAGATGATGTTGAAGAGATTCCTGATGAGATTACCCGTCTGCTTGAGCACGAGGAGAAGATCATTCAGCCGCATCTTGAGAATCTGGAAACAGTCAACTTGGGGTCTGAAGATTGTGTTCACGAAGTAAAAATTGGGGCACTCCTGGAAGAATCTGCCAAGAAGGGGTTGATTGAATTACTACGAGAATATGCCAACGTCTTTTCCTGGTCATATGAAGACATGCCTAGTCTAGATACCGATATTGTGCAACATTTCCTGCCTTTGGAGCCTGAGTGTGTGCCTGTGAAGCAGAAGCTCAGAAGAACTCATCCTGACATGGAAGTAAAGATTAAAGAAGAAGTTCAGAAGCAAATTGATGCGGGGTTTCTGGTGACTTCTACATATCCTTAATGGGTGGCCAATATTGTGCCCGTGCCTAAGAAAGACGGAAAAGTCCGAATGTGTGTTGACTATCAAGACTTGAATAAAGCTAATCCAAAAGATGATTTTCCTCTACCACACATTGATATGTTGGTAGATAATATAGCTAAATTTAATGTCTTCTCATTTATGGACGGATTTTCCAGTTATAATCAGATTAAAATGGCACCCGGGAATATGGAGAAGACAACATTCATCACACCATGGGGAACATTATGTTATCGAGTGATGCCCTTTGGCTTGAAGAACGTCGGAGCCACGTATCAACGCGCTATGACTACCTTGTTTCATGATATGATGCACAAGGAGATCGAGGTGTATGTTGATGATATGATCGCAAAGTCGAAAACAGAAGTTGAACATGTAGAGCACTTGCTGAAGCTTTTCCAGCGTTTGAGGAAGTACAAGCTCCGCCTGAATCCGAACAAGTGTACATTTTTAGTCCGTTCCGACAAGATATTGGGCTTTATTGTCAGTGAAAGAGGCATTGAAGTTGATCCTGCCAAGGTCAAAGCAATACAAGAGATGTCTGCGCCTAAAACTAAGACGCAAGTTCGAGGTTTTCTTGGCCGCTTGAATTATATTTCAAGATTTATATCCCACATGACTGCCACATGTGCGCCTATATTCAAGCTCCTCCAGAAAGATCAGCGTCATGATTGGACCAAGGATTGCCAGAAGGCTTTTGATAGTATAAAAGAGTATCTGTCTGAACCTCTGATTCTGTCTCCTCCTGTTGAAGGGAGACCAGTTATTATGTACTTGACAGTGCTTGATGATTCCATGGGTTGTGTATTGGGTCAGAAAGATGAATCAGGGAAGAAAGAATATGCAATATATTACTTGAGTAAGAAATTCACTGATTGTGAGTCTCGGTACTCAATGCTTGAGAAGACATGTTGTGCTTTGGCTTGGGCCGCAGAGCGTTTGCGCCAATATATGTTAAATTATACGACTTGGTTAATGTCCAAAATGGATCCAATCAAGTATATCTTTGAGAAGCCTGCTTTAACTGGGAGGATTGCCCGTTGGCAAATGCTATTGTCTGAGTATGACATTGAGTATCGAGCTCAGAAAGCTATTAAAGGTAGTATCTTGGCTGACCACTTGGCACATCAACCAATTGAGAATTATCAGTTTATTCGGTATGATTTTCCAGATGAGAAGATTCTGTATATGAAGATGAAAGATTGCGATGAGCCTACGCTCGATGAAGGGCCGGAGCCTGGTTCCCGATGGGTTATGGTATTCGATGGCGCTGTTAATCAGTATGGAAATGGTATTAGGGCAGTGATTATTACTCCTCAAGGCACACATTTTCCTTTTACAGCAAGGCTAACTCTTAAATGCACGAATAATATGGTGGAGTATGAGGCTTGTATTATAGGTTTGAAAGAATGTATTGATCTTAGAATCAAACATCTTGATGTTTATGGTGATTCAGCCCTTGTTGTTAATCAGATTAAGGGTGAATGGGAGACGAATCAGCCCGACCTCATCCCATATAGAGATTATGCGAGGAGAATTTCAACTTTCTTTACTAAGGTTGACTTCCATTATATTCCTCGAGATGAGAATCGAATGGCAGATGCTCTTGCTACGCTTGCTTCGATGATTATGGTGAAATATTGGAATGAAGTCCCCAATATCACTGTGATGCGCTTGGATAAACCAACTCACATATTTGCAGTTGAAGAAGTGAAAGACGATAAGCCTTGGTATTATGATATCAAATGCTTTCTTCAAAGTAATATTTACCCGCCTGGGGCATCTGTTAAAGATAAGAAGACTTTGATGAGACTATCTGGCAGTTTCTACCTTAATGGTGATGTGCTTTATAAGAGGAATTTTGACATGGTTTTGCTCATATGTGTGGATAGACACGAAGTAGACCTATTAATGACTGAAGCCCATGAGGGTTCATGTGGTACTCATTCAAATGGACATGCCATGGCAAAGAAGATGTTGAAAGCAGGCTACTATTGACTGACAATGGAGTCCGATTGCTGCAAATATGTGAAGAAATGCCACAAGTGTCAGATTTATGCGGATAAAATTTATATTCCCCTGACACTTCTGAATGTTATTTCCTTACCATGGCCTTTCTCCATGTGGGGAATTGACATGATTGGCATGATAGAGCCAAAGGCGTCAAACGGTCACCATTTTATTCTCGTAGCTATTGATTACTTCACCAAGTGGGTTGAAGCAGCATCATATGCGAATGTGACCAGGAGGGTGGTTGTGAAGTTTATCAAGAACCAGCTTATATGTTGTTATGGTGTGTCAGACAAGATCATTACTGATAATGGATCTAACTTGAACAACAAGATGATGAAAGAGCTGTGTAGCAAGTTCAAGATTGCACATCATAATTCTTCTCCTTATAGACCCAAGATGAATGGAGTTGTTGAAGCTGCTAACAAGAACATCAAGAAGATTATCCAGAAGATGGTTGTTACATATAAAGATTGGTATGAGATGCTGCCCTTTGCCTTGCATGGCTATCGTACATCTGTCCGCATTTCAACAGAGGCAACCCCTTTCTCTCTTGTATATGGCATGGAGGTTGTGCTCCCCATGGAGGTTGAGATCCCATCAATGAGAGTCTTGATGGAAGCCAAGTTGACTAAGGCTGAATGGGTTCAGAGTCGTTATGACCAATTGAACTTGATTGAACAGAAGAGATTAACTGCCATATGCCATGGTCAGTTGTATCAGCAAAGGATAAAGAAAGCCTTTGATAAGAAGGTCAAGCCTCGTGTGTTCCGAGGAGGTGACCTCGTGCTCAAAAACGTCTTGTCTTTCACGACCGATTCCAAGGGCAAGTGGACTCCAAACTATGAAGGTCCATATGTTGTTAAGAGAGCCTTTTTAGGTGGTGCTTTGATACTTACAACTATGGATGAGGAGGATTTCACTCGTCCTGTGAATTCAGATGCAGTCAAGAAATTCTTTGCCTAAAATAAAAAAACAGAATAGGTCGCTAAGTTGAAAAGCCGAAAGGCGGCTTAGGCAAAAATGAGCGTCTCAGTGGATTGAAAATCCGAAAGGGCGATCTAAGAAAAAGTTAGAGACATGAAAAAATGAATATATATCCCGCTAGATTGAGTACCTCACTTTGGGGCAATCTAGGCAAAAATTAGGGATTTGGCAAGCAACTGCATCTTGACAAGCTGTCGTCTGTCAAAGATTCTAGCTCAGTCATCGTTAACTGAAGCTTCGAATACATTGGATTCAGAGTTGGTGGAGAAATGGTCATTATGTTAAATGTATCCATTTTTCTAATATATATCACCAATTTTAAATTTGTAAAGATCCATGGAGTCTCGCCATTTACGGACTACAATTCTATCAAATAAATTTGAGCCTTTATCCAATTCTTGGCACTCTTATTTGCTTCTGTTTGACAAATGTTTGCATGTTTTAATTGATAAATATTATTGTTCTAAACAATTAAAGTTTTTATAAAACTATTTTTGAACAAAGTGAACATTCACAATGACCGAAAGGATAAATTGAATATCTTCAGTGCTCTCCCAAGGATAGTACGATCTCCAAAAGGGTAAGACACTCGTCCATGTTCTGGAATGTTTGTATCCTTTTCATCATCTTTCAAGTTGTATCCCCAGCGAGCGCAGAGAAGGGTGATACATCATCCAATCCCTAGAGAGTCTGGAGTTTTGGCCTTGACCTTTTTAGAGATGTGTATACCTCTATCTCAAACATCCTCAACTCCCCAGAGAGTCTGAGTCTAGCATTTGTGTTTCATCAACTATATGGTTGTCATCCCGTGTGTGGACTGACCTAAAATCCCTTATAGATTGATAAAAAAAATTGATATGTTATCTATTCTCTAGGAAGTTGATGTTCCCCCCAGCATAATTGGAAATCTCCAATAGAGTGAGCAGGAATTCCCAGCATGAGTAGAAGTCCTCGACAGAGTGAGCATGTGTTCCCTGTAAAGCTATCTTCCAGATATCTCCTCGGCAACAGTTGCTTAAAGCAGTTGGTGAAGGGTTTGTCCCCCTTTTTATCCCTGGCATGACACGTGTTGACAAAGGATTCGTTTTCTATCCTCTTAGCCAAAATAGTTCCTCCGGAGATACTGGTAGCTATCTGTTAGGGACCAATTAGTACTACTTTTTATACCATTTTATTGGTCCCTTTTACCAAGTTTTGATGTAATTACACACTTTTATCCTCACTATTTTGTATAAATGCAATTAGGTTTAATTTATTTTGTTTTGAATAGTTATTTCACATTTTTTGTTAATTGTGTAGAATTGTGGATAAGAAAGACCTTGGATTGCAACACTACATTTTGGAGGAAGCTTGCCAAACAAGGAAGCTGGAGAAGCAACAGTTCGCGCCGCGAACTTCCTTCGCGCCGCGAAGGCTGCGAATCCAGCAAGCTGACTGAAGGTCAAAAGTGCTGTTGTGCAGGAAAAGTTAATTGCCATTTTGATGTCTGCCTGGGAATTGCTTTTCTGCTTTAGATGACAATGTCTAATTAGGGAAATGTCTACCTTTTTTGTTAGAGACAAAATACATTAACCTAGGGCATTAAAAAGAAGACAATTAATTTATTATCATACACACATTGTTCTTGAGAGCTGGTGTAAGAGAGAAAAACAGAGTTTTTCTTCTTTAACTTTCTGCTTTGAACAATGATGATGAGGAGCTAAACTCCCCTTTGTCAAGATTGGAGGTAGTAGCTATTCTCATATGTTTATGTATTCCATTTGATTTATATATATGATAAAGATTGTTGATGTATTGAATACTATTTTTGCCCTAAGTTGAAAACCAGATTTGAGTAGTTGTCGAGAGAGATTATTTGAGTCTTGACATAAAACAGATTTTCAAGTAGTGAATAAGTTGTAGAGATAGATTTATTCATTACTCTTCTTTGGTATTAAGCATTAAAGATTGCTATATTGATAGTTAGGTGGAGAGATCGTCTAAGGATCAATATAGTGATTATCACAATATCATTTAGACATAAATGACTTTGAGAGGATACTTGAACATCATCAATAATCTTGAATCTATTTATTTATCATAAGGAATCATAAGCATTTGAAATAGTAAACTCCAATCTTGCCAAGCTTTTATATTAGACTAAAACCATTTAACTGTTTTTAGTGACATTTACTCACAAGATAACTTTCCAAACAAACAACCTTGTTACTTTCTAAACTTATAACATTTGGATTATAGAACGGCGGTAATATCAACCAATCTCTGTGGATACGATACAAAAATATTTGCCGAAGATATACTATTCAACAAATTGGCGCCGTTGTCGGGGATTGGTGTCGATATTACAAGCATTGCAATAATTCTTTGTTTTAAGTTGTGTTACATTTATTACTATCCCTCTTTTGTTTCACTTGGTTTGTTAGTTTTGTAGATTTTAGTGCATGCGAGGAAAAGCAACCGAGGAGCAACTTCAATTCGATCCTGAAATCGAAAGAACACTTCGGAAGCTCAATAGCAAAACACGAAGAAGAAGGAAACTAGCCGAAGAGAGGAACCGGAGAGAAGAAGCATCTACTTCCGCACTTGTTCCAATCGAAGAAGTGGTTGTAGAGGCTTGTGAAGGAAACATGGCGGAGGATAATCGTACCGAAATGTCCGCTAATAGTCCAAGAAGGAATGCTCAATTTGCCCGTGGAGGAAGAAATACGGAGATGAAGACCGGAATCCTCCAACTTCTCTATGCAAATCCATTCACCGGAATGGATCATGAAGATCCGTATACCCATCTCATCAAATTCTATGAGATTGCGGGTTCTACGGGAATAGACGAAGCGGGTGAAGAAACATTATTCAAGAGGATGTTCCCACACTCCTTAGTGGGAAAGGCAAAAGAGTGGTACCTTGATCAAGAATCAAGAGTGATGACGGATTGGAATTTGTTAGAAGAAAATTTCTTAGAAAGATACTTCCCTCAATCCCGATTCATGGAAGCCAAAACGGCTATTGCGGTATTCACTCAAGGAGGCAACGAGTCTCTAAATGAAGCTTGGGAAAGATTCAAATCAATGTTGAGAAAATGTAAGGGACATGGTTTTGATGAGCTCACTCAAATCCATATTTTTTTAAATGGTCTTCAATCAACTCATAAGACACTTCTGGACGCCACCGCGGGTGGGTCGCTTATATCAAAAACTGCGGAAGAAGCTAAAGTCATTATTGAACGGATGGCCCTCAATGATCATCAAGGTCAACATGATCGTAGCCCTTCACAACGTAAGCCCGGAGTTCTTGAGTTGAATACCAATGATGCCATCCTTGCTCAAAACAAGCTACTCTCTCAACAAGTGGAGCTTCTCACTCAACAAATGGCCAAGCTTCCACAGCAAATAAAAGAGATTCAAGGGTTCCAAGTTCAGCATCAGGTAGCATGTTGCGAATTATGTCAAGGGGATCACCCTACTGGTTTTTGTCCTCCACCCCAAGAAGAAGTGAGTTATGTGAACAATCAAAATCAGGGCTATCAAAGACAACAGCCTAACAATCAAGGCTACCAACCACGAAACAATCAAGGCTATCAACCGTCAAGGTTCAACAATCAGAATTTTCAGCAGCAAAGTCCTTACCAACATCCAAACTCTCAAGGACAGCAGTCGCAAGGAGGAAATTCCAAGCTAGAAGACACTCTTCAACAATTCATGCAAGCTTCCATGGCAAATCAGAAGAGTAACGAAGCAGCAATTAAGAATCTGGAAAATCAAGTAGGCCAACTCGCGAAGCAACTGTCGGAACAAAACGCAGGGCCGTCTTTCTCTGCTAACACTCAACCGAATCCCAAGGAGCATTGCAAAGCAATTGTCACAAGGAGTGGTAAAGAGTTGGTAAGTGAAAAAGATGAAGAGATTGTAGAAGAGAACATCACGGATGAGATGCTGGAAGAAAAAGACATAGTTGGTGAAAGGGAAAATGCTTCTGGAAATGCTCAGTTCGCGCCGCGAACCACCTTCGCGCCGCGAAAAGAGTAGGTTTTGCCCACTGATCTGCAGACTGATTTAGAAGGGAAAAGAGATGCTGAATCAAAGAAAAAGAAGAAATCTGAGAAGGGAGTGAGCGTCATGCCAACTCAACATCTACCCTATCCACATGCTCCATCAAGGAAGGACAATGCTAGGCATTATGCACGGTTCATGGACATCTTCAAGCAACTTCAAATAAACATTCCATTTGCTGATGCATTAGAACAAATGCCACGGTATGCTAAGTTCATGAAGGACATTCTTACCAAGAAAAGGCGACACGTGGAAGATGAGACCATATTGCTTGATGCACGGTGTAGCGCCATCATCCAAAAGACTCTCCCAAGGAAGGAGTCCGATCCAGGCCAAGTTGTTCTACCGGTGACCATTGGAAGCACATACGTTGGAAATGGTTTGATTGACTTGGGCTCTAGTATAAATTTAATCCCCCTCTCCATTGTCAAAAGATTGGGGAATGTTGAGATTAAATCGACGAGAATGACTCTACAACTAGCCGACAAGTCCACCACCTCACCATACAGAATCGCTCAAGACATGCTTGTGAAAGTGGACAAATTTTTGTTTCCGGTGGATTTTGTAATAGTAGAGATGGATGAGGACCGTGATGTACCCCTAATTCTTGGAAGACCTTTTATGAAGACAGCTCGGATGATGATCGACATAGATGATGGGCTAATGAAGGTGAGAGTGCAAGATGAAGAGGTGACTTTTAATCTTTTCGAAGCAATGAAACATCCAACCGACAAGCATGATTCTTTCCGAATCGATGCAATTGAAGAGGAAGTAGTGGAGGTCGCGAATCAAATCCATATTTCTAATCCTCTAGAAAGATCCCTCATCGGAGCATACAATGTGTTAATCGACAATGAGGAACGAGAGATCGAAGCAATGTTGCACGAGCTAGAATCTTGTGGTGAGCTGGCCTATCAAGAAGAATTAATGGAAGATTTGGATACAAAGAAGAAAACGGAAGAGCAAAGGTTAAAGTTGAAAATGCTTCCGTCACACTTGAAGTATGTGTTTCTTGGAGACGAGTGTACTAAACCAGTGATTATAAGCAACACATTGTCCATGCAAGAGGAAGATAAGTTGATTCAAGTATTGAAAAAGAACAAAGGTGCAATAGGATGGGTGTTATCCGATCTGAAGGGTATTAGTCCAACCTATTGCATGCATAAGATCATGATGGAGGAAAATTTCAAACCAGTTGCACAACCTCAAAGGCGACTGAATCCATCAATGAAAGAGGTGGTCCGGAAAGAAGTTGTCAAACTATTGGAAGCCGGAATGATTTATCCTATATCTGATAGTGCATGGGTGAGTCCGGTACAAGTGGTCCCCAAGAAAGGAGGAATGACGGTGATTAAAAATGATAAAAATGAGTTGATTCCGACAAGAACTGTGACCGGGTGGAGGATGTGCATCGACTATAGAAGGTTGAACCAAGCCATAAGGAAAGATCATTTCCCACTACCCTTCATGGACCAAATGTTGGAGCGGCTCGCCGGCAAAAATTTCTACTGTTTCTTGGACGGGTATTCGGGGTATAATCAAATTTCAGTAAATCCGGCAGACCATGAGAAGACAGCATTCACATGTCCTTTTGGCATCTTTGCTTACCGAAGAATGCCTTTTGGGTTATGTAACGCACCGGCCACATTTCAACGATGTATGCAAGCTATATTTTCGGACTTGATAGAAGAATGCATTGAGGTGTTCATGGATGATTTTTCTGTGTATGGATCATCTTTTGAATTGTGTTTAAAACACCTTGATGTAGTTTTGGGGAGATGCGTGGAGACCAACCTAGTGCTCAACTGGGAAAAATGCAATTTTATGGTCACTGAGGGTATAGTACTTGGTCACAAGATTTCTTCTGAAGGGCTAGAAGTGGACAAGGCCAAGGTGGAGGTTATTGAGAAACTGCCACCTCCTACTAACATTAAAGGGATTAGAAGCTTTCTAGGACATGCCGGTTTCTACCGGAGATTCATACAAGACTTTTCAAAGATTGCAAAGCCATTAAGTAATTTGCTCAACAAAGGTACGCCTTTTCTTTTTGATGAGTCATGTCTTAAAGCTTTCTTAGATTTGAAAGAAAAGTTGGTCACCGCACCAATAATCGTAGCACCAAACTGGAACCTTGATTTTGAACTCATGTGTGATGCTAGCGATTATGCAGTTGGTGCGGTGTTAGGACAAAGAAGCGATAAAGTTTTCCATGCCATACACTATGCTAGTAAGGTGTTGAATGACGCGCAAGTTAATTATGCAACAACTGAAAAGGAATTACTAGTCATAGTATATGCACTGGAAAAATTTAGAGCTTATTTGATTGGTTCAAAAGTTGTAATCTACACTGACCACTCGGCGATAAAATATCTGCTTACCAAGCCGGATTCAAAAGAAAGGCTTATTCGTTGGATCCTTTTATTACAAGAGTTTGATCTAGAGATTCGGGATAAAAAAGGTTCCGAGAACTTGGTGGCGGATCATTTGTCTCGTTTGGTCAATGTAGAAATTACAAACAAAGAAGAAGAGGTGAGAGAAGAATTTCCAGACGAAAAACTCTATGCGATTCAAGTGAGGCCTTGGTTTGCTGATTTTGCTAACTACAAAGCAACTGGTTTAACACCGGAAGACCTCACTTGCAATCAAAGAAGGAAATTCTTAGCTGATTCAAAATATTATGTCTGGGATGACCCTTATCTGTTTAAAGTAGGAGCAGACAATATTTTGAGAAGGTGTGTAACCATTGAGGAGTCAAGAGACATTCTTTGGCACTGTCACAACTCTCCGTATGGAGGTCACTATAGTGGTTTGAGAACAACCACTAAAGTACTCCAATCGGGTTTTTATTGGCCATCTTTATTCAAAGATGCGCACGAACATGCGAAGAGTTATGATGCATGCCAACGGAGTGGAGGAATAGGAAAACGGGATGAAATGCCTCTAACCAACATGCTCGAAGTGGAAGTTTTTGATTGTTGGGGTATTGATTTCGTTGGCCCATTCCCCTCTTCTTTCTCCAATGAGTACATACTAGTAGCTGTTGATTATGTTTCGAAGTGGGTGGAAGCAATTGCCTCACCTAAGGCCGATGCCAAAACTGTGATTAAATTTTTAAAGAAGAACATATTTTCACGTTTTGGTGTGCCTAGAGTGTTGGTAAGTGATGGAGGCTCACACTTTTGCAATACACCCTTAGAAAAAGTTCTGCAACATTATGGTGTAAAGCACAAGGTGACCACTCCCTACCACCCACAAGCGAACGGTCAAACTGAGGTTTCAAACCGAGAAGTCAAACGGATCCTTGAGAAAACAGTATCGAATTCAAGAAAAGATTGGTCCTTAAAACTTGATGAAGCTTTGTGGGCGTATCGCACTGCCTACAAAGCACCTATTGGGCTGACTCCGTTTCAACTGGTGTATGGGAAGACTTGTCATCTTCCAGTTGAAATGGAGCATAGAGCATTATGGGCTCTTAAATTCTTGAACTTCGACTCCACTCTAGCTGGAGAAAAAAGGAAAGGTTAACTCCACGAATTGGAGGAACTAAGGAACGATGCATACCATTCTAATAAGTTGTACAAGGAAAAGATAAAAGCATACCAGGATGGAAAGGTCCGCCGTAAGGAGTTTCATGTTGGACAGATGGTACTGCTTTTTAACTCAAGGTTGAAGTTGTTTCCGGGTAAGTTGAAGTCGAAATGGTCAGGACCATTTGTTGTCAAGGAAGTACGGAATTATGGAGCCATTGTGATAAAGGACCCAAAGTCTCAAGAAAGCTGGACTGTCAATGGTCAAAGACTGAAAGTCTATCATAGCGGTGACATAAACCGTGATGTGTGCGTCCTATCATTATCTGGATCAGGCTAATCGAGGTACCGTCGAGCTCTTAACGATATTAAACAAAGCGCTGGTTGGGAGGCAACCCAACGTTGTTAGTTTGCATTTTAATTTTCTCTGTCCTGTGATTTTTAGCTCTGTTAAAGTTTTAGAATTTTTAAGTTCTGTTTTTTTGAAGTTCGCGCCGCGACCTCCTGTTCGCGCCGCGAACTGAATGAATAAATTTGAGTGGATTCTGTTTTTTGCAGTTCGCGCCGCGACCTACTGTTCGCGCCGCGAACTGAATGAAAAAATTTTAATTTGGTTCTGTTTTCTGTTGTTCGCGCCGCGAACACTGTTCGCCCCGCGAACTTTGCGTGACAGAATCACTTAAATTCTGTTTAGGTCATTTCTTTTTCATTTCAAACATTCCTCATTTCAAACCACTTTGCCGCGCTTTCACCCCACTCTCAAAATCCCACCAAATCTTAAGATTCTTTCATTCCCATTGTGCAAAATCTTCATCTTTTGGCAAGCATTAGCGATTCACAAGATGTCCAAAAGAACTAAAACCATGGCACCTCCTCAAGCACGTTCATTCAGGAAGTTCATTAGTGATGAACACGAGGCACGATTTGAGAGCCTCGTCAAGAGAACCATTTTGCCTGAAAGGTTTATTCGGCTAGCTCCAACCGGGGTGTATCACAGCGTGGTTGCGGCTTTTGAGCAACGAAAGTGGATGAAGTTATGCGAACCGGAAGCCGCAATCAACTACGACATTGTTCGAGAATTTTATGCGAATGCATTGCATCGCGAGGAGGGTACGACTTTCATTTACCGATCCAGGGTAAGGGGGAAGATCGTCTCCTTTGGAAGGGATGATATTAATGCTTATCTGGGTAATCCCTTAACTCTCGGAGAGGGTGAGCGTTGTGAGTACAGTATCATGGAGGCAGCTAACAGATGGAATCTGGAAGCGGTCAATGCTACCCTATGTCTCAGCGGAAAATCTTATGAAATGAATGATCAAGGACACCCGAAATTGTGGAAAAGGGAAAATTTCAATTTGGAAGCTAGGGCTTTTCTGGTGCTACTGTTGTCTAATATCCGACCAAGAAGCCACACCACCACAATTCCTATGGACGTAGGGTGTCTATTTTACTGCATCATGGTTGGAAAGCCTGTGGATGTTGCAGCCCTCATTGCAGGTGAATTGAGAAAGATAGTGTTAAGCGGAACCAATTTCGGGGGCAAAGCTGGTGTGCTAGCTTATCCAGGCCTTATCATGGGACTGTGTCGTAAGGCAAATGTTCCCATCCCTGAGGAAGTACACTTCTCGATCACCAGCGTGATCAATGATTCATACCTGAACAGGTTCCTGCATAACCCAAATGATAAGACTGATGCACCCGGTACTTCTTCATCCAGAGCCCGAGCCAGACCCCGACCTCAACCTCAACCTCACACTACCCCAGGTTTTGATCAGATGGTGTTTGCCAACTACTGCTGCGAGAACTTTGAGGCCTCCAGGAGGTCTCAATCATTTCTTTTTGATGCCATGCAGCAGCAGTTCCAGAACACGTTTCTGGCACCAGAGGCCCGAACTTTTCCTTCGCAAGCTGACTATGCAGCTTATGCTAATTGGCCTGAGGGCAGGCCAAATTTTATGGGGGGTGCAGGAGGTAGTGCTGACCCAAATGAGGAGATGGAAGATGTTCTCGGAAATGTAGGTGGTGATGAAGAGGAGGAGGATTGAAAATGTGGAGATTTGAGAGTTGTTGTATTTCTGAGTTTCTTTGTACTATTTCTGTTTCTGTTTTTAAGAATTTTTGATGTACTTTTGGGTGGCTCTAGTTCACCATGACTTTATCTTGGCACTTTATTTTTGTTAGTATTTTGACAATTGCATGAATACTAGTTGAGATTTAAGTGTGTTTTGATCAAATTGTGGTTTACCAACATTTTTGTTTAATTGTTCTTATTCGTAAGTTAAGCCTTAAGCAACCGAGAAATGATCGCAAAGAGGGAAGCATAGGACACTTCGAGTGGTGATGATAAGAATTAGTGTCGGCATTTCAAGGTACACTTTATCGCTTTCTAGACTTAACATGAGTAGTTTGATGGTGTGTGCAAATTTCAATTCATAATTTCATTGAAGTATATGTCAGTTTTGAATCAAAATAGGGCTTAACCATTTGTGAGGAAGCTTTCCATTGTACACTAAAAAGCGGGAAACCGAGCATTATTTTAACTCATTCTTATCATGCTAAATCATGCATCAATCTAATTTTGTGTGAAATTTTTGAAAATGATAGAGGCATTGTTTGTGAGAAAAACCACTTGACCAAAAAGCTTGAATCAACTAACCTTGTGAGGAATAATCCTTAGTTAACCCCCTTTGAGCTTATTTTAGGATTCATTTGATTGATCATTGTAAAATCAATTGAAAATTGTGGAATAAATGAATCCTAATTTCTTTCGTATCAGTTGAATTCTCAAACCGAGTTGTTTGCAAAATTTTGCCTTTTGCTTATGTCTAAGTAGGGAGCATTTTTGAATAAATTTGGTTTTGGAATCTAAAGTTGGGGAGAGTATAGTGAAAAGTTGATTAGAAACTTGGAAAAGTGAGTTTCTATGAAAGGGTAAAAATATGAAAAGAAACAAGAAAAAGAAATCACCCTTGAAACCATAGAGCATATATAAAAAAAAAATTAAATTAGAAAAAGAAAAGCAAAGGAAATGCTCATGGTTGTGTGGATTTGAAAAGAAAAAGAAAAAGAAAAAGGTAGGGATCAAAGAAAGGGAAATTGTGTAGAGTGAATCTTTGGGAATGCTCCCTTAGGATAGGAAATTTGGTTGAATTCTCTTAATCATATCCTTTCTTGTAACCTAAACCACATTACAACCTTTGAAAGACCTCTTGATTCTCATTTTTCACATAATTTGGTACTTGTTGTGATAACCGCGTGATTTGAGTTGTTGTTGATTTAATTGCTTGGATGAGTGAAAGTAACCCTTCATGTTATTCATCATTATCATGATGTGTGTGTAAGCTTGATTCAATTTTGACATATATGGCTTTGAATTCCTTGGAATGATTTTTGCACTTTACCATTTCCCTTATTCATGTTTTGTCTAGAATTGAGATAGGTGAATTGAGAAGAGGCCAAACACTTTTGAACCATTTGAATGTCCTTGATAAATTCTTGTTTAAATCTTTTGTGTCATGACTTTGGTTGTAAGGATGAAAACTTTTGTTTAGGGACAAACAAAATGCTAAGTTGGGGAGAGTTGTTAGGGACCAATTAGTACTACTTTTTATACCATTTTATTGGTCCCTTTTACCAAGTTTTGATGTAATTACACACTTTTATCCTCACTATTTTGTATAAATGCAATTAGGTTTAATTTATTTTGAATAGTTATTTCACATTTTTTGTTAATTGTGTAGAATTGTGGATAAGAAAGACCTTGGATTGCAACACTATATTTTGGAGGAAGCTTGCCAAACAAGGAAGCTGGAGAAGCAACAGTTCGCGCCGCGAACTTCCTTCGCGCCGCGAAGGCTGCGAATCCAGCAAGCTGACTGAAGGTCAAAAGTGCTGTTGTGCAGGAAAAGTTAATTGCCATTTTGATGTCTGCCTGGGAATTGCTTTTCTGCTTTAGATGACAATGTCCAATTAGGGAAATGTCTACCTTTTTTGTTAGAGACAAAATACATTAACCTAGGGCATTAAAAAAGAAGACAATTAATTTATTATCATACACACATTGTTCTTGAGAGCTGGTGTAAGAGAGAAAAACAGAGTTTTTCTTCTTTAACTTTCTGCTTTGAACAATGATGATGAGGAGCTAAACTCCCCTTTGTCAAGATTGGAGGTAGTATCTATTCTCATATGTTTATGTATTCCATTTGATTTATATATATGATAAAGATTGTTGATGTATTGAATACTGTTTTTGCCCTAAGTTGAAAACCAGATTTGAGTAGTTGTCGAGAGAGATTATTTGAGTCTTGACATAAAACAGATTTTCAAGTAGTGAATAAGTTGTAGAGATAGATTTATTCATTACTCTTCTTTGGTATTAAGCATTAAAGATTGCTATATTGATAGTTAGGTGGAGAGATCGTCTAAGGATCAATATAGTGATTATCACAATATCATTTAGACATAAATAACTTTGAGAGGATACTTGAACATCATCAATAATCTTGAATCTATTTATTTATCATAAGGAATCATAAGCATTTGAAATAGTGAACTCCAATCTTGCCAAGCTTTTATATTAGACTAAAACCATTTTACTGTTTTTAGTGACATTTACTCACAAGATAACTTTCCAAACAAACAACCTTGTTACTTTCTAAACTTATAACATTTGGATTATAAAACGGCGGTAATATCAACCAATCTCTGTGGATACGATACAAAAATATTTGCCGAAGATATACTATTCAACACTATCCCCAGCAATTTGGCTTATAACTCATCCCTAGCAGGGTTGCTCACCGCAGATTATCCTCAGTTGGATTACCTACAGTCTATCCTCAATGGAGTTGCCTGATCTGAGCCTGATAATTGGTTTCCCCCTCCTTATTGGAAAGTTTCCTCTAAGTTGAGCTAGTGGTGAAGATATTGTGTCCTTCCCCAGCGGAGCAATTGGTTCTCTCTCCCTTTAGCGGAAATGTCTCTCCAGCAGATAGGAGGAGGTTGTTTTGATTGTTGGAACTTCTGTTTGGCGGTTGCCCCCGCAGAGTTTCATATCATTCCTTGATAGGTTCCCCAGTAAAGTTTCTTCTACAATGGATCTTATCCGTGTTGAGCTTCCCAGTAGAGTTTCCTCTATGATGGATCTTTTGTCTGTTTAACAGCAAATCCCTGGCGGTGACCCTGTATGTTCCCCCAGCTAACTTTGTCGGATCCTAGTTTGACATTGGTTTCCCCTCCGAGTGGAAGACATTTTCCAGTATTGAGGGATTTTGAGGAAGATGTGTTGTTTCCTTCCTCAGCGAAGCAATTTGTTCCTTCTCCCGGTAGCAGAGATATCTCTTCAGTAGTCAGAAGAAGAATGCTTGATTGATGTGTGTCTGTTTGGTGATTTTCCCCACAGAATTTCTCATTATCCCCGATAAGATCCCCAATAGAGTTCTTCTATGTCAGATCTTATTGATATCTTTGCATGTTCCCGAGAATTGTTGGAAGTTCCCCAGCATTCGGTAGCTGAGACTTTGCCTATCCCTACCAGTGGTCTTTGTCCCCGAAAGTGATTGGTGTCTCCTGGTATTTGATGCTCCCCACCAGATTTGGTTTCTCCGGTGGGCCTGGCTTTTCTCTTTTGAGATGTTATACCGGATGTCTGTTCATTGATTCTTGGACCTGTTTGTGATAGATATGTCGGTTTGTCAGCATTAATCTTACATAAACCATGCATATACATGCATAGTTATAGAATTCAGATATTCATGTTGCATTCTTTGCCATATATCTTTGCTTGTTATATCCTGCTACTGGTGAAATGTTCTTCCCCAAGCAGATGTTTGTGTCTGATCTCTCCATATAGAGTCAGTCCCCATAAGCAGAAAGTGTCTATCTTTCCTTCATTATTCCCCACTGAGTTATGTCCTCGTGGATGATTATTGTTTCAGTTTCCTCCCTAATTATATATTGGAATGGAATTACTCCCCTGAGTTATATCCTCATTGGGTTGAGTCTTGTTTCATTGTGTCTCTCTAGTTTGTGCCTAGATTGACTCCTTTCTTGTTTTTCTCCTGCAGTTTCCATGTGGTTTATTTGTTCAATTGCTCAGTAACCAGTAATTGTTCACCTTTTCCCCAGTGGATTTTGTGGCCTTCTACCCAGTAACCGATAGTTGTAAGTCTTATTTCTGTGGTTTTCTACCCAATAACCGGTAGATGTAATCCCCTATTTGTTGGTTATCTTTATCCAATATTCGGTATTGATATTCCTTCATTTTTGAGTATATCATCCAGTAACCGATGATATCTCTCTCAGGGATAATTGCTCTTACCAAGCAATTCATCCCCAGCGAGTCATCTTTCATTTACCTTTGTTTGGTAATGATCGTTTCTCCTTCTGATTGGTCATCATTTTATACCCAGTAACCGGTATCCCGATGTCCTTTCTTTTCGGTTGATTTATCCTTTATTAACCCAGTAAACGGTTGTGGATAATCTTCCATGCGAGTATGTTATCTATGTTCTGACGGTAATAGATAATATGTCTCATGCGCTCTTCAATCGAATTTTTTTCTTCCTCAGTCGAGTAAGATTCGCATTTCCTTATGGAATCGAATGCCCATCCTGTAAATTGAGTTTGCTTTTTCAGCCCTCCTTTTTGGATGATGAGTGTCTTGGATATGTTCCTAATTCACGCCTGGTTGGTCACCTATTATATTCCCAGTAACCGGTATCCCTGGTGTTCCTTCCTTATACTCCCTATTATGACTTTTTGTCCCTTGTGGAGTCAGATTTTCCTGAGTTAAGATATGCCTTGTAGGTCCTCCTCATATGATTTTTCGGATGATTGATATCTCTCACCCTTATACCGGTCTTAGATATTCTTTCTCCCTGAGCGTGTTTATCTCTCACCCTTATACCGGTGTCTTAATCACATGTCTCTCTTTGAGTTTATTACCCAGTAACCGGTAATATCTCATTGTTTCCTCCTCAGCCGAGTCTTTTATGGATTTCCCCGTTTGAGTCCATATTTTTATCCAAAGTATCCTCTGTGGATAGTTTTGCTGTATTGGCATATTCCCTAATACATGCATCTTTGCGTCAGCTCGAGTCTTTCCATCGATTTATTTTCGTGGAATCCCTTCGTGTCTCCCAGCAAGTTTTCCAATAGTGACCTTCTCACACCTTTTTACCCTATTTTTTCCCCAGAGTCTCTGTATCCTTAGTGAGTGTGCTACTGATTTCTTTTCCTTTGTATCCATATTTCCCCACAGAGTATTAACTTATGCACGCATACATCTGCATCATGAGGTCTCTTAGGGACCAAAATTCGTCTCTTTGTTATTATTTAAGCCCATTCTACCTTGTTGAGACGAAGATTTTAACCTTCATATCTCCGGCTAGAATGACCTTAAATAGGGACATCTGTAACACCCTAATTTGAACCCTAATATCCCTCATGGCATCATATCATTGTTCATAGCATTTGCCTCAAGGATCATAGCATGTGAGGCTCCTTAACCCTAGGGTTGGGACTTGTGTGAGTTGGTTTGAGACCACCAAGCATTTGAATTGTATATTATTTCTTTTCTTATTTGTTTACTAACCAAAAGCACAAAAATATGTCACTAACTCTTTTGTTTTTGAAGCTTAAGTAACCTTGTGTGCCAATGCTCATAGAAGACTCATATGCTCAATGAAGTGGCTCAATGAAGATGAAAGCAAGCATGACAATGGTCCATAAAGCTCCCAATCGTCATATATGTCTCCCAAGCATCTCAATTTGTCTATTTGATCAAAATAACCTAAAGGGCTTGAGGATTGTTTCCCAAGGAAACCCTAATTCAATTGTGCATTGACTGTGCCTTGCTTATGAAGCAACCTCAACCTATGATCAAATTCAATCAAGGTAAGTTCTTTAATTAATTATTTTATGCATATATGAGCCTTTTTGAGTATCATCAATCATTAATTCATAAAGATTTGGAGTTTGGCTTTGAGAAGTTGACCAGTCAAGTCATCTGACTAATTTGAGATCCACTGAGACCTAACTTTTGATGTGTTTGTCAAATGAATATGACCCCAAGATAAAAAATGTTCTTAAGAACCATATGAACAACCTTAATTTTCATCAAAAATCCATTTGAAGCTTATAAGGTCATCATTCATGTCAACACATTATAGGTGATTTTGACTGAAACCCTAATTTTAGGTCAACTTCCCGAGGACCTAACTTCTTCATTTTTTATGATTTTGAGGTGATACCAATTTTATTGGAAATATTAAGGTGTCTACTTCAAATGTTATGTTGGAAAAAATTTCATAATCCTAAAAGAAACACATGTTACAATACAAAACATTATAGGTCACTTTGGACCAAAGCCATTGAATTTGAAAAATGTCCAACTTCAAGTGCCCATAACTTTCTCATTAAGAATCCAAATGATTAAAAATGTAAGTCCAAATTTATCATCTTGAAAATATATATAACTTTGATGTTGAAGGTTTTTCCATTTGAGGCTTTCATCAATGAAACAGAAGGGCTTGAAGTTGATCATTTTTGGCAAATTTCCCAAAGACATGTTTTGTACCTCAAGCTTCAAGGTCAATTTTCATAAATTTCCAAACTCTAAATGTATTTTCTACCAACATAGCTTTTGTTCCTTATGTCAAGACCTTTCTAACCATTACTCACATGTCTATGTTTGGATTTTCTATGAGTGACTTTCGAAGAGGTGAATATTTATGTCCAATTATGCATTTCACTTTGAATCTTCATGCACAAGCCAATGTAGTTCAGAATGCACGTCCATTTCAACTTGGTATGAGCTCAGCTTGCAATTACAGTTGAGTTTAGGCCTCACATGCACCTGTACAGGCCCATGCATGGAGGACCCAAAGCTTCATGCACACGAGTTTTTCGTCACTTTTCTTGCAGCTCAGCTATAAATACAATGCCATGCTCATTCAAATCTCAACTTCAAGGCAACCTGAAGCTCTGCTGAAATCAAAACCCAACCCTACCAAAGAAATTCTGATTTTTATTTTCTCAATTCAAGCTTGAATTTCAACAAAATCAGTTGATCTTCAAGACTTATTCCTTAGCCTTGCATTCATACCACATCTCAAGATCAAATTAGACGCAAAAGTTGGAAGGAATTGTGTTGATCAAAGCTGCTCTTCAAAGGTATACGATCCAAGTGTTTTGATCTGAATCTCATCATACAATGTGAACCGTTTATGTTCAAATGGTTTTCTGAAGTCCTCGAGCAAGAGGCTAGTTAGTGGTGGCTTTGATTTCAAGTTTTGAAGCATTTCAGTTTGCACACCTTGAATTTCAAGCTCAGATTTCTCACTTGATAGAGATCTTGAGGATAATCCAAGGTTACATGGGTGATGTACATCACCCCAGCTTCATTTTGTTACCATGTTTGTGTAATTTCATTGAGGTTCAAAAACCTGCAACTTGTGGCCGAAATTAGTTGGTCCACCAGAGAAGATGGTAGTTTCCACCACCATCCCCATGTGGATGCACCATGGCTTTTGGATCTCACTTGCACGTTCTAATATCATCCATTGTTTTATTTGACTTGTTTTAAAACACTTTGTGATGCGTTTGACTCGTGACCATGGTGGGAGCGCACTTCTGGACCGCTTGATGTGTCCACGTCAATTAATGAATTCAATCAAGCGCTCCCTGATTTTTCTCTTTTTCTATTTTCTGTTTTATTTTCTTTTAATTCCATTTATTTTCAAAAATTCATAACTATTTTATTTGGAATCACAAAAATATGAGACAACACTAAAAAATTTCTTGAAAAATCTAGTTTCATAATTTTATTTTTAATTATTTTTGTGATTCCATTTAATATTTTTTGTGAACTATTTTGTTTTTTAATAGTTTTTAATTCATTTTAAATACTTTTTGATATCCAAAAATTCCAAAAAATATTTTTTTAACACATATGGATCATGACAAGTCTATGAAAAATATTCTCATCAATTTCTTAATTGATTTAAGATTTTAATTCATTTGTGTTATATTTTATTGGTTTTAATTGATTTTAAAAAGTTTCTGTTTTCAAAAAATGTTGAGAAAATTTGTCAAACCTTGTTTGACCATGTTAGACCTATGATGATTCAATTGGACTTGTTGAAGTTGATTTGAATTGAATTTGAGGTTTGACCATATTTTGTTCATTTTATTTTATGTTATATCTTAATTCCAAAAATACCAAAAATATGTTTGACTTTGTTGACTTCTAATCTTCATTTCCTTTCTATTTTACATTGGTTGATGATGATTTCATTCACATTTGATCATTGTGTTTTGATTATGTCATTTGAATTCTCCTTATTTTTTTCCATTTCATTTCATCTTCATCTTCTTCTTTTTTTACCAACTAGTTAATGATTTGTGGTTGGTCTTTGACATATGAGAGGCTTAATCTTCTTTGATCCAAATCAAATTCAACTTGATCAAAGATCAAGTGAGTTGCTTTGTGTCCAAGATAGGTTGCTTCTTGGTCAAGCAAAAAACCTAAAATCCATACAAGGCCTTTCTCTTTTCTTTTGGCATGGCAAGTTGTAGGAGCTTGGCTTACTAGTCATGATCTCTAACTTATGTTCATTTGCCTATAGTTTTTTTGACCGGTCTCAGATAGGTGTGACTACTACATTAGTCCACTTACGATTGCTTAACATAGCGCTAAATTGTCTTATGACACACTAACATTAACTATTAACAACTAACTTTAAATTCAAGCATTTAATTTCTTGCAATTTACTTTAATGCAATTTACTTTCTTGCTCATTTATTCATATTGCTTTTTACTTTGCTCACTTGAGCTCATATTTTATGTTTATGTCATTTTCCTTTTGCTCATTTGAGCTCATTATTGTATATAAATATATTGTGGTCTTGTGATTGTTTTGTCTTTGTTTGTGTGAACCCAATGCAAAAAAGGAGAAATGACTTAGAATTAGGATCTTACCTATGCTTAAAGGAGTTCAAGAGCAACTAGGCCTCATTCCTTTAGAATGATAAACTTGTTGAAGAGCAACTAGGCCTCATGCCTTTAGAATGCTAAATCAAAGTTGACTTGAAAGGACCCCTAATCTAAACTCATTCTTTGTCCATTCCTCTTATTGAATTGTGAATTTTTTGATGTTTGCTCTTGTGTGATAGGGATTCCCTCTTGAGATAGTAAGAAGGACCATTGTCATGAATAACCAAGTTAAGAGAGACAATCCAAATGGAGACCCTAGGAGCTTTAATATAATATTTGATTGATTGCTTGAGTTAATTTCTAAGTCCAAAGGAAAGGAGCATCTTGAATCATCTTTATGATTTCAAGAAGAGGAACTCCAAGGGTTTTATCTCTTCTCTTCTCTTTGCATGTTTAGGACTAGCCACTCTCTTCTTCTCTCCACTCTAACCCAAGCCAAACTCATTTATGTGAAAACTTTGACTTTGTCTTCAAACTAGAAACCTAGGCCTTATGCCTTTGATTTTTCAAACTCTTTTCATTAATACTTATTTTAAATGAATCTTAAGTCAACTTTGACCTCATTTTGTGGATACTTCTAACTTGTAAATACAACTTACTTCAAGTCGTTTTTGTGGTTCTAATGACCACCTTTGTTAAAACTTTTCATAAACATTAGCCATAGGTTTGAGTTATCATAGTGGTTGATGTAAACCTCACCTTATCCTTAGTGATTGGACTATAAGTCTTACATACTTATTATAGGGTGATCCCTCACTAGTATGTTGAATCCCTCCTCACATGGTGGATTGTTGGTTTAGGTTGAGTTTTCTCCCTTTGATAACAAAAGACCTTAGGGCTTTTGGTCAAATCAACTCACCAATCTTTTGAGATTTTTTACCCCGAACTACGAGGTTTTGATCCTACCTTTATGATGGTACGTAGGCAATGGGTTTATCCATTCAAACAACAAAATTGTAAATATGTATATTCTTTTCTCATCCCCCCAATATTGTTTGCACAAATCTTTTCATAAATACCAACCTACAATACACACTTGCAAAAAGGGCTCCCTTAGAGTACTAAGGATGTTTTGGGTGCTTAAAACCTTTCCATTTCATAACCAACCCCCTTACCCAGATCTCTGACATTTTTATTAGTTTTTGATTTGATAAAACTTCTTACTTGGTTTTTGTTCTCTTTTTAACATTTCCTTTGGATAAATAAAAGTGTGGTGGCGACTCGAATTGTATGCTTACTTTTGATTTAGTCAATAAATCTAAAGGTAACTAATACCCCGGTACATGGTCGAAATTATTTTTTCTTTGACTTCTATTAATTCTTCCAACTTTTCCTTGGATACTCTATAACCTGAAGAAATTTATGCCAAGTCATTAGCCTATTGATCTTTTAGTCGAGGCATATGTTTGATGTTGACTGAATCAAATATTTTTAACAATGAGTTATGTAACACCCTAATCCCCAGCTCAACATTTAATAAGATGTTTCAAATAAAATTCCATGATTAGAGTGTCACACATGCTCCACCATAGCATAAAAGCATCAACAATTTAAAAATAAGCAGCGAAAAATCATTAAGTTCAACATATAAGTCTTAACATCAAAAGAATAACAGAAATCTAACATAAGTAAGGCATAAAACCAAAAATAGAATGAACAACTTATCCTTAGTGTTACATATCAGCGCGAATCCTAAGACCCAATGATAAAAGCTAAAGAGGCATCGGCGCCATCCTCTAACTCAAGCGGTTACTCTTGCACTTATTTGTTTGTATCCCAAAGGAGCACAGACGCCACAACAACAAAAAGGGGTGAGAATACACCATACAAATGTTAATGGTGAAAATCAATAACAAGATGGTAAATAAGACAAAAATAAATATAATATTCTCACAAAAAAACACAATTATAATCCAATTTATAATCAAATGCTAATGCTCTAAATCCTTCATCAATATGCATGTGGTAACGGGTTTTTAAGGTCAGAGGTTTGTTATTGATTGCCTAGGTCTCCAGTCCTCCTTGAATTGTGTTCCTCTCTAGACATGAAACCATCATGGTTCCTCTCTGAATATGACCTCACTAGATCGAAGTCCTACCTAACTCCAAAGTATATGCATGCATGATCATGTATAGCAAACATGCATGCAACTAAAACAATCATCAAAATCATCTCAAAAATCATCAACAAAATAGGTTCCACTCTTGAAACAAAAGTTTGCCAATAATTAGGCGTCACTATAATTCCATCGGATTACTCATCTCAAAAACATAATTTATTAAATAATTATATTACATCATCAAATTGAGGCAATGCATGTTATTACTCAACAACTCTAAAATCAACCAAATACTTAGAACTTCTAAAAATGTTATTATATTCTTTATAACTCAATAGAGTTTTGTAGTGGTAAATTCATGACCATCAAGCTATGGATAAGCTTAACATCAATAAAACCAGAGTCACCACTGTGCTTTTATTGTTTCCAAAGGAAAAGGGAAAAGTACGAACAAAACCCAAAGATAAGAAGTTTTCAAATCAAAACTAATAAAATGCCAGAGATTACATGTAAGAGGGTTGGTTACATAGAGGGAAGGTGTTAGCACCCAAAGTGTCCTAGGTACTCCTAGGGAGCCTTTTTTATGTGCGCATATGTTTTTGGTATAAATTATGTTTGAGAAAAATAGAGTGTGGGGATGAGAAAAGAATTTATTGGTTATATTTTTGTGTTTGACAAGACCTTCGGTCTTATGCCTACGTACCAACATAAAAATGAGGGATCAAAACCTCGTAGTTCGTGGTAAAAGTTTCAAGGTTGGTGAATTGCTTTTAACAAAAGTTTAAATGAAAAGGCACAAAGGGCCAAAAGTTTGAATGAAGTTGTTAGTTCTTTTTGCCTTTTGAAATTTTAAGTCAATATGGTTAAGTTTATTTACAAATTTGATTAAGAAAAAGATTTAAAAATTCATTGGCATAAGGCCAAAGTTTCTAATCATTAAAACAAAGTCTAAGTTTGAAATCACAATCAAAGAAAGTTTTTGAAAAGGGGGAAAGATTTTGAAATTTAAGAAGTGGGAGAAGATGAAGAGACTATCCTAAGCACAAAATTAAAAGTTAAGAGTTGAAAAGATCTGACGAATGGGATGCAATCCAACAGATAATAATGTCATATAGAAACCCGGTTTTTCCTTTGGACTTTAATCAAGCAATGATCAATTAGCAATGAACAATATTCATACATCATGAAGATCAAGGCCTCAAATAAATATAGCCACATCCAAGCAAGTAATCCAAAAGCTAGCAGTATTCTTTGTTTTCTCATGTATCAGATGAAATATTCCTTGATCAACTCAGAGCAAAGCATCAGACACAAGATCAAAATAAGAATTAAGCACAAAGACAGAGTAGCAGATGAATTCAAACGAATCCCAAGGCTTGCACCAGATGAAGGCTCAGTTCACAATAGCTTGGTCTCAAAATGTTGGCATTGGCCAAATCCTTTTTGCACAGGGAATGTTGCCTAATCCTAAGTCCAAAAGTTCAGATCAAGATCAACAGTCCACCAAATGTTTTTTTAGGTTTTTTGTTATTATTAGGTATTTTAAGGTCCTAAGACCACAAACAAAATCAAAACACTTAAACAAATATATACAATCACAAGATATGGCTCAAATGAGCAAAGTGAAAATGATATAAACATAAACAAGTTATATGAAATGTAAATGACAATGAATAATAAATGACTGAAATTTAAATTGCATAATAATAAACGACTTGAAAGTAAAGCAATATTAATAAGAGTTAGTCAAATGTTAGTCAAGTATTAGTGGTGATTTTTAGTTGATTAAGTCATTCTTTGGAGAACACTCAACCATTCATTCACAAGTATGAATCCTTAAACCAAGACATCTTCCATGAGAAGGGCTACAACTTGGATAATTCAACAAGTATGCCACTATCTCCTATGAAAGGAAAAAAGGTCAAGTCTCCACACAATGCCATGAAGAATGAGAGACTTACAATCTCACTTACTAGAATGCTATGTCTTGAGGGTCAAATTTAGCTCTATGTTAAGCAATCGTAATTGGACTTATTTAGAAGTTACAACTATCTGAGGTCGGACAATAAAAATTTAGGTGTTAATGCATGTTAGAGATTTGGTATGAAGAAAAAAACTCCTAAAACATATCACACACTAAAAGAAAAGATTAAGAGGGAGGGACCTATCTCAGTCATACTTGTATTGATTCATCTGACACAAGGTCATTGATGAATCAATTAGCCTTTAGACATTAGAGATTTCATTGGTCAAATGAGGGAATGAGAAAGAATAGGGATGAAGATGAAAAGGGGGAGGGGGGGAGATAGAAACACAAATTGGTCATGGAAGGAATTTCATCAAATCAAAACCATCCATTCATTTTGGGAAATGAAATGTACCTTTCATCAATTCCCTAAATCTAATGGTTTTGATCCAACAAAAGTCAAATCAACCTTGACCAAGGCCCAAACAGAAAGTCAAACATCACAAGACCATAAAAATGGCTTAACATAATTTTTAAACATTTGATCAATTAAAAATCAATTTAAAATTGAATTAAAATGCATTTTAATTTGGTCAAAACCTAAAATCCCTTCAAAATACCAAATAAACGCCTAAGGGATTTATCCTAGCTCAAACAAGACCAAAGGACCTTAGACAAAAAAATTCACTATTTTTTAAAAGTTAGAAGTAATTTTAAATTATTAAAAATATGCACAAAAACATTTAATTCATGAAAAATATCAAAATTAATCCAAAAAATACTTTTAATTCAGAATATGGAAGAGGAAAATATTTAAAGATTTTTGGTGAAAATCCCATATTTTTTGGATTAAAAATGAAATTTCTGTGAATTAAACAAAATAAATGGATTAAATGAAAATTCATAAAATTAAAAGAAATTGAAAAAAAACGAGGGCCATCAGATCTCCCTCATTAATTGAGGTGGCAGATTTGACAACCACGCGCGTGCTATCCATGGTGGACTCAAGTCAAAGCAATGTACGCGTGGTAATTCAAAGGAATGACTCAGATTAAAACATTCAAACATGATCAGATGGTCAGGAGGCGTGCCAACACACCATCGGAGTTAGGGCTCCGATCATCTTCTCCGGTGAACCTCATAGGATTGATCCACCTTCATCTCAATGGAAAATGAAAAACAAGGATACTATTTCAAATAAAAAATGCTCAGGAGCTCGAATCTGGCCTCAATTTTCTCCAATTCCAAGTATATCAAAAGATACAGGGATTTGAATTTTGAGGATTATGAACTGAGTTGCTTCAATTTGACCTCAAAGCAACTCAATCTTGTTGCCTACATTGATAGGACTTCAACCAGCCAAAAATCAAAGAGAATGCTGAAGAATTGAGGAAGAATCGGGGAGATGAAGTTTCTGGAAAATCACCTTCGAGGGAGCTTGAATCTTGCTTGATCTTGCTTCCAATTGGTCTTGGCTTGACTTCAGATGCTTGCAGGAAGTGAATTGAATCAAGGAAGGGCTTGGATTCTTGGAGTTTCAACTTCAAACAGAAGTGAAATTAAACTCAATTTTCAATTGAAAACCTTCAAGTTTATCCTCTAATAGTGAGGGGTATGGTTGCAGGATCAAAGCTTGGGTGAGGTGTCCCCAATTCTGAGCAGAAGGGGTTGTATTTATAAGCAGTGCAATTGATTTCCACACACTTCCATCAAAATGCCAAAAATAGTAATTCTCACTTGCATGGATGCATGGGTGTGTGATAGGCCCATCAAATGATGTCAAAAGGTCCAAAACTGATCATGAGCAATGCTGAAAGTGTGTCATGGAGTCATGCAATTGGTAATGAAAAGTGGTCATGAGATTCATCCAAATGGAACCTTGAAGAAAAGTCATGCGCAAGTCATTCAATCTTTGGCCAAATGAGGTGATCTTGGACTTTTTGAAAAGTTGAGATCAAAGGGAACAACTTTCATGTTGAACACGTTTCCATCTGAAGCTTGGATCATGATGAATTTTGAGGTGGAAGTTTGGAAAATCAAACATAAATGAATTTTTTCTAAGTACCAAGTCAAATGTTCACTTCCTCCACCTTGAATAACTTTTGTTATAGGCTTCAAATGGAAAACGTTCCTTCATAAAAGTTGTAGCTATTTCAAACATATTAAATTTGGTCACAAATTTGACCTAATTTGGATTTGGCATGAAGTAGTTATGTATTTTAGAAGTTGAGGCAAATTGCTTGTTCAATGGTAATGACCCAAAATGACCTAAAATGTTTCCTCTTGTCACATGCTCTTGAAAGTTGCATTTGAAGTTCTTAAAAGAATAAAAGTTGGAGAGAACATCTTGAAATCGATCATGAAACTTGGATGGACTTCATCTCATAAAAATTGAGCAAGTTATGGTCCTTGGAAGTTGACCTCCTAACTAGGGTTCAAACCAAATAACCTATAATCGTTCACCATAAAAAATTGACTTTCCAAGCAAAACTAGCTCTTGAACTCAACATGAAAGTTGTTTGGAATGTCATAAGGAGTAACTTTCATATTGGAATCATTTTCATATGACAAAATTTGTAGGATATAGGGTCTAGAGAATCCCAGTTTTGATGAGTTGACTTTCTCTGGTCAACCACCATGAACCAACTTGCAAACTTGAAGTTCTCTTGATCTCTTGGACTCATGGAGGATCATATATGCATAATATGATGTATAGTAAGGTATCACTTTAAAGTTTTAATCAAATGATGAATAAACTTACTAAGGAAGTCACACAAGATACCCAGATGAATCAGGGCTTCCAAGGCAAGCATGCTTCAAACTCTTGATGAGTTCTTGATAAAAATGATAAATGAAGATCATGGGGATCCATATATGATGTCTAGAGCCAACGTGAACCATCTCTTGATTGATCTCCTTGCATTAAGGGTCTCAAATCCTAGTTGTGAGCTTGATGAGGCATTGGTGGATACACACACTACCTACAAAAGAAACAAAGCTATACATAGACATATTTTTGGTATTTTGGTTAGTAAATAATGAAAAATAAAGTATGATACAATCAAATGTTCTTGGTGATCTCTCCCAATGCAAACCCAATGAATGAGGGGATGAAGAGGATGCTAAGGTGTGATCCCTAAAGCCAATGCATATGATGAGTTAGCATGATGGATCTTATGGTCAAAATTGGGGTCTTACAAGTTCTCAAAAAACTAAACAATAACTCAACAACAATTCTTAACTCTCTAAATGACTCTAGAGTACCCAAAAGTACTCTAAAGTGTTCAAAAGTTCTATATTGACAACTCTTCACATGTGTTAACTCTACTTATCCTAAGGGATGACAGTTTAACTCAAAATTATTCAAAATTAACTGACCCAAAGGTCACATAAAGGACACTAATGTAAAAAATTAGCGAAAAACTCTATGAACTTGAAACTACCAAAAAACTCCCCGACCCACCAGTACACAAACAACAAAAATATTTATCCCAAATCCCATTTGGTTACCATAGTACATAGACAACAAAAATATTTATTTAATCAATGTCAATGGGGTTTTGCTCAAACCCCATTTGGCCATCACAGTAACATGCATAAACAAACATTTCATTCAAATGATGCCAATGGGTTTTTGTGCCTCCTTATCCCTTTTGGTTTCATAAGGGTCTATATTGCAGCCTTATCAAAAGCAGCTTGAGGATGGCATATCTCATCGGTGGCCCTTTGAGGCATGTCATACTTATTGTAGAGAGTAGAGACCCAACATGAGAAATATAACATACCTTCTTTTTTTATAGCATGCTTGGATCTCTTAAACAATGATCTTGCCCATATTGATACTCTCTCCAGAAGTGATGCAATGCAATAACACCAATCTTACTTTGTTTACTGATTCATTGTGGGTTATAGGTCACATGGACTTCTTAATAAACTGATACCAAACTGTGGATTCTCAATGCAAATCCATTCTCTTCACACTTTTTTCTCCACTAGTCTCTACCCACTTGGTGTCTGGGTTGCAAAGGAATTCCATCTATACATCATAATCACCATCATCAGAGGTCGCCATCTATCCATTCTCTTCACAATTTTCCTAATTTGAATAACATATTGATAGTTTGTTCAGAATAGGGTACCTTCATGTCCCTCACCACCACTTCAGCCTTTTTGTTGGTGGTATCAACTAAATTTGCATAGAACTCTTTCATGATCTGAGCGTTGTATGGTTGTGGTTGCTGGAAAAACATGGTCCACTTCATCATTTCTATCAACTTTTCCATGTCTCCATGGAGACCTAGGTTTTCATTTTGCATGTACAAAATGAAACCTATTTCAGAGTGTATGCTTATCCATAAGAAGTAATTTGTGAACCTTCTTAATAGTCTACCACATGTGTGGTCGTTTTGTAGGCATTGGTTTTGTAGCGTCTTTGGTTGTAGGTGAGCTTCATGATAAAATTAGGTTTTTAGTGTGTGGATGATAATGGGATGTTTTCGAGAATGAGTTATATAGAAACTTGAGGGGAAGTTCTTTGAGAAACAATTTAGGAAGAAAGAGAGGTTGAGAGTTTATGATTTTTGGGAGTTTAGAGAATATGAGGATGAAAGTTAGTGGATGACACATTTTTAAAAGGAATGAGAGAGTAAGGGAAAACAAAAGGTACATTTTAAAATTTAAAACTCCCAAGAGAGATAAATAAGAGCAATTGGTTAGGTTAATGGATGGTTACTTACGGCAACACCCAAAATCACGAGGCATGGATACATCATAATTAATGAGCTTGTACAAAGATGACATCACACACAGGGCTCAATAGCCTGTCTACGCGCATGACCATATTCTCTCTCTCTCTCTCTCTCTCTCTCTCTCTCTCTCTCTCTCTCTCTCTCTCTCTCTCTCCAACATTCAATTTTGTCTTATTAGCACGTTTCCTTTCTAAGAAAAACTGTCATTTTTTCTTGTTTTCACTTAATTCAAAGAAACAATAATTACTTCCTTTCTCAAGTTTAACCCCTAGCTCACAGACGTGACAACACTTGACATTGACTTTTCCACGTTTCTTCATCAATCAAAATCATATCAAAATTAAACAAACTAAAGAAAATAAAAGTTAGTTAGGCTGCATCCCAGTAGCGCTATTTTATAGTCTTGTAGCTTGACTACAACAAAATCAAGAAGATTCATGCAAATCCAAAGTGACCATTGTGTTGTGCAAGAAATCAGCAAGATAAGCCTTTATTATCCATCCATTCACCTTGAACTCTTCACATGTCCTCTCATTCAATAAGTTTACTGCCCCATAAGAAATTTTTTTAAGTAATTTGAAGGAGTCAGACCACCTAGACTTAAGTTTTTCCTGGGAAAAGTTCAAGCCTAGAATTGAACAAAAGAACTTGTTGGCCTTCTACCAATTCTCTTTTCATACATTTACTGTCATGTTCTTTGTGTTTTCATTATATAGCTTAGCATTTTCATAGGAGAACAACTTATGCTCCTCCAGCTTATTGAGTTGGAGCTTTCTAGCTTGGCCAATAGTAGATAAATTAAAATTTAAAGTCTTGGCAGCCAAAAATGTAATTATATATTAACATCAAATAAATTTAATTATAATTATTTTAATTTTTGATTATTCTCATTTTTTTTTGTATGTATTAGGTTTTTATCATATTTTTTTTTTTGATTTATTGGATTTTTATTATAGCATTTTTGTATGTCTATCAATATTAATGAAAAAATAATTGAACCTTTCAAAATTTGGGGCTTCCCAAAATTTAAGCCATATGCTATTGAGCTTGTTGCTCTTGCACGAGGTCGCCCTTGCCCATGGCCACCATCCATCCACCATTTTTTTTTCAAATTTCTTTTCAATCACACATATCCAAGCTATTTAGGAGCAAGATCTCATCTTATGTATATATTTTGCAAAAGTCTTTCTCTCTCTCTTTCTTTATTATTGGTGGAACCACTTTATGGTTTAAAGGATTTTGATTTTCAATATTCTTTGCTCGTTCCTTCACAAAAGTGATAGACCATGTCCTTATGTTAGTAAATCTATAAGAAAATTTGATTTTTGAACTCTTTAATTTTTTTGAGTGTTTTAAGAAGTTTTACAAATTTATTTTATTTGCAGTAGTGGTATTATATTTAGCCGATGTATCAAAAAGTAATAATTTGGGGATTTTTTTGTCCTAACCAATATTAAAGAGCATTTTGGCACCGAAAGTAGAAAAAATTTGTCCTAATACTTTGGCTAATAGATCAAGGGTTCTTAAATGATGAAAACACACATATTATTAGCGATTATCGAACAAAGATTAAAAAAGTTAGAGTGAAATCTTTTTGTGTATGTTTGGCTGTGTGTAAGTTAGAGGGAAATCTTTGTCTTAAAAAGTTTTGAATACTTTATTGAATATTTGAGTTGTTGTATGTTGTTTGAAAATGAGAACTAAAGGTATCAATTGTTATAAATGATTTTTTAGAGACTTTGTAGTTATTAGTTGAATTGGAGACTCTAGTAAACGACATAAACACAAAAGAGACGTTGAAATTTTGTCAAAAAATGGTACTTACAAGTGATTTATATATGGAACTTCATCGATTACAAAGTTCATTAAACACTTCAATTCAAAATTTTACAACTCGTAGATGTGACATAATATTCCTAACTGAAGGAACTTGAGAAAATTTGTGGTGTTTCAAAACAATTTTAAGAAGCTTTGAATTACTATCGGGGTTCAAAGGTAATTTTTTAAAAAAGTAATCTGATTGATGTCAATTTAGTCAAATCGTTTTTTATGGAAACACCACCATTTATGTCTTGCCAATTAGAAAATGCCCTATTCAAGTTCTTGAAAATACCTATTGGTGCTAGCTCGATAAGATGTGTTACTTCAGATCCAATAATGGAGATTGTTAAAAGTAGACTTTCATCTTAAAAAGGCTTACATATTTTAATTTTATGGTATATTACTTTGATAAATTCGGTACTTAATAATCTACCACTATATCCCCCCTTAAAGATTATCAATAAATTGATCCAAGTTCAAAGAATTTTTTTATCGTGTGGAGGATTAAGGGAAAAAAGGTTTGTTGAGTTAGATGTGAGAACGTTTGCGTACCTAAACACAAAGGTGGACTTAAAGTTAAAAATCTAGTTATTTTCAACGTGGCTTTATTCGGGGAGGTTGAAGTGACATTTTTTACACGATGTGAACACATAATGGTCTGCCTTCTATAATTTAAATGTGATAAATTATTATGACAAGTGTTGCGGGATGATGGTATCAAGTCGCACTAATAAACATTCCATTTGATGGTGAGACATAAGAAAGTAGGAGAAAAAAGTGCATCCTGGTATGATATGATTCAACATCAATATCAAAGCGAATTTGGGTTGTGGTGATCAAATTTTGTTTTGGAAACCTATGTGGTTGGGTGAGACAACATTGAGAGGTATTTTTTCCAACCTTTTTTCTCTTGTAAGTAACATAAATCATTGTGTATCAGATATGGGTGAATTCATCAACAACTCATGGCATTGGAATATTATGTTTGATATTGAAGAATCACAACTTAATGGAGAAGAATGTCATCCCTTTTAATTTTTTTTGGGCCTGACGTTACCTAAAAATAATGAGTTACTTGTAGGAGGACATAGACACTTGCCACATCTCGAGACTTCTCTGTCAAACTATTTTATACATCTCTCATTTAACACCATACCACACTATGACATAAACTAATTTTATGGATGCATTAAACATTATTTGGAAATGCAAAATTCCATCTAAAATTAGCATTTTTGATTAGACCTTATCCATGACAACTACCCACCAAAGAGGTTCGACAAAGAAAATGTATCTCTATTCTCTTGCTTAAAAATTAAACAAAATTGAAAAAAATATTATTCTTTAATTAAAAAACTATTTGAATATGGAGTATTTTTGTTTCCATCACTTATATCGATTTGAGGATTTTAAATATATAAAGGGAGGATTTTAAATATATAAAAGGAGGATTTTAAATATTGACTTTTGAATTTGATTTGCAACACATTAGATCTCATAGAACAACATTCTGTTTAATAGAGAACTCCTTTCTATTGAACAACAAAACCAAAAATTTAAAAAAATTATAATAGGTCGTGTGTTTATTAAGATTGTTATTTTCTTCTTTTATTTTTTTTCTCTCCAATAAATTTTAATCTTGCTTATAAAACAACCTACATAGATATTAATATATTAGTTGTATAAAAAAAAAAATATTAGTCAATCGTATGGGAGCTCTATTAATTCATTTATTATCTCTTTTTATTAATGTGATTTAAAAATAATTAATAACAAAAGTTATATGACCCGGGGCCTTTGACCCTCTTTTTTTAGCATTTAAAAAAAAAGACATCATGTATTAAAATGCAAAAATAACATAAAAGTAGAAACAAATCTTCAAAAATATCGACAGAGTAATAATTTGAAGAGTCTAGTTTTGTTGTAAAAAGGATATAATTTTTGTCGCGTTGTTTTTGTCTCTCAGATAGAGAGACTGAAACCAACAGAACCACCTTCAAAAACGGTGCGTTTTGCTCTCATCGTTCGGATTCAGAATCTAACCCTAACACCGTCGACGACGCTCCGATTCCATCGGTTCCGGCGTTCCACTCTGTTCCCTCGGCAAGACCAGATCTATCTACGAGAAGAAGCCAAGATCTGGATTGGATAAGCCATGCCGTCTCAAGCCGATCTAGACCGTCAAATCGAACACCTTATGGAGTGCAAACCTTTGACAGAATCGGAAGTTAAGGCTCTTTGCGATCAAGCGAGGGCGATTCTGGTGGAAGAGTGGAACGTGCAGCCCGTGAAGTGTCCTGTCACGGTTTGCGGTGATATTCATGGCCAGTTTTATGATCTCATCGAGTTATTTCGGATAGGAGGGAATGCTCCTCATACTAATTACCTCTTTATGGGTGATTATGTAGGTGAGTTTTGATATATTCTTTTTTTCTTTTTCTTTTGTTTTTTTAAATGAATTTCTGTGGTTAATTAAGGTTTAAAGATTATCAATTTGAATATAAAATTTGGAATATTTGGTATTGAAATTGAATATTTAGGTGAGTAGATCTTGCTGTGTGAGTGTGGATGTTTTATACTTTTATTACCTTGTGGTTCATGATAAATGTTGGTACTTCAATTATAGAAAATACTTCTGGTTGTGATTTGTTTGTATCTTAGAAGAAGCGAAGATTTGTTAGTCGAAAGTGTCATGAAGAACGAAATTGAAAGTTATGAATGGATTCTTCTAGAATATATATCAGTAGGGCTCTAGGAGTGAATCTCTGTGATGTCAAGTATCAGTTCTTTGATATTCTTTCCGAATTTGTCCGGAACATATTCTGTTTGAACTTTGAAATGAGGTATAGCTGGAGAGGTATCCAAATTCTATATAATTCCTCTGTCTTTCAATTGATATTGAATCAAAACTGTGTCTAAGCAAAAGTTCTTAAGCTTTATTGTACTTTTCTCTATAATTTGAGGGAAAGACCGGCTTGACAACTTTGTGTTGTGAAGAAGTTAGAAGTTAGGCTTTAACAAGTGTTAACCTCTGAAACATTCAAACGTGAATTTTGTTGGGATATCAGTATTGGACAAGTAGTGGACCCATGTCTGATACCGATGTGTTTGGATTCTTAATCAATACATATATGTGGGGTGTTCTAGCTTCTTTTAATTGTCTATTTCTGATATGCTTTGAGTATTTCACCGGAATGTATTTTTTACCGGTGAAAAATTTATTTTCTGTTCTCTATTAAAATCATTTCTAAAATATGTGAATTGGAATCTTCTCTCTCATATCTTTATAGAAGATGCTTATGGAAGGGGTGAAATTGATATTTGATACTATTTCTATTTGTAGGAAATATGCAATGAATTTTATGGTTGTGTTTGTAGTATCTATTTTTATCTCTTTCTATTAAGTAATGTTTAATTAGTATCTTACAGCTCCAGATTTGATGCAGATCTATATACAAGTATACATCATAGATTATCCCACATTTTTTAAAGTCAGATACCTGATATTACCTTTGCTCAATTGCATCGATTCTATTGTATGCTGCAATTTACTCACCATAATGCTTCATTCATGCAGATCGTGGGTACTATTCTGTGGAGACTGTTACACTTCTCGTGGCCTTGAAAGTTCGTTACAGAGATAGAATTACAATACTCAGAGGAAACCATGAAAGCCGTCAAATTACTCAAGTGTATGCACTATTTCTCCTCATTATATGTTTCTCACCCAACACAATTGGATGGCATTTTAGTTGCTAAGCCCCAACAATTTTTTCTTACCCATATATCTCCAATTTTTTTGCTTTTGCATACCCAATATAGCTCAATTGTCATTTAATCATATATCCATAGGGTAAACTATGAAGGCCTTAAGAGAAACAGTTTGGTTTTGTAGGACCATGATTGTTCTATTTGTCATTCTCATCATTACATGTTGATATAGTTTTTAGTTTTAGGGTAACTTTATGTTCCTTATTGTTTTGAGCTGTCTATCCGATGCTCATAGAATCATTGTAGTAGCAAGGTTCCTTTCTATGTTATCAGACTCGGATAGCGGCACAGCCATCCCAAAAATGGAACGGGAGTGGCACGGGTGTTACTTTAACGATGAGGACTCTGATACAACTAATATTAGTAAACACATAATTGCTAAATACTGAGGACCCACACGGTTCCAAATTTGCTCCCGTATTGTGGCTGCTCCAACCGTGTCAGCCGCCTGTGCTGCTCCCGTGTGGCTGGGATTAGTTAGCTTCATTGTCTCGTGCCAAGATAACAGTCGTTCTGGTCGAGTTTGATAACATAAATTCCTTTGTTGATATCAACATGCAACATAGACTGTGTAGAGTGCACACTTTGACATGACACATTTAGCTTTGGAGCAACATATATCAAGCTTGTAAGTATTGAGAAACGACCCCCTATTAACTGGGTCTGTGTTAGGAAAAATAAGAGTCATAGAGGATCACAATTGAGGATCACAATTTCTAAGTTATTGAGTGACAATGACAGCTTACAAACAGCTGTTGGCTAGTGAGTTAGAAGACTGAGATACTTTTATAGATAGCAAGAGCAGATTGACATGAGGTAGAATTGTAATATTCTTGGTGTGAAAGACTTAGGTCCTCCGCAATAGCAGGTTCTTAGGTAAGGTTTAGGTAAGTTGTTCTTAGTGACACTTGTTAATGTTAACACCAATTAATCAAAGATTTGAAATTGAAATTGAAATATACAGTGGTAAAAAACAAAAATCTCAATCAACCCTACCTAGAAACAGAAGTTCTTTTTAATACCAAAATAAAATAATGTTTGTATTTGTTGTTTTTCCATTTCATTTAATCTATATCCCTCTCCATTTTCTGCTTCTAGGTATGGCTTCTATGATGAATGCTTGAGAAAATACGGAAATGCCAATGTCTGGAAATTTTTTACTGACTTGTTTGATTACTTACCTCTGACTGCCCTCATTGAGAGTCAGGTTTGAGTTAAATATGTTGCAGAACATTCTTCTGACTAATTTTATGCCAGCCTCTAAATTCCTCATATATTTTAGGTTTTCTGCTTGCATGGAGGTCTCTCTCCTTCTTTGGATACACTGGACAATATCAGAGCATTGGATCGTATACAAGAGGTTCGTGTGTAACAATTAGCATTAATGCTCTGCATTTAACTAAAGAACCATATTTGAGCTAAACAGCTTTCTGATTTTTAAGTTGAAAAATACTTGATTTGAATTGCCACCTTTGTTTCATTGAGGACCTTCAATAGGGACATATTTCCTTTCCTATCTGGTTTGATCAAATATTAGTACGTTACCAGCCTTGCTTCAGGCTGCAGGTTCCTTTGGCTAGGATTTTGAAAGGCTTACATAAATTCTTTGAATCCAATTCACGATGTTTTTTAATCTCTTAAATAATGTTCAATTTACCATGTTAATCTCTTAACCAGTGCCCCGAGAGCACTCGTTAGCATTTCCCTAAAATATATTAATCCTTAATGTTATGAAAGAAAATGAGAAACATACTGTGAAACCATGTGTCTCAACTACATCATGGAGGTTTTATTATATATGATAAGAAACAAATCAATATATAATTGCTCATTACAGGTTCCACATGAAGGACCAATGTGTGATCTCTTATGGTCTGATCCCGATGATCGTTGTGGGTGGGGAATATCTCCCCGTGGTGCTGGATACACATTTGGCCAGGATATAGCTTCACAGTTCAATCATACCAATGGTCTCTCGCTGATATCTAGAGCTCACCAGCTTGTTATGGAAGGATACAATTGGGCTCAGGTGGATAATTATTTTTTTCCGTCTTTAGTAATACCTTTATGCTGTTTTCTAATGATTTCATATTGATAACACCATTTTAGGAGAAGAATGTTGTCACTGTATTTAGTGCTCCAAATTACTGTTACCGGTGTGGGAATATGGCTGCCATACTGGAAATCGGAGAGAACATGGATCAGAATTTTCTTCAGTTTGATCCAGCCCCTAGGCAAATTGAGCCTGACACATCACGCAAAACTCCAGATTATTTTTTGTAATGACTTCATATATCTGCTTGTTTGTAGTTACTGCTTTTTGCAATTATTGTAGATGTCTTTTTAAGGAAAGAGGAATTTCACTGTTTAATTGAAGACTGATCGTCAACATGATTCTTTAAGTTGGAGTTGTTCTCCTGCCGCTGCTCATGCCTTATCTGCGAGAAATCAATAGAACTGATCTCAGCCACCAATTGGTGTTTGTATATTTTTAGTGGGGAAGCGGCAATAACATGGTTGGTATATTTCGTTATGTAATTTTTTATTTATAATTAAACCTCCATTTAGAAAACAGATTTTTGATTCGGGACAATGATGTTCATTTGAGACTTTTGAAGGTGCCAAATGAAAGGTACTGGTGTTCAATTTTATTATGGTAGAGAGGGTTGAGTAGTAATGGTGCATTTCAACTATGTTATGGGCTATTTTGTTTGTGTCAATGTGCTAAGTACTTAAAAAGGTATTAGTAAAAGAGAGTACATAAGAAGGTAGGAAGAGTGGCTATCGATTTAATTGGTTGTATTATTTAGGGGTGTTTAAATTAACCGTTATTTGAATTATCCATATTCAAATTTGATTATTAAAAATCGGTTAGTTATTAATATAAGTTTTAATTAAATCTATATTTTTGAATATTTTTTTTTGGAATCAATTTTTTATTATTATTCTTGAATACAATCAAGATGATCCGAGAGATCCAGCCAAACCACCTATACAATGATAAACCAAACCACCTATACAATGATAAACCAAACCTAAGCCATCATCAATTTAGCTATGTTGGTATTACTGATAGTGTTTCTAAAACATATATCATTCCTACATAAAATTAATCCATTCCAGCTCCTCTTGCCACCAACCAAGGATGTGGCCTTCCACCCTTTGTCTTTACTCCTATCAAGCATCCATTCCAGCTCCTATTGCCACCCACCAAGGATGTGGTTGATCTACAGTCAACTGAGCATCAGAATGCTGATAGAAACAACACTTATTATCATCAAGAATACCAAACCTTTGCATTCTCTCTTTAGTAGTAAGTCTGTTTTGTCAGACTAACCAAGTCCCAAAAACTGCTTTAGGTCTAACCAGATTTCTATAAAACAACTTCCTCCACTTGATGTTCTGCTGAGATCCTTGCTGCAAATCAATAAGGACGCAATAGATGGTTATAATTATGATTCTTATTGGATATGCATTCCAATCTTTTATCCGGTGCACCACATTCCTTTGATTGAGGATGACCTTCAACATCCAGGAGCATGAACTCTTCACTGGAATTGTCATTAGGGTATCCCTTTGTATGTAATAGCAGTTGATCCATTTGATTTGCATGCTATCAGCCTTCCCTCAGATTCCACAACAACTTGACCAGGTTGGCTTTGTTCAGACACTCAGAGGAATCAAACTCAAGCCACTCTACTTCTTAGGGGAACAAACCTTCTTCCAAGCTACATTAGATTTTCTCTTGATGATGGCTTATCTACTACATAAGTTTTCTGAATTATCTGCTTTGGAAGATGAAATTCTGGTATAGTCAGAGTTCAGATGTTCTACACGAAGTCATGACATCTGATCCAACATTGTTACTAATACAGCAAGACAATTATAACAATTAAAATTCAGTACTGATATGCACTCATTCACAGATGTCTAGACATCTGATAATATACCATCATGAAAATAAGAACATCCAGTTTTTTCCATCTAGTGCACACACACAGTAGAAAACAAACATAGCCCTTATGTTTATTGATCCTGCCCAGTTATCAGCATGATGTCTCAACATTGTTTTGAACATCACCTGTCACAATATTACAGATGGGTGAACTGTAACAGACCAATCAGTCTATCAGTAACAGTAGTCAATACTGAATGTCATAACATTCTGTTTTGCAATCAGACTGCAGGCTATGTGTCAAGTCTGTTATTTCCTTCATAAACAGACTAGAAATAGACTGAGTTATAACAGATAAAATACAGTGTGCAGAAGGTAAAAACACCAGTAATTGTTAACCCAGTTCGGTACAACTTTACCTATTCTGGGGGCATACCAAGCCAGGAAGAAGATCCACTATTAGCAGTATTAATTCAGAGTTAAACTCCCCCGTTTACAACTCCTCACTTAATCCCTACCCAATGCAATATATACCTAGGAACTCCTAGATAGAAACCTCCAGTTTCCATTCCTATCACTACAATTACCATGTAATGTTTAAACATCTTGAACATGCTTCACAGCTTCGTTCAAGAACATAATCACTCTTGCCTACAGGCTTTGAGTTACAAATAATCTCATGCTTTCAAGCACTGAGAAACACTTGGTAACCTTCCCACAGGTTGGGAGGTTTACCTCACAAATACCCCTAATTTTACATTGTTTGAGGCTTACAAAACCTAGGTTACAATCTCCTATTTATAACCTAACCACCCAACTGGATTTGGGCCTTCATAAATCGCAGCAAATCTTTTCCTTTGCTGTTATAGAGCTGGCAGAAATCTTCTGCTACAATCAAGATCTTCAATCAATCTTTTAGTTCCTAAAATATCTTCATATTTAGAAACTGTATATTCACCAAATCTTCTGATTGAATCTTCAAGATCTTCACATAGGAGTTAGGATATTCACCAGATCTCCTAATTAATCACAAACCAAACCAGAATTAACTGATTCAGTTTGATACACATGTGAGATGTCACAGTCCCGATGTCGTGACATCTTGCATGACATGTTGGTCCAAATGTTGAATTTCTTCAACCCAACATATTAAAACAACAGAGGTGATTACATTATTTGTTTTACAAAATTAATGCAAATCTTAAGGTACTAACAATCTCCTCCTTTGGCAAATTTTAGCTAAAACAAATAACCCAATATGGGTCTGCACTTCCTCTTTGTCCTTGACAACCCCATTGCCACCACCACTGTTGGTGTACATGAGGAAGAAGATGTACAAGGATCAACTCCACCACAACCCTTCCCCTCAACAGTAGGGCTTCCTGAAGAATATGTAATGCTGAGTACATAGATAATGTAACTCAGATCACAAGACACAACTGTCTTCTTAACTCAGATCACAAGACACAACTGATGAACCCAGTTAGTGATTTTTGTGTCTGAATCCATCTTCTCCTTGCAACCAGATGTTGCTTGCTTCTGGTGCATCTTCAGGACAAAGTTTCTCTCCCCCTTTTTAGCTAAACATTTATATATAACACCTTCACAAAACCAGATCCAGGAGCAGTATGCCCAGATCTTAACAAACCCCATGGTTTAGAGGGAATGAAATGTTGCTCTTGTGAGAAGAGGAGTGCTGAAACATCCTTTAAATAGGCCAGACCATGCTTAGGAGTTAACGGTAGGAGTAAATGCTTGGTCAAGATTCATAAATATTTGCTGAGAATCAGTCAGATAATCACCACCAATGTCCCAGACAATCTTTGAATACCTTTTACAGCTCTTGACTGTTTCCAGAAACAGCAGTTCCAAGACTATTCCATAAATGCTGTCAGACACGTTACAAGCTATGTCTTAACATTTGATACTGCTTTTGTCGGCATTCTTCATGTATTCTCCCTATCACCATTTCCTAAAACCACTTTTTCACCTCCAGTGGTAGCTTGACATCTGGCACCACACATCCACATGTCCTTATACACCTTCCAGCAGGTACAAAGGATATCTTATGTTAAGACATCTCCTTTGACATCTTGTGAACACTCTGTCCTTTTTGTTCACAAGGCAAACTATCAGCAGTTAAACCACTAAACAGTAGTTTAATTAGCAGCAGAAGCAAAACAATTACTAGCTATGGCTACTAGTAATACACATATGCACAAGGGTACTTCTCCTCCCCCTAAATCTGTGCAACAACAACAAAATTACTAGTTATGGATGCAACTAGTAAGACACACAAAACTGCATAATGCACAAGGGTACTTCTTCTACCCCTTAATTAGTGCATTCATCAAATAACTGCTACTGAAGCTCCAACACCTGTACCAGCCAGAATGTCATACTGACATCTGCTTCCATATTCCCTTATGACTGTGGGTTTCAGAAGGAAATATCAATATTGTCCAAGGCAATGTCATGACATCCGATCAGACATTCTTTTGCTTACTCAACCTTGATACACACCATATCATCCCACTAACTAACAAGGTTCCATACCTTGTTATCTGAGAACACATAGACCACAAGCTTAATGATTACTTGCAGTGCAAAGACAGAACTTCCCCTGTCATGAACAACCAACTCTCCTCTTGAAACATGGAGATCACACATAAGCATATCCAACACCCCAAAGTTGGACCTTTACAAACTTCCTGATTCAAGGGAGAACCCAGACCACTTGATGAATGGAAAACATAAGACGCATCTTCATGTCTTCAAGAGCACACCCTCTGTTCAACCCTCTTGGCTGAACACATCCATACTCTGTGTCAATCTCTCTTCTAACCAGAACAAAAAACCACTTCCCAACATAACACCATCTGATAATCTTCAGACATCACTGAGTCATTGGCTTGATCCACACGAACCCAGACACAAATTGGGACATATACATTCTCATCCCATTACAAGAGATAATCTTCCATAGAAAGCTCAAAACTCCTTCCACAAGCTCCAAGAGATGAAAAGGAAACACCTCCTTATGTCTTCAACTTACTACTTTTCTGTTTAAAGTAATTTGTCTCAGACCTTCCTCAAGAATAATCAGCTGCCATAAGATGATTGTCTTGATCCTTCGAACTCACTTCTGAGATAGACCAATTGCCACTGGTTGATTACCTCCTTCATGAATCTTCATATGAAAAAGTCAAATGCCATTCTTTGACCTCTCCACGTTTATCAGACTTCTCCCAAAGATATTCAGACCTTCCAAGTGAGACTTGACCTTCAAACTTTTGAAGTATCCAATCTACAACCCTGTAGACCCTTCTATCTCAAGTTGATGTGCCACTTCACCAACTAAGATTCTGATATTGAACCAAATGTCATAACATCATGTTTTGACATCTAGCTGTTGAATTCAGCTCCTTCTTCTGCCACTTGAAAGAACCTCCTCCCTTCACAGAACAAGAGTTCAATGTTCTCATAGACTTGATTGTGGAACCAAGTTTGAGTAAACATCCTCCATCCTGCAGGTTTGCAGTTAAGTCATCCAAGCTCACACCTTGATGAATCCTTGCTTCTTCTCCAAAGACATCAGACACTCTGATGCATGAGTCTTCAGAAGGACCAGTTAGAAACTATCCCTTCAACTATACCAAGGATTCCACTTCCTAAAGCAAAGTTGTTTCCATGATGTCAAGAATGCTGCCACTTATTCTTAACTCCACAGTGTGCATTAGCCAATGCACTTCCTTACCTAGATCAGAAGTAAACTGATCCAAGTAACCACCATTAGGACTATGATGTTTTCTTCTTCTTGTACACGTCAAGGTTGAGCATGTTTCTTGCCAGGAAACCTTTTCAGAGATCATATGCTTTTGCTGCCACCAAAGAGATAGATCATAAATCAGTGTACTATCCTTCCTGTGATTCTGCACAGGATCTTGAAGATGAGATGTTCCAACATCTTTTAAAAACATCAGTTATCTTGAGCTCCAAGGATAATCAATTAAATACTTGTACTTGACACAAGTAACATTGATCTTAAATCCTTTCCCAATATTCATTTCAGATACTTCTATCATAAGAATACTTTGAAAATACTCTTCTAGTGTTAACATCTTCTGCTTGCAAGCACCTTGTCATACCCCAAAATTTACCCGTTAATCTTTCAAGACATTTTTCAAGGCAATCCAACTCTTTTTTCAAGACATTGACCTCAAAGGAACAAAGGCCCAGCACACAGGTGGCCCAATCCAGAAAAGGACTTAAACTGGCATGCTCGCTAGGCGAGCAAATCCTTCGCCTAGCGAACCCTTCGCTGCACCACTCGCCTAGCGAAGCTTGCGGATACCAGAAATTTTGGGCTTCATTATGAGCCCATCAGGTCACAAGAATTATTATAAATACCAAGACCTCATTCAGAAAAAGGGAGATCTTTTGGACGGAAAAGGAGAACACAAACACACACAGAGAGCAAACCCTGGAGGCTAACCAAGAGAATTCAGAGCAAACCTAAAGGAAACCCTGAAGGAAACTCATCTGCACAAAGGTTACCTCCGCCCAACTCAATCCGGCACCAACCCTAAGAGTGATCTGCCAATTCAACGGTGCAATTCAATTGCAAACAGGTTTGCAATACTACTACCACTTCATGTTCCCAATTTATATGTGGCATTATGATTGAATTTATAAATGTATCTTAGGTTTTGCGTATGGATTTAAGTATGCATGAATGTTTTGAATGTTTTAACCATGTAATTTCTGCAATGGATGCCATAGGGTTTGGAGCTTCCTGAAATTGTACTGTTATTAAAACCAGAACCCGCAACCGTTCGCTAGCACATCGCTAAGCGAGCATTCGCTAAGCCTTCGCTAGGCGAGGCAGTAGCGAACATGACAGTCGCTGATTTTTCTTCTGTTCTATTCTATGTTTATCTGACATGTTTTATATCTAATCGTGTATTATCTGCCTGGCATTATTACTGTTGTGATCCTTTTGTTCGGTGCAACTCTCGATTGCACCCCGTTTTGATATTCTAACCTGTTTGTTGAATTTTGTGAGGGTTCACATACTCCTGAAGAGACGGCTTGCTAGGTATTCCACTTTATTTGTGGGATACCCTTATGGAGATATATTCTAAATTACCTAACTGATTATAAACATTGCCTTTGAATACATGATCTTGGCCCTCTCTTTGTTGCCTTACGGTATTACGGTCATGTCCCACGAATGTGGGGATACACTTAGCAGAGACCCTTCGGTTAAATCATCATGTCCCTACAAGATAAATCATAGTCCCTCGGATGTTGCCTTCGAATATACAATTTTGTCCCTCGATGACCCTTCGATGTAGCCTACGGTTAAATGATGATTGTCCCTTTGAATGCTAAGGTATCCTTACAACTGTTGCCTTCAATGCCCAATCGATGACCCTACGATGTCCCTTAATATCCAAAGGATAAGACTACTTACTTCTCAATAATAAGGACAGTTTTACCCTCATAAGAATAGGAAGTACCCATAAAGACCTTGGGTAGGTATAACTCTTAAATGCTTACTCACAACTTAAAATACTTTTCACACCCCACACTTTGCAAAACATCTATTAGAAAATCACCACTTGGTATACATTCGCACTAGAATCATTGCCAAGTTATATTTTTCTAAACAACTTTCAAAATTAAACGAGATAAACACTTTGTATACATTCGTACAAGAATCATTACAAAGTTAAACTCTCTTTTTTCAAAACACTTTCTAAACCTTTCTCAAACACTTTTTCAAACAAGGAAAACATAAGTGATTAAGCAATTAAGAGCCCATGGATAACCATGGATACAAAGGGTGCTAACACCTTCCCTTTGTATAATGTACCTCCCGAACCCAAAATCTAATCAAGGTCTTTCCTGTTCTTTTCCACCTTTCCTTATTGGATAAAAGAAAAGTCGGTGGCGACTCTTGCTATCCGCGACATTTGCTTTACAAAGCAAAAGCACCCAAAGTCAGTTCACCGTATGACAGAACTGGCGACTCTGCTGGGGATACTTAAAAAGAGATGTTACCTTAAAAAATAAGATCACTTATGTATTCGAATTGTCTGATTTACTTTTAAGGGATTGCTTGGGTATTTTATGCTTGAGTGAAAGATCCTACACCCGGATCTAGTGTACCTTAGGTAAGTAGCAAGAGATCATCGCGACTATCCGGCGTATACCGGAATGGTTAAAATGATGGCTACGGTTAACGTGACACTTTGGATGTCCTGATGTTCCTCATGTTTACTTGAGGAAAAATTTGGCGTCCGCGTGGTGTCATCAAAGCGTTAACCAGACCTTTAGAACCCTAATTGACTCATCCTAGCCATTAGAAAGTAGTGAGATAACTGACTTCGGTTCCGACTGGGGTTGGTTGAGACTCGATACTACACTCTTTGAGATTGGACCTTAGGGAAGCTTTGGTCAACCACTTGGTGTTGCACTGAAGTGGACTTAAGGAAAAGTCAATGATTTGAGATCCTTCTAGAACCCGGTTACTATTCTAGGACAAGTTGAACCAACTAAACTTCAGTGGGGAGGGTACCTACCTATGGAACTCATGCAAGCCTTAAAACCTAGGAATGATTGTTGTGTGACTTGTTTGTGCTTGTTACTTATTTAACATCATAACATCATAACATCATAACATCATGCATTGTACTAACCATTTCAAGGACTTAGGGATTTAACTTTGCTCTGTTTTGTAAGGCTAAGGCTCCCAGGAAGACCATCCGGATTAATTTTGTAGCAATCTCTCCTCAACTCAAGGATTTAGTGTCAAAACTTCCCGATCATGCTCAGTTCATCAAGAAGCATGGTTCTCTCAATTTGGTTATCACTGGTTTCGAAGAAGATATGATGAGAGTCCTATTCCAGTTCTTCGATCCTAAACATCATTGCTTCACATTCCCAGATTATCAGTTGGTACCCACATTAGAGGAATTTTCCAAGCTGCTTGGGATACCTATCCTTGATCAAACACCTTTCAGTGGTTTAGAAAAGATTCCGAAGTCTGAAGAGGTTGCCGCAGCTTTACACATGACAAAGTCCGACATTGAAACTAATTGGGTAACAAGAAGTGGAATTAAGGGTTTACTTGCCAAATTTCTGATAAATAAAGCCCGAGAATTCTTAAAAATTATGAATGTCCATGCTTTCGAAGATGTTCTAGCATTACTAATCTATGGTTTGGTGTTATTTCCTAATCCAGACCAATTCATAGATATGAATGCTATTAAGATATTTCTCACTCATAACCCTGTGCCTACCTTGCTTGGAGACATTTTGCATTCCCTTCACACCCGTACTGTGAAAAGGCAAGGGACTCTCATGTGCTGTGTACCTTTATTATCTAGGTGGTTTATTTCGCACCTTCCTCAATCAGTCTTGAAGAATGAGCAAAATTTGAAATGGTCTCAGAGGATAATGCCGCTCTCCCATTCAGACATCCGTTGGTGTCCTCATCTCAAAGAAAATGTTATCATCGTTGACCGTTGTGGAGAATTCTCTAATGTACCACTCCTAGGAATAAGGGGGGGGGGGTATTACTTATAATCCTGCTTTAGCCCTACGTCAGTTCGGTTGTGCTCGAAGAGATGGTCCACATGAAATAATTATCCAAGGCACTATGTTTGACTATGACAACGATTCCCAAGGTCTCCGTCAAAGGTTTGTACGAGCTTGGGGCATGGTGAAAAGAAGCACTTTAGGACAGAAAAACTCTATTCCTATGGAACCTTATCTCAGATGGGTACGCGCCAGAGCTCGTGAACTTGTCATGCCCTATCTTGCAGTCAGACCACTGATTGTTGAACCAGGAGTTGAAGGAGGTACTCCTCAGATCATTCCTTATCCATATATGCCTACCGATGTTGAAGAATTGAAGAGATCCTGGATCCAGTTGAGAGAGGAAAGGGATACTTTTGAAGCCCAGTTCTGTGCTGAAAGGAAGTGTTAGAGCTCACCAGCCAGCTTAATGAGGAACGAAGACTCAATGCATATCTTCGCCCAAAAAGAAGCCGTCCCTGGGAGACTTGAGCTTTCATTGTATTTTTATTATTTTTTGTAATGAACATTGATTAAAAATTATTAATAAAATTTTCCTTTTGTTGGTTTATGCAAAGTTAAATTCCAAAAGTCCTTGAAAACATTTCATACATTGCATAGCATAACATAACATTGCATAATAGGTATTCTAAAGGATCAATGTTCTCACGGTCTTCCTATTGCAAACAGAAAAATGGACCTCGAACAAACTGTCAAAGATCTCCAGGCTCAAAATGCTCAATTCCAGGAGATGATCTTGAATTTATCCAAGGGGCAGGAGGAACTGAAGGCTCTCTTGCTCGAAAAGAAGAAAGACAAGAAACCTGTGAGTTACATTAACGCGGGAAGAAGGCTTAAAGGACAGGCTGCAGGAGTCAAGATTAGAATTCCGAAGGATCAAGAAGATGGGACAGAAAATGATTCGGAAGATGAGAATGCTAATCCCTTCAACTCTGAGGACGACGATGAAGATTATGAAAATGAACAGTACTCTCTGAAAGATGATAAGTACAAGTTGCTGGAAGAACGTATGCTAGCTATGGAGGGTCAGAAGGCACCCGGTCTGGATTTCGAAAGCTTGGGTCTGGTCTCTGATGTGGTCATTCCTCACAAATTCAAGGTCCCCGCTTTCACTAAGTACGATGGTGCATCTTGTCCTCAGATGCATTTGAGAGCTTATGTGAGAAAGATTCAGCCGTATACCACTGATAGGAAGCTATGGATCCATTTCTTCCAAGAGAGTCTGTCCGACACACAGTTAGAGTGGTATTATCAGCTCGAGAGCTCTAACATCCACACCTGGACTGATTTAGCGACAACTTTCCACAAGCACTACCAGTATAATTCTGAATTAGCGCCTACTCGGCTGCAACTACAGAATATGACTATGGGCTCTAAAGAAAGTTTTAAAGAATATGCTCAAAAATGGAGAGATTTGGCTGGCAGAGTCAAACCCCCTATGACTGATCGAGAATTAGTGGACATGTTCATGGGTACACTGACTGGCCCATTCTACAACCATCTACTGGGAAGTTCTTCCTCGGGTTTCACTGAGCTTATATTGACAGGTGAACGCGTTGAAAGTGGCATTCGAAGTGGAAAGATACAGGCAGCTACCTCTGCAAGCACCAAAAAGTCCTATCAGGGAAAGAATGAATCAAATGCTGTGTACGGTGAGAAGGGTCATAATAAGAAAAATCATAACCATACTGTTGGAGCAGTTACGATTGCAACACCGCCATCTCAAAACTTCCAGCACAGACAAGACAGGCCAAGAAGGCAGTTTACCAAGATCAATATGACTTTAGCACAAGCATTGCAGGGTATGCTAAAGGAAAATTTAATTACCCTCAAAGATCCTCTTGCGAATCCCAACACTACTTCTCCTCATTATAATCCCAATGCCAGGTGCGCATATCACTCCGACAGCCCTGGACATGATACAAACGATTGCTGGTTGTTGAAGAATAAGATTCAGGATATGATCGACGCTGGGGCAATTGAATTTAATCCTTCGGTGACTCCTAATGTCATCACCGCTCCTATGCCTAATCATGATAAGACTGTTAATGCTGTAGAAGATGCTGATAGCGATTGTGACTGGGATAGCTGGATTTTCCCAACAATTGGTGACAGACTCAATAATTGGAAGGCTGAAGACACTATCTCGATTTCCTTTAGTCAGGAGTAATTGTTATTGCTTATTTAGTGTATCAAATTTGGTTAAATGTTTTGTCATTTTCATAAGCATATTCACATTCAATAAATCAATGGACTTTTTGCATTCAAATATTGCGCTCTTTATCTTTCCTGTCATTTTTCAAACAAGCTATGTTTTCTTACACACACTCACGTAACAAATTGCGTATCCATATCCACTATGGATCCTGTTGATAATAGTTCTGCTACTGTTAGTTATGACTTCGAAAATCCGATCTACCAAACCGAGGATGGAAGTGAGGAAGATTGTGAAGTACCTGGAGAACTTGCCATACTGTACTGCAAGAAGAAAAGACCATACAGCCGCATGAGGAATCAAGTGAATCTGGGTACTGAAGTAGACAAGAAAATTACAGAGGAAAAATCAAGAGATAATATGGAATGATGAATGTCAAGAAGCTTTTGACAAAATCAAGAAATATCTCCAAGAACCTCCAATTCTGATGCCACCAGTTGAAGGAAGACCTCTAATCATGTATTCGACCGTGTTAGAAAATTCAATGGGGTGTGTGTTGGGGCAACATGACGAGTCTGGTCGAAAAGAGCATGCGATTGAAGGAGAATTGCGGTCCAAAATGCAGCGGAAATTAAAATTTTCTCCTTTAGAGATCCTTACGAATGGTCATGATCAGTGATAGAATATTTACCTCTTGTGATGGTTGAAACCTTTGGTGCAGATCTCTTGTGACGATCAAAACATTTGATGCAGATCCACGGAGCGATCACGAACGTTGAACAATGACAACGTCTCTACTCAGTCCACACGAACGGATTCCTTCAATCTCAGTGCTAGCTGGTATGAATGAAGGCTTTGAGTGAGAGAGAGAGAGAGAAAACGAAAATAATGCAACCGTAATGAATGCTTCTGCACAAGGGTTCTATTTATAGAACCACTTGTGTGAGCTTCAAGCTAAAAGCCCACTTAAGTGTATTTTGGCCCATATCTTATAATATGCCCAAAATCACTTAAGCCCATGGCACCTTACCATATTTCATATTCTACTCAAGTACACCGTAACTTACGATGTTCTATAATTCACTTAAGGGCACCGTACCTTACGGTATTCCTTAGTTACTCTATCTCTCATCAATTCGTCCCTTGTGTGTGACCCTGTAGGTTTTCGTGACGTTGGCAATTATATTAAATCACGCATTTAATATAATAAACAGTGAGCGGTATCTAGCAACACATCACTGCTACCCAAGACACGAAAATGTCATGTGATCTGACAAAACCATCTGTGATAATAATTATGTGTATAATTACCCTTTTGCCCTTATGTCTATATTGAACACAAGGTATAGACCGTGTCATCCTTGTCCAGTTCAATATTGGGCCCATAGACATTTATCCTGTTACGCAGGATGGGCAAATTCCATCTAGGACACTCATGTCCCTTAGCATGCTTTGTGGAGTACCCATCAATTGTCTTTATGGTTATCCAGTTACGGACAACGTTGGATCAGCAATAAAGCACTCGACTCCACATCTAGGATCCATAGTGGTTTCAGGTCGAAGAGTGGTATACACCATTATCACCATGAGAATAACTTATGACACTTTGCATAACTTTCTATATAGTATTCTCATAGCGGGTCAATCCGGTATAAATATTACTCTTAATATTCATACCTATGTTTAAGACTTGATAACTCCTTATCCATGATCCATGAGATGTGATCATCAGTCTACAAACATAATAGTCTTAATGCTTTAATGTTATCCCACTTCACACTAAAGCTCGACTACGGATACTTTAAGAATAGTGTCCTTATGTTTAATGTGTTCTCATGATTAAGTCACACTTAATACATTAAACAGACTATCTATTCCAGGGACTTTATTAATCAACCATAATAAAGAAAATGCCTTTTATTATTAATAAATAATTCGATAAAAGTACCAAAAAGTATTGGCCTCTAGGGCTTATACCAACAGCAATATACCACCTTAGCAAAAGTGTACCGACTGTGAAACAAGATATTCACTGCTTGAGAAGACTTACTGTGCTTTGGCTTGGATTGCTCGCCGACTAAGACTGTATATGTTGAATCATACCACTTCATTGATTTCTAAGATGGATCCTATCAAACATCTATTTGAGAAACCTGTTCTCTCCGGAGGAATAGCAAGAGTTACCACTGATAATGGTACTAATTTGAACAACAAGATGATTACTGAACTCTGCACGCAGTTCAAAATAAAACACCATAACTCTTCTCCGTACCGGCCAAAGATGAACGGCGCCGTGGAAGCTGCTAATAAGAATATTAAGAAGATTATACAAAAGATGACAGTAACATACAAAGACTGGCATGAGATGTTACCATTTGCTCTTCATGGTTATCGCACTTCAGTACGAACTTCGACAGGGGCAACTCCTTTCTCTTTAGTCTACGGAATGGAAGCCGTCTTACCAGTAGAGGTTCAGATTCCCTCTCTACGAATCATGAAAGAAGCAGGTTTAGGTGAGGATGAATGGATTCAGACTCGACTCGATCAGATAAATTTGATTGATGAAAAGAGACTTGCGGCTGTTTGTCACGGGCAGATATATCAGAAGCGCATGACCCAGGCATTTAACAAAAAGGTCAAGAGACAGGTGTATCAAATTGGCGACTTGGTGATCAAGCGTATCATTCTACCACAAGGTGATCCCAGAGGCAAATGAACTCCCACATACGAAGGGCCATTTGTAGTTAAGAAGGTATTCTCTGGTGGAGCCATGATACTTGCTACAATGGACGGCGAAGACTTCCCACATCCCGTGAACGCGGACATAGTTAAAAAATACTACGCATAAAAGAGTGAAGGTGAGAAAAACAAGAAAGGGGGGGTTTGAATTGTTTGGAAAAATAAGCGCTTTTTCAAAATGAAAATCACACAAGGATTTTATACTGGTTCGCTTATAATACAAAGCTACTCCAGTCCACCCGGCCGAGGTGATTTCGCCTTCAACAAGGACTTAATCCACTAATCTTGAAAGATTGATTACAAACAACGTCTAAGAGAAAGATCTCTTAGCCCTCTCAAGTATACAGACTACACAGAGTCACTTGAGGAAACAAACAAACAATAGATAAAAGATTTATGTAATCTAGAGTGCTTCTAAGAAAGCAAATATTACAATAGTAAGAACAAGGTGTTTCACGTTATAAGCAAAAGCTTCGTGAAGATTTAGAGAGCAAGAGTGTTTTTCTTGAGCGTTGATGTTTCAGTATGATTTTTTGCTTGTTAAATCTTCAATGTTGATTGTAGCCCATTTTATATATCAGTGAGGTAGTAGTTGAAACTGATGAGTAATAAAATGAGTTTACGCCATCACTTAAGTAGCTTCTGCAGGATAACTTTCTCTCCTTGAAATGACTACTTACCACATATAGTATCTTCTTTATTGAAATTGGAGATTAACGTCTCTTTCTGTATTAGGAAATCCATTTGCAAACTTTTACTTGACTTTAACGTTACTCTTTCATAATTAGCAATTCCATGATCAGAGTCTTCGTGTATCTGAGAGTCTTGGAGTCTTGCTTCTGATGTTGATCTCTTTTGAGTTCTGATGGGTTCTTCAGATAGCGCTGATAACTTCTGGAGTTTAGAGATAGCGTTTGTTCAGAGTCAGAACTTCTAGAGTTTACTTCTTGTTTAGATGCTTCTGATACTTTGCTGTTTTGCTCAGAGTTAGACTTTCTTGAACGTGTTTCCACTTCAGATGCTTCTTATCATTTGATAATTTGTATCTGATCTGGTTCTGTATCTGATGACATCATCAGATTTCTTCCTTCTTTCTTTAGAACCCTGCACACTTAGAAACTTTTCGTTAGGGTGCCATTTTTGGTTTCATCCTTTGTTATCATCAAAATCAAGGAATCTGTTGTAGAATAATTTTTGTTCTTACAATCTCCCCCTTTTTGATGATGACAAAACAAACTTAATTAGCAGATGAAACATGAATAATATCAGATCAGATAGATAAGAGCTCCCCCTGAGATAGTGCTTGGGAGTTCAGAAGTTCTTACCAGAGCTTCCAAGCAATGAGGTTTCTGATAACTTCTGCAATTTCTTAAGTCCAAGTTAGATAAATATATTTTTAAAAAAAAATATGTTGCAGAATGCTTAAGGTATTTAGACAATATTTTCATCAGAGCTATTAATGACTTCTCCCCCTTTTTGTCAGAATCAAAAAGACATAGCAAAAAATAAATAAATTAAGAGAAAAACATTGGTTTCAGATAAAAGCACAAAGGCAACAAAAACAAGTAACATCAGATTCAGAGAAAGCAAAACAAAACAACAGGCAAGCAAAAAAAAATCCTAAGTGCCTAGGGGTTCGGAGGTATTCTTTGAAGCAACTGAGCAAGCATGTTCTGGATGCTGTCGTTGACAGAGTCTTGTTTATCCATTCTGGCACGAAGTTCATTCTGATCTTGCTTAAGTTCTTTCAGCGTCTGGAGAACCATAGGGATAATAGAAGAGGACTCCCCCAGAGTCAGAGCCTGCTGTGCTTCAGCTTCAGCAGCAGCTTGTGCTTCTGCATCCGCCAGAGCCTTAGCTTCAGCTTCCTTTATCCTTAGGATTTCAGCTTCCCTTGCTCTTTCTTCTTCCAGTCTTCTTGCTTCCTCTTCAGCTTCTCTTGCTAGTCTCTCTTCCTCTAGCCTTCTGGCTTCAGCTTCTCGTGCAAGTCTTTCCTGGAGTCTTGCCTCAGCATCTCTGATAAAGTCATTTCTGACTTGTTCAGAGAAATGCTTCAGTTTAAAAGCTTCAGAGGTCATCCAACCAATGACTCTGTTCCAGTGTGTCCTTACAGAATCAGGATCATCACTGATGCCAGAATTTATGGTCAGAGACTTGACCTTCTGTACTGAAGCCCCTGCGAACAGCATTATGGCTTCCTCAAGGGTAGGTATAGAAAGGTCAGGTTCAGAGGTATGAGGTGGAGAGGTTGAAGGGCTGAGGTTTAGAGTTAAAGGTTCAAGCTCTGCTTCAGGTTCAGGTTCAGGTTCTGCTTCAGGTTCAGATTCAGGTTCAGGTTGAAGTTCAGGTTGAGGTTCAGATCTTTGGGGTGAAGCGTAAAGAGGGTTTAAGTCTAAAGGTTCAGTTTCAGCGGAGGTGTTTGGAGGGGTGATATCAGAGGTGTGGAGGTCAGAGGGTTGAGGTTCAGAAGGTTGGTCTTCAGAAGTAATGTTGGTTGTTTGTTCTGGTGGAGGTGAAGTTGCTTCAGATTGTGTTTGTGTTGGTTGTTGTGAAGCAAGGTTTTGAGCCAGAATTTGGGCTAGAGTTGGAGAGTTAGGGTCAGAGTGTTCTTGGTCAGAGGAGAGGTCAAGATATGGAGGTGATTCTGGGGCTGAAGATGATGAAAAGGAAGTGGTAGTGTGAGAAAGATTAACATTTGGTGGAGGTTGTGAAGTTCTGGTTATAGAAGGTGGGGTGTCAGAGGTTGTATATATGGGTGGTGTTGGAAGAGGATTAGAAGAAGAAGCCATAAAATGTTCAGAGGGAAGAGGAGGAACAAACGTACCAATAGAAATTTGCAGAGGAGCTGGAGATCTGCTTCCAGAAGATTCTCCAAGTCTTGCCTTCTTTGCCTGTGATGCTATCTTCTTCTCAGAGAGACCTCTTTTGTACCTGACGAAGTCTTCTTCTGAATCTAGACAATCGTCGAGGCTGAAGTCAGAGATGTCAACACCTTCATCCAGCAGACGATTAAGATAGATAACAACCGCATCTCTGGGTTCATTCTTGAAGAACCTAGCAAGACCATGAGGCAGCTTCCTCTGATCTTTCAAGGAATCCTAGGATGTGTCCATCGTGGGGCTGACTTGAATCTTCTTTATTATTCCCATACTCTTGAGATTTCTAGCGTTCAGAGGCTTCCCAGTATCTATTTCCAGATCTTGCATCAGCTTGGCCTTCTCCAGATGATCTACCAGCCCACTCTCGATGAAAACATTAGATAATAATCTTCCCAGAGGGATGTAGGATCTGGGCTTCATGTTGTTTCTGGTCTCCCTGACAGAGTCTCTGAGATATCTGAATAATAGCGCAGGGAGGCAGATCTTCACACCCTTCTGAATGCAGTAGAGAATGCACTTCTGATCTGCATTGATGTAATCAGAGGAGTTTGAAGCTGGTCGGTGGTGAATAGTTCCCAGAATGATCTTGAGCCACACTCTGAGGTTCTGATGCAACTGTTTGTTCTTTGAAGGATTTCCTTTAGTGTTGGGTTTGAAGATGGTTGGATTGATTACTTCAGAAACGCGCTTTGATCTGGGGTTGATGTTGTAAATCCTTTTTCCTCCATCTTTCTCCATGTTCAATAAAGAAGCAATTGACTCTTCAGTAATTACTATCTTTACCCCCAAAACATAGGAGACGATGAAATGGTCATCAGCGTTTGCAAATCTCCAGAACTCCTTGATGAGAAGTGGGTAAACAGGACCATAAAGCCTTTGGAAGTAGTTTTCCCACCCTTGTTGACGAAGTTCTCCAGTAAGATCAACGCCATTTCTCCTCAAATTGTCGAAATCTACTAGAGTTTCACACAACACGTCCAGTCCTTCAAAAGGGGTTGCTAGGTTTATGTGAGGTTCACGGTCAATAACATGGGGTTCCTTATAAACAGGGGTGATGGAGACGCCTGTAACCGTTGGAGTTGGAATGCTTGAAGTTTGAGCAGTTGAGCTTGATTCCATTTCTTGAGAAAAGTTGAAAACTTGTTGTTGTTGAGCGTCCATGGTTGAAGAAGAAGATGAAGATTTTGGAGAAATGCTTCAGAGAGGGTTTAGGGTTTTAGAGAGGGTTTGAGAGTGAGTGAGAGTGATAAGTGTGAAATGTGAGAAAAGTGTTTAAATACCCTAAGTTAAAACACATGCAAAACGACACATCATTCAGCGTTAGCACCAATTTCAAGTTAGCACGCTTGAGGGAGAAATGATTAAGGCTAATTAATGAAAGTCTAATCCCAACAGTACGCATACTGCTCGAGGAGATTTCAAACGTCTGTCCTTTGAATTTCTTTTGACAGCTGTCTAGAAGTTCTAGGGTTAGACGCTCAGTGCTCCACGTGTTTTGATGTATCTGATCTTCAGGAATACCAAAGGATTGGTTCCTGGAGATTTCTAACTCAGATATCTTCTTAACTGGTAGAAGTATCAGAGTCAGAAGCAGAAGCATATTTGTTTATATCAGAGTCTCATTTTACATTTTCAGATCCACACTTCATTCTGGACAGTTTTGAATGTTCAGATTTTTTAAGATAAAAAGAAATCTATCTTTAGCTAGAGGCTTAGTAAAGATATCTGCCCATTGATGATCTGTATCAATGAACTTCAATGTTACTATCCCTTTCTGAACATAGTCTCTGATAAAATGATGTTTTATTTCAATGTGTTTGGCTCTGGAATGTAGAATGGGATTCTTACTTAGACAAATAGCAACAGTATTATCACAAAATATAGGAATGTTACTCTCAAAGATTTGCAGATCTTCTAACTGATGCTTCATCCAGAGCATCTGAGTTGTGCACAGTGATGCTGAGATGTATTCTGCTTCTGCAGTTGATAGAGCGATTGTTGACTGTCTTTTGCTAGCCCAGGATATCAGATATTTTCCCAGAAGCTGGCAATTTCCAGAAGTGCTTTTTCGTTCTATTCTATCTCCTGCATAATCTGCATCACAGTAACCCGAGAGTCTATACTCTGATGTTTTCTCATACATCAGGCCCAGGTTAGGAGTTCCTTTCAGATACTTGAGAATTCTCTTAACTGCTGTTAAATGAGATTCTCTAGGATCTGATTGGAATCTGGCACAGAGACAGACGCTAAAGAGAATATCAGGACGAGTAGCAGTCAGATAGAGAAGAGAGCCTATCATACCTCGATAGAGCTTCTGACAAACCTTTTTGCTTACTTCTTCCTTTTCAAGAATACAAGTTGGGTGCATGGGAGTTTTTGCAGAGTTACATTCAGCCATATCAAATTTCTTCAGAATATCTTTAATGTATTTGCTTTGATGAACGTATGTGACTTCTGAAGTTTGATTAATTTGAATTCCTAGGAAGAACTTTAGTTCTTGCATTAAACTCATTTCAAATTCTGCCTGCATTAACTCAGAAAATTCTTGACAAACAGAGATATTAGCAGAACCAAAAATAATGTCATCAACGTAAATCTGGCATATCATGAGATCATTATTAAGGTTCTTACAGAAGAGTGTAGAATCAACTTTCCCTCTGATAAAATTTTGTTCCAGGAGAAAATTGCTTAAACGTTCATACCAAGCTCTGGGAGCTTGTTTAAGTCCATATAGAGATTTTTTAAGTTTAAAAACATGTTCTGGAAAATTTGAATTTTCAAAACCTGGAGGTTGGTTGACATACACTTCTTCTGAAATATAACCATTAAGGAATGCACTCTTGACATCCATTTGATATAATTTGATAGAGTGATTAATAGCAAAAGATACAAGAAGACGAATAGATTCTAACCTCGCGACTAGAGCAAAGGTTTCATTATAGTCAATACCTTCTTGTTGACTGTAACCTTGAGCTACCAGTCGAGCTTTGTTTTTGACGACTTCTCCTTTCTCGTTCAGCTTGTTTCTGAAAACCCATCTGGTTCCAATGACGTGAGTGCCTCTGGGTTTAGGAACGAGATCCCAGACATCATTCTTTGAGAATTGATCTAATTCTTCTTGCATGGCTGAAACCCAGTCGTTATCTTGAAGTGCTTCATCACAAGACGTAGGCTCAATCAGAGAGACTAGTCCCAGAGGAGTATCTTCAGAAGTCCTGAAGGTAGATCTGGTTCTGACAGGTTCATCCTTATTTCCCAGAATCAAATCTTCAGATACATTGATACGGCTTTTAACTTTCTTGGGGATATCTGGGGATTTAATTTCTTCAGAGTTCTGAGTGACAGTTGCCTTTAGAGCTTTATCAGATTCTGCAAGAGAGATTTCTAAATCTGCAAAACTTTCAACTAGCTTTGACTTTTCAGGGTCAAGCTTATCATCAAATCTGACATGAATAGATTCTTCCACAATTTTGGTTTCTGTGTTGTATACTTTGTAGCCTTTAGAGCGTTCTGAGTATCCTAACATAATACCTTTCTGTGCTTTGGAATCGAACTTGTTCAGATGTTCTTTAGTGTTTAAGATAAAGCAAGAACATCCAAAAGGATGAAAATATGAGATGTTTGGTTTTCTTCCTTTACACAGTTCATAGGGAGTCTTTTCCAGAATAGGTCTTACAGAGATTCTATTCTGAATGTAACACGCTGTATTTACAGCTTCTGCCCAAAAGTGCTTTGCCACATTAGTTTCATTGATCATGGTTCTGGCCATCTCTTGGAGTGTCCTATTCTTCCTCTCTACAACTCCATTTTGTTGTGGAGTTCTAGGGCAGGAGAAATCATGGGATATTCCATTAGAGTCAAATAATTCCTCAAAATCTTTATTTTCAAATTCCCCACCATGATCACTTCTGACTCTAATAATTTTAGAGTCAAATTCTTTTTGCACTTTGGAACAGAAACTGGTGAATACAGAGTGAGACTCACTCTTGTGCTTTAGGAATTTCACCCATGTCCAGCGGCTGTAATCATCAACAATGACTAGTCCATACTTCTTTCCATTGACTGATGCTGTTTTCACAGGACCAAATAAGTCAATGTGAAGAAGTTCCAGAGGCTTAGAGGTAGAAACAACATTTTTCTTTTTGAAAGACGTTTTTGAAAATTTTCCTTTCTGACATGCCTCACACAGAGCATCTGAAGAAAACTTCAGTTTAGGTAGGCCTCTGACTAACTCGAGTTTATTTAGCTGAGAAAGTTTCCTCATGCTAATGTGGCCCAAGCGTCTATGCCATACCCATTGCTCTTCGTGAACCGACATCAGACATTTAACATTTTGTTCTTTTAAATCAGAAAGATTAATTTTATAAATGTTGTTTTTCCTCTTGCCTGTGAAAAGGACAGAGCCATCGTTCTGATTAATGGCTTTACATGTTTTTTGATTAAAGATTACATCATAACCGTTATCACTTAATTGACTTATGGATAACAAGTTATGCATTAATCCTTCTACATAAAGGACATCAGATATAGAGGGAAGAGTACCATTACCAATAGTTCCGGAGCCTCTGATCCTTCCTTTCTGATCTCCTCCAAAGCCTACAAATCCAGCGTCTTTAAGTTCCAGACTTTGGAACATAGACTTTCTTCCCGTCATGTGTCGCGAGCATCCAGAGTCCAGGTACCATGACTGGTGTCTGAACTTTGCTGCATAGGATATCTGCAACATAGATAATCTTATCTTTCGGTACCCAGAATCTCTTGGGTCCTTTCAGATTTGTTTTCCCAGAGTTTCTTATAACTTTGGGTTTTCTAGCATTTTTAAATTTTTGTTCTTGTGTGTGTGTGTAATGATATGAAAAGGGAGATTTAAGTTGGTCACTGGTAGAAGTTTTATCTTCCTTAGGATCATACCCAATTCCCTTTTTATTGTTCCGACTTACTCCATAAATCATGGATGCCATAATACTCCTATCTATCCCATTCTTCAGAAATTCTTGAAAGGCTTCTTCGTATTCATAAATTATTTTATTTGAAGTTTGTGGTGCTTGAGACAACGCTTCTTCTAATTCTAAGCTTTTTCTCTTGGCTCCATCTCTTTCTAATGTTAAAGATCTGATTGTATCTTCTCGTGCTAGAATTGTCATCTCAAGTTCACTACATTCTTCAAATTTTGCTTTAAGACAGCCTTTAATGTTTTTAAACTTTTGTTTTAATTTCTGATATGAGCTAAGAGTTTCTGACAAACAAGATTCTAGATCAGATCGAGAAAGTTCAGAAAATACCTCTTCAGATTCTTCATCTGAGCTACTCCTGGATGTGGTAGCCATAAGTGCCATGTTGGCCTGTTCATCAGAGTCAGATTCTGATGATCCGGATTCACTATCATCCCAGGTAGCCATCAGTCCTTTCTTTGTCCTGAAGGTATTTTTCTTGAAGCTTTCTTTTCTAGAGTTGTCTTTCTTTAGCTTGGGGCATTCATTCCTGTAATAACCTGTTTCTTTACATTCATAACAGGTAATATCTTTGTTAGATTTACCTTTTGAAGTTGACTCTGATCGATCCCCTCTGGATCTTGGTCTTCTGAAGTTGTTGTTCCTCTTTTTCCAGAGTTGCTTAACTCTTCTGGTTAGTAGGGACAATTCTTCTTCATCATCAGAGTCTTCTGGTTCAGAGTCGTCAGCATCTTCAGTTTCTGCCTGGAGAGCTTTGGTTCTGTCAGGTTTGCGTCTTTCAGGTCTGGACTTTAATGCTACAGACTTGTTCTTTTTCTGAGGCTCATCTTCCTCTAGTTCTATCTCATGGCTTCTGAGAGAACTGACAAGTTCTTCAAGGCTGATATTATTCAGATCCTTTGACAGCTTCAGAGCAGTAACCATAGGTCTCCATTTCTTTGGCAGACTTCTGACTATCTTTTTGACGTGGTCTGCAGTTGTATACCCTTTGTCCAGAACCTTGAGACCTGCAATAAGAGTTTGGAATCTAGAAAACATTGCCTCTATAGCTTCGTCATCTTCCATTTTGAAGGCTTCATATATTTGGATTAGCGCCAGAGCCTTTGTCTCTTTGACTTGAGAGTTTCCTTCATGAGTCATCTTCAGAGAGTCAAGTATATCTTTGGTTGTTTCTCTGTTGGTGATCTTTTCATATTCGTTGTACGATATGGCATTGAGAAGTATGGTTCTGGCTTTGTGGTGATTTTTGAAGACACGTTTCTGATCTTCTGACATCTTATTTCTGGGAACTTCAGCTCCATTTTCTAAGACTGGAGGTGTGTATCCATCTGTGACAATGTCCCAGAGGTCAGCATCATAACCCAGAAAGAAACTTTCGATTCTATCTTTCCAGTAGTCAAACTTCTCTCCATCAAAGACAGGAGGCTTAGCATTGTAACTATCTCTTTCATTTGAGTGGGCCATAGTTTTTCTCGTACTGGATCTCTCTACACTGTTAAGTGTTTGATTAGAAAATCAATAACAGAGCCGGAGCTCTGATACCAATTGAAGGTGAGAAAAACAAGAAAGGGGGGGTTTGAATTGTTTGGAAAAATAAGCGCTTTTTCAAAATGAAAATCACACAAGGATTTTATACTGGTTCGCTTATAATACAAAGCTACTCCAGTCCACCCGGCCGAGGTGATTTCGCCTTCAACAAGGACTTAATCCACTAATCTTGAAAGATTGATTACAAACAACGTCTAAGAGAAAGATCTCTTAGTCCTCTCAAGTATACAGACTACACAGAGTCACTTGAAGAAACAAACAAACAATAGATAAAAGATTTATGTAATCTAGAGTGCTTCTAAGAAAGCAAATATTACAATAGTAAGAACAAGGTGTTTCACGTTATAAGCAAAAGCTTCGTGAAGATTTAGAGAGCAAGAGTGTTTTTCTTGAGCGTTGATGTTTCAGTATGATTTTTTGCTTGTTAAATCTTCAATGTTGATTGCAGCCCATTTTATATATCAGTGAGGTAGTAGTTGAAACTGATGAGTAATAAAATGAGTTTACGCCATCACTTAAGTAGCTTCTGCAGGATAACTTTCTCTCCTTGAAATGACTACTTACCACATATAGTATCTTCTTTATTGAAATTGGAGATTAACGTCTCTTTCTGTATTAGGAAATCCATTTGCAAACTTTTACTTGACTTTAACGTTACTCTTTCATAATTAGCAATTCCATGATCAGAGTCTTCGTGTATCTGAGAGTCTTGGAGTCTTGCTTCTGATGTTGATCTCTTTTGAGTTCTGATGGGTTCTTCAGATAGTGCTGATAACTTCTGGAGTTTAGAGATAGCGTTTGTTCAGAGTCAGAACTTCTAGAGTTTACTTCTTGTTCAGATGCTTCTGATACTTTGCTGTTTTGCTCAGAGTTAGACTTTCTTGAACGTGTTTCCACTTCAGATGCTTCTGATCATTTGATAATTTGTATCTGATCTGGTTCTGTATCTGATGACATCATCAGATTTCTTCCTTCTTTCTTTAGAACCCTGCACACTTAGAAACTTTTCGTTAGGGTGCCATTTTTGGTTTCATCCTTTGTTATCATCAAAATCAAGGAATCTGTTGTAGAACAATTTTTGTTCTTACAAAGAGACCCGCTAGGTCGACGTATCTAGGCAAAAGTAAGGGCATCCCGACGAACCAAAAGGGTTCGGGCAAAAATTAGGGATAAACATATAAAAATGTACACCCGGCAAGTCGAAAACCTGAAAAGGCGGCTTGGGAAAAAAAGGGTATCCTGGTGGACTGAAAACCTGAAAAGGCGGTCCGGGCAAAAATTAGGGATTAAAGCGTATGACTATGTCCCATTCTCAGTCAGCTTCACCCAAGTCAAAGGGACTGAACAAGCCAATCACTTCTATCCGACAGCAGGAGATGAGATGCTTGAAGACATAATGACAGTAGTAGAATTAAAATCAATAGGACTTTTCCTTCATAGCTTGTTCTTTGCTTTCTTGACAATTTCCTCTTACTAGGATTTCTGTCTCCTTGTATTCAAATTTCCTGTTTATAGGCCCTCTTTCAAAATCAATACAATTTTATTTCCAAAAAGATGCTTTTGTCTTACTTTCTCTGTTTTGTTTGCATAAACGTCCATTGATTTAATTTGAATTAATATATGCATTTGAATATGATCGATGCTTACCAAAAATACATGCATAAAATAGAAATAACAATTACTAAAAGACTTCAGGATTGAGGATAAGGTCTAACCATGCTTTCCAATGAATCCGGTTGCTAATTCTATTCCCCAGCAAAATCAGTTATTTCCCAGAAGAAATTGGCGATACTAGACAGACTGGTCATCTTTTTATCCCCAGCGAGGCTCTACTGAATATTTCTACCATCAGACAGGAATCAAAGTATCCCCAGCTAAGAGAGGGTCGTCGATGCAAATATCTCCAACCAGAGTATCGGGATTTATTTTCCCCGGCAGAACTTCTCAGACCATAATTCATTCATTACATCATTTCGCAGCATATGCATTGCATTTATTTTCAAAAGCATAAAACATCTCATGCATCATGACATGGCGTGAAGCTAACTTTATTTTCAGGTCAATTATCCTCCTGATACAGTCAAAGTAAAGATCCATTCAGACGGATACCTTTATCGATTACATTCAAGGTTCAGATACATCTTTAAGATATAATCCATATGAACATTCATTCTGACAAGCATTCTGATATCCTCCTAAGGATGGCATCTTTAAGCCCATCCCAGACATTTATTGCAAAAAACAACGTATACAAATATTATCAGATATAGCCTAACGCATGGTTCATTCTGATTCAGCCCAACATATGATTTCTTCAACTACTCCAATACGGTCTAGCGTACGACCCATTTGGATGTTCATCCCCTCAGATACTACCTAGCGTACGGTACATTCCGAGGTGTAGTCTAGCGTACGACTACTTTCTTCAGATACAACCTAACGTACGACTCATTCTGCAACTCAGATACGATCTAGCGTACGATCCATTCTGATCTTTATTTCCTCAGATACTACCTAGCGTACGGTACATTCAGAGGTGTAGTCTAGCGTACGACTACTTTCTTCAGATACAGCCTAACGTACGGCTCATTCTGCAACTCAGATACGATCTAACGTACGATCCATTCTGATCTTTATTTCCTCAGATACTACCTAGCGTACGGTACATTCCGAGGTGTAGTCTAGCGTACGACTACTTTCTTCAGATACAGCCTAACGTACGGCTCATTCTGCAACTCAGATACGATCTAGCGTACGATCCATTCTGATTCTTACTTCGTCAGATACAACCTAACGTACGGCTCATTCTGCAACTCAGATACGATCTAGCGTACAATCCATTCTGATTCTTATTTCGTCAGATACAGCCTAACGTACGGCTCATTCTACAACTCAGATATGATCTAGCGTATGATCCATTCTGATCCTTTATCCCCAGTGAAGTCGACAACCTAATGGATGACTCATTATACGGTCTAGCGTACGACCCGGTGTGGCACCCATGTCTTCAAACGTGGTCTGATGCACGACGCACTCTGAAGCTCTCATCATCAAACTTCCTGGATGGCATCTTTAAGCCCATCTCCATCAAGACTAACTTTTAACAAGTGCAAATTTTTAGGGCATTCTAAGTGTTCAATAATCTTCCACCTCCAGACCACGAATGGCGTACATACCATTCTAACTCTCTCGGTTTAAGAATATTGAACAGGGGCAACTGTCATACCCCAAAATTTACCCGTTAATCTTTCAAGACATTTTTCAAGGCAATCCAACTCTTTTTTCAAGACATTGACCTCAAAGGAACAAAGGCCCAGCACACAGGTGACCCAATCCAGAAAAGGACTTAAATTGGCATGCTCGCTAGGCGAGCAAATCCTTCGCCTAGCGAACCCTTCGCTGCACCACTCGCCTAGCGAAGCTTGCGGATACCAGAAATTTTGGGCTTCATTCTGAGCCCATCAGGTCACAAGAATTATTATAAATACCAAGACCTCATTCAGAAAAAGGGAGATCTTTTGGACGGAAAAGGAGAACACAAACACACACAGAGAGCAAACCCTGGAGGCTAACCAAGAGAATTCAGAGCAACCCTATAGGAAACCCTGAAGGAAACTCATTTGCACAAAGGTTACCTCCGCCCAACTCAATCCGACACCAACCCTAAGAGTGATCTGCCAATTCAACGGTGCAATTCAATTGCAAACAGGTTTGCAATACTACTACCGCTTCATGTTCCCAATTTATATGTGGCATTATGATTGAATTTATAAATGTATCTTAGGTTTTGCATATGGATTTAAGTATGCATGAATGTTTTGAATGTTTTAACCATGTAATTTCTGCAATGGATGCCATAGGGTTTGGAGCTTCCTGAAATTGTACTGTTATTAAAACCAGAACCCGCAGCCGTTCGCTAGCACATCGCTAAGCGAGCATGTAGCGAGCATTCGCTAAGCCTTCGCTAGGCGAGGCAGTAGCGAACATGACAATCGCTGATTTTTCTTCTGTTCTATTCTATGTTTATCTGACATGTTTTATATCTAATCGTGTATTATCTGCCTGGCATTATTACTGCTGTGATCCTTTTGTTCGGTGCAACTCTCGATTGCACCCCGTTTTGATATTCTAACCCGTTTGTTGAATTTTGTGAGGGTTCACATACTCCTGAAGAGACGACTTGCTAGGTATTCCACTTTATTTGTGGGATACCCTTATGGAGATATATTCTAAATTACTTAAGTGATTATAAACATTGCCTTTGAATACATGATCTTGGCCCTCTCTTTGTTGCCTTACGGTATTACGGTCATGTCCCGCGAATGTGGGGATACACTTAGCAGAGACCCTTCGGTTAAATCATCATGTCCCTACAAGATAAATCATAGTCCCTCGGATGTTGCCTTCGAATATACAATTTTGTCCCTCGATGACCCTTCGATGTAGCCTACGGTTAAATGATGATTGTCCCTTCAAATGCTAAGGTATCCTTACAACGGTTGCCTTCAATGCCCAATCGATGACCCTACGATGTCCCTTAATATCCAAAGGATAAGACTACTTACTTCTCAATAATAAGGACAGTTTTACCCTCATAAGGATAGGAAATACCCATAAAGACCTTGGGTAGGTATAACTCTTAAATGCTTACTCACAACTTAAAATACTTTTCACACCCCACACTTTGCAAAACATCTATTAGAAAATCACCACTTGGTATACATTCGCACTAGAATCATTGCCAAGTTATATTTTTCTAAACAACTTTCAAAATTAAACGAGATAAACACTTTGTATACATTCGTACAAGAATCATTACAAAGTTAAACTCTCTTTTTTCAAAACACTTTCTAAACCTTTCTCAAACACTTTTTCAAACAAGGAAAACATAAGTGATTAAGCAATTAAGAGCCCATGGATAACCATGGATACAAAGGGTGCTAACACCTTCCCTTTGTATAATGTACCTCCCGAACCCAAAATCTAATCAAGGTCTTTCCTGTTCTTTTCCACCTTTCCTTATTGGATAAAAGAAAAGTCGGTGACGACTCTTGCTATCCGCGACATTTGCTTTACAAAGCAAAAGCACCCAAAGTCAGTTCACCGTATGACACACCTCAACAGATTTGGAAATCTTCCCAGATTAAATTCACCCTTAGGAATGAGAGAGATGAATTCTTCCTTGCAAATGTGTCACACAACCACCAGAACCCATGTGACACAGGTCAACAGCCAACCAGACCCTAGGCTGACCAATACGTGAGGAGGTTAACCAAAACTCCCCCTCAAATTAACAATCATGGAAACTCCACACCAATATCCATGCATTGTACACAACTGTCTCAACATGACATACATCACCCTTATTGGTGGCAACTAACTTTCTGAGTTAAATCTCTACATACTCCAATCACACCAATCAGACTCCAGCTGACCATAAGTACTGGTGAAAGACAACAACACTAGTCAATAGTAGATATGCATTGCCAGAGCATACTACCTCAACCAATCTCTGAATCTTCATATTCTCACTCCTTGAAAGAACTTCCACTTCTGAGCGTGGTGTTTGAACTACAAGATTCATGGTCCTAATCCTCTGAAAATGATATAGCAATCAGGTTGCCCCATTATTGACTTCTAACATCCAGGGGACATGTCTTCCAAACACAACATAGTACTCCCAGGAGCAACTATCCAAGACAGACAGCATAAGGTTGCACAATGTCACATTCCAACCAGCTCCACTTCTAGAGATCAACCTTCTAAAAGTGACCTTCTTGAGCATACTCATAGTTGACCCTACCCTTGTCAACTTAGCTCCCACAGATGTCTCCTCTTCCAGGTCAGGAGTAGGTTCCAAACACAAGTATCCCTTTGTTTGACACCTAAAAACATCTGCTCTTCAACCAGTAGCTGCTGTCGCATCCGCGAAAAAACAACCGGCGAGACTCAAATAAAAACAACAAACAGAGTCGCCACTGCGCGTTATTTATCCCAAGATAGGGAAAGGAAACGCTCAGAAAAACCTGGAAAGACATGGTCTCGCGACCAAAGAGAAAGGGTAAGGGAGTCGGTTACGTGAGGGGAAGGTATTAGCACCCCTCCCGTCCGTCGTACTCGACGGGATCCACGTTTTAGAATAAAGAATAGGTTGCTAAAGCATCACACACACACGCACCTAAGACCACACAGATGGGGTTAGGAGGAAGGGGCTCGATAAGGCATCGCACCTCATGCCTACGTATCTCGTCTGGAACGAGAATCAGAGCCGCCGTAGTTCGGCTTACGCACGCCAAACAAGCAAACAAAACACTGGCAAACTTGGAGCCCGACAGCCAATTACTGGGCTTACGTCGGCATCCGAACCAACTGACACAAAATGGCAAACTTGGAGCCCGACAGCCAATTACTGGGCTTACGTCGGCATCCGAACCAAAACGCAATCAGATAACAAGTAAACACACACAAAAAAGAAAAAAAGGTTGCCCGGAGTGGTCTCGCACGACAACCTGCCTACATACCTCGTCTGGAACGAGGATCAGGGCGATGTAGTTCCCCTGAAAGGGAAAAAGATTTCAGCCAGAAACCGGGGAAAGACGCACTACCAGGGAGCTGTACTGGAGCCTAGTGTTGTCATGCATCGTTTACCCTACGTTCAGGTTCCTATCCTACTTGCACCAGTGCAATCTAATCCTATCCAGGAAAGAAGCAAGCATACAAGCATACAAGCATACATCAAATGAGAACAGGCATCTCAAACAGATATTCACATAGCACACACTATAACCAAATCAAGCGGCTCAAACAATGGGTTTGACTGCCGAAGCAAGTCGTCTGTACATGTGTATTATGCGCTCTTAACCTTGCCATTACGAGGCTAAGGTGAAGCAGATGAAAAGGTGAAGTGAGGGGTGTGCCTCACAGCTCTTATCCCTGGCCAGGGAGAGCATCAGACAAAAGAGCGTGGGTCCAGAATAGAGGGACCCTTCTACGCTCGAAGACTCTGACTCGATTGTGCAACAGCACGAGATCTTGGGTTTGTGTCTCAATGCTACAACCATGTAATGGGAGCAAGGAGAAGACTCACAGAATAGTGGGGGATAGATTGCATATCCCTAACTTCCACCAATTGCCTCATAGAGGGCTTTCACCTGCTTGGCACAAATGTAAACAATCACAATCATTGCCTCTTAAGGAGGACTTCAGACAATTGCCCGGCCAAGTAACAGGCCGGGTCTCCCAGACTACATGAAGTCAGGAAAGCATACCTCAATGCAAATTGCTTAGCAAGCAAAGCACAGCAACACAAGTTCTTAAAAGAACTGAGCAACTAAGTGTACCTGAAAACAATCCAATATCATCAGTGCTCAGACAGACAATCATAAACAACAAATGTTAATCAGTCAACCTATACAGATAACACACAACAAGGCAAGCTATGAGCTTAAGCTCAAGCTTCACAACCTACAAAACAAATTCCTGTTAGTTCTCAATATCAAACAATGTTAATTTAATCCACTTGAGGCATTCTCCTTAAGCATTATGCATTTCATCCTGAAAAATCAAGCAAAAGTGAGAAACCGGACCACTAGGCCAAGCCTAGGGTCCAAATGGGAGAAAAAATTCTAAACAGCAAGAAATGTTCAACCAAAATCAACTTAACACCAATAGAAAGCCAAGGCAATTGATCCCATGTTCATGTCATTCATTATATTCATTTCATGCATAAAACATCTCAACTTAGGTCAAATACAACACCAAACATCCAAACAGAATAACTTCAATCAAAGAAATATCAAAACAAGTCAATAAATTCCACAAAAATTATATCCTAAACAGAACACATCCAACTAGTGGCACACCAATTTTCATGCAATTTGGACTAGTGGAACCATGGGAATTAAATCAATAAAAACAGATGCAAATATTCAAGCCAAACCATATCATCAACACATGCATTCACTTTAAAAATTCATAAGTCAATGAAAACATTTAAGAAATGAATGGGACCAAAACAGGGAGGTCCTACAATGTGTCTATAACCATCATACCAAATTTCATGCTTATCCAAAACCATATGAACATTTTACATTCAATTTACAAACATGTGTCACATGAACTTGCACATTTGACCAACAGAGATGAAAAATACCAATCAAATTGAAAATGCCACATAAAAATCCAGAAACATTCACATAGCACCTCAACATATCCATAAACATCCATGCAAAATTTCAATCCATTCTAACAAGTATAGGCTAGGCAAATAATTACATGAAGATGACCTAGTTAGGTGTGACACAAATTGTCACACCTAAGTTCCAAAAATCATATCTCAAACTACAGGTATCCAAAATTCACAAAATTTACATGTAAATCACCATTGGCATGTCTATAATCACCACAAAAATTTTCAGACATTTCTTTTTAAGCATGAGTATTTCACAATGAAAATGGCAAAAGGTATCAAAATTGCATACATGTCAAACAACCCTAGGTCAAACCTAATTTCCACCAAGCACAACTTCTAAAAATAGGTCAATAAAATTCTACAGGGAATTTGGAAACCATAGAAAAAATCCTCACATTTTTCTGATCATCCATTAATTTTTTATGAATTTTTTAATATTTGTATGGATTATTTAATAATTATTTGAATATATTAACCAATTAATTAGATATAATGGCAAACTTGTAATTATTCACTCCCAGACCAAAACACGGTCGTTTCAATTAATGTGTTGGCACGCGCTGGTTGGTTGAAATCGGAGGGAAACAAGATTCGAATGTGGCAAGCGCGCGCAGTGGATCAAACATAAAATTTTTCCAGAAATCACTCGTGTTCTTCATCCTTTTTCCAGAATTGGGGACGAACACATGAACATCGAAACTCAACGAAAATCCACAATCTTATACTCGTTGGAAAGGTCTCAATGTCAGGATCTCAAATATGTACATGATTTCACCTAATTGTCTCTAAGTTTTCTGGATCGAGCATTTTAGGTTTTCACATCCTAACTTCTAATCGCGATAACCTAGCCTATGTTCATCCATTCCAAAAACTACTTACATCATGATAAACTACATGAAACATACTTCAAAACGCACATACCAATTCATCAAATCATGAAGTTCGAAAAATTACCTTGAATCCATGGCAGTGTTGAGTTTTGATGTATTTGCGCGTGGAAGTCCAAAACAGTTGAAGAATGATGATAGGTGAGGTAGATGCAACTTGCAGCTTGGCTCGAATTTGCCTCTAGTGACAGAAATCTTCAAACACCATAGTTGAACCTCACTTGGACAGTCGAGTTTGGTGATGATTTTGATGTTGCTATGCCAAAACAGTTGAAGTAGAAGATGAATAGAGATTGGAGCAACAAAAATCACACGATTTGGTGAAGAAATGAGAGAGTTCTTTGGATTTTGGTGTTGTGTGTTCTTGAGAGAATTTGAGAAATTGGAGGGAATTTGGGTCTTGATTTTGTGAAATTGTAATTCTGTTAGAAGTTAGTTATGATTAACAATATATTCCAGCTTAATCCACACTTAATCACCTTAATTAATCAAATTGGAATGTGTTTAGCAAATGTGTTACTTTCAAGCCAAGGGCAAAAATGTACTTTCACATGCCAGCCAATGCCAGCTCATTGACAGCTCACACAAACCCTAAACACCTGTCATGAGCTGTTGCCACTTGTTTCATGTTGATTGGACAAGTATTTCTCATTTTCCACATGTGATGGCTATGTGTTCATTTATTCAAGTTCATTTCAAAAGCCAATTTTCAAACCATGAGGCTTTGGCATGTTATGAGTATTCCAACAAGTTTCAAATGCCATTTGTGAAGTGTTGCAAAAATCCCCATCCAAAAATTCCCATTATTTCTCAAGTTGGACAATTTTGCCCCTGGACTTTTAACTATACAGTTGAAATTTGACTTTTTGCATTGACCATTTTTGAAGAAATCCAATTATGCACCATGAAAGTACATGTCAAATGGAGTTTGTGCATAAAAAGATCACTCAATTTGGATACTCCATGTGGAAGTTATGCCCTTCTGATTATGGGTCATTTTTGAAATTCACTGGGCCATAACTTGACAACCATACATGGGACTTTCAAGTTCTTGGACTTTTTAGAAAGGTTAGAACAAGATCTACAACTTTCATGTTGAACAAATTTTCATTTGAAGCTTTTTTGGACACGTGGCCTTGAGGTCAAAAACTTTCCATTTTTGGAAACTTCTATTACAAGTCACTTTCTATTTTTGGCAATTTCTTGTCTGACTTGATTTTCTCCATTCTTGAGCTTTGCCATGTCAAATAACACTTGTTCCAACATGAATGAAGTGTATCCAACTCTCTCCCACCTCCAAATCCATCAGATCATGTACAGTTGACCACAGTTGACTTTTCAACTGATAGATGAATTTGGCCATGCACTGGTCAACCTGAACCCCAATCTTCTGATGAAATGGCTCAAGGGTGAAACCCTAGCCTCAATATGCACAATAAAACCATGTGACGATCCCCATTTACATCATAGACCCCATCTCCTGATTATGCCCTGATTGGCCCAATGCAACTGATTAGGGTTGACCAGTGGTCAAAACCCTAATCTCAAGGAATGTGCTTCAACACTTGATGAAATCCAACCATGATGATGATGATGACTTATTGCAAAACAAAGATGAAGACCAATCTTCTTGGAGAACCACAAAACCCTAATTTATAGCCCAATCCTCAGATGGCTAATGATCAGTCAATAAAACCCTAGCTTGCACTTTGACTTCCTCATCTCCTGATCAAGACTTGTGAGTATGACTTGCACAATGCAACCACATGATATGCAATATGCAATGCCTAATGACCTAAAAAATGTAATGCAATATGTTATGCTAGTCCCAAGAGAGGAGGGCAAATTTTGAGGTGTTACAGCTGCCCCTATTCAATCCACTGTGAACCTGTCGATATGAACAGCCTCGGCTTTCAGATGATCAGGATGAAGAGTGATTGAATACCAAGAACAGACGAACAATTTGCACTCTGATGGGATATAATTAACAACGCCTGTCAGGATCGGCGAAGAAACAGTCTTGAAGCAACATCCGTTGGGAACGGAAAAAAGTCGGCCTGAATACCGAAACAACGACGTCGACCTGGATACCAAAATAAATGGTAACACAGGGATAACCATGGCCTGAACACCACACACCTGCTGGGGATTATTATTCTTTTTCTTTTGCTGCTTTTCTTGAACCCCGAAATTTTTCTTCTTTTTTATTTTCTTGAACCCCGAAATTTTTCTCTTGCGCAAATGATCCTCGGATCACTGCATTTGAACCCCGCTCTCCTGTTTGCCAAATAATGAACCCCATTCTCCAGAAAACACCTCGTGTCTCCTTTTCTCCATTTGAACCCCAGTCGCCTGACGATAACTTGTGATCGCCAATGTGAACCCCGTTCTCCAGAAAATGCCGCAACATTTCCCTTTCTCCATTTGAACCCCAGAAAATGCCTCAGCATTTCCTTTTCTCCATTTCTCGTGATAATTCCGCTGGCAATGACGGAAATAACACCCAACACCACTCTGAGGGCGACATGTCAGAGGGTATACCTTCACAAAAGGAAGGTAGCATGTGTATCTCTTCCTCAGAAGACACCTATAACGACCTCCATTGGCCTCAGCCAGAGTCTAAGGTGACACATGAACAGAAGACAATCCTGCGGACCTCATCCTGGATATAATCTTCAACTCCAATCTTCATTTGAACCCCAGAAAATACCTCAGCATTTACTCTTCTCTGATTGAACCCCGCTCTCCAGAAAATGTCGCAACATTTCCTTCTCTCCATTTGAACCCCAGAAAATGCCTCAGCATTTCCTTTTCTCCATTTGAACCCCGGAAAATCACGCTGATCGCGTAACGTCTTCTGATTTTATTTCCATCTCTGTCCGACGGAAACATTTCCTCCAATATCGCACTACTGGGGAACACTGCTGAACTGACGTCATGATGCTGAACTCCTCGGAGCAACACCTTCACCTTAGGGCAAAACCACTTCTCAAACGATGACCACGGTCTGAGACTAGCTGATGCTTGCAATATGATGCATGACTTTTTTCTGCGTAATGCTCCATAATTATGGAAATGCTACGCGATTATTTATTTTTCTATGCAATATGCTATGCTATTTTTTCATGATGAATGCATAAAAAAGTATCCCCCTCAAGGGACTCTCCTGGGGAGCTCGAGACACTCTGCTGAGGAACTCGTCAATATTCCGATCTCCACCCCGCTGGGGAATAGCGCTGCTGCTAGGAAAAAGGTAACCCTTGCTGGGGAAGAACCTCCTTTGCACTCTGTGGGGATACAATTGTCTTTGACCTGCTGGGAATATCAATCCCAATTCTGCTTTGAGAAACCCTCACAAATACCTGGCAACTTTACTGGGGAGATGCTCTCAGATAGCCCTGCTGGGGAAACAGCCACCTTCAGTCCTGGCGACTGGGGAAAGCATCGATTTGCAACCTGCTGGGAATAAACATCCTGACCCTGCTAGGGGAACGAATACCACTCCGCTGGGGAAGACCCATCCAATCCACATGTAGGATGCACTCGGCTGGGGATACAAATATCCGTTTGCTACGGAGACTCGTTCAATCCACTGGTAGGATGAACACTGCTGGAGATATATTTCATTGAAACCCGCTCCACTCGGGGAATAGCAACCTTCTGGCCTGATTGCTGAGGAAACACCGTCTGAAACCTGCCGGGACAACCATCCTGACTCGACTGGGGGTGCAGATAGAAATCTGCTGGGAAGTTGGTCCTCTATTTCTGCTTGGGGACCTTGTTGAGGAAATGAGAAAAGTTGGTACGGAACACCTGTCGACTCGTCGAACCCTGGTATTCATATCCAACTCCCATATTAGCTTTCCAATTTTGAGAACTCCCAAACTCATCTGGACTTTTCTGCTCCATCATCTTGCATCCCAAGGCGCGCCGCGCTCGACGGAACGTGAACTCCGGGGAATTATACATACTTTTCAATCTTCCGACTTTGAAGAGTCTTCTTGATTAATTCCAAAGGTCGTCGAACGTCTTGTCGTCTCTCCGTCGCTTCTCTACCCACCATTCGTCCCTGATTGGACCCTGCGGGGAATTTCTACAGACTTTCCAATCTTCCGATTTTGAAGAGTCTTCTTGATTACCATCAAGGATCGTCGTACGTCTCAACGTCTCTTCGTCGTCTTTCATTCGTTCCTGAGCGAACTCTCTGGGGATCTGCTACAAAGCTTCCACCCCACAACCTGCAAGTGAGTGAAAAATACCTAACAGTTCCTGCAAAACAGATCGTCAGATAAAACCGTGCCCCAGGCGTGTCAAGATTTCAACACTTGGGTCACTCAGCCTTCCAAATAAGATTTCAAGCTTTCAATCTTATAAACATGCACTGGAAGGAACCTGTATGTATTAAAATGCAAGATTCTTTATCAAAAATAATTGAATGTTTTTGCAATCAAAGCGGTAATGAAAACAAAAAACAAAATTATTTGACTGAATATGCATTTTATTGATTTGAAAAAGTGTGGCTCAAATGAGCAATACAAAGGAAGCAATTCCTGGAAAGAGGTAATTGCGCACAAAAGGAAAAATCTATCCTAATGGCAATGTGAAACCCGTGATCTCATCGAGTTCCAACTCAGTTACACCCCATATGTCCTCAGACTCTCCATGCTTTCTGCCTTCTGAACAAGACGTTTCCGATTGATCCCTACCGGGCATTATCCATGATGCTTTAACCAAAGCACAAACGATCATGCTAGACGCAGTTGTTCGTTTCAATCCCTCTTTTGCCTGGACCTCCCTTTCGGGTTTTCAGTCCACCGGGATACCCATTTTTGCCCAAGTCGCCTTTTCAGGTTTTCGACTTGCCGGGTGTACATTTTTTTCTTTTTATCCCTAATTTTTGCCCGAACCTTTCTTTCTGTTTTTGGTTCGCCGGGATGCCCCTTTTTGCCTGGACTATTTTATTCTTTTCGTCCAGCGGGTCTCTTTATACGAAGTATTTTTTAACTGCGTCCGCATTCACAGGGGATGGAAAATCCTCGCCATCCATGGTCGTTAGCAACAAGGCTCCACCAGAGAAAACCTTCTTGACCACGAATGGACCTTCATAATTTGGTGTCCATTTGCCCCTTCGATCGTTTTGAGGAGGAAGGATCCTTTTCAGCACCATATCACCTACGTGATACACCCGAGGTCGTACCTTCTTGTCAAAAGCACGTTTCATCCTTTGCTGGTATAACTGCCCATGACAGATGGCTGCTAGCCTCTTTTCCTCTATCAGGCTCAACTCTTCGTACCGGGTCCTTACCCATTCAGCCTCTTGCAACTTCACGTCCATCAGGACTCTCAAAGAGGGAATTTGAACCTCAACAGGTAATACCGCCTCCATTCCATATACCAATGCGAAAGGAGTTGCCCTAGTAGATGTACGTACCGACGTTCGATACCCATGCAATGCAAACGGCAACATCTCATGCCAGTCTTTATAGGTTACCACCATTTTCTGCACAACCTTCTTTATATTCTTATTGGCTGCCTCGACCGCGCCATTCATCTTCGGACGATAGGGAGAAGAATTGTGATGCTCAATCTTGAATTCCCGGCACAATTCTGCCATCATCTTATTATTCAAATTAGAACCATTATCAGTAATGATTCTCTCGGGAACCCCATATCTGCAAATGATGTCTCTTTTGAGAAACCTGGCAACGACCTGCTTCGTCACATTCGTATAAGAGGCTGCTTCAACCCATTTGGTGAAGTAATCAATAGCCACTAATATGAACCTATGCCCATTCGAAGCTGTAGGCTCAATCTTTCCGATCATATCAATGCCCCACATAGCAAACGGCCATGGAGACGACATTAAGCTCAACGGATTTGGAGGCACGTGCACCTTGTCAGCATAAATCTGACATTTATGACACTTCCGCACGAAATTGAAACATTGGGCCTCCATTGTCATCCAATAATAACCTGCCCTCAGCAGCTTCTTCACCATTGCATTCCCACTGGCATCGGTACCGAACGAACCTTCATGAACCTCTTTCATCCATTGGCTTGCTTCTTTATCATCAACACATCTGAGCAAGACCCAATCAAAATTTCTTTTATACAAAACCCCATCCTTATTCAGGTAAAACACCATGGCTAACCTCCGCAGAGTCTTTCGATCCTTCTTCGATGCTCCCTCAGGATACTCTTGAGTCTCTAAATAGCGCTTGATATCGTAATACCACGGCTTCTCATCATCAGGCGCTGTATCAACAGCAAACACATAAGCCGGTCTATCCAGACGACCCACCTCCACACTGGGGAACTGATTCCACCTTTGCACCTTAATCAAGGCAGCCAGAGTAGCCAAAGCATCTGCCAAAGGATTCTCCTCTCTGGGTACATGATGCATCTTCACCTTGGTGAAAAACGTCAACAATCTCCTCGTATAATCTCGATACGGCACTAAATGAGATTGATGCGTATACCATTTCCCGTTAACCTGATTAATCACTAGAGCTGAATCTCCATAAATGACAAGGTTCTTGATTCTCAAATCAATCGCCTCTTCAATCCCCAATATACACGCTTCGTATTCAGCCACGTTGTTGGTGCACTCAAATGTTAGCCGGGCAGCAAAAGGAATATGGGATCCTTTCGGCGTAACCAAAACAGCACCAACACCGCTTCCATTCACGTTAACAGCCCCATCAAACATCAGAATCCATTCGGATTCAGGGTCAGGCCCCTCCTCCGGGATCGGTTCCTCGCAATCTTTCGATTTGAGAAACATGATGTCCTCATCAGGGAATTCAAACTTCATCGGTTGATAATCATCAATGGGTTGCTGAGCGAGGTAATCAGACAATACACTCCCCTTAATTGCCTTCTGAGAGGTGTACTGTATATCATATTCAGTCAAAATCATTTGCCACCTCGCAACCCGTCCGGTCAATGCTGGCTTCTCGAAAATGTACTTGATTGGATCCATCTTGGAAATCAACAAAGTGGTATGAACCAGCATGTACTGCCTTAGTCGGCGAGCAGCCCAGACCAAAGCACAACAAGTTTTCTCGAGCAGTGAATATCTTGTTTCACAGTCGGTAAACTTTTTGCTAAGATAGTATATGGCATGCTCTTTTCGACCAGACTCGTCATGCTGCCCCAATACACACCCCATAGACCCCTCGAGGACCGTCAAGTACAGAATTAACGGTCTTCCCTCCACAGGAGGCATCAGAATCGGAGGCTCCTGCAAATACTCTTTTATTTTTTCAAATGCCGCTTGGCAATCATTATTCCACCTGACCGTTTGATCTTTTTTCAACAATTTGAATATCGGTTCACACGTGGCTGTTAAGTGAGATATGAACCGTGAAATGTAGTTCAATCTACCTAAGAAACCACGAACCTCTTTCTCCGTTCTCGGTTCAGACATTTCTCTTATTGCTTTTACCTTTGCAGGATCAACCTCAATTCCTTTTTCACTTACAATGAACCCCAGCAATTTACCGGACCGCACTCCGAACGTGCACTTGTTCGGATTCAACCTCAGTTTGAACTGTCTCAGCCGGTCAAACAACTTGGCCAGATCTACCAAATGCCCCTCTTCTGTTTGGGACTTTGCTATCATGTCATCAACATAGCATTCGATTTCATGATGAATCATATCATGAAACAAAGTCACCATGGCCCTCTGATAAGTAGCACCGGCGTTCTTGAGACCAAATGGCATCACCTTGTAACAAAAGGTGCCCCATGGTGTAATGAACGTTGTTTTCTCCATATCATCTGGCGACATTTTGATTTGATTATAGCCAGAAAAGCCATCCATGAAGGAAAACACCGAGAATTGAGCTGTATTATCTACCAACACATCGATGTGAGGTAGCGGAAAATCATCCTTCGGACTAGCTCTGTTCAGATCCCGGTAGTCCACACACATTCTCACCTTACCATCTTTCTTCGGGACCGGCACGATGTTCGCAACCCATGGTGGATAATTAGTGACAGTAAGGAAACCAGCATCCCACTGCTTCTGCACCTCTTCTTTGATTTTCATCGCCATATCAGGTCGAGTTCTGCGCAACTTCTGCTTCACTGGAGGACAATCTGTTCTCAACGGTAGCTTGTGCACAACAATATCGGTATCCAACCCTGGCATATCTTGATAAGACCAGGCAAAGATGTCGACATACTCTTTCAACAACACTACCAATCTGCTCTTGACACTTTCCTCCAAAGCAGCCCCGATTTTCACCTCTTTCTTAACCTCGTCGGTACCCAGATTTACGACCTCAATCGGCCCTTCATGCGGCTGAATCACCTTCTCCTCTTGTTTCAACAATCTGGCTAATTCCCCTGGCAGTTTACAATCTTCTTCGTCTTCTTCTTCAGCAAGATAGATTGGATTGTCGAAGTCATACGAGGGTGTAACAGGGTTGTTATCAATGAGATCCGGGGAAGAGTCGCATCTGCATGAATGTTGATTCATGCATTGCTTTAGAACCGGTGTGAGAAATTGAAAAGAAAAACGAAAACATTGCCATTTTTATTTTGTTTTTATTTTTAAACTGCAAAAATAAATGAAAAACAGGGAACACCGCTTTTAACTGAAAAACATCCTTTTATTAATGATGCAGAATTTGCAAATTATGAACATGAGGAGGCCCTTACAATGAACCACTACGTGTCGGGCAACACGTAAGGCTTTCATGCATATAAGACTAAAAACAGAAAAAATATTACTCTTCAAGGAGAGTGACCCGGATGATCTCTTCGGCCTTCCAGTTCTGGATTTCCATCCCTGGTGTGCACGGCTTTATCCACTGGTCAATGTCGCAGTCGCTATCAGCATCTTCACCCATCATGCAGATGTGATCCGGTTCCAGCATTCCGGCGCTTGTGAAGGTTACTGACGTACGACGTCCTCTTCCATGTCCAGACGAGCCTCTGCCAGGCTGATATCCAACACCGAATCTGTCCTTCTTCTCAGGGATCTCCATCATTCTCCCCCAACCAGGAGCCTCTCCATTCTTAACCACCTCAGCAGCCTGCTTGTACGAAGCAATGGACGGTTTCTCCTCCTCCTTGGCAAACAGAGCATTCTCCACCTTAATGGTTTCAAATGCTTGGCTTGGCGTTTCCCAGATTTCACCATCCATCTCCACGTATTTGAATGAGGACAAGTGGCTGACAAAGATGTCCTCTTCTCCGCACACAGTGACGACTTGACCTTCCCAGATATACTTTAATTTCTGGTGCAAAGTCGAGGTAACTGCTCCTGCAGCATGGATCCATGGGCGACCCAACAGGCAACTGTATGCCGGCTGAATATCCATGACATAGAAAGTCGACTTGAACACCTCAGGTCCAATCTTCACTGGCAGCTCAACCTCCTCGAATACGGCCCGCTTCGACCCATCAAAAGCCCGCACAATCAAATCAGTCGGGGTCAGAATCAGCCCATCACAATTCAATTTAGCCAGAGCCTTCTTTGGCAACACATTCAACGAGGAGCCGGTATCAACCAGCACATGCGAAAGCACGGCTCCTTTGCATTCCATGGCTATGTGTAAAGCCCTGTTGTGATTCCTTCCATCCACTGTCAGGTCCATATCCGTAAAGCCCAACCCATGGCTGGCATGAACATTGGATACCACGGTCTCCAACTGATTGACGGTGATCTCCTGAGGAACATAAGCCTTCTTCAGAATTTTCAACAAAGCTTCCCTATGCCCCTCAGAGCTCAACAGCAATGACAGAATTGAGATTTTGGAAGGAGTCTGCTGCAAATGATCCACCAACTTATACTCCGACTTTTTGATGATCCTCAGAAATTCTTCAGCATCATCATCAAGTTTATTTTCCGACCCCGCAGGCGCCGGTGTCACCACAGGAGTACTTCCATCCACCACAACCTTTCCTTTCGCCCTGGCTAAAGCCTCGGCCTTTTCTTTTTTATCTTTTTCTTCTTCTCCTCTCCTTAACGCATCAGGAGCAAACAACCTACCGCTGCGAGTGAAACCGCTGGTACCGGCATTATCCACCTTTGACACGGTGGTTTCACTTGCAGTCTGCTCTTCCAACTTCTCCCCGTTACAATAAACTTCTCCACCATAATGCCAAGGCACAGCATCATCTTTGTCATATGGAATCGGTCCAGGTACCGTGATGGTAACTGGAGCCTCTTCAACAAGGTTCGACAAATCCACCAGATCAAAGTAAATCGTTATGGTGGAGACCTCCTCTTTTTCCTTACCAGCCTTCTCAATCACAACACTCCCATCATCAATTAGACCCTGAATAGTCTTCCTCAGCAACGAACACCCATTCTGAACAACACGGCATTCGACACAATCAACGCCACAGCCTAGGTTGACCTCATTCAACAACAACTGTCTCTTCACCTCAGCCAAAGGAGTCTTCAACTGATCCATAGCAGACAGCCCAACCCTATTCTCCGTAGAAACAGCATTTACCCCCCTTTGACCATGCGCGGGCATGGGATTAGCATTAACGTTGGGAGATGGTGCAAAGTTAATCGCCTTCGAATCCACCAGGTCTTGGACTACGTGCTTAAAAGCTTTGCAGTCCTCTACATTGTGTCCGGGTGCACCTGAATGGAATTCGCACTTGGCGTTTTCATTATAACTGGCTGGCCTTTGATCAGGTCTCAAAGGTGCCAGCGTTCTCAACTGTACTAACCCGAGATCCAACAGTTTCTTCAACAGAAAAGAGTACGTCACGGGAGGTCTATCAAATTGTCGATCATTCATTCGGCCCCTGACCTGATATCCAGCCCTTTGTGGCCTCTGTTGAAAAGGTTGTCTCTGCTGTTGCTGTTGCTGCTGTTGCGGTTGTGCGGATTGAGACTCAGCAGGAATGGTTACCGCAGCATTGTGCTGGAAGTAACGGTCCCTACTGGGTCCACGTTGTGAATACACTGCACTGGTGTCTCCTTCTTTCTTTCTCTGCCCACCATTATTACCAAATGGCTTTTTCGAACCCGAAGAAGAAGCAGAAGCAGTACCCTGGATTTTTCCGAGCTTCAGCCAGCTCTCTATTCTCTCTCCGGCTACTACAATGTCAGAAAAGTTAGTGACAGGGCATCCAACCATTCTCTCTGCAAACGGCCCCTGCAGGGTCCCCATAAAGAGATCTGACATCTCTATATCCACAAGAGGAGGTTGAACTCTCGCGGCCAGTTCTCTCCACCGCTGGGCATACTCTTTAAATCCTTCATTATGCTTCTGAGACATACCCTGCAACTGGGTACGGCTCGGAGCCATGTCAGCGTTGAACTGGTACTGCTTGAAGAACGCATCCCCAAGATCCTGCCAGTTCTTAATGTCAGAAGACTTGAGTTTGGTATACCATTCCAGGGAACCTCCGGACAGGCTGTCCTGGAAAAAGTACATCCACAGTATCTGATCCATGGTATATGCAGATATCTTACGGACGAAGGCTTGAAGGTGAGTCTCTGGGCAAGAACTCCCGTTGTATCTGTCGAATGTGGGCGCCTTGAACTTCTGCGGGATCACAATCCCCTCGACCAACCCCATATTAGACATGTTCACCACCCCCGGCGTGGCATAACTCTCCAAGACCTTAATCTTTTCAGCCAGCAGCTGAATCTCCTTGTTCTGAGGTGGAGCGCTATAAGGCACGAAAGGTTCATTCTGCATTGAGAACTGGTCAGCCTCCCTGTCTTCCTCCTGGTCTTCATCAAACCCATAAAACGGAGGCACAAAATTATCTTTCTGATTCTGCCCCGGTTGGCCACCAGCACCACCAAGACCACCAGCATTATTCACAAGACCAACAGTTGTCCTCTTTCCGCCGTCACGAGAACCCAGCCCCTGGTTGGAGACTCCATCCAGGTTAACCCCACTGTTTGCTGCAGAAGCCCGCTCGAGCTTTTCAACTTTATCAGCTAGAGCTTTCTGATCAACTGCAAAGCCTTGCATAATGTTAATCAGCTCGTTCATTTTGTCCTTTAGCTCAAGCATATCTGTGTTGGGAAGATCCATGAGTCTGGGAGTATTGCGTCTGGTATAATATCTGTGAGGGCGTGTTGAGTGCAAAGGTACGGTTCTGCGAGCGCGAGCAATGATTCCTGAAACAATCAAGCACGTTAGCAACAGATACCTGCAAAATAAAACACAGGTTATTATGATCAATGCATGAATGCAGTGTCTATCCATATGAGGAACACTTTGTCTCTCGATCCTGGCATCATCGAGACAAATAATAATTCAGCATCAATATTTTGACATTCAGTGTTTGATTCCATTGTGTAGATCGGAGATATGTGATTGAGCATGATACCCCCAACCATGTGTGTGCTTGTGTGAGTGCATACGGTAAGGCAAACAAAGCTTGAAGATCAATCACTGAATGAAAAATCACCATCACATAGCAAAAAGTGCACCATAAGTGCTAGAGTCATACATCAAACCAGATAAAAAAACAAATACAATCCTCCAGAATCAGGAAAGGAATACAAGCAAGTAGATTCCGTCAACAAGCCTGACGGTAATCCACAACAAATGAAAGATCTAGCCGGATGAGGGTCCCACAGATGGCCCTATCTCATCTTCCCTCCTCGCGAACTCTGCGGCGAACCTGAGCTCGGTGTTCTCCTGCTGTCATCTTCCCACTTCCTTCTGATGAATCTTCATCTGCCTGAAGTAATGGTCTCTCTCCGCCATGTAGTGATCCCTCTCGGCAACTGTCTTCAGATTCTCTGACTCTTTTGCCTTCAGCTTGGTCTCCCACTCAGCAATGAGACTCCTGACTTGATCATCCCTCTGATCTCTCACCAAGATTTGCCTTCTCTTCTCATCTTCAATGATTTTTGAAGCTCTAGCCAATCTCTCTTTGGTGATGTCATGCTCCCTGTTGGACGATGCTAAGGCTTGGCTGATCTTCCCATAATAGGCCGTATCCATCTCAAAGCGTTTTGCTTCCAGGGCATGTCGTTTGTCTTGATCTTCCATCTTCACTTTGATCTCTTGGTTGGATGCCTGAATCCGAGCAACAGTCCTCTCCAATTCCGCTTTCTCTGCAAGTAACTGATCTCTGGCTCTCTTCATCTCGAGGAATTCTTCCATGCTGACAGAAGAACTTGGACCCTCGATCATAGGACACACCGGATCACCTCCCGGAAATGGTAGATGTGTAATCTCAATTCTCTTTCGCAACCAATCCTCAAATAATGGAAAATACCGACTGTTGACTTTACCATAAGGAACTTTGCCCTTCCTCTGAATATCACGCCACTCATCCAATACCTGCCTCAGCTTGGTCTGGTTACCATCAATCGGGAAATAGAAGGACTCCTGAATCTCTCGTCCGAGAGGAGGACCCTCTACAGCAAACCCCATCTGTCTCCTGAGAAGCGTCGGGTTGTAATTAATGCAACCCTGAACTCCCACCAAAGGCACATTAGGCAAACTCCCACAACTGCACATAAAATCCCGTCCAGCCAAACCATTATGAGTCCAAGCAATATCATCAGCCCGCAAACCCATCAACCTGAAGGACCACTTGACCGAAGGATCAAGATGAGCAAAAGCACCTCTGGAAGGCAAATACCCCATAAACCACCTGAAGAGTAACTGAGCACAGCACCTGACCAAGCCACCACGCCGCTTCTCGTTCCTGTTATGGACCGAGTAATAGACATCTCCGATCAGAGTAGGAATAGGGTTTCTCTGCATGAACAATCTAATAGCATTATGGTCCACAAAGTTCTTCTGATTAGGAAACAGAACAATCCCATAAATGCTCACAGCAATCAGAGCACAAACCGTCTTCCAATTACCCATAACAGCGTGTTCCTTGGCATTAGCCTCCAAGAATCTCAAATGAAAACCGGGTAACTTTCCCTTCTCCTTTAAACCTTCCTTGACCATTTCCGGACTCAAATAAAGAGCACGAGAAATCCCAAGGACATCTGGTTCTGTTCTAGTGACATGGAAAGGAATCTAATCACGGATCTGCATACCCAGGATGCTAGCATAGTCCTCCATCAGAGGTCCCAACAGATAATATGGAAATACAAAGCATCTCAGCCCCGGGTCATAGAACTGAAGCAGAGTATGAATGGCACTTCTGTCGCTGTCTGTGAGTCTGAAAACCATCTTCAGGATACTACCATATGCCTCTCTGAACATCCCCACATGGTCGGGTGTAACCAATGCTATCATCTCCTTCAGCACACCAATCTTTGGGTCGAGGAAACTATAGACCACATCATGCTTCAAACCGGTCCTCATCTCTGAGCAGAAATCTCTCAACCAGGATCTCGATCAAAAGTGTCCCTGCATATGGGTGAACATGTGTTAGATGCAATTAATGCAAGATGTAATGATGCTGATGAATGAATGCAATGCGTTGCCATCCTCCAAGCCATCTGATCATCTGCACTGAAGCCTGGTTTCTGCACTGATCATAACCATCTGAGGAATGTGTAACCACAAATCTGACCCACGGGTTCCGAAATAAACGGAAGACAGATACATCATCATCATCATCATCATCAGAGCAGACACCCACAACCATCTGAATCGGCCCGGGGAATCCTGAAATAAACGGATCCCCACTGATAACATCGGCCCGGGGAATCCTGAAATAAACGGATCCCCACTGATAAATACCACGGACAGCACTCCGGCGTCACGGCAATAAACGGCCATAAATCCAACTCATAAACAGGACTCTGATCCACTGAATACGAAGTCACCATCTGAGTCACCATCTGAATATGCATCTGGAAGAACCACCCTCCCCTCACAGGTAAATTCTAACCAGGTCACCCTAAGGCGGATAATGGCGTCGACAATCGGGCCGAGATACTCAATGGGTTTGCCCTTTCGGGTGTGCCATTGTAGCTCCCTTAAGATCGTCTAAACCAAAGATCCGGGAAATGATCGATCACCAGAGTCAACAGCTCAGATGAAGTAACTAAGCCAAAGTGGATACTCCACAGAGGAAAGCACTATCAACTGAACCTCGTCCGGTTTGTGGTACATCACGCCGCCAGGCACATGTTAACCTAACACGAAAGAGGCGACATGAGACCATACTAGTCCTAGGTGTATACTCGGGCCTGGGTTTTAGCCCCACTCAGAACACCCACCCCAAACAGAGGAATCACCTGCACAGAGGACGGCAACAACATGATAGTATGATGCATGCAGACATTAATGCAAATATATACACTGGTTAGAATAATAAATGCAATAAACAACACAAAACAAGCAACCTAAACTACCCTAACACGCTAGGAGAGACCCGCTTAGGGACGATGGACCAACACAGGTCTACATCAGAACCAGTGTCCCCAGCAGAGTCGCCAGCTGGAGCATCCGCGAAAAAACAACCGGCGAGACTCAAATAAAAAGAACAAACAGAGCCGCCACTGCGCGTTATTTATCCCAAAATAGGGAAAGGAAACGCTCAGAAAAACCTGGAAAGACATGGTCTCGCGACCAAAGAGAAAGGGTAAGGGAGTCGGTTACGTGAGGGGAAGGTATTAGCACCCCTCACGTCCGTCGTACTCGACGAGATCCACGTTTTAGAATAAAGAATAGGTTGCTAAAACATCACACACACACGCACCGAAGACCACACAGATGGGGTTAGGAGGAAGGGCTCGATAAGGCATCGCACCTCATGCCTACGTATCTCGTCTGGAACGAGAATCAGAGCCGCCGTAGTTCGGCTTACGCACGCCAAACAAGCAAACAAACACACTGGCAAACATGGAGCCCGACAGCCAATTACTGGGCTTATGTCGGCATCCGAACCAACTGACACAAAATGGCAAACTTGGAGCCCGACAGCCAATCCCTGGGCTTATGTCGGCATCCGAACCAAAACACCAAATCAGAACAAACAAACAACGCACGCAAAAAAGGAAAAGGTTGCCCGGAGTGGTCTCGCACGACCACCTGCCTACATACCTCGTCTGGAACGAGGATCAGGGCGATGTAGTTCCCCTGAAAGGGAAAAAGATTTCAGCCAGAAACCGGGGGGAAGACGCACTACCAGGGAGCTGTACTCGAGCCTAGTGTTGTCAGGCATCAGTGACCCTACGTTCAGGTTCCTATCCTACTTGCACCAGTGCAATCTAATCCTATCCAGGAAAGAAGCAAGCATACAAGCATACAAGCATACATCAAATGAGAACAGGCATCTCAAACAGATATTCACATAGCACACACTATAACCAAATCAAGCGGCTCAAACAATGGGTTTGACTGCCGAAGCAAGTCGTCTGTACATGTGTATTATGCGCTCTTAACCTTGCCATTACGAGGCTAAGGTGAAGCAGATGAAAAGGTGAAGTGAGGGGTGTGCCTCACAGCTCTTATCCCTGGCCAAGGAGAGCATCAGACAAAAGAGCGTGGGTCCAGAATAGAGGGACCCTTCTACGCTCGAAGACTCTGACTCGATTGTGCAACAGCACGAGATCTTGGGTTTGTGTCTCAATGCTACAACCATGTAATGGGAGCAAGGAGAAGACTCACAGAATAGTGGGGGATAGATTGCATATCCCTAACTTCCACCAATTGCCTCATAGAGGGCTTTCACCTGCTTGGCACAAATGTAAACAATCACAATCATTGCCTCTTAAGGAGGACTTCAGACAATTGCCCGGCCAAGTAACAGGCCGGGTCTCCCAGACTACATGAAGTCAGGAAAGCATACCTCAATGCAAATTGCTTAGCAAGCAAAGCACAGCAACACAAGTTCTTAAAAGAACTGAGCAACTAAGTGTACCTGAAAACAATCCAATATCATCAGTGCTCAGACAGACAATCATAAACAACAAATGTTAATCAGTCAACCTATACAGATAACACACAACAAGGCAAGCTATGAGCTCAAGCTCAAGCTTCACAACCTACAAAACAAATTCCTGTTAGTTCTCAATATCAAACAATGTTAATTTAATCCACTTGAGGCATTCTCCTTAAGCATTGTGCATTTCATCCTGAAAAATCAAGCAAAAGTGAGAAACCGGACCACTAGGCCAAGCCTAGGGTCCAAATGGGAGAAAAAATTCTAAACAGCAAGAAATGTTCAACCAAAATCAACTTAACACCAATAGAAAGCCAAGGCAATTGATCCCATGTTCATGTCATTCATTATATTCATTTCATGCATAAAACATCTCAACTTAGGTCAAATACAACACCAAACATCCAAACAGAATAACTTCAATCAAAGAAATATCAAAACAAGTCAATAAATTCCACAAAAATTATATCCTAAACAGAACACATCCAACTAGTGGCACACCAATTTTCATGCAATTTGGACTAGTGGAACCATGGGAATTAAATCAATAAAAACAGATGCAAATATTCAAGCCAAACCATATCATCAACACATGCATTCACTTCAAAAATTCATAAGTCAATGAAAACATTTAAGAAATGAATGGGACCAAAACAGGGAGGTCCTACAATGTGTCTATAACCATCATACCAAATTTCATGCTTATCCAAAACCATATGAACATTTTACATTCAATTTACAAACATGTGTCACATGAACTTGCACATTTGACCAACAGAGATGAAAAATACCAATCAAATTGAAAATGCCACATAAAAATCCAGAAACATTCACATAGCACCTCAACATATCCATAAACATCCATGCAAAATTTCAATCCATTCTAACAAGTATAGGCTAGGCAAATAATTACATGAAGATGACCTAGTTAGGTGTGACACAAATTGTCACACCTAAGTTCCAAAAATCATATCTCAAACTACAGGTATCCAAAATTCACAAAATTTACATGTAAATCACCATTGGCATGTCTATAATCACCACAAAAATTTTCAGACATTTCTTTTTAAGCATGAGTATTTCACAATGAAAATGGCAAAAGGTATCAAAATTGCATACATGTCAAACAACCCTAGGTCAAACCTAATTTCCACCAAGCACAACTTCTAAAAATAGGTCAATAAAATTCTACAGGGAATTTGGAAACCATAGAAAAAATCCTCACATTTTTATGATCATCCATTAATTTTTTATGAATTTTTTAATATTTGTATGGATTATTTAATAATTATTTGAATATATTAACCAATTAATTAGATATAATGGCAAACTTGTAATTATTCACTCCCAGACCAAAACACGGTCGTTTCAATTAATGTGTTGGCACGCGCTGGTTGGTTGAAATCGGAGGGAAACAAGATTCGAATGTGGCAAGCGCGCGCAGTGGATCAAACATAAATTTTTTCCAGAAATCACTCGTGTTCTTCATCCTTTTTCCAGAATTGGGGACGAACACATGAACATCGAAACTCAACGAAAATCCACAATCTTATACTCGTTGGAAAGGTCTCAATGCCAGGATCTCAAATATGTACATGATTTCACCTAATTGTCTCTAAGTTTTCTGGATCGAGCATTTTAGGTTTTCACATCCTAACTTCTAATCGCGATAACCTAGCCTATGTTCATCCATTCCAAAAACTACTTACATCATGATAAACTACATGAAACATACTTCAAAACGCACATACCAATTCATCAAATCATGAAGTTCGAAAAATTACCTTGAATCCATGGCAGTGTTGAGTTTTGATGTATTTGCGCGTGGAAGTCCAAAACAGTTGAAGAATGATGATAGGTGAGGTAGATGCAACTTGCAGCTTGGCTCGAATTTGCCTCTAGTGACAGAAATCTTCAAACACCATAGTTGAACCTCACTTGGACAGTCGAGTTTGGTGATGATTTTGATGTTGCTATGCCAAAACAGTTGAAGTAGAAGATGAATAGAGATTGGAGCAACAAAAATCACACGATTTGGTGAAGAAATGAGAGAGTTCTTTGGATTTTGGTGTTGTGTGTTCTTGAGAGAATTTGAGAAATTGGAGGGAATTTGGATCTTGATTTTGTGAAATTGTAATTCTGTTAGAAGTTAGTTATGATTAACAATATATTCCAGCTTAATCCACACTTAATCACCTTAATTAATCAAATTGGAATGTGTTTAGCAAATGTGTTACTTTCAAGCCAAGGGCAAAAATGTACTTTCACATGCCAGCCAATGCCAGCTCATTGACAGCTCACACAAACCCTAAACACCTGTCATGAGCTGTTGCCACTTGTTTCATGTTGATTGGACAAGTATTTCTCATTTTCCACATGTGATGGCTATGTGTTCATTTATTCAAGTTCATTTCAAAAGCCAATTTTCAAACCATGAGGCTTTGGCATGTTATGAGTATTCCAACAAGTTTCAAATGCCATTTGTGAAGTGTTGCAAAAATCCCCATCCAAAAATTCCCATTATTTCTCAAGTTGGACAATTTTGCCCCTGGACTTTTAACTGTACAGTTGAAATTTGACTTTTTGCATTGACCATTTTTGAAGAAATCCAATTATGCACCATGAAAGTACATGTCAAATGGAGTTTGTGCATAAAAAGATCACTCAATTTGGATACTCCATGTGAAAGTTATGCCCTTCTGATTATGGGTCATTTTTGAAATTCACTGGGCCATAACTTGACAACCATACATGGGACTTTCAAGTTCTTGGACTTTTTAGAAAGGTTAGAACAAGATCTACAACTTTCATGTTGAACAAATTTTCATTTGAAGCTTTTTTGGACACGTGGCCTTGAGGTCAAAAACTTTCCATTTTTGGAAACTTCTATTACAAGTCACTTTCTATTTTTGGCAATTTCTTGTCTGACTTGATTTTCTCCATTCTTGAGCTTTGCCATGTCAAATAACACTTGTTCCAACATGAATGAAGTGTATCCAACTCTCTCCCACCTCCAAATCCATCAGATCATGTACAGTTGACCACAGTTGACTTTTCAACTGATAGATGAATTTGGCCATGCACTGGTCAACCTGAACCCCAATCTTCTGATGAAATGGCTCAAGGGTGAAACCCTAGCCTCAATATGCACAATAAAACCATGTGACGATCCCCATTTACATCATAGACCCCATCTCCTGATTATGCCCTGATTGGCCCAATGCAACTGATTAGGGTTGACCAGTGGTCAAAACCCTAATCTCAAGGAATGTGCTTCAACACTTGATGAAATCCAACCATGATGATGATGATGACTTATTGCAAAACAAAGATGAAGACCAATCTTCTTGGAGAACCACAAAACCCTAATTTATAGCCCAATCCTCAGATGGCTAATGATCAGTCAATAAAACCCTAGCTTGCACTTTGACTTCCTCATCTCCTGATCAAGACTTGTGAGTATGACTTGCACAATGCAACCACATGATATGCAATATGCAATGCCTAATGACCTAAAAAATGTAATGCAATATGTTATGCTAGTCCCAAGAGAGGAGGGCAAATTTTGAGGTGTTACAGCTGCATACTTGTTGAACAACATGTTCTAACAACGCATAGAACATTAGTTCCACCTCATAGGAACAAATCCTCCTTGAAAGTCTTCAAGGTCTTCATATACACTACCCAAGAGAGTAAAAGAATCAGTGATCAGGTGATTCTTACAATCCTGAAGTGAGAACGTCATGATGAGTGGACTTGAGGAGACTCAAGTATCTATGACATCTTCAGTAGATTATGATGAAATCTTGAATACAGAAGCCTTTCATCCACATGAGGGGAAACTACATCAGAGTTTGAGTTTTGCCAGGTATTATGCAGCGGAAATCATAATACAACTCAACCTATGACCACACACTTCACCAGATCAGCCTCCAAGAACATACCAAGTTTGAATATGTTTCAATACTAGCACAGCTGTTCCACATAAAGGCCAATTGCCAACCTCCAGAGACAGGTACACATAGTTCCTGTCATGAATAGTCCAGCCCCCTACTTCAAGGGACCATTCATGGGAATCACAGAACCTTCCATAGGTTCCAACAACAGTACTAACATAACTCCTTGCAAGATACCAGAAAGTATCACCCATGGATCTCATCCAGAAACAGAACAGGATGCCTGCTCTGATACCAATTGAAATTCTGGTATAGTCAGAGTTCAGATGTTCTACATGAAGTCATGACATCTGATCTAACATTGTTACTAATACAGCAAGACAGTTATAACAATTAAAATCCAGTACTGATATGCACTCATTCACAGATGTCTAGACATCTGATATATACCATCATGGAAATAAGAACATCCAGTTTTTTCCATCTAGTGCACACACAGAGTAGAAAACAAACATAGCCCTTATGTTTAATGATCCTGCCCAGTTATCAGCATGATGTCTCAACATTGTTTTGAACATCACCTGTCACAATATTACAGATGGGTGAACTGTAACAGACCAATCAGTCTATCAGTAACAGTAGTCAATACTGAATGTCATAACATTCTGTTTTGCAATCAGACTGCAGGCTATGTGTCAAGTCTGTTATTTCCTTCATAAACAGACTAGAAACAGACTGAGTTATAACAGATAAAATACAGCGTGCAGAAGGTAAAAACACCAGTAATTGTTAACCCAGTTCGGTACAACTTTACCTACTCTGGGGGCATACCAAGCCAGGAAGAAGATCCACTATTAGCAATATTAATTCAGAGTTAAACTCCCCCGTTTACAACTCCTCACTTAATCCCTACCCAATGCAATATATACCTAGGAACTCCTAGATAGAAACCTCCAGTTTCCATTCCTATCACTACAATTACCATGTAATGTTTAAACATCTTGAACATGCTTCACAGCTTCGTTCAAGAACATAATCACTCTTTCCTACAGGCTTTGAGTTACAAATAATCTCATGCTTTCAAGCACTGAGAAACACTTGGTAACCTTCCCACAGGTTGGGAGGTTTACCTCACAAATACCCCTAATTTTACATTGTTTGAGGCTTACAAAACCTAGGTTACAATCTCTTATTTATAACCTAACCACCCAACTAGATTTGGGCCTTCATAAATCGCAGCAAATCTTTTCCTTTGCTGTTACAGAGCTGGCAGAAATCTTCTGCTACAATCAAGATCTTCAATCAATCTTTTAGTTCCTAAAATATCTTCATATTTAGAAACTGTATATTCACCAAATCTTCTGATTGAATCTTCAAGATCTTCACATAGGAGTTAGGATATTCACCAGATCTCCTAATTAATCACAAACCAAACCAGAATTAACTGATTCAGTTTGATACACATGTGAGATGTCACAATCCCGATGTCGTGACATCTTGCATGACATGTTGGTCCAGATGTTGAATTTCTTCAACCCAACATATTAAAACAACAGAGGTGATTACATTATTTGTTTTACAAAATTAATGCCAATCTTAAGGTACTAACAGAAGAGGCAGACACTGCATCCACTAGTTGGTTATGGAAAATATAACACTCATAATCAGCTGCAACCTTCCAGCAAAATTGAGGAGCCTAACACTCAAATGTCTGATTCTCATCACAATCCTGTCTACGAAAGCCATACATTAATGCATTGTCAACTTTTTACTAGTTAAAGGGATCCTTAAATATTTGAAAGATAGAGGCCCATCAACAAAAGAAGTAGTTTACTGAATCTTTGCTCTGCCGCTCTCATCCACACCACCAAAGTTCACTATGCACTTAGAAGGGTTGACCTTGAGCCATATAGATCTATAAAACTCATAAAAAATTCTCATGACCAATTCTAAAAAATTGTTGTTTCCTCTTGTGAACAACAAAAGATCATCAACAAAGCTTAGGTTAGTTATATTGAGCTTCTCACATTTTGAGTGATAATTGAAATCAGGCACCTCTTTGAGCTTATCCAGAGATCTATGAAGATACTCTATGACTATGACAAAGAGAAAACGGGAGAGAGGGTCCCTTTGTCTGATTCCCCTCTTGGCCGTCAGAATCTTAGTATGCTCTCCATTGATGTTGAATTTGTAGGAGATTGTAGTCAATACTAACATGATCCATCTAATAAACTTAGTAGGAAATCCAAGCTCTTACAAAATTTTCTCTAAGTCACTCCATTCCACAGTGTCATATGCCTTTTGAATGTCCATTTGAATCATGCATCTAGGGGTTCTACCCTTCCTAGCATACCCTTTGATGAGCTAAAAAGCAAGCAAAATGTAGTCCCGAATGTGTTGTCCAGGAACAAAGGCCCCCTGACTCTGATGCATTATGCTCTTCAAAACCCTACCCAGTCTGGTTGTTATCACTTTTGATATAATTTTGTAGATTGTTGTGCATCAGGAGATGGATTTATAGTCTTTTATGTTCTTTGTTGCAAGGGTTTTAGGTATGAGGATTACCAGAGTATTATTAACAACTTTATACATATTTTTCTTCTAAAAAAATTTCACCACAGCTGCTATGAGATCATTCTTCACAATTTTTCAAGTAACCTTGAAAAACTTAGCTCCATACCCATCCAACCTAGGTGCTTTCAAGTCAGGATAAGCAAGGAGAAAAGAAGAAATTCTGTTATTGTATTTCTCAAGAATGCATAGTATAGAGGATCCATATATATAAGGAATTGATAAGGCTAGGCACTAACAAATTTTATGCCAGCTGTACAGCACTAACAAATTCTATGCCAGTTGTACAACACTAACAAATTCTAATACAGCTAGCTATACTTAGTGATAACACATAATATAAGCCCTATAACAAACTCTATACAAAAGCATCTCTAATAGTCCCCCTTAGAACTTGATGGGGATTCCAGCAACTGTCTTTTGTTGATAACTCTGAGCTTGTTCTTCAGAGGAAGAAACTTCACAGCAGTAAGAGGTTTTGTCAGTGCATCTGCCCACTGATCCTGGGCAGACACATGAGCAACAATTAAGCTTTTATTTAGGACTTTTTCTCTCACAAAAAATATGTCTAATTCCACGTGCTTAGTTCTGTTGTGAAACACATGGTTGTGAGCCAAAGTGACAGTGCTGAGATTGTCACAGAGAATTCTAGGAACCTGAAATTTGCACTTAAGCTCTTGAAGGAGAGATTGAATCCACAATAATTCTGCAGCCAGTTGAGCCATGCTTCTATACTCTGTCTCAACACTTGACCTTGCTACCAACTGTTGCTTCTTAGACCACCAGGAAATTAGGTTAGGACCTAAGAAAACACAAGCACCGGATGTGGATCTTCTATCATCTGGGTTTGCTGCCCAGTCAGCATCACAAAAAGCCAGTAGAGATAGAGGCTGATGTTTAGGAGCAGGCTGAAGTAACAAGCCATGAGTGAGTGTACCATTGAGATACCTGAGTATTCTCTTAACTACTTTCCAATGCTCCTCCAAAGGATTTGACAAGAATTGGCACACTTTGTTGACAGAATAGGATAACTCAGGCCTAGTTTAAGTAGCATACTGCAAGGCACCAACAATAGATCTGTACTGTGTAGGATCAGAGACAGTAGCCGACCCAAACTTAGATAATTTGCTACTAGGCACCATAGGTGTGGGCATACCATTAGCAGTAGCCATGTTAACCTTTGCAAGTAAATAACTGATATACTTGGTTTGTGAGAGTATAAGAGATCCATTTGGCATATGAGTTACCTCAATTCCAAGGAAGTAGTCTAGTTGACCTAGATCCTTGAGAGAAAACTGATTGTTGAGGCTCTTGACTAGGCTGGCAATAAAGGATGGAGAGTTTCCAGTGATGATTATATCATCCACATAAACCAAAATCATAATGGTTAAACTGTCAGTATGGAAGAAGAACAAACTGGGATCACATTTACTTGCCTTGAAACCATGCTGCACCAGAGAACCTTTAAGTCTGTCAAACCAGGCCCTGAGGGCTTGTTTTAGCCCATACAATGCTTTATTCAACCTGCAAACCAAAAACCTATCAACAACTTCAAACCCAGGGGGCTGAATCATGTATACTTCTTCCTCAAGCACACCATTGAGGAATGCATTGTTAACATCAATCTGCTTAATTGACCATTGATTAGTAACAACAAGTGTGAGGATTGTTCTAACTGTTACATGTTTAACAACCGGAGAGAAAGTCTCAGTAAAATTGCTGCCAACCTGTTGATGGAATCCTTTGGCAACCAGTCTTGCCTTGTATTTATTAATAGATCCATCAGGGTTCTCCTTAACCCTAAAGACCCATTTTCAGCCAATGGGCCTTTTTGAATCAGATGGAGACACCAATGTCCAGGTCTGATTCTTCAAAAGAGCATGATACTCATCCTGCATAGCTTGAAGCCAATGTGGGATAGTCAAGGCTTGTTTAATAGATGTAGGCTCCATATGAGTGAGAAGAAGAGTAGGATTAAGCCTAGGTTTAACAATACCACTCTTAGCTCTAGTTTGCATTTTGAGGATGGAGAATATGAGAGATGGAAGCAGGACTAGCAGAAGAATTAGAGGGAGGTAATGAAGAGGGAGAGATTGTACTTGCTTCTGCAAGATCAGAAAAGATAGCATTAGGGGAGGGTGAACTAGGCTGGGATGAGGCTACAAGAGTGGAAACATTAGAATTAGCAGCAGTAGTGGCTGGAGTATTTACATAAGCATTCATAGACTATCCATTAGAGGAAGAGTTTGCAGAATTAAGGGGTGAGGAAGGACTAGTTGAAGGAGGAGCAGTAGGACTGTCATGATTTAAGGGAGGGATATGATGGGCAGTAGGGGAGGGAAACCAAGACATGGCTGAGGGAGCACTAGAGGGAATGCTAGGGGAGGAACTAGAAGGAATATGGGAGGTGGAAAACAGGGTAGGATATGGAAATTTTGACTCATGAAACATCACATCTTTAGAGATATAGATGTGACCATCTGCAGCCAAACACTTATAGCCTTTATGCACAGTTGAATAACCTAAAAATACACACTCCTGAGATCTAAAGTCTAGCTCGTGAGAGTTGTATGGACGAAGAAAAGGGAAGCAAGCACACCCAAACACACGGAGGCTAGAGTAATCTGGTGACTGATGCATCAATTTGAAATAGGGAGACTTGTTTTGGAGAGAAGGACTAAGTAGCCTATTGATAAGATAAGTTGCAGTGACAAATGCATGATCCCAATACTTGAGAGGAATATTGGAATGAGCAAGCAAGGCTAGACCTGTTTCAACTATATGACGATGTTTTCTTTCAACTATACCATTTTGATGGTGAGTGTAGGGACAAGTAAACCCGTGAATGATGCCCAATTCAATGAGGTGCTTAGTGAGGGGTTTGAATTCACCACCACCATCACTTTGAATAGTTTTGATCTTGCAATTAAACTGGAGTTCTACCATAGATTTGAAGTGAAGGAATTGGGTGAGAGTATCAGATTTCAGCCTAAGAGGAAACACCCATACAAATCTAGAGTGTGCATCAACACATGTGAAAAAGTAGGAGTAGCTACCTGAGGAAAGAATGGGTGCAGGACCCCATAGATCACACATAACAAGTTCAAATGTTTATGATAAACTGTAGTGGACAAAGATGAAGGGAGTCTGTATGATTTGCCAAGACAACAGGCAGAACATAAATCAAGGGAAGGTTTGTGAGGGATAGGAATATTGCATGCCTTAAGAATTTCTATAAGAACATAATGCTGAGGGTGCCCAAGTCTTGTATGCCATAGATCATACTTGCTAGTGGCAATAAGGGAATGGCAGGTCATTGGATGATCTATGTTAGAAGGATTATAGTGAGAGACATTAACAATAGGATTCAATGTATTAAGAGAATTAGGAATACTTTTATTTATATAAGAGGCAAAATTACAAGAGGGAAACCAGTTGCAAGTGGCAGCTGTATTACAAGAGAAATTAGAGTTTAAGCTAAGTCTATTACAAGAGCTAGGGCTAGAGCTAAAAGACATGAACTGAGATTTGGACTGAGATGGAGTAGAGGAGGAAGGTGAGGAAGGATTGGCAAATCTGTAGAGTCCATCAGCTCCAACAGTGCCACTAAGAAGAACTTCAGAAGAATCCTGCGATTTTACAAGACAAAATTGAGGATGAAACTCAAAGAAAACGTGATTGTCTTGTGCAAATTTACTGACACTCATAAGATTTTTGGTGATATGTGGAACAAGCAAGAGATTGTTTAGGATTAGGGATGAATTGGAATAATTAGACAAAGGAAAATTCATAGAGCCTACAGAATTGATAGACAAACCTTGACCATTTCTCATAAACACCTGTTCTGCACCAGACAAGGAGGAAGCATCAGACACATTTGAAGCATCAGGAGTAACATGATGATACACACCTGAATCAGGGTACCACCACTGATTGTTAAAGCTAGGGTCAGATCCTGCTAGAAAAGCTTGTGGTTGCTGCTGCCTGGGTGGTGTTGGCCGTGGTGTGGGAGGATATCCAAAGGATGGATGAAATGAGGGACGTGGAGCCAGTATGTAAGGATTGAAGGGAGCTCGTGGAGCTGAGTAAGCAGGTGCTCCAATGTAAGTGTAACGGTGATAGCACACAGAGGCATCGTGTACAGGTTTATGGCAAATCTGACAAGGAACCTTTCCAAAACGACCACCACCGCGACCATAACGACCACCACCGTGACCATGTTTACCTCCACAAGAACCAGTGCCATGAGTGTCGGTATTAGCAGTTACATGGATGGTACCAGTGGGAAATTCATAGGTGGAATTAGGACCAAAATGTTCAGTCGAGTGCGACACTGAAGATGGTGGAGCTTGAGCCATATTAACAGATATCGATTCACTGATCACAACGTTGCGATTCTTCTCAAGTCGTGATTCATGCACAAGGAGACTGGACTCAAGTTCATCAAGAGAACACAAGTTGTCTTTACTGTTGATCGCAACAACAATAGGATCGTAGTCCTCATGAAGAACATCAAGAACTACCTCAATAAGATTACAAAGAGGAACTGGATCTCCGATGAACACCAACGCTTCGCTGATGTCACGAACATGAACAACGAAGTCAGTGATGGAGCGCGAACCTTTTCTCAGATTGCGAAGATCAGATTGCAACTGTCGCACTTTGGTGGTAAGTAGAGTATTGAAGTAGCGGTGAATCTCCGACCAAACTTGCCATGAGTAGGTGCAGTCGACGAGTTTGGGAAGAAGAGAGTCGGAAATAGTGGAGAGCAACCAGGTGCAAATAAGCGCATGCTGTTGTTCCCAATCAAGATAGTCAGGATTAGGACCGCCGGTGACTGGATCGGCACCGGGAAGAAGATGCGGTGGAACGCACGGTACCGTAACGAACCGTTGAAGATGATGACCACGAATCACGCCTTCGATCTGCTGTTTCCACTGTTTAAAGTTTTTCTCATCTAATTTGACGGAGATGAGATGTGAAAGTTTCACATGAGATGAAGGGAAAACACCGTCAGTGCTGAACGGTGACGCCATGGAAGCATTGAGATCGAGAAAGAAAAAAAAAGCTCAAGATACCATGTTAAGAGGATAAGCAAGGAGAAAAGAAGAAATTCTGTTATTGTATTTCTCAAGAATGCATAATATAGAGGATCCATATATATAAGGAATTGATAAGGCTAGGCACTAACAAATTCTATACAAAAGCATCTTTAATACAAGGGTTTTAGGTATGAGGATTACCAGAGTATTATTAACAACTTTATACATATTTTTCTTCTAAAAAAATTTCACCACAACTGTTATGAGATCATTCTTCACAATTTTTCAAGTAACCTTGAAAAACATAGCTCCATACCCATCCAACCTAGGTGCTTTCAAGTCCCATATGTCTTTGAGGGCTTGGCTAATTTTAGTATTAGTGACTGGAGCTATGAGGATCTTCTCTAATCATTTGTGAGACGTGTCCCATTTCTCATGACTACACTGTTAACCCCTTAAAGACTGCTAGTTGCTTTCCCTAGCAAATTACCATAGAATTTCATCACTTCACTCTCAATATCCTCTTTTCTGGTTAGTAGGATCCTCTATAATGTATACTTACTTTTAAAAAGGTACACTATTTTTGTTATATTAAAAGCTCTAAAAATTATAATATTCATTTCAAATGAAATTTATTAATGTCAATTTCTAGCGGAGTAAAAACCTACTCCATATTTCTAGTCTGCATCAAACTTAAATAAATGACCAAATTTAAATATTTTGTGTTACTTTAAATTAAATAACAAATCTAATAAAAATCCGATTTTATTTCCACGACCACATATGACATCACATCAAGTTCACTTCATATCTTCAAATTTATTGTACCTAAAGTGTTAGTTTGTAAGAGTTCAACCTTCCATCACTCATATCAAATCAAACAAAATATACATGAAACACTCCACACATGCAGAAGATACATATGCCATGAAATGCAACGAAACACCTTCCACAAACTCTCATTAAAGTACATCATTTTAAAACTCATTTTACAAAATCATCCATAACCACACATAATAATAATAATAATAATAATAATAATAATAATAATAATAATAATAATAATAATAATAATAAAATCATAAACAAAATAAAGTTTCATCCACGTCACATCATCAAACCCAAAAACACAATATATACAACTATTATAAATGACTTTAACAAGGATTTAAATTTATCGAATAAATATATACTTTGATTTTCTTTTCTGTTTAAAATAATTATGGACAATATCTTTTTATTCTATAATACTTAATTATTAGTCTCATTACAATTAGTATATGAAAGTGTCCTTACCTACGTTTTTCTTTCCGACCATATTTAAAGATCACTACAAACAAGATCATATTTTTATCATGCTTTCACATATTAATTCGAGGTCACATGCATAATTTTTCATCTCTTGACTCCTCATACTCCAATCGTGTCATTTTTGATAATTTATGAATAAAAATTTAAATAGAATATCAAAATACACTAAAATGTTAATTTCGAAATTAGATAAAAGAAACTTACGCCAAATTAGAAACCAATTTGAGGAGAACACCAGTTATATTCACTTGTCTGTTTTGGCGTTGGTTTCGCACAAATCGAGTTACAATGATGAAGATACAAACAAAACAACGACATTAATCGAACCGAAAAGACAATATTTTAAACAAGATAAAAAAGGTAAAAAAAATGAAATTAATATAAAAACTTAACTAGTTAAACGATAGAAATAATATAGTCAAATTTGAGACAACAAAAAAACTATTTTACACATTTGATTGAGATTGGAACTGAAAACTCTTCCTCTTGCAGCTTCCTTTTCCATCTACGTAATTGTAGCCTTGTCTATTGTCATTTCATTTACCATAGCAAAAAAATATTATGTTTTTTTTCAGTATGTTCGTTTTGATCTTGGGCTATTTATTAGCTAATTCTAACTCTTTTTATTTTTAACAATAGGTCCAATTCATTTGGACACACATTACTTGTTTATTTTAAAATAATATTATTTATATATTATATTTTAAAAAATTATTAAAATAATATTTATAATACTCCTTTAATATTAATTATTAAATATAATAAATTTATTTAAAAATCTAACGTAACATAGTGATACACATTTAAAGAAATTCATCATAATATCATTAATTTATCAAGACATTTATTCATTAAATAAATAATTAAAATATAACAAAAATTACAAATAATTATATAAAATTATAAACATAAGATAAATTGTTGTATAAATAATAGATCACCGAAATTTATCTTATGTTTATAATTTTATATAATTATTTGTGATTTTCGTTATATTTTAATTATTTATTTAATGAATAAATGTCAGGATGTCACGATTGTTCTCAACACCAACGCATGCAGATTTGTTAGTGGCAGAGAATCCAATTCTTTTCGCGGGAAGTACGTCAGACAAAATATAACTGAAAGCATTATGCATGTTACTCCTAAAATAATGCAAGTGAAGGAGTCATGACCCAAAATCACATTCTCAGGTCAGGACGCCATTATGCATGTGCGTCGACTTCACCGACCTAAACCACCACATGCCCCAAAGATCCACATCCCCTACCTAATAAAGATCGTATGACTGATGTGTCCTCATGGTACAAAACCTTGAGTTTTAGAAATGTTTACTCCGGCTACAACCAGATTAAAACGAGTCCCATGGATGCGCCTAAAAATAGTGTTCATGTCCAATTATGACAACTACTATTACAACATCATGTCTTTTGGGATAAATAATGCATGCTCCACCTATCAAATGCTTATGAATGCTATGCTCTCAAAGAAGATAGGGAAGAATTAGGAAGTTTATAAAAGATGACATGATTGTGAATACATCATAAGGGAAAAGATACATTTTAGACCTAAAGGTTATCCTAGAGTTAGTTAGGAAATATAACATGCGTTTAAACCAACAAAGTTCTTTTTTGAGGTGCAGGTAGAAAAACTCTTTGGATTCATGCTGACCATAAGAGGGATAGAGGAAAATCCAGATAAGTTCCAATCCATCATCAATATGAGGAGTCTATCTAATGTTAAATTAGTTCAATAACTAACTAGATGCTTGGCCACACTAGTCCATTTTCTTTCTCGTGCATTACTTCAAAGAAGAAGGAAGATTTCGAGTGGAAAGGCGAGTGTGAGTAAGCCCTCTCTAACTTAAATGCCTTCCTGGTTTTTCCGCCCATATTGATACGCCTGGTGATAGGTTCGCCCTTCTCTCTGTTTCTATCTGTTATTGACCAAGCGACGAGCAATGTACTTGTACATGAGAAAGACAAAGTTGAGCAACCAATCTATTTTGTAAGCAAGGTGTTCAAAGGCGTCAATCTAGAGGCTCTCCTTGGCGGTAGTGGTAAATTCGAGGAAACCTAGAACCTATTTTCAAGGACATCAGGTGATGGTAAAATCAATTACCCTATTCTGAAAGTTTAGAAGAAACCAAATCTCGCAGAAAGGATGATATCCCGGGCTATTGAGTTATTTGAATATGATATCCAATATATAATCAGGGGTACTTTAAAATAAAATGGATTGTTAAAGGATCATACTCTCGCAATTTAAGCTTTATGATTAAGTAGTTTTCACTCAAATAAACAATAATGGCTTGATCATATCCATGACATCATAAATACCTAGTAATAGCAAGATTGATGCAAAATCAATATAGTTAGAATGCAGGTATACTCTCATTTATTTTCGTAAAATATGTGGTACGCACTCATCTCACTTGATTTAGTCTTTGTCTAATTCTTGACTTACATTGACATGTTTTCACCAAACAAGTGGTAAAATCAAACATTAAATCAAGTAATTAGTTCAAGGACATACTATAATTTGAAGATAATCATAACATTAATCATGAATGAAGTATTTAAAAGAATAAACCGTTATTTCATTCCATTGTTCTTGACTTTATCATTAACCTATGCTTTGTGATTAATTTTCATTTGGCTTTTCAATTCATTTGATATGGAGACAACAATTTCAAGCAATATCACAAAAAAATTTATTTATTTTTTCAAATTTTCAAAAAAGTCCTCATGCATGATCATTAGATAAAACAATTAAAATATCAACACGTTTTTGTAGCGTAGTCTTAGCTCATATCTCCTTCGTACTCCTTTGCATTCCACCCATGCATAAAATCTTTGTCTGTTCCCATACTATTAGAAGAGAGCTGGTTTTGCAGAGAACCTTGACTAGTAAAAAAGTTATTGCTAGGTGAGTGTGTATCAGATGATGCTCGCTTAGAGGACATCAGCGTCCACCTAGCTATATGAAAAACAAGCTCTCAAATTTGGATACATGGCATCAAAGTTTGTCATTCCATGTTGATGCTTTAAGGGTGCAGTAGGAGGAACGTGTACTGGTTGTTGTGCTCTTCTTCTTAGGCCCATGCAGTGGAGGAATACAAAATCATTATCCAACTTTGAAGTTAGGTGCAAGTGGTTGTTGAGAACTAAGAACATCCCAAATCTTGTTTCATATCACCCTCTCTATGTCAAGATGCTTCTCTTTGAGGGTGTACCAAATGATCTGAGTTGTGTTAAGTTGCAGTGGAAGTATGACTCTTGGGAGTAATTTTATGAAGGAAACAAGCTTATGTACATGAAATTGAAATATTTCTTCTTTCACCATTTTTGAGGTTTAAACATGAATAATATGCAAAAGTGAAAACCTAGGTCTTAGCATTCTTTTGAATACAGTCTCATAAGTCCTATATTTTCGTAACAACACACAATCTTTCAATAAATGGTCAAATTCTATTTTGTAGTGATTTATATTTTCTATTCCATCATAGTAACCTAGAACCTCGAAGATTTCACATCAACTTACTAAGTGTGATCCCACAAGTTTCTATCCTCAAATCCTACTGGCTATCATGCTGTAACAGTACAAGTAATAGGCATATGTTGTTTCTTAACATGAAAATAACAACAATGAATCAATTCAGTTTATCATGCTATCCCTTTTTGATTTTTAAACTAAGAAAAATATGAAATTATGCAACAATTTTCTTGTTATATGTAGAGAAAAGCAACAATCAGACTTCAAATGCAAGTCAAGAAGTTCAACAGATTCTTCAAGCACCACAAAGGAAACCATCACCACTTGAAGAAGCTTTAGCCAACCTCGTCAAAGCTACTCAAACCATTTTTGAACAGGTTAGAAAAACTCAGTAAGATATGTTTAAGTCTCAGAGGGAAATGACAAAGAGCCAACCATGAGAAAAATACCGAAGCATCAATAAAAAATATGGAAATGAAATTCGGTTAATTAGCTCGACAAATGGAAATACAAGCTAGTTCAAGTGGGGGATTTAATAGTAACACTATAGATACCCCGAAAAATTAGAATTGAAAAATCATGGAATTGAGAAATAAAGTGGTACCTTCAAACCAAAAGGCTAGTAAGGAAAGAGAAGAAAAAAGTGAGGGTGCTAAAAAGAGAAAAAATAGTTAGTAGTTGAAAAAGAGGTAGAGGAAAAACCAGAGGGAGAAAAAAGTGAGGAAAGTAGTGAAGAGGAAGTTAGAGGAGACACCCTAGACAAAATCATAGATAGAAACTCACCTTTGAGGAGGACGGAGAAACAAATCCTAATGAACCTAACCTTGAGCTACCTGACTACATCAAACCACCATACCTGATATTGTAAAAGAAACCGAAGAAAGAGATGGAAGTTGGTCAATGATGTAAGCGGGTCAATTAAAAAACTTTATGGACATGCTTACAAAAACATAGGTTAATATTCCATTATGAGAAGCTCTCGTACAGATTATGGGTTATGCTAAATTCATGATGAACCTCTTATCGTAAAATCGTAAGTTGAAGTATGACAAGAACATCACTTTGGCGGAAGAGTGCAATGCAATCATTCAATAAAATCTTCCACCTAAATTCACTGATCCAGGTAGGTTTAATATTCCATATTCTATTTTTTACTAACTATGGGTCAGACTTTGTGGGATTTAGGAGCTATCATTAATTTGAAGTCGTTGTCCATGATGAGAAAGTTAAATTATGGTGAACCAAAGTCAACTCAGATGACTTTGAAAATAGTTGATCATTATATCACATATCAATATGTAGTTCTTGAATATGTACGGGTTATAGTGGATGATTTGTTGTTTCCATTAGATTTTATGACTCTTGACACACATGAAGACTCTGAAACACCGCTACTACTTGAAAGACCATTAATGACAACAAGTAAAATTCTCATTGATGTAGAATTGAGTGAGTTAATATTGAGATTCAACAAATAAAAAATTGTCTTCAACATCTTTGAAGCTATGAGGCACCACAAAGAGAATCATCAATGTTATCGAATTGATGTGGTAGAGGAACTTGTTCAAGAGGTAACTGCGACAGAAACACCTTCACCGTTAATGGACCTAGTTATTATTAATTCAGTTGAACAAGTTAAATATGAACATTATATGAAGGTAGTAGAATATTTACTTCAACTCCAAGCAACACAAGTTGATCATGCAACGATAAAAGTTGAAGAATTTAGTGGCCACGAGCAACAAGGTCAACCATTAGTTCAAAAAGATCATGAGTTAAAAGATTTTCCGAAACATCTAAAGTATGTCTTTCTAGGTGAGAATCCGTTATAACCAACCATCATCAATACCTCTTTGTCAATTCTAGAAGAAGAAAAAATGTTCACAGTATTAAGACATATCAAGAAAGCACTTAGTTGGAATGTGACTGATCTGAAAGGTATTAGTCAGACTTATTGCATGCATAAGATAAAGCTTAAGGAAGAATTCAATCCGGTAGTCCAACCACAAATAATACTAAATCCTAACATGAAAGAAGTGGTAAGAAAAGAGGTCCTGGAACTACTTGAAGCAGGTATGATCTATCATATTTTTGACATGTTTTGGGTAAGTCCAGTGCATGTAGTCCCTAAGAAGGGAGGATGGACATTGTTTGAAACGAAAAGAACAAGCTGATTCCTACTCGAAAAATTAATGGATGGAGAATGTGCATTGATTATAGGTGGTTAAACCAAGAAACTAGAAAAAATCATTTTCTATTACCTTTTATGGATCAAGTGTTAGAAAGATTATCATGTTAAGCATATTATTGTTTCTTGGATGACTATTCGGAATACAATCAGAATACAGTAGATCCCACAGATCAAGAAAAAACTGCTTTCACATGCCCTTTTGGATTGTTCGCCTATCGTAGGATGCCATTCAAACTATGCAACACTCCCTATACTTTTCAAAGGTGCATGTTTTATATATTTTATGATATGATTGAATCTTCCATCGAGATATTTATGGATGAATTTTCCATTTTTAGTAGTGATTTTGATAAATGTCTTGCTCACCTTAATGTTGTTCTAGAGAGATTTATTGAATAAAACCTTATTTTAAACTGGGAAAAATTCCATTTTATGACATTGAAGGTATTGGTTTTTAAATTATGTTCTTCAAGGAACAAATGTTGGACCAAATGCCTAAGCCAATGTGTTTAACATCTTAAACCAAAATTGATAAATAATGGAAAATAGATAAAAAAATCATAAAGCAAATAAAGAACACAAGAAAACTGTTAACCTGGTTAAGTACAAATGGCACCTACATATGGGTGGTTTCCAACCCATGAAAGGAAACCCACTCTCAAAGAAAGCTTCCTTCTAATGAGTGAGCAAAAATATGTATGTTTTATCTAGTTCTTCTTCTGATATATCTTTGTCACTAGACTCATTACAAGAGTCATATTTTTCAGTAAAATTCATCACCTTATTAGCTATTTTTCCTTCACTTTAATTATCAAAATCAGATCAAGTGATTTCTAATCCATTTTTTTCTATTTCTTTAGAAAAGTAGGACATTAGGATTTAATATGACCAAACCTTCACATTCGTAACATTGTGCTCATTTGCCTCTGTTAAGCTTGTGTTCATCTTTGCTCTTGCTCAGGAAACTGATGTATGACACCTTGTCTTGGACATTTGTCCTCCAATTTCTGCACAACCTTCTCAAAGTTTTGTTAAAATTCCTCACAATAATGACTATAACATTTGATAGACTTTCTTCACCTTGGTATTCATCCTTTTCAGTGTTGGAAACAAAAGTTATACTTTTGTTCTTCTTTTCAGACCTGTCATTTGAAGACATCTCAAAATTTTGTAAAGAACCAATGAGTTCATCAACTTTGATGCGACTCAAGTCTTGGGTTGCTTCAATAGTAATGACCTTTATATCAAACTTCTTAGGTAGAGATCTGAGGATTTTTCTAGCCAGCTTCTCTTCAGACATCTTGTTTCCTAAGAAAAAGAATTGTTGGAAATGTCACGTGTAACACCCTGAACCCCACAACCTACAAATAAATAATTACACAACAATTTAAGGCGTCACCAACGACAATCCTCCAACAACACATAGACATTTTGAAAACATGCACCAGAAAAATAAATAACATACAACACCTGTCCTCGCATGCTCACCTTCACCTAGGGTATCATCGCATCAGAATCATATTAATCGCAGTAATAAAACATTTAATTCAATTTGCATCTTATAGAGACTTATCTTTCACGAAATAACTTAACAGGAAATTCAATATCCAACTCTCAATAACTTCAAAAACGTCTCCATATAATAGTTAATAAATTTTGACAAAATAAGCACATCAACATCAACATAATAAATGAAAAACATTGTTCGCTCCCAATGTTACAAAATCAGAGCATAACGACTAAAAATAAAAGCGATAACTAATGAAAATAACTCCAAGAGCTATTCCCCACTCAAAGCAACAATTCTATTCTTGAGTATCTGCAAGATGATCATGGTGGACAACATCAAAGAAAAGGGGGTGAGAATTCACATCAACAATATAACAGTATAAACTGCAAGGTAGAATTTAAACATCTATGCATCCAACAACAATTACACAACATCATTCTCACACCCAATTCACCAACATACAAACAATCACATATTCATCATATAAATTATACAATGAGACTCTTAAATTCAACTAGACTCATACGCATGTGGTACCATATCATAATAAATCAGTTCACTCAGGAACCGAGTTCACCCTGCTCGAACCCCAAATCCACCCTACTCGGATTTAAGACAAGTCACCAGTCCACCCTACTCGGATTACAACTTGCCTTTTTCATCAACAACAACGACATAATGAATGCATGTCAAACACATCAATGCAACAACAAAATAATGTTTAAAGTTCCCTCCCGATAATAAATTAAACACACACTAACCCAACGATAATAATTCCCCCTGAACTATCATCCCACAATAACATCAACATAACATATTTCGTCATCAATCATTCACAATCATATTCAACTTCATATTCATCAATAACATTCAATTAATCATAATAATTCACAACACCGATTAAAATCATGTTAAATAAGCAATTCACCAAAAAATAACATCAAACAACAACTAACAGTAACTAAACAGTTCATAAAAGCCGAAAAATCCAATTTTGCAACTTATTACAATCAAACAACCTAACTGTGTAATTCCAGGCTCATGACGCCCTAGGCATCATAGGCATAACGTCCGTCATCCATACCTAAAACCAACCCGTCACCACCGTGACGCTCTTCTTCAACAGACACGACTGAGAATCATGACAGACTACCCGTTAGTGCTTTAAAGGCATGACGCCTGTTAGCGACTTGCAGCAACACCAAAAACACGATTTTGAAGGTTGAGACTTATGGATCTCCCAAAATCACTTCCAAACTCTCAATTTGATAACATGTTAATTCGAAAAATTTAACACACTTAATCATTAATCCCGTATTATCATGTTCATCCTAAAGCTTCAAATAACAATAATTGTGAACGTATCACAACAACATAAAAACACAGTTTATTCATATAATAATGCATGAATTTCCAAATCCAAAACAACATATAACATCAAAACATCATCACAATTCAAAATTAAATCAAAATCCCAATTTCCCTAATAGAGGTTAAGAACTCCTCAACTCTACCCCTCAAGCATATACCCATTATTGAATCAATTCTCCCCCTTACATGGTTTTTCCTAGCAACAATGAAAATTCTGGTTTTAGTTGCTCTTCCCTTCTCTCCAAAGCTCTAACTTTCTATCTCCCTTGTGCCTCTAATATCTTTTTCTTGTACTGGTAAAAGTTTCTAAACCTAGGTTATCTCTTAGTTTATATAATTAGGGTAATCTATTCATAATTAGAATTCTCTCCCTTACTAACAATTACTCTTGCTCCTTCTTCCCCTATGTTTCTCTTAATCTACAATTTGAACCCAAACTCTCTAAATTTTTATTTTAGATAAATAAACCCACTAAAGTAATATTATTTTAATTATTAATATTAATTCCAGTAATTCTAAATAGACTCCACTAACATCTACTTACTCTCTACACCCTACCTCAAGTTCACACACACTCATCCACCAAACCAATTCAATTATCACACATAATAATTAATTTAAAATACAATTAAATCAATTAAATAATCACTTGAAAACTGGGGTGTTACAACTCTCCCCCACTTAAAGAATTTTCGTCCACGGAAATTATCTTAAGTAAATAGATTCAGATACGACTCTCTCATGTGGTTCTCAAGCTCCCAAGTCACGTTTCCAACCGTTGGTCCTCCCCAAGCAGCTACTATAGGTTGTAGCAGGAGGGCGGGCTTTCCCCTGATTTATTTCCTTTTTCAGATCGATTTCATCTATTTTGGGATTTTTGCATGTTTAGATTTGATATTTTCTGATGTAATGGTCATTTAATAGTGAGATATTAGTCCAAGTTTATAAATTTATATATAACTCACTATTAGCCTTGAGTTAGGGAGACAAGTTTTATTTTCTCTAAGTTTCTATGTATTTTATTCTCTATGTACTCAACTATCCATTGGAGCACTATATCAAGGTTTATTGAAGAATGTTTTCTTTATAGTTTTCAATACAATTGTTATTCTATTTCAATTACTTACTATGATTTCAATTATGAATATTGCTTTGATTGTGTTTTCCCTCATCATGAGTGAGTAGTCCATTAGGGATGAAGGGTCATGTGGCTTATCTCATGACTATTTGTATGATCCGTAACAAATCGATTATGAGAGTCTTTTATCCGTATTTATTTTAATACACGAGTCCATGAATTCAACCCTTGTATGACAGTAAAGAGTTGTTAGGTACTAATCATAGTCTAAAAGGATATGTATCGGTACCAGAGATCAGTTTTGTAAATAATCGAGTCCAATACAACGAAAGTGCTTATATGAGTTTGAGAAAGGTTACAATTTTTATAGCTGAGAAAAAGTAACGAATCCTTAACGAATAATCCGGATGTACGGAAGCCAATGAATTCTTCATCATTGATAGGGCAACACGGTGGCAAAAGAAGGTGTTGTCCACATTTATATATTTTTATAAGTTGTGTCAAGACTCTCGTAATAGTAGTGACTCAGATCCTATGAATGTGTCAGAATAAGAATCATGACCCTGAATCCTATTTGTCTCCGACGAAAGTGCTTTTTTGAATAAGCTGTTCTACAAAATCTCAATATTTGATCTCTCTAGATATACACCGATAGAACAGAATTTGATATTCAATGCATTGGTCCTTGTGGTTCGATAATCTTTTACTACTTCGCACCACCTTGCACTTGTGGCGTGTCAAGTCTTTGGCGCCGTTGCCGAGGACCAATTGTGCTTGATATTGAGTTACTGTTTAATCTTCGTATAGACTAGAGCTATATTTTTATGTTTATTTTATTGCAATTATCGCTGATCTTCTATGAGAGGAACTCATTTTGCTGGGAGTTTAGTCGCACATGTGAAAGAAATCAAGCGTTTCTTATGTGAGAGATGCCAAAATCTTAGACAACAAAAGATGTTGATCCAATAGTTGACACTGGGATTCTTAAGGATTATGAGATTCCTACCAAAGAGGAACCACACTATAGTATTGTGCACCCGTCGATTGTGAAAAATAATTTTGAACTAAAACCATCTTTAATTAGTATGGTGCACCAAAATCAATTTTCCAGGTTACCGTTTGAAAACCTGAACATTCATATTTCTATATTAGTTGATAACTGTGGTACTGTTAAGGATAATGGCATTGACCAAAATGAAATTCGCCTCTGATTATCCCCTTTCTATTTGAGAGATCAAGCGCAGGCTTAACTTCAGTCCTTGCCCGTCAATTCAATTACTTCCTGAACTCATTTGAAAGCGGCCTTTCTTGTGTGGTTTTTTTAGCCAAGCAAAATAACCCAAGTTAGGAATGAGATTAATAATTTTAGGCAAGAAGAATAGGAATCTTTGTTTGACGCGTGAGAGTGTTATAAGAATTTGTTAATATTATGGCCTTTTCATGGGCTTGAGGAATGGATTATTATCCATACTTTTTATAACGGTCTCCTTTACTCCATAAGGATGACCTTAAATCCAGCTTCTGACGAAGTCCACATGAATATCCCTCAAGATGTAGCCTATAATTTGATAGAAGAGATGGAAAAAAACAACCACTCACGGGGGAACGTGCGACAAGTCGCCTCTAAACCTTCCCCTAAGACCGATGGTCTTTATAAAGTTAGTGCGTTTGACCATATGATTGCAAAGGTGGGTGACCTTTATCAAAATAATTGATAGTTTAAGCATTACACCTCCCAATCCTGTTATACCTACCCCTGGTGCTTTTGTTGCCCTAGCTACTCTCTACTAAGATTGCCAAATGATCCTCGCTGGAGGATCCATCCAAGAAAATGCCAATTTTGTGAACAATAACCAGTAGAATAATCCGTATTATAGCACTTATAACTCAGGATGGCGTAACCATCCAAATTTCTCTTATAGGAAGAACCACCCTCAACAAGCTATGGGACCACCAAGTTTTCAAAAAGCTATGCCAACTGACCCTAAGAAATCCAATTTAGAACTTTTGATGGAAAATTCGTGATGATGCAAACTCGTCAAAACAATGAATTTAGAAATCAAAACCTCCTCACTAATGAGGCCTTTAGGTAGTTGACCACCAAGATTGAAAATGTTGCCACCCATAACAAAATTTTGTAGACTTAAATCTGCCAAGTTGCTAAACAACAAGCTTCTACCTCCGTCGCTTCAAGGTCATTTCTGGGGCAACCTGAGCGAAATTCTAAAGGACACTTAAATATTGTGATAACTCGTAGTGGTAAGCAAGTGGGTAGTTCTAATGAGAGAGAAAATATGGTTGAAGAGAGTGAACCAACGCACCTAAAATGAAGGTTGTTGAAGAGGTTGAGAAGGAAGCCCCTAATGTTGCTCCTCCTCTATACAAACCAACCATCCTTTTCCACAAAGGATTATAAAGGCTAAAGTGGAGGCCCAAATTAAGTTTTTTGTGGAACTCCTTAAAAAGATCCACCTAAATGTGCCTTTCACCAAGGCACTAACTCAAATGCCATATTATGCTAAGTTCCTAAAAGAATTTCTTTCTAATAAAAGGAAATTAGAGGCCATGTAACTATGGTTGTGACTCTTGATAGCAGTGTTGTAATTCAAAATATGGGGATCCTAAGTAGGCATGACAACGGGGCGGGTCGGGGACGGTTTTTACCTCTCCCGAACCCAAACCCGAATCCCTACACAATCCCCGTTCCCCGCCCCAACTCCAAACGGGGATGGGGAATCAAAACCCAAACCCGTCCCAAACGGGTTCGGGTTGGGTTCGGGTATCCCCGCCCCGCCACCATTCATTTAGTAAAATCAATTTTTTAATAGAAATATTTATTTTTCCAAAATAAAATTACATTACAAATAATAAAATAAAACAATCTAAAAAAATTCCATACATACATTTCAAATATTTTAAATAATAAATTCAAATTAAAATATCAAAACATTGACCACATATTTAATATTTTAAATTATCAAAAATAAATAATAATGTACATAGTAAAATAAACGGGGCGGGTTCGGGGACGGGTTCGGGGTGGGTACTAGTGTCCCCATTACCCGACCCGTCCCCATATTTTAAAATCGGGGAAAACCCAAACCCAAACCCAGTCAAAGCGGGTTTTCCCCGTCAACTTCGGGGCGGGTTCGGGTTGGTACCCGTGGGTACGAGTTATATTGCCATGCCTAATCCTAAGCCTAAGTATCAGAGGAGTTTATCTATCCCTTGTCAAATAGGCACCATGAACTTTGAGAGAGCACTTTGTGATTTAGGGCCCATCGTTAGCCTAATGCCCTTGTTTGTATGTAAGAAGTTAGACATGTGTGAGATGAAACTGGAAAATGTGTCTCTGCAACTGGTAGATAGATTGGTTAAGTACCCATAGATGTGCTAGAGGATGTCCTGGTGATGGTATGAGAGTAATATATGCCATTAAGCTTATTCATAATTAACATCGATGAGGATTCTCAAATCCCGATACTCTTAAGTAGGACCTTCTTAGCTATGGCGAGAAGAGGGGGGGGGGCATCATCGATGTTTAGAGAGGAAAGTTATCTTTCAAGGTAGGGGAAGAGAAGATAGAGTTTATAATAGAAAAACTGAAGAAAAATCCTTCATTAAGAGATTCTTGTTGTTTAGTAGATTCAATCATCGGTTATGTTCAAGAGAGCATATCAAAGTATCCTCCAACTAATAAGTTGGAAGAGTGATTTCTTGATAGCGCCAAGGTTTAGAAAGAAAACACTAAAGCTAAGGTTTATGGAGAAGTTTTGGACAAGAGTCCCATTCCTACTAACCAAAGCCTTGAAACGACTGTTGTGCAAGGTGATTAACCTAAAAACCAAACACCCCAACTTGGGGTGAAGAAAGATAAGTCTAAGAAGAAGAAAAGAGTGAAAGAGAAGGTCCACGAAAAATTGGAAGAAAAATATGAGCCTAAAAGGAGGAAGAAAAAGGAGGAGAGATGTATGGCATGGATGACTAGAATTAGTTAGGCCCTAAAAATAGTTAAGGGAGATGATATGGACTCAAGTTTGAAAGAAGCATCCTCATGAGTTTGAGGGTGTAGGTGGTCGAGCCAAACAACCTTAAACAAAGTGTTACGTGGGAGGCAACCCACGTTTATTGTTATTTATTATTTTTTTTCGCTCTTCATTTTTTCCCTCTGCTTCAGCAAACGAAAATGAACAAAACTCCTTTCTTCTTCAAACCTTCAACTTCTTCTATGACCAACTCAAACAAAAACAAAACACTCCCCTCCGTTGTGAAGCTCACGCAACTACTCACCATTGATGGCAAGGAATATGTTCCTGAACCTCCTTTCGCTGAAGAAAAAGCCAAAATCTGGCATTCTCAGGTATTAATCTCTTTCTCCCTATCTAACAAACCTCTAGCATTCTTAGGTCCACTCCCATAGAATCGTCAACCTGAGATAACTCAGAAAAATTCATTTTTTCCTACCAGTCATCTTTCTGAACCACTAGTTTCTTCTTAAAAACAAGATGAGAGTTGCACAAAGAATAACAAAAAAACATCTCAATCTCAATAATAATAACTAAACAACAAAAATAACAACAATAACAACTCAAAAGCAATAATCTCAATCTCAAAAACTACAACAACATCATTAATAAACCTATTACATACTTATCTCAACAAAAGCAACATCATATAACAATCAATCTCAGTCTAATGAACAACAACAACATTAAACAACAACTCAAAAACAACAATCCCCATCTGAAAAAAACTACAACAACATCAACAATAAACCTATTACGTACTTATGTCAATAAAAACAAGAATATATAACTTTCAATCCCAGACTAACCAACAACAACAACATTAAACCTCAAAGTTTTAAGGTCTCAACAACAATAACAAAAATAACAAAAACAACAACAACAACAATATTAATGTAACATGAATAGTGATGTTTCACTACCAGATATGTTAAGAAGAAGTCAAAGAAATGACTTCGGTCTTTCTTTATTGCAAGTATCGAACGAGAGCCATAAACAAATCATCTTCATATGTCCTTTTTTTTACGAGTTGGAGAATATATGAATATAGAGTCACGATATGATGTCGAACGAGTTAAGGATGATACATGTTTAGGACTATCGTTGTTAATGGAAATGATAAACTTTGTTAGGATTCTAGGTGTGTTATTTTAGGCAAGTGAAATTGAACAAAACTACAAGCTAAACTACAAATATAAAAGTAAACTATTTCACCTTAGTTGAAAATCATAACCGGTGAGAAAAGTCTAACATTTCACACGGTGAAAAGTGATTTATTTTTTATTTAAAATAAAATATGAAGGAAAACAACACTATAAAATAAAATAAATCATTAAAAAGAAATAAAAACATAAACTGCAATTGATAGGATTCGAAGCGTGCCCCTAAGTTAGTTTTTCCCTCGATTTCTAATACCACAGAGATAATATATGGTATTTAAAAAAAATGTGGCGCACCAAAAATTATACCTCGTCTATTTATTGATTGAGATGAAAACTTTGTCATAAATGTATTATTTGTAATAATGTCTCTAGGCACCCCTACAAGCTTAAGGGCGCCACACATCTCTACTTTTTTACAAGTACAAACACATTGTTACAAATTTAATGATAGTGAATCCTTTAAATAAAGGTTTGCACCAATACATTTATTGACCATGTAAAAAGGATCAATATTATGTAAAAGTCTTGGTTAACATTAAAGTATATATATATATATATATATATATATATATATATATATATATATATATATATATATATATATATATATATATATATATATATATATATATATATATATATATATATTATGTTTTCGCTTAATTTTTTATTTAAATTATGTTGTATATATTATTGTTAATATGAGAATATAAAAGCGTCTTTGAGAGACTTGAAAGACACATCATTATATCTTTTAAGATTATATGAATTGAATTGATTTGTAATTCATGAACAGAATAAAGTTGCTGAATAACTTGTGGCCGTTGTGATATCATGTTTTTAGAGTAATGTAAAAATCAGAATAATATCAAGATCCAATTTCAATTTTTTGGTAACATTTTCTTCCAAACAACAATTAATAATACACATGCGTTGAATAAAAAACAAGGATGACTAAAATATTTAATACATGGAATCACAATTAGCTAAAGTTAGAAAGAAACAATGACAAGGAAAACTGCAAATCTACGTTGCGATATTGTCTATGATTTCAGGCAGCAGTTTGAGTTGCAGACATCATCTATCTCTTGATCATAAACCATGATTGGTGTTTCTCCTCTTGCAACAATATTTCTTTAACGATGATATCTTCAATTTCTTAGCAATTACGGGCTTAAGCTCATAGTACATTCTTAAAAAAGCTTCAATCCCCGGAGCAATCGAAATTAAATAAAAAATGATGAGAGTAATTATTGAACTGATATCAGTAGGGGATATCCGATACATAGAAAATAAATAACTAGAGGTAAAACAGTGCAGTGCACTGTCTATTATTCCTCTTGGTATCATAATAACTATTGATATAGTTGATAGAAAAAAGGAAGTCATATTCAAAATTAAGAACATAAAGAATTCTGGTCTTGACAAGATTGAATTCCCAGCATCTTTAGGTCTAGAAATAGTAGAATCGGAGGAAGTGATGTTCATATTATGGTCATCACTAGCACTAAACTGGTAAGTTCCACCAGGTGGACTCAGTGCTGATTGATACGTGGCTGTTGCAATAAGAGTCGCAACTATCAACCAAGTGTTACGTTGTTCCTCTAATATATTACCTCTAATGCGAAGTATATAAGTTGTCACTAAATGTCTGATTGTGGTTTTTGGTCTGAGTTTATCTGCATATGTGGGAGCATTGGTGATTTGCGAGGTCGATTTTGCTCCAGCACACAACAATATACTCCTTATTTCGGCATTGGCTGCCATGTCCAATGCAGTTTTGTTCTCCAAGTTCTTTTCGTTCAAATTTATCCTACTCTTTACCAACCGTCCAAGTGCCTTCACTACCTAGTGATTAATGAAAAAACATTGGTAAAGAAAAACCTTCAAATTTTAATACCAAAAATCTAAGTCCAATGAATTATTTCATCATTTAGAGGACAAAAAGGTTACCCGTGGCTCCGAATTTCTTTGTGCTAAAATATGCAAAATGGTGTTGTCATCCTCATCCTTCCAATTTAGTATTTTATATTGAGTCCTCCTAGCACCTCTCACGATATTTTCTCTAAGAAAGCAAACAAGAAGATCAAGAGCTTCGTACTGTTCCTTCTTGACAGCAATATGCAGTGCAGTTTCACCCTTCACAGTCACATCTTCGATGGATTTCGGACAAACAAAGAGGAATTTAGCTAAAAGTTCAACCTCACCAATTTGACTTGCAAAATGAAGAGGAGTTAAACCTTCCCTCCCTCTGGTTCTAACAAGATCTTTATTCATGTTAACAAACCGAGACAACATCCTCTCTTGGTCATTTTGCATAGCGAGATGAACCGGGCTGAATCCTTGGGGATTTAGCTTCAAAGCAAATGAAGGTTTCAAATTCATAATCTCAATGGCAAATCGGATATGCCCCAAAGATGTGGCGATATGCAAAGGAGTTTCAACAAATGGTATTGAATCAATAATCTCCAAAATGGATGGATCATCATGAATTACTGTGTACAGGAGATCTATATCACCTGTTTCAGCTGCAGCTTTCAATTGGTCAACACTATTTATGTTCATGGTTGAAACTCAGTAATTTGTGCAAGATAAAACAAAATATACGTTTTCTTATTCATATCACACCACTTGAGTTCTCATTTATAAAAGAATATGTTTGAATCTATTCACACGTCGTACTGTCTCTTATTTCTACACCTTTTGATTTTAGGCCAAATTATTTTATTAAAAAGCAGTTTTGAAAAGTAGAAAAGTATATAATGAAGAAAGAGGTAATAATAAAATAAGATTTGTAAAGAAAGTGTTGGGAGGAGCTCCATGAAATTTCTTTGGAGCTACCAAGTTCATGCCTTTTTATCGTTTTATCCCACCTAAAGCAAAAGTAGGTTGAACCATTTGATGATTAAGGCTACACCCACTTGAAAAAAAGTGTTTGTTATAAAATATAAGCTTGAATGCACGTTTGATATTTTAATTTTTTTTAATTTTTTAGTTTCTTATAAAAACCACCTCTTATTTGATATTTAGTGGATTTTTCATCCCCTTTAAATTTGATTAAACTACGGTAAGAAATAGATTTTTACATCGGTTGAAATATGAGTTTTTACCACCGACGGATTCAGGACGGATCCAGATAATATATATTAGTGTGGCTAAACATTAAAAAATAATAACTAAATTATATTAAAAATAATAAATAATATTATTTAATATAATATATTTATAATAAAAATCGTTTATTAAATACGAGGAATTAGCAAATATGAGTGAGAGAGAAATTTGAGAGGGGATGATAGTGTTTCAAAAATCGGAGCGGACTTGTCGGTCAATACCGAAAACTAGAGGGGTCATCAGTTTGGTTTGAGTGTTGTATCAAGTTAACTATTGAATCAGTGAGAATTAGCCAAAATTGACCAAAATATATAAAAAATGGCGAACTAGCGGTTTTGAAAAATCAACTAGTTCAATGCTTGATTTTTTTCCTTAGACAAAACAACATCGATTTGATAATCTATATAAAGCAAGTTAAAATATAAGTAGACTTTGTTCAAAACTGTTTTAGAACAACTTTTCTTCTATGAAATTAAGTTTATTTGACACTGCAGTTATTTCGTTATTCAATTTATTTTACAATTAGACTTTGTTCAAAATTTATTTGAATTTATATTTTGTTGTGTGTGATGATTATATTTAGAATTTGAAGTTAAAGAATAAACTTGTTAAATGATGATATTTTGAACATTAGTAGATGTTGTGATATTTTTAGAGACTGAGTCATTCAGTTCGACTGATTTAATAACTATATAATTTTGTTATTGACATCGGTTTATTCAACTGAATTATCCAGTTTAATCTAGTTTGGTCATGTGGTTCAACCAATGAACCAATGATCCAGTACTCTTATCGATTTGATGATTAGTCCAATTTTTAAAATGTTAAATGGTGGGATCCGAGCACTACGCCAAAAATGACTTTTAACAGCGCATCTTAGACAGCGCTTTTAAAAGAAAGCGCTGTCTAAGGTTAAAATTAAAAACAAACACGGAAAATGTTCCAAGAAAATAATAAAAGCGCTGTCTAATGGGGGGTCTTAGACAGCGCTTTCTAAAAGCGCTGTCTAAGACCCCCCCTTAGACAACGCTTTTAGAAAGCGCTTATAAATATAGACTTTAGACAGCGCTTTTGGTAAAGCGCTGTCTAAAGTCTTTAAATTAAAAAAAAAAATTAAAACCAAAAGCGCTGTCTAAGGGGGGGTTTAGAAAGCGCTTTTGGAAAGCGCTGTCTTAGGCATACCTTAGAAAGCGCTTTCCACAAAAGCGCTGTCTAAGGTCTTATTAAAATAAAATTTCAGACCACAAAAGCGCTTTCGTTCTCTGTTCTTTTGTTTTCCCTCTTCTTCACTCACCTCAAAAACTTACGCCATTTCCTCTTCCCCTCAATCTCCATCAGCCGTAACCTTCTTCTCAACTCACACAATAACCCTACCTTCTCACTCTCGGCGGCCGTGCTCACGTATTTCTCTCTGGAAACAAACCCTAAATAACTTTGGTACCGGCGGTGCTCACATATTTCTTCTCACTATACCGGCAGCGAAACAAACCCTTCCTTCTCACTGTACCGGCGGTGCTCACGTACTTCTCACCATAACCACACCTTGGTAAGTCTCTTTCTCAAACCCTAAATAACTTTGGTACCACATGCATGTTGAAGTAGAGGTAATGACTACATTGTATTCATTCTTGCATATGTGAATGTTTATGGTTTGTGAGTGATATTTGATTTTATATAATGTGTTATAGATGAACATTATGTGTGAAAACTCTTGCCCCATTTTATATTTTTCTGTATCACCAATGTGCAAGATCTTGTGTTTTTGGTAAAGAATATCAATATGCAAATTCTGCACTGTACAAATCATCTCATATATAGTACACTGTTCTTTACTAAATAGGAATGAATTAAAAACCACTCTTTTGTACATGCTGAAATGAAGGCACACCATAAGAAAATCGATGACAGTGAATAATCTCATTTCTTATCAAATACAGAAAAGCAGTTTTGTAGAAGTTTAGTATAAGTCCTTGGAAGAAGCAAGATAAGTACTAAATAATCAATTACATAACATAATTCCAGGAGACAAGCCAGCAAATAATAATTTAAAAGTACTGACTAAGCGGTTAAATCAGGTATAGCATAAAAAGGGAACCAGGATCATTGTGGTAAACTCAGTCATATAAAATGACCCAAATTTTGAGATTTTGAAGTTTATTCTGTTGCCTTAGGGTTGAATGTTGGTTTTGAAGTTGAACCAGTTAGTGTTTAGGGAATTAAAGTGTTAGTTTGAAATGTTAGTTAAGTTAGTAAGTTAGTGAAAAGTAGTTAGTTGGTTAATGATAATATGATTGTTAGTTGAGTTGATTCGATAGTTAGCTATGAAACTGTTAATTATGTGTCAGAGACTGTTAGAGATTAATTAGAACAGTTTTGTTAGTAGGACTGTTATGAAATTTGAAATGTGATTCAGTTAGTTATTTAGGAAAGTTGGTTATTAGTCATGTTTGAATTGGCAAATAAAGTTAGTAAGTTAGTTAATATTGAATGGACAAGGTTTATTAGTGTATTTTGAAATCAGTTATTGAAATGCTAATAGGAGTTAAAGTAGTAGTTAGTGTATCAATTTAGTAACTCATGCTAGTCTGAAAAGAACAAGCTACAAAGTTTGGTGACAGGTGAATACTAGTTAGGATGTTAAATGGATTTTGGTGAATGTATTTTGAAATCAATTTGAATGTTCATTGAAACTACTATGGAATAATAGTTTTGACCAGTTGAATGTTCAAAGATACTACCTTAGTTATGTATTTTCGTCTGGATTAATTGTTTACTTTAATAAGTAGGAAAACCATGGATAAAACATGGATCTGTGCCGATCGAATGACCAAAGAGTACGAGAGTGGGGTCTTGGAATTCGTTAAGTATGCTGTTCAACACGCTGAAAACCCCAGACGAATGCATTGTCCTTGCTTGCGTTGTTGTTATATTGGTAAGGTTGACGCACATGGATTGAAATCGCATTTGCTGAGGCATGGAATTGATCAAAGTTATCAGTGTTGGATATTTCATGGTGAGAAAATTAACGAGAATGTTGAATCGAGTGGAAAAAGTAATACGACCTATGCTTCATACGACAAAGACACGGAAACATACGATTGTGATCGAGTTGAAGAGATTGTAGAAGCACTGGAAGAAGATCTTCATGATTGTCCTGAAATGTTTGAGAGGATGGTAAGCGATGCAGAGAAACCGTTGTACAAAGGTTGCACTAAATTCTCAAGACTTTCTGCGGTATTAAAGTTGTACAACTTAAAGGCGGGCAATGGATGGTCGGATAAAAGTTTCACAGAGTTGTTGGCCCTTATGAGAGAAATGCTACCGGATGATAATGTTCTTCCTAATCGAACCTATGAGGCAAAAAAAATGTTGTGCTCTATTGGCATGAGCTATGATAAGATACATGCTTGTCCTAACGATTGCATTTTGTTTCGTAACGAATATGCAATGTTAACTGAGTGCCCTAAATGCGGTTTGTCTCGATATAAGAAAAGATTATCTCCCGCAAAAGTCTTATGGTATTTTCCGATAATTCCGAGATTTAGGCGCATGTTTCGTAGTGAAACCGATGCAAGACATCTTACTTGGCATGCAGATGAAAGAATTATTGATGGAATGTATCGGCATCCGGCTGATTCACCACAGTGGTAGAAGATTGATAATGATTATCCTGAGTTTGGATCAGAAGCAAGAAACCTTCGATTGGCATTATCTACTGATGGAATGAACCCACATGGTCTTCAAAGTATCTCACATACCACATGGCCTGTGATTCTTATGATTTATAACCTACCTCCGTGGCTATGTATGAAGCGTAAGTACATGATGTTATCTATGTTAATCTCTGGGCCTAAACAACCAGGGAATGACATAGACGTATACTTGACACCTCTGATCGAAGATTTAAAGATTTTGTGGGAGAACGGTGTGGAGGTTTATGATGGATATAGGAAAGAAAGTTTCAATTTGAGGGCGATGTTGTTTGGCACAATTAATGATTTTCCAGCATACGGGAATCTATCTGGGTATAGCATTAAAGGTCAACGTGCGTGTCCTGTTTGTGAAGACGGAACCGATACGATTCGATTGGAACTTTGCCAGAAGAATGTGTTTCTCGGTCATCGTAGATTCTTACATTCTAAACATCACTACCGTGGGTGGAGAAAAGCATTCAATGGAGACACCGAACATCGTAGAGCTCCACCCGCATTGTCAGGTGAACAAGTTTTTGAAAAGGTGAAAGATGTGCGTACTGAGTTTGGCAAGCCTTTTGCACATAAGATTGTGAAAGGTGGGTGGAAGAAAAGGTCGATATTTTTTGAATTGCCATATTGGAAGTCTTTGTACGTGAGACATTTTCTCGATGTTATGCATATTGAAAAAAACGTATTTGAAAGTGTTATCGGTACATTACTCAATATAAAAGGCAAGTCTAAGGATGACCTTAAAGCAAGGGAGGACATGTTAAAAATGGGAATGAGAACTGAATTAGCACCCGTGAAGAAAGGAAGACGAACATATCTACCACCTGCTGCTTTTACTTTATCTAGAAAGGAGAAAAAAAAATTGTGTAAGTCTCTGAGTGAAGTTAAGGTTCCAGAAGGATACTCATCTGATATCAGAAGACTTATTTCTATGAAAGACCTCAAGTTGAAGAATTTGAAGACACATGATTGCCATGTTATAATGGAACATTTCTACCGATAGGTATACGTTCTATTTTGCCAGAAAAAGTAAGAAGTGCCATAACTAAATTGTGTTTTTTCTTTAGGTCAATTTGTAGTAAGGTGATCGATCCCGAGATCTTACCAACACTACAAAAAGAGATTGTAATTACCTTATGTGAGCTTGAAATGTATTTTCCTCCGTCTTTTTTTGACATAATGGTTCATTTAGTTGTTCATCTTGTGAAAGAGACACAGTTGTGTGGACCAGCATATATGAGATGGATGTACCCTGCTGAACGGTATATGAAAATATTAAAAGGGTACGTGAAATCCCGAAGTCGACCAGAGGGTTGTATTGTTGAACGATACATTGTTGAAGAAGCTGTTGAGTTTTGTACTGAATATTTGTCCAACGTTCAATCGATTGGACTCCCCAGAGCTCAGATTTTCGACAAAATGGAAGGTAAAAAATTAATTGGGAATAAAATTGTGACAATATCAAGGGATGAACGGGATCAAGTTCATTTGTATGTTCTGCACAATAATAATGAGGTTGAGCCATATGTTGAAATGCACAAGGATGTACTCCGAAGGTTAAATCCGAACAGAAATGAAAATTGGATAGTTATAGAGCACAATCAAAGTTTCATACAATGGTTGAAGGATCATATTTATTTGAAGCGCTCTTCAGATCCTTCTTCGATAACAGAAATGTTGAGATGTTTGGCATATGGTCCAAGTTTGCATGTGTTTTCTCATAGCGCATATTCAATTAATGGATACACATTTTATACCAAAGAACAAGATGATAAGAGTATTATGCAAAATAGTGGTGTCACCGTGCTAGCTGAAGCAATGCATATATCAAGTATGAAGGACTTAAACCCCAAATATGCAAATTTGTCATATTTTGGAGTTATTGAGCACATTTGGGTATTTGATTACGAGAAGTTTCAGATTCCCATCTTTGGTTGCAAGTGGGTGAATAGTAGTGGCATACGAATGGATAAGTCTGGATTTTTGCAAGTTGATCTTACTAGGGTGGGGTACAAAGATGAACCTTTTATTCTAGCATCTCAAGCTAAACAAGTGTTCTATGTGAATGACCCGAAGAGTACAAAATGGTCTATAGTGCTTTTCTCTAACAAAGTGATTGATGATAGCGGTGTCGATCAATGTGATATTGATGTTGAGAATGAGTCATGCATTAGATGGAATGAGTTGAATAGAAATGATGAAGTTGAGGATCTTATACCGGATGAGTCATATATAAGAAACGATCATAATGAGGGAATTTGGATCAATTCATCCGTACGCATTGCTAAGAAACAAGTGATTAATATTCCAACAAAGAAAAGAAAGAGATGTTAGTGACTTAGGTAAATTATCCATGGTTTCTTTATTTTTTTTTTTCAATTGTTTTGATTATAAGTTATATGTGATAATGAATGATTTCATTATATTTTTGTTTTCAATTGCTTTGATTATAAGTTATATCTGATAATGCATGATTTCTTTATTTTTTTGTTTTCAATTGCTTTGATTATAAGTTATATTTGATATTTGATGGTTTCCTTGGTTTATTACAGGTTAGACATGGCTGATAACCAACAGGAGGAAGTTAGTAAAAAGTATCCGCGGAAGAAGAAATTCGAAGAGGCATCACAGTAATGAGGAGGGTGGTCCAAGGAAGATCTCGAGGCATCATACTAGATGTCTGTTGGAACAACCAGGGACAGCTTATAGAACCTAATGGGCATACCTTAACTAGTTTTATCGGTGCACTAGTAAGGAATGAAATTCCCATTACATGTGATGATTGGAGAAACAAAGAGCTGAATGAGTCGAAAGAAAAAATTTGGAGTGAGATAAAGGTACAATCATTTGGCCCTTAATTATACGGTATCAATTATGTTTTTTCAATTACCGATACTAACTATCAATCTGTATGTTTTTCTTAGCGATGTTTTAACATCGAAGAAGAAAGAAGAGGTTTTTGTATGAAGTTGGCCGGAAAGCTTCTAAGAGGGTTTCAGACATTTTTATCATCCAAGTTCCTTAAGGATGCGGATGGTAATTTTGTGGATGCGGAGCTTCCTAAAAAATATGAAAGTTTGATATCGGCTGAAGAATGGGAAGCTTTCAAATCCAAAAGACAAGACCCGGTTTTTCAAAGAATAAGTGCTACAAATCGGGAAAGAGCATCAAGTCCCGCATATCCGTACCGAAAAGGACGTGTCGGATATGGACGCTTAGAACAATCCATGGTAAGTATTTATAAATTGCGATAACAAATTTGTTCATCATATATTAGTTTTATCTGATCAAATTGTATGACTTAATGTGTAGCTGCAGAAGGAGGAAAGTTCAGAAACATCTCTTCCTGCACATGTTTTGTGGAAGGAAGCCCGTGTGGGCAAATCTGGAGTTCCTCAAGAAGAAGTTTTACACGTATATCAGAAATGTGTAAGTATAACATTTTTTCAATAATTGAATAACATTTTTATACACAAATATTTGACAAGTATACGGTATTCATCTGATTTTTCAGGAGGAGCTATCTCAGTCTATATCTCTCAATGATACTAAGGGCATACTTAGTCGGGCATTAGATGTCCCTGAGTATTCTGGTCGGGTGAGGGGTAAGGGATTTGGAGTCACTCCGACCTCCCTGAGTGTTAAAAAAGGAAAGGCTCCTAGTAATCGGGAGCTTCATGCAAGACTGGAAGCCATGCAAGTTGAGCTTGATGCATTGAGGAGAGAAAGAGAGGCTAGCGCCTCAACAGTATATAGAGATGCTTCGGACAAAAACAGTATCAACTGTACCTTTCAGCCGAACATTCCAGAGGTAATTACATATAATTGTCTTAAATTGAACTATTTGCTTAAATTATGTATTTGACATATATACACATTAACGATTTCTTGTTATTATTGGTTTTAGGGCATTTCCCATTGTCAGCTGTATTTGTCGTCACCATACTATCGGATGGTTGGCAAGGGAAAAGTGCATAACGTTAGCGGAGTATTACTCCACACTAGAGAGCTCCCTGCTGGATGTTTGAAGGTATCAGTTGATATTGCAGTTGAGCCGAATGCAGCATTACCATATCCTAGCGATGATTCGGATGCAACAACGGTGCACGAAGCAGTAGGTTCGTTTGTTGCATGGCCGACAAACCTCATATGCGTAGGATATGAGGTATGCTTAAAACTTATGTTAACTTTAATGTGTATATTCAGAGTTTAAAATTTATGCTTAAAATTTTTACTTACATATTTTCCTTGGTTATGTTAAATAGACTCCCACAAAATCCAAATCAAAAGAAAATGAGGTTAGCAATGCCTCCGCACAACAAAAAAAGGAGGTTAGCAACGCCTCCGCACGGGTAAAAAGTTCTGGTGCTAAGAAGACCGTAGCTAGGAAAAAACCTACCACCAAGTATAGGTCGTGCCTCAGGACATTTCTAGAGATGACCGATATACCGACCGGAGGTGTTCGGACTGTACATATGGAGGTAGGGATTTTCGGCTTTGATCACGACCAAATGATTGGTAATGAAGACTTCATGCAAGTTTTTAGTCATGAAGAAATCGGCGTCACCGTTGTCAATACATATATTAGGTAAATCCGGTCTACTTTGTTTTATTAATTAAACAACTTATGTTAATGATGTTTACTTTATGTTAATCCGGTTTACTTTATGTTTCAAAAGAGGTGTTAATGATGTTTTTATATTAGGTTTTTGTATGACAAATTGATGCGCCCCAATGGTTTTGACGTGTCATTCGGATTCTTAGCACCCGCGACCGTCAACTTAGGTTTAATCTTAAGTAGACCGAATACCGTGACGGAGTACGTTCTTCAGAACCTCATGGACAATAAAGATGCGGAGAAGTTGTTTTTTATACCGTTTAATACCGGGTTAGCATTTCATTCTAAATTCATCTATTATAATTATTTTCCAAGTTACCATCTAACATTTGACTAATCATTACAGTGGACATTGGTTGTTGCTCGCAATCAATCCTATCCGAGAAATTGTGTATTATCTTGACTCGCTAGGAAATGATTGGACAACATACCCGGATATGAAGGTCCTAATTGACACGTAAGTGAGAATGTTCAAAATTTTTCTTAGTTTATGTGAATTGTTCTAATTGCTTCATTTTTATTTTATTAGCGTCCTACAAGCTTTTCGGGCCCAACGAGATATCCAAACCTCAAGGAGGGGCGCCAAGTCCATTACATGGATTAAAGTGGCGGTATATTTTTAATTACCACATTTTTTATTATATTAGTGATGACACTTGATAAAACTTAGGATTTATAATCCATATTTTTTTTTTCATATGTAGTGTCCTCAACAACGTAATCAAATAGATTGCGGGTATTTCATGTTGAGGTTTATGCGAGATACTCTTTCTTTGGGCCGATTAATGATTCCCACCGATGTATGTATTTCTAACTTATGAGTTATTTTTATATTTACACATATCTCATATAATTAAATAGTTGGAATTAATTCAAAATATGTTATATAATTATGTAGTACTTTGAGGAATTCAAGTGTGCATTTTATACAAAGGATCAAGTGGACGAAATCAAAGAGGAGTGGTGTCAATTCATGATAGAGCTCAAAGTTTTTTCATAAATTTGTGTAATTAATGTGTACATTTGTAGTATATGTAATGACTTGTAAATGTGTACATAAATTTGTATATATTTTGATACATTTAAGGAAAAATTGGTTTGAATTGGTATATATATATATTTGTTAGCCAAAAATTGGTAGAAAAAAGGCCAAAATGGCATGTATAAAATGTGATAACTGTCTGTCAAAATCTGGTTGAAAACAGGTAGAAATTCTGGTTTATAAACCTGGAAAAAATGTGGTTTAAAACAAAAGCTTCAAAAATTTTCGTATACATTAGACATCGCTTTTGTAAAAAGCGCTGTCTAAGGGGGGGATTAGAAAGCGCTTTAGGCAAAAGCGCTATCTAAGGGGGGGGGGGGGGGGGGGGGGGGGCTTAGACAGCGCTTTTTGAAAAGCGCTGTTGTTGGAAAGTATATTTTAGTGTCGGGTTTTTGTTATCGTATCCACAGAGATTGTAAGATATCACTGCCGTTCGATGGTTGTTTTAATCTTAACTTAATGTAACAATAGGGTTTTGGTTTTAATCAAGTTATCTTGCATACAAAGTAATTAATTGCGGTAAAAGTTATGTTTTGATTAAATGAGAAATATTGTCAAAGTTAGGTTTCAATGATTACATTACTTTGCATGTATTTGCTCGGTCAACAATCTTATAAACTCCTTTAGATGATAAATAATTTCACAAGGTCCTCTCAATGCGTTTCTCTCGAACACCCATTGTGAGTTTTGCCATTTTGATCCATTGTTTCTCTCGAACACAATCTATCAAAATGACAACCTTTGGGTTCAACCTTATGGTGAACAAAATCATTCGTTACTATCTCTAGCTAACAAACAAGTTTGGATGAAAACCTAGGTCAAGAATCGGTAAACATCTCTCGATCATAAACCAACACAAAAAGTTTTACATAGAAACAAAGTTTTCATCATATATTTACCGTTAAAGAGTTTACATATGAGGATCCTTACATTTACACACAAAGCTAGAAATCACCTACATCTAACCTTGACAAATGGATGACTTAGCTACTCATTTTCATGGTAGCTTGGTCGGCAAGTAAGGAAAGAAGGTTGATCAACATCCAAGTCGGATAATCGAAGTTGGATGGGAATCCACCTTCTTTTCGTGGAAGATGGTTGCTAGATGAAGAGAAAATGAAAAACTAGGGCATAAAAGCTCCCAAAACAATGCTGCCAAAATATCTAGAAAAAGTACAGAAATGGAAAAGTTGGTAAAAAAAATGAGGTATGGGGCAAAAAAGTGGCACCTACTACTTATAGACCTCAGCTGGTCTGTCATGTTCGCTAGGCGAGCAGAATAGCTCGCCTAGCGAGGGTCAAAAATGGGCACATAAGGCCCTGCGCCCAGAGAAATCAGGGTCTTGGTGAACTGTGATGTTCGCCTAGCGAACGTACCTTCGCCTAGCGAAGGACTCGCTTCAACCTTCGCCCCAGCGAGGTTGAGAGGTTTTGCTACTGTAATGCTCGCTGGGGACTCGCTAGAGCTTCGCCTAGCGAGTGAGTGCTGGCTGCGTTTTTTCACCAAAACAGAATGAACTCGCTACCACATTCCCCTTGAGCTCGCCTAGCGAATTAATTTGCTAATTTACTGGAGCTTTTCGCCTGGAACTCGCCTAGCGAACCAAAGCTTCGCCACAGCCTCGCCTAGCGAGCAGGCAGATGAAATGCTTGGTTGCTATGGTTCCTTTGCCAATTTCTTTGTGTCTTCATTTTCAATTAGTTCATGTCTTTCTTGCACAATAACATACAAATCAAAGGCACCAAGCTTGTTTATCAATGTAATGCATTCCATGTAAAACAAATGTGATTTTGACAATTTTAGCAAGGAAAAAGAGTGAAAAATGCCCACATATGATAGCTCAAATAAGCACTTTTGGGCATCTAACAGCTGTCTAAGCCCCCCCCCCCTTAGACAGCGCTTTTGCCTAAAGCGCTGTCTAAGGTATACCTAAAAAAATTAAAATAGGGGGGGCTTAGACAGCGATTTTTGAAAAGCGCTGTCTAAGCCCCCCCCTTAGACAGCGCTTTGGCCAAAAGCGCTGTCTAAGGTATACCTAAAAAAATTAAAATAGGAGGGTCTTAGAAAGCGCTTTTGGCCAAAGCGCTGTCTAAGGGGGGGGGGGGGGGGGGGGCTTAGACAGCGCTTTTAAGATTTAAAAAAACGCTGTCTAAACCTTTAGCAGTGGAGGTTTAGACAGCGCTTTAAAGCGCTGTCTAAGGCTAAAAAAAGCGCTGTCTAAGGTCTTGTTTGGCGTAGTGGAGAAGAAGATAAATAAAAGAAAGAGAAATGATATATATATATATATATATATATATATATATATATATATATATATATATAATATATATATTATATATATATATATATATATATATATATATATATATATATATATATATATATATATTATATATATATATATATATATATATATATATATATATATATAGAGAGAGAGAGAGAGAGAGAGAGAGAGAGAGAGAGGAGAGAGAGAGAGAGAGAGAGAGGTAAGAAAAATTGGTGTGGCTTTAGCCACATTATACCTTAACATACATTCGTCCGTGGTTGGGTTGCCGAGGTAATGTAGGATGTTATGGATAGTCTGATACTTTTTTTCTTAAGCATTATCGTTCGAAGTGAAAAGTGGCTTTAGTCATGAGTTTGATTTCAAGCAATAACATTTTCAAAATAACGCATGGACTTTTTTCATCGGTTGGGAGTTTCAACCGAGGTGACATATAACTCCCAATTTTTTCTCTTGGCTTGGACTTTTAAATGACGGGATATGTGTGAGGGGATCACATTTTCTCTCGGTTATGATTTTTAACTAAGGGAAGATCCAATGTGTTTTCTACTTCTTTATTGTGCGGTAGACATTTTGGGTTGAACGAAATTTATTTAGAAGCATAAAAATTTTATTTTTTTATTAATATATGTATTTCATACAAAACATATTAATGTGTTGCTTACTTTTTAATTTATTATCATTCACTATTTTTCTTTTGGGTTGCAATATCTTCGGTAGATAATGCAATTTCTTCTTTGTTAAAGAAATGGTTATGCTTTTACAAAATAGATAAATAAAAAAAACGAATGATTAAACTTTAAAATAAATTTCCTTAATTGATTGCTGATTCCTTGAACAACTTTTATTTCGTTCAGCCAAACATATCAAGAGTACAACAAACTGACCAAATATACAACCTATAGAAAGCCACGATTAACCTGAAGAATACAAAAATCTAACATATTTCCTTACCACCCCACTATTCCAATTGCCTTATCAGAACTTGAATTATTTCCTTAAGATAAACTTAAGCAAAAACAATTCTCTTGTACTTTGTGACCCAAAGTCAATCCATTGATGCCACCACCTTATAATATTCAACACGAGAACAAAGTGTTATTTAAATATGATATCATGAAAAGTTTGTTAGAATAAGATTTGGTTCTGCATCTATACCTTGAGTTTTGATGATAACAATGTTGTATTTGTGTGGGAACAATTTTGGTACCCTAATGATTTGTTATTGTGTAGCTTTAACAGTCAGTTTTGATTCTGAATATATGACGTACAACATCATCAGTTTATGAACAATGTGCTCCAAATCCTCTTTTGCGCCAGCTATTAGAAGTTCTGAAAGATGTTCAATATTGCTGCTACAATGATCTTTCTGCTTCTGTGCCGATTCACTCCTAATAAGCTTCTGAGGAGACACTATGTTGTTGTTGCAATGTTCTCTTAGTTCATGCTTCTGGACGTGACTCTGATCACCAAACTTATGAAGAACGGAAAGCTTCTGAAGTTGTGTTATATAGCTGAAGATTTTGAAGATCTCAAGTCAAATTATTGAAGTTATCAAGGTTCTGACTGAAGATTCTGAAGATACTAAATATCTCAAGTCAGACTACTGATGTTGTCATGGTTCTAACCAAAGATTCTGAAGTTTCTGAATCCAGCTTTATGTTTCTTCATTTCATGCTTCATCAAATTTCATCAAAAGCCAATGAATTTGAAGATAAGATAAAATGGGAATGTTATCAAATAGTACATAATACAAATCGAACATCCTTTCCACTACCTGGTTTTGTAGGGAAGGACAGTACTATACATCACACTTGTCATTGATTTTGTAGGCGTAGGACAATATGCAGTATCATTCCTCTCTCATCCAACAGTGCACACCCACTCTATGATTTTTTTCCTTTTTGCCCTACAACAGTCTTCTTCTTATGCTATATAAGTGAGACTTGGAGACTTGAAGAAAACGTCGGTAACACAATATTTTGACAAGTCTATTTCTTTGTGAAAAGCTATCATTTGTTTGTACATAATTTTTCTTTAAGTATTTGTTTATTCATTTGTGTAAAATCTGCTTGTATATAAGCATCTTATAACACACTGTCATACCCCAAAATTTGCCCGTTGATATTACAAAGCATCCCTCAAGACCCTCCGACTTGTTCTGCAAGGCACCGATCTCAAGTGAACGAAAGCCCAGCTCACAACGGGCCCGATCCTAAAGGGGCCCAAAATAGCTTGCTCGCTAGGCGAGCAATCCCTTCGCCTAGCGAATGCTTCGTCATGACCCTCGCCCAGCGAAGCATCAGATCCAGAAAAAAAGCCCAGAATGGCTTGCTCGCTAGGCGAGCAATTCCCTCGCCTAGCGAAGCTGGCAGAAATCTGAAATTTTGGACCTCATTTTAAGCCCATTAGGTCACCACCACTACTACTATAAATACCAGCTCTTCAGCAACGAAAAAGGACAGACACGAAAGATGAAAGACGGACGAAGAACAAAGGAGACGGACGGAAACCCTAGCACGGAAACCTTGACGGCCACGTATCCGCACCGGAGTTACCGCCGCCCAACTCAACCCGACACCAGCAGAGATCCGTCAATTCAGCCTTATCACTAGATTGCAAACAGGTTTGTGTATCACTACCGTTTTATGTTTCCATTCCATAACCTCTAAATGCATAATACATCGTGATATATTGAATTTTTGGATACGGGATCATACTTTGCATGCGAGCTTAAATGTGCCTGAACACCATGAATATTGGACCATGTTATTTCTGTAATTGAATGTGATAAGATATGTAACATGCTGAAGTCATACTGTTCTGAAATTTCAAACCCGTGGCCGCTCGCTAGCCCATCGCTAGGCGAGCCCGCAGCGAGTCTTCGCTGAGCCCTCGCTAGGCGAGGCAGCAGCGAACGGGACAGCGGCTGCTTTGTCCCTTTGCTGTTCCATTTCATGTGTATTTAATTATAGTTTTGCATCATTTGGCCTGAACTCGTAACTGTTATGTGCATTTTATGGCATTTTATGGTATTAATCAAATCATATTTTATCCTTATGCTCTAACCCGTGCGTTGAATGATGTAAAAGCTTCCATATCCCCAATGAAGTGGCCGGCTAGGTACCCTTACGTGTGGGAGACCTTCGTGGAGATGGATTCCAAATTACTTCACTTTAATGTGAAGATTCATATTGATTGTCTAATTAAGTTTAATGTATCGATTTTTAATGTATTGATTGATTTTAATGTGACGATTTTAAGGTGGAAATTCACCATAATTATTTAATGAACGTTAAAATACGGACTTTAAATAAATGATATCGGACCTCTCTTCGTTACCCCACAATTACGGTTTTATGGTCATGTCCCGCGAATATGGGGATACCCTTAGCAATGGCCCTTCGATTAAATCATCATCAAATAAATCATAGTCCCGCGGATGTTGCCTTCGAAAATACGATTTTGTCCCTCGATGACCCTTCGGTGCAGCCTACGGTTAAATGATGATAGTCCCTTCGAATGCTAAGGTATCCTCACAACTGTTGCCTTCGATGACCTATCGATGACCCTACGATGACCCTTCCACGTCCCAAGGATAAAACTACTTACTTCTCAATAGTAAGGACAGTTTTACCCTCATAAGGATAGGAAATGACCGGAAAGACCTCGGACTAGTATACCCTTAATTGCTCATTCATAACCTAAAAATACTTTTCACACCTCACACCTTTCAAACATCCTTTTGGAAAATCACCACTTAGCACACATCCGTACTAGGATCATTGCCGAGTTATATTTTTCTAAACTACTTTCAAAAAACTAAACGAGATAACCACTTTGTATACATTCATGCAAGAATCATTACAAAGTTAAGTTCTCCTTTTCAAAACATTTCTTACACATTTCTCAACCGCCTCTTTCAAACAAGGAAAACATAAATGATTGAGCAATTAAGAGCCCATGGATAACCATGGATACAAAGGGTGCTAACACCTTCCCTTTGTATAATGTACCTCCCGAACCTAAGAATCTGAATTAAGGTCTTTCCTGTTCTTTTCCACCTTTCCTTATGGGATAAAAGAAAAGTCGGTGGCGACTCTTGCTAACCGCGACATTGCGATTAAAAATCCAGTAAAGTCCAGTTCACCGTATGACACACACAAAATATTATTCAAACTATTTGTTTGATTCCTTGAGGAGGTTATCCTTGAGAAGACAAATAAGGTTGTTCTTTGTGAGTCCTTAAGGAGACTAGGGTATAATTGAATCCTTAAGAAGACAAATAAGGTCATTCTTTGTGATTATTGTAATATGTTGATTATAATGAATTAAGTCTTTGTGTATAATGCAAAATCACCTTGACGGGTGGACTGGAGTAGCTTTGGGTTTCAAGCGAACCAGGATAAAAATATTTATGTTTTTATCTCTTTGTTATTAACTTGTTATTGGTGTATTCTTGTTTTTTGGAAAAATATTTTGCTTGTAAAACCAAATTCAAACCCCTCATTTCTTGTATTCTTCACACCTTCAGATCTTGCATATAAACTATTCAAAAACACAAATCTTCCCGCAACTATATAAAGACTTAAATCTTCTCCCAATTGAGGATGTTGTTGAAAAAGTGACTCCAAACACAAGGAGGAGTAGGAGGTTGCCAATTGTGGTATTTAAAATTTATGATTAATTAAAAAAAATGTTTACTTAAAACAACAGTTGGTGTTAGTGTTGTGATAGCACGAAGAAAAGCACCGGAAAAAAATTGACAAAATAAGTGACAAAAGGTCAGACAGACGACATCGAGATTTAAAGTTTTTGTTTATGACGTATTACCTCGGTTTAGATGGAAACCGAGGGAAAAAGTATTCAGGGGACACAACTTCAAATCTCAACAATTGCATTTTAACATATTTTTTATTTATTTTTGTTTATGACCTATTATTTCGGTTGAGATAGAAACCGATGGGGAAAGTATTCAATAACCCCTTTCAAATTCTAATAACTACATTTTGTGCATTTTTTAATTTACGACATAATATATCGGTTGAGATTCATCTCATAATTTACGACATAATATCATGCCCCAATTTCATCCTACCATTTATTTACTCTTAACTAGCTACATATTACATCTCATAAATACTAGTTACATTCATCTACATCCACACTTACATTCACAATAAGCTATTTGGCCTATGAGATTCTGGTTTTGACCTAGTGTATGGTCTTGTCTTTTAAAAAACTTCTCTTCATAACATTAACACAGTTCTTGCACTTTAAAGATGGTTTATCATCTTGCATTCAAGTCTATCCTTGTATTCATGATTCCATGGTAAATAAAGAGGCCTATCCTAATTTGTCCAAATATGCTATATGAAAATGTTAGGACAAAGTATCTAAAAATCAATTGGAAGTTCATTTTTGGAATAGGTCTTTATTATTTACACAATGGTTGCATTATATAATTCTTACTATACATATTACATAGCTTATGCATTCAAACATGTGCGTTTTAGGCACCAAGCCAAAGTAAAGGCCATTGCTCACTCATTTTAGCATACATGTTATTTAACTTGTAAAAAGAGAATGAATAATAAATTGATACAAAATAATTTGCATTACATTACATTACCAATATATCAGTGCATCCATAATTCAAAAATAAAAAAAAGATTTAAATACATTACATCATCTTTTAAAAATACAAAAAATTAAAAAGTACAAAAGTTTATAACTATACAAAAAGGAGGTCTTGTTTCCTTTGGTCCTACACGACTTTCCCTTGTACCACCACCATCATCATATGTGCAATACATCCATCAAACCATGGTTCTTCTCCTTCATCAACCATCCACGGCATCATCCACAACATAACCAATCAAGCAAACCATTCACATAATAACATCACTCAACATACATACATCATAAACTAAAAACTGAATTAATTTAAAAGGTAAAAAAACAAATTAGCAGCAACAAAAAATACGCGTGAACTTTCATGACCCTCATTGAATCCTCAAACGCACACACCTACATACATGAATGAGAGAAGCAAAGGTCCCTGAAGACCCATAAATCAGAATGTGGAGTCGGAACCAACAACTAAAAAGATAATGAGGCTCAGTGGTTGCCTCAGTTCATGCAGTTTATACAATATGTGATGCAACAAACAATTGGTGGTTCCCAACCCCAATCCACTCCGAAAATTTCCGCATGTGGTAATTTTCGAAATTTCTTCCGGATGAATCCTCCAAAGTTCTAAGTTAGTCTTGACTAGTTGAATGTTCATGATCGGTTATCCAACATGGAAAGAGTGTTTCGGATTGTACTATATAGTGAGGAGAATAAAGTGGTTTTTACTTCCCAGATATTGAAAGGTCCCGTGGCAAGATGGTAGGACAGTGCTTTTGAAACTCACGATCAACTAAGGAATTCCAAGAGATTGAGAACACCTTAAAACCACTTTCTTGGATAAATATTTCTCAAGTAGTTTGAGGACGCAAAAGGAATATGAATTACAGCAGCTCAGAGAAGACAGGATAACATGTAGTGACAGAGTATATAATGCAAACTTAGCTCAGACAGGATAACATGTCACTGACAGAGTATATAATGCAAACTTATGCATCGTAGTTGAGGTTGTAAAATTCTCATTCATTCTCTATAGAATTAGATTATTCAAGTCATCCAGCAAAATAATTTATTAGAAATGTGAGAATGCATCCACTCTTTAAATTTTTTGTTGTAAATTTTTTATATTTTAAGTATTTTCAATTAATATCATTTACTTCATTTACTTTGATTATTCATTTTTATATGTATCCAAGTTTATTGCTTGCATTCAGTTGATTTATTAACCAAATATCTTAAATTTAAATCACACCTTTTTTTTATTATATATTTTCTTTACACAATTTTTTTTTGAGATTTTTTAAACTAATATTTTAAGTAAACATTGTTTACTAAAAATACTAGTTAACAACGCCCTAATCGGGTATGGATCTAGAATGAATACAAGACGACATCGTGAAGCTACCTCACTTACTATGCTTCCTTGGGGAGTGGCGAGATGTATGTTATATATATATATATATATATATATATATATATATATATATATATATATATATATATATATATATATATATATATATATATATATATATGAGTAATTTCACTTACAATATAAAACTTTATAAGTTACAGTTGTATCACAACCGTTGAACACTCTCTAACTCTATAGCTTGTGAGTACAATACTAAAAGGACTAGAGCTAGAATTAATATTTACAAAAGAGTATCACACATGATATTGAGTAATCAGTTTTCATCAAAATAAAACAGAAACAAATACACAAACATTTAAGTAAAAACAAGATATGATAAAAATATTCAATACATTGAATCACAATTAGCTAAGGTTGAAGAGAAACAAATGATAACAATGACATGGAAAATTGCAAATCAAAGCTGCGTTATTGTGTTGTTTGTGAATACGGCGTGCAGTGGTTTGAGTTGCATATCTCATTAGCAACAATGCTATAACTATGATCAATTCAGTTTCTTCGCATTGCGCTGCCACTGATAAAGTACATTATAATGAGGGATAAAATCACCATAGCTATCCCAATTAAAGAGAATAAGAACCTAGCAACTGCGGAATAGTTATGTGAAGGGGCTATCAGGTTCATGGAATATAGATAACTAACGGCAAACCAAACCACCGGACCGAACACTAGAGTAGTCCCTACCTCCCCCCATGGAGTCATGATAAGTATTGCCATAATTGATACCCCAAAGGAAAATACATTCAAATGAGAAAACGCAAAGAAATCACTTCTTGACAACACCGATTTCCCAGCCTTTCCTGTGGTTGAAATTGTAGAATTGGAGGAAGTGGTGTTCGAATTTGTGTCAGTAGCATTAGCTTGATAAAAGCCACCTGGGGGACTAAGTACTGATTGATAGGTGGCAGTTGCAACAAGTGTTGCTATTATCAACCAAGTGTTGCGTTGCTCCTCTGTTATATCTCTTCTGATGCCGCGAATCCATATTAACACACTATCAATAATCTTGGTATGTGAACTTAGTTTCTCAGCAAGTGTGGGAACTTTGACTTTTTCGCCAACTTCTGCTCCGGCTCGTATTAATATACTCTTGATCTGTGGAAGAGTCACTAGTACTACATCTAATGCTGTTTCGTTCACCAAGTTCTTTGCATTCAAATTTATCCCTCGCTTTAACAACAGTTTAACTACTTCTCTCACCTAAAGCACAATTGATTTGATTTGTTAACAGATATCTCATGATATTAACAATAAAAGTGAAAATTAAGAAACATGATATACCTCTTGCATGAAAATCCTTTGCACTAAAATGTGCAAAATGGTGTTGCCAGACACATCCTTAAAATTTAGTATTTTATATTCTAACTTCCGAGCACCTCTCTTGGAATTTTTTTTAAGAAAGCAAACAAGAAGCTCAAGAACTTTGATCTGTCCATGCATAACAGCAATGTGCAATGCAGATTCACCTCTGACAGTTACATCTTCAATGGAATCCGGACAAGCAGTGAGGAATTCAGCTAAAAGTTCAACCTCCCCATTTTGACATACAAGATGAAGTGGAGTCAAGCCTTCTCTTCCTTTAACTCTAACAAGATCTTTATTGATGCCAACCAACTTAGACACCATTGCCTTTCGGCCGTTTTGCATAGCAAGATGAATGGGGCTGAAACCTTGCTGATTTAGCTTCATAGCAAACGAAGGTTTCAAGTTCATAATTTCAGTGGCAAACTCGAGATGACCCCTAGATGCAGAGATATGTAAAGGAGTTTCTACAAATTGGATTTTATCTATATTTTCCAAAATAGATGGATCATCTTGAATTGCTGCATAGAGGACATCTATGTTACCTCTTTCAGCTGCAGGGTTCAATTTATCATTATTATTTGCATTCATTTTTGAAGCTACAACTTTTCGGTATGAAAGTATTGCAGAGTTGCTAATAAATAAGCATATACGGGCCTTGTTTTCCCCATGTTATATTTAATTTGATTGACTTATATAAAAGGATTATTTAATTAAAACAAGGTGTGCGAGATCATGACATGCATGGTTGTAACCTAAGTATAAGAATATAGATTTAGGAAATTTTTAAGGTTGTTGTGTCCGTGTTCTTGAAGGTAAGAAATTTCCCTCTCTAGATCCTCTTTTCTTCTTAAGAAAATGTCAATGTTCTTGTGGTTTGGATAAAAATCATTTTTGTACATACAACATATTCATATGATATGTTAGTTGTTTTGATAATATTAAAATTATTTAATAAATGGAAACTATTTTTTTTATCTTATCATATTTGTAGTGGAGTAAGATTAAAATATATTTGTAGAAAGAGATCATCAGGGGCGAAGGCATACACTTCGTACATCTTCATCTTCAAGTCGCTCATTTATTAGTTTGAGCGTCCGTCTTTTAGATAGGATGCCCCTTCTCGAGATATGTCACACAAATCCTTAGTATCAACAAATAGCACATAGCGAGTTGTGGGATTTAATTGTGCTTCATGAATTTCATAGAATCAACTACACATTCTCTGAGTGGTTGATATATCCCCAAGACTCTTGGGTCCAGGCCTAGAGTGACTATAAATACTCAGTATCGTAACAAGAAGGACACTTCAAATATACACACATAGAGTAGTTTCTCATGCCACGTGAGCTAGCTCTGAACTCTATAACAATCTTAAAGTCTGATAACGCTTAATCACTAGGGTTGTCACACATTTGTATTTTTATCAAGTACAATTGGAGCCCACCGTGGGATTTCGGTAAAACTAACCTGGACCACCATCACAACATCCAACTAGATTATTTTTCTCACGTTCACCCTCTATGTCCACCATGGTGAACAAAAAGATAAAAAATCCATCAAGGGTGGAATCAAAATGGAGACGAAAGTGTAATAGAAAAGATGTGTGTTGCTATGGATGATCTTCGTCTCCATAACCAAACCTTGGAGGATAATGTCATTAATATCCAGCAACACCAGCAAGACACAATCATGGTGGACGAATTTGAGGTATTTGATCCCCAACCTCTATCGGATGAGATATAGGAGGTGCCCATCCCAGAGCACTTCAAGTTGTCGTCATTGGTTAAGATCAATGGACACAACGATCCATACGAACATATAGCCTCCATCAACACTCAGATGACCATCATTGTGGCATATGACTTCTTGAAGTGTAAGCTCGTGTTTGGCACCTTCAGAGATGTATCTGGGAGGTGGTTTATGGGCCTCCCCAGAATCTTTAGCACCAACTATCAAGACTTGGTGAAGAAGATGGTTCATCAATTCACTGCAAGTAGGCATAGGAAGAAAACTACCACCAATTTATTCAACATTCTCCAAGGACCCTCGAAATCGCTGAGGGAGTATCTCATCTGCTTCAAGGAAGCAAAAATCAAGGTAATCCATATGAATAAGAAAATGTTCATAGGAGCATTTCAGAACGGGCTCAGGGCGAGATAATTCAATGAATCTCTTGCCTATAAGCTAACGACGTTCTTGGATGTATTAGTAATTCGGGCATAATGCAACATCAAAAGCGAGGAAAACAATGTTTAAAAGAAGGCCCGAGATGTAAGAGAGTATGCACTATAAATGAAGATAACTTACGAAGGAACCAATACATATGGCCTGTGAGGGACAAAACAACGTTCAAACGGATTGGGAAATCAATTGAGATCTTCATTCCCCTAAATGCTCGTCGAGAGATGATATGATGTGAGGTCCTTAATTTGTATAACATCCCTCACAATTGGTGTAAGTTACATAGGGTTAAAGGACATCAAAGAGAGGACTACTACCATCTCAAAAATAGAACACATCATCTAAGAATGGGCATCTGAAGAAATACGACAAGGGTAGCTTTGCGAGTCGATAAGCTGATTCCAAATCTCAGGGTGAGATTCCTTGGACAATCTAACATCCAAGAAAGGGAAAGAGCTAAATAAAGGAGAGAGGACAAATATGTTCGCCATACCCTAAGTACCATCGTTGGAGGATTCACAAGCGAATGGGAGACCATTTCTTCCTAGAAGAAATATGTCATCCAAATCGTATTCGTGGACGGTTCACGCATTGAGCCCGAGGAAGGAGAATCTAAAGTTCCATAAGCCAAGATTACCTTTTTCGAGACAGATGTCGTCGATATTCACCCACACAACGATGACCCATTGGTTATCACTATTCGATGCGACGATTGGGAAATTAAAAGACTCCTAATTGATCAAGGGAGTTCTGTAGACATCTTTTAATGGGATGCATTTGAGAGGTTCTGCTTGGATCGGAGGAACCTAAAACCCTTCTGAGGATTGCTAGTGGTTTTTTAGGCAAACTGGTAAAGATAAGGGGTTACATAACGTTGAAGACAGACTTTAGAGAAAAAGGAAATACTAGACATGTTAAGGTCAAATATTTATTCATTGATGCACACTCATCATATAATATGATCGTATAGCGGTTTGCCATTAACTAGTTGGGGGCCATCCTATCTACTTTGTATTTATCTATGAAGTACTTGCTCCCAGATGCGTGAGTCAATGTTATCTAGGGGGCCATGAAGTCGCTAAATATTTCTATGTAGAAACCTTGAGGTTGAATAAGGTCACAATTGTAGGCATTATAGTCGTAGGTGTAAAGACGAAGGTAAAACCACTAGGACAAGCCCCCACAGAGAAGGCTTGACTATTCCAAAAGAGGTAAACATAAAGGTGATGGAAGAAGATATCCTACAAAATGAGCGAAGGAATGTGATTAAGATCGCTTTTAAAGCTATTGAGTGTCAAGTTTAAGTTGATTATGTGGCAAATTTAAGTCGCATAGAGAAAATTTTAAATTATTTTTTATTTAAATAATAATAAAATTATTATTTAAAAGAAACTATAATTAAAAAAAAATCATGAATGGTCATATTAAAATTAATTTAATTTCTATTAATTAATAGATATATTTAAGGCTTGTAATTTCTATCCTAAAAATTGTATCAAAATTGAAGCATTGTTCTCTTTTAATTGGATACCCTGTTAATTACATATGCTACAGGTCTATGATTTGATTCTTAAATTTTTTAATAAAGTTGAAGCAATATGTTTCATCGCCACTCATTCATTCATTGGCCATTTTAGATTAATCTAGGTTAGTCATTCCAACCCATTTAAACTTAATTTTGGTTTACTCATTCCCTATTCACAAGCAGTGAAACTTACTAATGATTTTATCATTTAAACAAAGAGGTTAAAGGAAATTAAAAAACCAATGAATCTGATCATGACAACAAATACATAATTTTTTTTAAAGAAATGATGAGATGAGAGAGTAACAAATCCATTACCCATTTACAGCTAAAAGTATGTTAAAGAAATACGAAAAAGTAAAAAAAAGTTAAAAATAGAACAAAGGAAGAGTATGAGAAAGGGTTGAATGTGGGGAGGGGAAACCTCTCATTAAGTGGGAAAGAATTAGGGTTGTGATATTTTTGAGTTTTATTATATTTTTTTATTTAGGTTATTATTATCTTTAATTTGTGTACCGGTAAATTTAAATTAATTTTCTTTATTTTAAGATGATGAATTCTTCTAGGTTATTGTTGAAGTTGCATAAGTTTTTAGAAGCTGTCAAAGCTTTCAGAATTTGCATTTAGAATTGCATTCATAAACTATATTTAGAAATTGGATCCGTATTTAGTATAGTCTTGCCATATTATATCTCACATAATCTAAACTTTGTTACATTTAGTTAGTGGTTATTAGATCCTAAGTTTCTATATAACCACTTGTTGTAACTAACATGATCAATGAATGGATGAGATTTTGCTTCCACCTATCTCTTGTCTTGCTTTTCATTCATCTTCATCATGATTTGTGAAAACTTCATGATGGTATCAGAACTCTTTTGAACTATGTTGTGCATCGCTTTCTTCCAATGGTTCATGGTGGTGCCAATATTGGAGGCAACGACGTCGTTGGTGCTCTGATTCAAGATTCGTCGCAATAACCTGACAATGTGTACTATGTTCATCCTTCATATGAACCTTCTTCTGTTTCGGTTAAACTTGTGTTAACACATTCGAATTATCATGCATGGGCGAGACCCATGCAACGTGCGCTAGGAGGAAAGAACAAATTTGATTTTGTTGATGGTTCCATTTCAGTTCCAGAGGAATTTGATCCAAGTTTTAAAGCTTGGAATTGCTGCAACATGTTAGTACACAAGTGGATTATGAATTCAATTGAAGAATCCATAGCACAAAGTGTCGTTTTTATTGAAAATGACATTGATGTTTGTAATGAACTCAAGGAGCATTTTTGACAAGGTGATTACATTTGTATCTCTGAACTACAACGTGAAATCTTTGCTTTTAAGCAATATTCACGATCGATTTTTGAGTATTTTACATCTTTGAAGGTTCTTTGGGTAGAACTGGAAGCCTACTTTCCTACCCCTATATGCTTGTGTCCGCATCAGTGTGTATGCAATACAGACTTAAGTAATGTTAAGCAAACACGTGAAGTTACACGCTTAGTTCGATTTCTTACAGGCTTGAATGACTTGCTTGATATGGTTCGCTCTCAAGTCTTGTTGATTAATCATTTACCTAAGATCAACAAGATTTTTTCTATGCAACATGAACGACAGATCAAAGTCTTGATTTCTGATGAATCCAAGATTCTCATTAATGTCGTTGATTACAAGAAGCCTCAAGGAAGATGGTGTGGCAATGGTTTCTCATCCTTTGGAAATAAGAAAGTGTGAACACATTGTGGGATAAATGGACACACAGTTGATACATGTTATAAGAAGCATGGTTTTCCTCCTCAATTTGAAAAAGGCAATGTTGCGGCTTATAATTCTTCACTTGAATAGAAAGAGGATGTTGGTGATTCAAAAAGTTATAAAGGAAATGATTCTTGCACTTTCACAAAAGATCAATATAACCAGCTTTGAAAATTCAGGTGCATCCTCTAGCAAAGTGAACATGGTCTCTTATTCTAATTGTAACACCCTAAACCCCAAAACTTATATAAAAAGATCTAATCGACAATTTAAGGTGTCACTATGATACCCATCCAAAAAAATTGAAAACATTTAACAACTGCAACAACTGCAACAACAACAACAATCATCAATAAGTAATATATTCACACCATAATCATTGATAACATAAACTCATACAAAACACTTCAATCAATTACTCATTCGCATCAACTCATACCAACAACTAACTCAAACTCAATGTATATATGTATGCAGTGCTCGACTCCTCAACTTTGTCAATGCTCATCACAATCCCCTCTCTGAACTGGACTAGAAACTCAACTCTAGATGCATGTAGTACCAACTCAAAAATGGTTCTTCATATGAACCGGGTCCCAACATATGAACCTCGAGCCCCCTCCCTGAGCTTGGGACAAATCACAAGTCTCCACATTTGAACTTGTGACTCGCCTCTTTCACAACAACGACAACATATAATATATGGCATATAATGATGCAACGATAACAACACAACAATGATTACAACCCCACACCTTACTGTAAGCAATCATGCAACGGAAACAACACAACGATGATTACAGCCACACATGTGACTGCAAACAAACATGCATTTAAACACATCATAGTAGTTATCACTCTGAACTACAAATCTCAACAATCACCAACAAGTATTTACAACAATTGGCATAATCATACTTGCATTTCACACCATATATTCAGACATCGAATACACATCCACACAACACTTAATCATGTTAAATCATCTTAACATTACTTCATCGTTAATTCATTCATTTACAACAATTAACCATTCGTTCGTTACCGTCAACTATTACGTAACGAATAAAACAATTAATTTTCACAAATTTCAGTACCCGTCTAGCCATACGCGTTAGCTTTTCAACGCTTTGAATCGCACCTCATTTGGATTTATGGAACTAAAGTTACGACAGAAACACTAAAATGAAAATTTTATGGTTTTGGCACTATTTTTCCGCAATTAATCAATTGATTATTGCCATTAATTGATTGACATCAATTGATTGTCCCAGGGTGTCAATCGATTGACACCTGCTATTTTTCCATTTTTTTGTTCATTACACTAGCATCAATCGATTGCAGCAAGCAGTCAATCGATTGACATCGCCCATTTTTCCAAATTGTTATAATTTTTCACATGATCAATCGATTGACATCGGGGGTCAATTGATTCTCAGCATCCAATTTTCCAAAAATTACAGTTTTAATCAAATTCACTTCATCCTCTCCATTCCTTAACCCTCATACATCCTACCAATTCATATTGCAACATCCAAACATGTCATATCATGAGATTAACATCATGTATAAATTTCCTAACAATTAAACATGTCTTAACACAGACCAAATCATAAATTGCAACAATTAGAGATGAAATTTACACTAGTTTCATCAAGAACACATGAACACATCAACAATGGTGGAATCAAAAGAAAAAACTAGAAGATGGTGAGGATCCCTCTCTACCCTTCGTACAATATACATCCACAGAAGAGTAATTTTTCCCCTTACCTTGAATTTCAAGCAAAGCAAGCTCTAAGCTCCTCAACAACGGCGTTTTCTTCCCAAACCCCAGGATTCTTCACTTGCCTCTTTTCTCTTGTTCCAAAATAATATGTATTGTAAATGTTTCAACCCTCACTCTTTTCTATTTAAACCAAAACCTAATTCCCCTTAATTAGGTTATTCCCTTATTACCCCCAACTTTCCCTCCTATTTCTTATTTTCCCCCCAATTTCTCTATTTTAATTTCTAATAATTTAATTTTCCACCAAATTCTATTATTTCTCTTATTTTTCTACAACTATCTTTTTTTAATTATTCCACTCAACTTAAATTAATTAAAATAAATCTAATTAATTTCTACCATTTCCCTTGACTCTCTCTAATACCCCCCAAAACACATATATTCTCCAATTATCCAAATAAAAGCATATAAATTAATTTAAATAATTAAATAAAAAACAACTAAATTCGATAAAATAAATTAATTGAATTCGAGGTGTTACATTAATCCTCATGTTGCATTAGGTATCTCCAGAATTTTTCATTCTTTGAATCATGTTAACATTAGGTCATGGATTGTGGACTATGGTGCTACTAATCATATATGTTCTCATCCATAATTTTTTTTTTATTCTTATCAACATATAATACAAGTTAAAATTAAATTACCTAACGGTAATATGGAAATAGAAAAATATTCTGAAACTGTTATTTTCTCACCATGTTTCACAACACACAATGTTCTGTTTGTACCTGAGTTTAATATGAGTTTATTGCCAGATCCAAAATTATGTTTTGATCTTAATTGTGTAGTGAATTATAATAATGCAAAGTGCTCAATTTATGAAAAAAAGAGCTTGAGGATGATTGGTTCGACTCATTTAGTTTAAGGATTGTATTATCTTGCCATCACACAAGATCACAAGTTCCACCTCAATCTACCTTTATTTCCAAGACACCTTTATGGCATTTCGGACTAGGCCATTTATCAAAGAGGAGACTTAGTAGTGTACATAAACACACGCCTTGTGTAACTATAGACAAGAATTTTGTTTGTGATATGTGCCATTATGCAAAACGCAGAAAAATTCCTTTTCAACTTAGTGAAAATAAAGTTACTCAATGTATGAGTTGATCCATTTTGGCATGTGGGGTCCTTTGTCTATTCCATCTATACATGGCCACAAATATTTCATAGTTTCTCTTTATGATTACAACAGATTTAATTGAGTCATTCAATGTAAAACAAAATCTGAAGTTACTCATCTTATTCAAAGATTCATACTTATGATTGGAAACTAATATAACTGCTTATAAAAAAAACAATATAACTGCAAAGTTAAACTTGTTAGGACAGATAATGGTCCTGAGTTTCTCATGCCTGAATTTTATTCTTCTAAAGGCATTGAACATGAAATTAGATGTGTTGAAACTCCCAAAAAAATGGGAGAGTTGAGAGAAAACCTCGGCATATTTTAAATGTAGGAAGAGCCTTACTTTTCAGTCTAAGTTACATAAGCACTTTTGGTCCTATGTCACTCTTCATGTTACCTACCTTATAAACCACATACCTAGTCCTTTACTTCAGTACAAATCACCCTTCTTTCATATATTTGAAGTTAAACCTCACTTAACTAAGTTAGAAGTTTTTGGATCCCTCTACTATGCTACCACCTTACAAAACCATAGAACCAAACTGGATTCTAGAGCTAGAAAGGGTCTTTTTTGGGGATACAAGCAAAATGTCAAAGGTGTTGTAATTCTTGACTTAAATACCAAATCCATTTTTGTCTCTAGACATGTTATACACCATGATTATGTTCTTCCTTCGGACATATCACCATGATCATAATGTTCATATTGACCCTGTCATAATTCATACTGCTACTGGTCACCAAGCCACAATTCTTATTGACCAAACTAATATTGACCATACATTAATACCTGATGATGATACACCTCAACAAGACATTATCTCTAGTGATACATATCTTAAAACTATCAACATTGAAACACCTTAACCTAAAACCATTCCTCAACCACATATTTTGAGAAGATCCAATAGACCTGCTCAAAAGCCTGGTCATTTATCAGAATTCATATGCAATCTTTAAAAGAATTAGTTGATCATCATTATTCAGGTATACTCTATCCTATTGAAAACTTTCATTCATTAAATAATTTGTCTACTGCACAACAACATTTTTCTTTATCTATCATTGTGACACCTGAGCCAGATAGTTACAAGAGGAAAAGGAGACCATCAAGCTGTTGGAAATAGGGGTGGCAAACAGGCATGCCCGCCCCGCAAAAGCCCGCAAAAACGGGGCGGACTGTCATATTTAAGGATGTGGGCCTAAAACTTAAGTACGTCCCGCAAAAAAGTGAGGGAGGGGCAGGGAAAGCCCATAGGCACTACTCTCTTTAAGCCTAAAAATACAAAAATTATGTAAATGTACATGCCCGCAAAAGCCCGTGAAGAAAACGGGGCGGGGCGGGGCGGACACATTAAAGGGTGAGGGCCTAAATTTTTGGCCCAGCCCGCACTAAAGTGCGGGAAAAACGGGCATGCCCAACGGGCCGAGCCCGTTTTTCCACCCCTAGTTGGAAAAGAAGAATGTCGATCTAAGATCTGACCTTGGTAAACTCATGCAAGAGAAGGAATACTTGAAGATTAACCTCAATCAGAAGATAGAGTGTATGCTTAAAGCTATTGAACTTGCTCAAGTTGAGCAAAATAAGCAAAGGAAGATTGATGATGCTCTTAAGGGTACCTATGTTGGCCTTTTTTCTAAGAAATAGCTCGTTGAGACTCTGTATCAAGCTAGCGAAATGGTTATTGTCTAGAACAAAACTCTGACATCTCGCAAGGAGATAGAGAAGAGGTATAAGGCCGAACTCGAAGAGCTTCAAGACCAACTAAAAGGTTACCAGAAAGAGTTGAAGAAAGAACAAGATCACGCTGAAAAGCTGCAAGCTTCTCTTTCTCAATGTTAGTGTTATCTTGATAAGATTTTTGAAGAAATTATAGGGTTGAAAAGTCAAGCGCATCAGAGTCAAGAAGTTTTTAATCAGCTCAGTCAAAAGGTCACATAATGGGAAAGACACATCCGTCATCTCGAAGTTCTCCCCGATCAGAAGGAAGTGTTTCTGCAAGGCCTCATGCATGAACCTAACTATACCTTATTGCATAATCTCCTCAAAGATGCACAATATTTGAGGGAAAGGCATGCACGTCTAGCCATTTTGCTGATCATGCAATTGAGGATCTCCCGGGATTGCTGAAGGAAGCTTATGCTGATATGTTTACACATTTTATAAGTAAACCAAAGTGGACACATTACCAAGTTGTAGTCAGGATTCCGAGGTATGTAAAAGGGACTATGAGGCGTGGAGTTTTGTTTCCATCTGGAGTGTCATATGATGCTAAAATGACATTTATTCAAACTCTGACTAGTGTGGTAACATATTGGACAAAAGAAGCACTACAAGATACATGTTTATGTATCTAGGAGCTCTTATTTCTTGGTGCTCCAAGAAGAAACTAGTGACTGCATTGTCAATCTGTGAAGCTTAATACATAGTCGGTGCTTTGTCAGCTTGTCAAGTTGTTTGACTGTTGAATTTGCTGTAGGAACTGAAGTTCATGGTGAGCAAACCAGTCAGATTGATGATTGATAATAAATCTTCTATAAGTCTTGCTAAGAATCCAATACTTCATGGAAGAAACAATCACATTGATACTAAGTATCATTTTTTGCGTAATCAGGTTCAAAATGAAGTACTTGAGGTTGTTCATGTCACCACTCAGAAGCAACTTACAGATGTTCTGACCAAGGCGATCTAACCTAACACTTAATTAACTTAAGGGATGGAATTGGTGTTGTGGATTTTTAAACTTGAATATGCATTAAGGATGGTGTTAAATGTAATTCATCTTAAGTTAGTTTAGTTTGCATTTGCATTAGAATTTGGTTTTGCATTTCATTTTAAGTTTAATTGAATTTGAGTTAAATTTGGGTGAATCTATATAAGCCCAAAGTAAGATGAATTTGTAACATATATAACAGATTTTTGATTAGAGAAAGTTAGTTACAAAGTTTCTCTCTCTCTCTCTCTCTCTCTCTCTCTCTCTCTCTCTCTCTCTCTCTCTCTCTCTCTCTCTCTCATTCTTTCATCTTCACCTTCTCCAACTCTTGTGTATCAATGGAGGTTCATACTTGAACTCCAACACTTGAATGAACACATAAGATAAAAAAAGTTAGCATTTTGACGCTTAAGTTGGAAGGAGATTGAGTTGGAACTTTACAAGTGTAAAATGAATCATCCTTAAACGTAACTCATGCTCACACTTATATAGGTGAGACAATTGTTAATGTATTTGTTTTTTCCGACATAGAGCACAAAGGACAGTTGGATGAAGACCCAATATCCTAGGGTGTTGGGAACACACACTTGCGGTGATGTTTGCACTACAAAAAAATGGCATTTTGTTGAGTGATTTTGTTGTGTGTTTATCACCTCGCAAAAAAGGTCACTTGCGGGATGTTATTCGCTCCACAACTCAAAATTAAAAAATATTTATATTTAATACTTTATTCACCTCGCAACTTAAGGTGGGAGATTCAAATATTTTTAAAAGTAAATTGCGAGGTGAAAATCACTTTGAAATAATTTATTTATTTTAAATTCTATTTTTTTGGGGGGGAATAAATCCGGTTGAATTATGTAGTGTCAGGTGGTAAACTTTTGTTCAGACGTTACGGCGTGGGATGCACTTCACATCATCCCAACGGTCTAAATATTACAGGGTTGTTTTCACGTCGTTTCACGTCGCAAATTGCAGTGTTTCTTTCACACCGTAACATTAATTATATAGCTTATTATTTATATATCACACCTCTCCATTCATTCACTCATACAACTTCACCTCTCTTCTTCACCTCTTCTTCTCTTTTCCTCACCACTTATTCACCTATTTTTCTAAAACCCATTTCAAACAAAAACTAAATTTCCCATTTTTAACAAAATTAAAATAAAAACTTACCATTTTTCAAAGTCATAACTCATTTTCGTTTTAACAATACAATCTATTTTTTTTCTTCAGATTTTTAAAACCAAAACTCATCAACACAATTGATTTTTCGGATTTTCTTTTGGAGGCTTGGGTTGGATTCGAATTTACTTCAAAATTTTCGTTAAATTAATTTATCTCTTCATCTTTTTAAGGTACACATAAAAAAAAAAGTATTTATATTGGATTGTATGTAGTAGCTGATGTAAATATTTTTGCTTTTGTTTATGTTTTTGTACTTGCCGTTAGAATATTTTGTTTATGTTAGATTTAAAAATATAGAGTTGTGATTATTTTTTATATAAAAAATTATTTCTGTTTTATTTATTATGTTATATTAATATAGTTTTTCGTTTATAAAAATAGAAATAAGAACATGGTTAAAAAATATATATGTAATATTTTAATTATTTTTAAAAACTAAAATAATAACAAAATTATTATATTTTAAATTTAATTTGGTTAATATATAAAACGTGAGAAAGGAAATATATAAGAGAATTTTTATATTAGATAATAAAAATATTATTATGTTAGATATATTATATAAGTAGTTACGGAATCACATAGTTGCAGCGTGAATATCATTCTGCTATCAATGTCAAATATATCCATTGTCATTTGTTTTGATTATTTATCTATAGACAGTTGCGGTGTGAATTTCACTCAATAATGTTGAAACTTAAATTCCACTAATCAAGATTGTAGCGTGGATTTTAACTAGTAATTAGTTGCTATTAATATTTTTATAGAGTGATTCATTACTTTGCAAATTATTATTTATTAGATGATTTAAAAGGTTAGGGTGTATTTTTCATTTAACAAAATGTAGTTTTTTTTTTAAGTTGTGGAAAGTCCACATGCGTAATGTCGTAAGGAGTCTTTCAAATCATGAAGCTATGTAAATTAAGCTAGTTATGTGGAATGTGGCCCCAGGCCAGAACAAAACTCCAATGAAAATCTTTCAAAAACATTAGATATATATGTTTTTAAATTCCTTTATTTTTCAATAGTTTGGATCTTTTAGAATTTCTTAGTTCTTGTTGACAATTCAATTCAAGATATTGTTTTTCAACTCGCATCCAGCCTGACATAGAAGGAGTTGACATATGGAATAAGCATGTCCAGATGAATCATATATACTCAACTTCCACCTAATTTATCATAAGAAAATTATTTGATAGCTACTTTACTCCAATAATACAGTGAAAGAAAAATGAATTATGTGTTCATAGTATTATTTTTATTATTTTCTATCAGCTAACACAGGGAATGTTCGCAAAATATTTATAGTTATACGCGTTCTCCTCTCTTTATTCTTAAAGTAAAACCCAGTTGTATGGCAAAAAAAGTTGAAATAATGATAATAAAAAGGAGAGCTTAATATTTGGCTTATGTCACTAATATTATGCGCAGCATGTTTAAACAAGTAGAATAAAAATGTGTCATCTTGACATTAAGACAATTGTTAGATCTGTATGACTTGACATTTGTTTATTTGATTTTTATTTTAAAAAGTCCCATTTGACATATAAGTTTCTGTTTTTCTTACCGAGACAAACTTGTTTAAAAAAGCCAAAATGAAAAATATATTATCAATCAAAACAAGTCACTCTAATACAAAATATAGAAGAATTCGAAATTCCAATCCAAAACTCAGAAGAAAATAAAACATTAAAAAATAGGCTACATAATAGTTAGTAAGAAAGTTAAAGGATTTAACCTCTATAATTGATAATCACAATCGAAGGTAACATATTTTAACTTTAACCACCAAAAGGACCGGAGCTAAACCCTCTCAGATAACGTCTACAAATGATCCGTTTTATTCTGAAAAATATGTCTATCTCATTCTTTTCAAATAACCCAAATCACATAGAGTCAAATAATATTAAGAGTCATCCGTTCATTTTAAAAAAAAATGACATAATCCACCAAATTGTAAGAGATGATCTTCTAAATTTTCTTGAAATACCGTTGAGAATCCCAACCAATTAGAAATAATAGACAACAACCCTATCGAAAAAGTCACATTTTACAAACAGTGGGAAGTAATGTTAGACAATACTTCGACCACAATTCTGTGAGTTGAGATAAATGATATTTTCCTGTGAATGTTAATTTGTAAATTCATTCAATCTGATGCAAACACCCACTCCTCACCTATTTTTGGATAAGTAATGTTTTCCGCCGAATGGTACAAAATAATTTTCACTAAAATCAACCAACAAACAAACATTTTCTACTCAGAACTATGTAAGCCTTGAGTTCTTCATCGCACCCGGAGATACGTATGAGCACGATTAAAGTATCGTCAAGCACCCTAATAAAAAATAAACATTTTTGTCCCCTTCATTTCCCTTTTAATAACTCGAGAAGTCTAACATTTCCAAGCTAACATTAACGCACACAACAAACAAAATGGTTCCCATTAAGTACAAAAGACGTGAGGGGTGTTAATACTTTTTCCTTGCGTAATCGACTCCCTAACCCTGATTTGGCTGCGACAACCATATCATTGTCCTTTTTCTTGGGTTTTATCAATATTAACCCTTTCCCTCTTTGAAAATAAATAAAGTTCGGTGAAGACTCTGTTAAGTTCATCCCTTGAGCGTGCGATTGCGCTTCGCGAGCGCCGTGTTCTTATTTTTCGAGGTACGATAATCGGGAAGTCTTTTTTTAGAACACGACTATTCAAACAAAAGATAATTACGGCTAGCCCTCGAATACTCAGGGAAAAGAGAAGATATTACGTCCGCCCTAATCATTTTTCTTTTAATAGCGGCCAAACTAAACTCTATTAATTTATTGTATTTTAAAAGGATGATATGTATTCGAACAAAAGCTAATTACGACTAGGAATCAAATACTCGGGAAAAAGGGAAGCTTTTACGTCCGCCTCAATCCCTTTTCAACTGATTTCATTAAGAAAATATTTTAACGCGTTTCGGTCAAGCGAAAAAGAAACTCAATATTGATCGAATGTTTTATTCGCGTTAGTTTGAAAATGACTTATGAAATAATTTGATTTGATTTTGAAAGAAATTTGAAATTGAGTGAAATGATAGTGAAATATTTTAAAAATTACTTGGTGTTGATCAAACATTTTAATTTTGGAAAGATTGATTTTAATGACTTTTTTATGTTTTCGAATTAACAATTATTAATTAAACAATTAATTGGTAAAATAAAATAATAACAAAAACATAACAAATAAAAGAGAGGGAATGCAGTTTCAATAAAAGGGTGTACAAGAAAAAAGAAAAAAGATAGGCTTGACCTAAAATAAAATAAAATAAAATAAATAAAAAAATAAAAAATTGTCATAAAAAATATGGGCTGCTAAAGAAAAGTAAGGCCCAATTGCACAAACCTAAATATTTTAAAAATAAAAAACAAAATAATCGTCCCTCTTACTCTTGGCCAACATATAAAAAAAGAGATTAATTACTATACACTGTCAGTATAAAAAGTTTTACACAATCGATTCATTATCATCATCCGTTTGTATTACTTTATAGATTTTTAAATAAAAATCAAATTTTTTTTAATATCCGACGTCTATGATTAACTGACGGTGTAATGTCCTTTTACATGGTCGGTGTATTTCAATTAAACTCTAAAAAAATAAAAAATAATAAAACCAAATTATTATTGACTTTTTTCAAAATTTAGCATACAATCAATATGTGTTGTGTCATGTGGCAATAAATTATTAAACAGATAAATAAATAAAACCAACAATAAAACATAAAAGATAAAATATAATTAAATCTCCTCTTCTATCTTATCCTACTTTTTCTTCTACAACTTTTTCAATCTCTCTAAAATCCCTATTTATCTCAATTTCAATGGAAAGCAAAAAACTAAAATAAAATCTTCTTCATCCCTACATGTCTAAAACGCAAGCGGAAAACGGCGGCCTGCAGAGAATTGCGGTTGCTCGGAGGGAGGCGAGGGTGGTTCCGGCGATCAGGTCGGAGAATGTGGCCGGACTTGTGTCATTTTTGGCGGGTAACTTTTGCGGTGTTTCTGATTCAAAAAAGTTATGTTTCATGACTCAACTAAGCTTCTTGTTGGGATTTGTTGTTGTATGTGTTGTTGTTGTGATGTTGTTAGTGAAAATGGTGAGGTTGGAGTTGAAGTTTGTTGTTAGTGAAAATAGTGTGCGATGGTGAATGTGTTGTTGTTGTTCATGAAGATGGTGAAAGTGGATTTGTTAATTTGTGTGATGTTGATGAAGGTGATGATGAATAGTGGTGTAGTGTAGTTGAAGGTTTGTCGAAGATTGATGAAAGGTGGTGATTGAAAAATGGTTTGAAGAAGATGAAGTTTTTGTTTTTGTTATATGGTGAATTTGTTTTGAATGAAGGAGAAGAAATGGAGTTAGAGTTATGGTTTATAGTAAGGTGAATGTTGAAGGATGAGTATGAATGTGAGGTTATGGAAGTTTACATGGAATGGAATAAGGAAGATTTATGAAGAAATTTTGAATTAAAATGGTGTGTTGAATGAAGGGTAGTTGTGGTGGGGAGAAGAATGGTTTATGTTGACATAGTGTTAATGAAGAATGAAAGTCATGGTATGGTTCTTAAGGAAGTTGAAGGTTAGGAGGAAGATTCTTCTCCTCCTCTGTTCATTCTATTTCTCTCTTTTATAGGATTAAAAAAACAAATTGGTGAGTATGTTAATTAATTGGTTATTAGGATTGCATCAAATCAGAGTTTGTTAGTAACTTGGAGAGTGAGTGGAATGTATAGTGGTAGTGTCGTGAAAGAAAACGTGAGAGAGAATGAGATATGAGGGAATATATATTTTTCAATTTCGTTATTTTGTACCAAGTTAATCTAATTATTAATTAAAAAAATTAAAAAAGTTCATTAATCAATCAAAATTAAATAAGTTAATATTTTCATGATAATTAATTTTTATAAATTATTTGGATAAAAATAATCAAATAAAAAATAATAAAAACACATAAACATGAACGTGTGCAAACGCGAAAAAAGTAAATTGAACACACTAAACAGACCTGCATGTGACAAAGTTCAGTAAAACAGAAAGTTTCATATCAAATATTTTAGTTAAAAATACTCAGATGAAAATGCTCAATATGATCGAAGTACGAACGCGCGCAAATGCGAAAAAAATAAATGAGTATAACAAGTTAAACTACGTGAACCGTAGATAAGTAAAACAGACAATTCCAAACCCGATCTTGAAATTTTGTGCCCGCTAACAAGTTTCTTTGTAAAAACGAAATTTTATTTTGGTTGACTTTTTAGACATTATGCTAAAAGAAATGCATGTCATGATATGCAGATGATGCAAATGTCCGGTGAATGAATCAATTTATTGATCTAGGGGCAAAATTAGGGTATGACAGTTGGCCCTATATAAATAGTTTTTTCAAATGACACGAGTGATGATAATCCTCATAGAATCCTGGTGAAAGGTATTTAAATAGAAAAGACCTGAATTTGTCATTGGATGCAATGAAATGATATGATATATTATGAATTTATGGATGACTCTTTTTTTGAGGTGATATGAGATGAACCCTAATAAAATATCTTATGATGGGCGAAGAATGAAAGGTGGTCTGTGGGTATTAATGGATATATGTGGTAATGATGGTCCACGTTGAATTAAATGATAAACATGGTGAAAGACTTGTTGAGTAAAAAGAACCTACTGGAGAAATTCATATGGAAGTTTATTGGGGAATATTCAAGAGTGGGTTTCATCAAGTTGTCAGAGATTAAAAACATATGCTTTGGAGATTCTAGAGGTTCTTAAGAGGGAATTCATCACAGACATGGTTCTGGAGATTTCTGATTACAAATTCATCCTAAGACAGACTTTGGAGATTCTTAAGAAAGAATTCATCCAAGACAGGGTTTTGGAGATTTCTAATTAGAAATTCATCCAAACATAGGCTCTAGAGATTTTTAAGAAGGAGTTCATTCGAGTACAAGTTCAAGAAGTTCCTTAAAACAAAGAGTCATACAACCGACTTTATAGGAGTACATCCGAATAATCGGAGAGATATCCCGAAAAGTAACAGATATAAATTCTATGTTGGTGCCAAACAAAGTAGGAATTTTGGTCAAGGGATAAATTATTGATCACAACAATACATTGGTCAATACAAACGAGTGAGAAGTATACTTCGAACTAGGCATGTTTTTGAATTTTTCTTCTATCTATGATAGTTGAATGATCATTGCATGAAAATGCTGATGCTTATGAAGACATGGAGTTTATAGAGGTTTTTTTATGGAGGTTTTGATTTATTTATTTTGGTTCCGAATGAAAATTGGACTTTGATTTTTAAAATGCCAATGAAAATAAGGCTTTAAGCTTTGAAAATGCCAATGAAATTAGGTTTTAGTTTTGGAGATGCCAATAAAAACTGGACTTTAAAGAGGAACTGGCAGACGAGAAATGGGTTTGAAGGATAGACTACCAGATAAGAATTGGTGAAAAAAATTAAGTTTCCAGACGGAAGCTGGTTTGTTTGTTTGTCAGACGGGAACTGAATTTAAAATAAGCTACCAGACAAGAAATGGTGAAAAAGATTAAGTTGTCAGACGTGAACTGGTTTTTGATTTACTATCAGACGGGGACTGACTTTGGAATTTGACTACCAAACAAGAACTAGTTTTTTAAAATGTAGATCACCAAACGATAACTGGTTTTGATTTACTGTCAGACGGGATTTAACTTTGAAATTTTCTACCATACGAGAACTAGTGAAAGAGATTAGGTTTCCAGACATGATCTAGTTTTAAAATGAAATGTCAAATGAGAACTGGTCTTTAGGAACGAGGGTGAGCGCAACTCACGGTTTGTGTCGTGCATGATATGATATTGACTTTTAAGCATATAATATATGATGATGCATGACAACATCGATGCATGTAATGTTGATTCCAGGTTGTGCCACCAAAGGATGGGCCCTTTGAGGTATCAAGTAAGATTGAGCTTTTGATGTTTGATCTTTCATGCTTGTGTTACAAGGCATTTTGGTAATTTCAGATTCATGTTATGGGACAGGCTCGATGAATGATATGAGATGCATGGTTTGATGCTAGAACGAAGAAACATGATTAATGCATAAAGATGATTGATGCAATGACTTAAAGGTTTCCAAAAGTTCCCATGTTGTGGGTAATGAAAGGAAGGGTTCTTCTACAACAAATCTTTCTTATCTCCAAAAGGAAAAAACGTTATTTGATAGGGTGCTAGCATGATCCCTCGACACTCGTTTTAAACTCAACATTGTTGATGCACGAAAAAGTTTGCTTGAAGTTCCTCCGCGAAGCTCTCAACCATGAATCCATTCTCACCAATGACTTTCATCCTCTCCTCAAGATTAATTTCATTCAAAATTGCACGGGTATCAATTCACTTTTTCCTCACCTTGGTAGGGGGAACCTCATCAGGGTCGAACCCATCCTCATAGTCAAGTCCCTAAAACCAGGAGTGCGATGGATTAACTAGCAAGTGTACTAATCTAGTCGAAGTAATAAAATAACTCGTCTCCAAATGGATTGCACATTTAAACACGGTTGTTCTAATGCGATTTAAAATAAAGAAAGGGTTTTTTTAAAGATGATTGGTACGAAAATAATAACAAGAAGAAATTCAAAGGAAAGTCTTCGATAAAGAAAGGAAATTAGATATTTATTTTGAATGCCCTAATTATACCCGTTGCTGATTGTGTATCAAATGAAGAAAAATTATACGGTATCACTCTCAATAATGGTGGCAATGCTCCTTTGCACAATCTCTTCGGTGATATTTTTGGTAAATTGAGGTTTTTCTCTTTGTGTTTTGGAGAAGAGAAGTTTCTTTGGAGAAGCAGAGAGTGGCTAGGGTTTTTTTCTCAGAGAAATATGTGTTTCTCCTTTTTTCCTCTCTCTCTCTCTCTTCTCATTTTTCTCTCTCTATTTCTTTCCTTCTCTATTTCTCTCCTTTTTCTCTCCCTTAAGCTAATCATCTTTTTACCCTCTTATTTCGTTCCCTATTATTTCAACGATTTCTAAACTATAAAATAATTCTAATTAATCATGTTAATAATGATTATAATAATGATAAAATCATCAAGATACAATAATATTGAAATAATAATAAAAATAATATTTTAATTATTTTTGGGGTTTTACAAATTCTCCCTAGCAAATTTCATTGGGCTTATTTCAAAAATTTGAATAATCTTCATTGGACACAAAAGAGCAAAACTCTATGGCTGTTCTTGGACAAGAACGAGCTAATAGTAGAAGGGGGAACCTTGTTGGAGCCGAAACACGCTCTTCACCAGATCTCCTCTTGGGATGCTTGTTTAGCGGGCCCTTAACCTGAAGTTATCCGAGTTCAAGGCAGAAAGTCATACCTCTCTCATCTTCCGACTGCGACATGGGTAAACCATGATTTATCCAATCCGATTGGGTGAAAATCATACTTCCACTTGTATTGGGAGGGAAGGTGGAGAAATATAAACATTTAGACTGGTCGAAGTTCCCGAGGTAGTAGCTCTCTCAGCAGGAGGAGTGTAAAAAATGTGTGCCAAAAGATAGGCAACTCATATATCCTTTTTCTTCTGACGCGTAGCTTCCTCGTGCTAGTTTAATGGCTCCTTAACCTAGATTTATTCAAGTTCAAGGCAGGAAGCCATACCTTTCCCATATTCTGACTGTGACATGGGTGTAAGACCCCAATTTTGACCCTAAGATCCCTCATGCTATCCTCATCATATGCATTGGCATTGGGGTCATACCTTGGCATCCTCCTTATCCCTTTTATTCATTGGGTTTGTTTTGGGAGAGATCACCAAGCACCATATGATTGTATCATACTTTGTATTTTATCATTTACTAACCAAAATACCAAAAATATGTCTTTGTATTTGTCTAACTCTCTTGTAGGGAGGGCACATGATCACCTTTCATTCATCAAGTTCACATCTAGGGTTTAAGACCCTCATTGCTAAGAGCTCAACCAATGAATGATCCATAATATCTCTAGGCATCATATATGAGTCCCCATGATATTTACATGTTATTTTGATCAAGCATTCTTCAAGAGTTTGGAATTGGTTTGCCTTGGAAACCCTAGTTTATCTGAGTATCTTGAGTAACTTCTTCAACAAGCTTCTTCACCAATTGATCAAATACTCCAAGGGACACTTCAAAATTCATCATCTTATGCATATATGATCTCCCATGAGTCCAAAAATTCAAGATAATTACAAGTTAGCAAGTTGGTTGATGGTGGTTGACTAGAGGAATTCATCTGATCAAAACTGGGTTCCCCTAGACCCTATCTCCTACAATTTGCATCATATGAAAATGATTCCAAGAGAAACGTTACTCTAAATGACATTCCAAACAACTTTCATGTTGAGGTCTAGAGCTAGTTTTTCTTGGAAAGTCACTTTTTGTGTTGAAAGATTATAGGTCATTTTGTTTAAACCCTAATTTGAAAGTAAACTTCCCAAGGACATAACTTGCTCAATTTTTATGAGATGAAAGATTTCCAAGTTTCACAATCAAATTCAAGGTGTCTACTTCAACTTTTATATTTTGAGGAAAAGATAAATCAACTTTTATGAGCATGTGATATGAGGATACATTATAGGTCATTTTGGACCAATACCATTGAACAAGTGATTTTCCTCAACTTCAAAAATGCATAACTCATTCATCCCAAATCCAAATAAGGTCAAATTTATAACCATTTTTAAGTTTTTTGAAAGAGATACAACTTTTATTAAGACAGTTTTCTCATTTGAAGCTCACATAAAAAGTTAGCCAAGGTGGAATAATTGAACATGTGACTTAACACTTAGAAAATATTTTGACATGTTGAAATTTCCAAACTTCCACCTCAAATTTCATCATGATCCAAGCTTCAAATGAAAATGTTTTCAACATAAGAGTTGTTCCTCTTGATCTAACCTTTCCAAAGAGTCCAAATTCATCCATTTTGGACAAGTTTTGAGGGGTCTGCGCATGGCCTGAACATGGTTGTATCAGTTGGAAAGAATCATTCTTCAAATATCAATACACTTTTGCCTTGCATCACAATGCACATTCGGGCTCAATCTCACTTGCATTTGGACATAATTGAGTTACTTCATGGGCCTATACACGCCCATGCAAGCATGCATCATGCAATTTCCAAATTTGGAAGTATTTTGAAAGGTGCAAATGTCACTTGCATTTGCTATAAATAGAGGTCCATTGCATCAGTTTTGAGGACCCTTGCGCGCCAGCTTTGCTTCCCACATTTAAACCCCCACAATTGAAAGGAAAACCTGAGAAATTTCACTTGAAATTTGAGTTTGAATCTCACTGTTTGGAGATTCGAAAACTCTAGGATCGAAAGCCTTGTACTATTCCTAATTTACTTCTGCAAGCTCCATAAGCAAGATTAAACATGAATTGGAGCAAGAGAGATCAAGTTCTGCACAACATTGAAGGTATTTTTCCAGATTTTTCTTCTCTTCGATTCTCTCTCAATTCTCATTAACTCTCTTGGATCCTTGGTTGCCTGAAGTCCTACCAATGTAGGCAAGAAGATTGAGTTGCTTTGAGGTCAAATCGAAGTAACTCAGTTCATGTACCTCAAATTTCAACTCCATGTATCTCTTAATATACTTGGAGTTAGGTTGAATTGAGGTCATATTCGTGATTTACGCCATTTTTTCTTTAAGATCATGTCCTTTTTTTTCATTGATGTGATGATGATGAGAGAACCAGTCCAACCAGGGTCATCGGAGAAGATGACCGGTGGTTTGCTCCGGCGATGTGTTGGATGATTTCTGAGCCACATGATCAAGCCAATGCGTTTTAATCTTGAGCGTTCTTTTTGATTACCAGTTGTGTGGTGCGCTGACTAGTGTGCACCATGGAACGCGTGTTTTCATCCACTTGATTTGCCACCTCAATTAATGAGGGAGATCAAGTGGTCAACGTTTTTTTAATTTAATTGATTTTCATTTTATTTCTTTTATTTTTATTAATTCATATTAAATTTAATATTGATCCAAAATAATATGAGAGTTTCATCGAAAAAATTTAAATAAAATCCTCTTTCATTTTCTGAATTAAAATTATTTTTTGGATCATTATTAATATTTTTCATGATTTAATTGACTTTGTGAATATTTTTAATTGTTTAAAAATACTTTTAAGTTTCCAAAAATTCTGAAAAAAATTCTCCAAGGTCCTTTGACCTTGTTTGACCTATGATAAATCTCATGGCCATTTCTTTAGTTGTTTTATGAGGTTTTAGGAAATTGACCAACCATAATTTAATTTAATGCATATTTTTATTATATTTAATTGTTTAAATGCCAAATTAATTGTCTAGAGCCATTTATTTGACTTTGTGAGTTTGACTTATGTTGTTGGGCCTTGGTCAAGGTTGATTTGACTTTGCTAGGTTAAGACCATTGGATTTAGGGGATTGATGGAATGTAAATTCCATCTCCCAAAATGAATGAATGATCTTAATTTGGTAAAAGTCCTCCTTTGACCAATTTGTGTTTGATCCATTCCCCCTTCCTCTTCATCTCACTCCCCTTCTTTGTCCACTTATCTCATGGACCTATAACATCTCTATATCCTAAGGCTAGTTGATTGCAAAATCAACATGAGTATGGATGAGATTAGGTCCCCCACTTTATATATTCTTTTTGTGTATGGTATGTTTCTTGAGCATTGTCCATTATACTATGTCTCTAACATGCATTAACACCTAAATTCTATTGCCCGGTCTCAAATAGTTGTGACTTCTACATAAGTCCAATTACGATTGCTTAACATAACGCTAAATTTTGACACAAAAAGGCATAACATTCTAGTTAGTGAGATTGTAAGTCTCCCCTCTTTCATGGTATTGTGTGGAAACTTGTCCTTTTTTCCTTCCTTTGGAAGATGTCTTGGTTCAAGGATCTATGCTTGTGATAAGTGGGTTGAGTGTTCTCCAAAGAATGACTTAAACAAAATAAAAGCAAAGGCAATACTAACTCCCAATTCACTAACAACTAACATTTAATTTCAAGTCATTTACTTTTAATGCACTTTAATTTTTAAGCCTTATTCATTTGCCATTATTCATACCATTCAAGTTGTTTACTTTAATGTCATTTTTACTTTGTCCATTTGGACCATATTTTGTGATATTTTGTGTTTGTATATATTTGTTTGTTTGTGTGGTCTTTTGACCTTAATGTACATAATAAGAACAAAAATCCTAAAAAACATCTTGTGTGGATTGTTGGTTTGATCTGAGACTATTGGACTTAGAATCTAGGCAACACTCCCTATGCAAAGGACTTGGCCAATGCCAACTTTTATGAGACCAAGTGCTTGTGAAGTGAACATTCATCTGATACAATATTGAAGATCCATTTGAGTTCATCTGCAACATGATCATTGTGAAGCTTTTATTTTGAACCTGTGACTTTTGCCATCTTTAAAGTCATCTGATACATGGGCAAATTTTGAAGAAGATCATGAAGCTGTTAAGCTTGGATGTGGCTATCTTTATTTGAGGCCTTACTCTTCAACTTGCTATTTGTGTATTATCTATTGCTTGATTCAAAATTCCAAGGGAAATTTTGGTTTCTATATGACATTCTTGTTTATTGGATTGTAGCCCATTGATCAGATCTTTTCAACTTTCAAATTTCAAATTTATGCTTAGGATTAGTCTCTTCATCTCCTTCCCACTTCTTTAATTTCAAAATCTCTCCCTCCTTTTTAAAATATTCTTTTCTTGTGTTTTTTGATTTCTAAACTTTGACCATATTGTAAATTAGAAACTTTGGCCTTATGCCATTGCATTTTCAAACTCCTTTTCTTAATCAAACTTGTGAATAAACTTAACTATAATTGACTTAAAATTTCAAAAAACAAAAAGAACTAACACTCATTCAAACCATTTTTAGGCCCTTGTGCCTTTTAAACTTAATTTTTGTTAAAAGCAAAGCACTCACTTTGAAATTGATACCACGAACTACGAGGTTTTGATCCCTCATTTTTATGTTGGTACATAGGCACAAGTCCGAAGGTCTTGTCAAACACAAAAAATATAATTAATGAATTCTTTTCTCATCCCCCCATTCTATTTATTGCAAACATCATTTGTACAAAAACACATATGCACATAAGAAAGGGCTCCCTAAGAGTACCTTGGACACTTTTGATGCTAACACCTTCCCTCTGTGTAACCAACCCCCTTACATGTAATCTCTAGAATTTTATTAGTTTTGATTTGAAAACTTCTTATCTTTTTGGGTTTTATTCATACTTTTCCCTTTTCCCTTGGAAACAATAAAAGCGCGGTGGCGACTCTGGTTTTGTCGACGTCTAGCTTATCCGTAGCTTGATGATCATGAATTTACCGCTATAGAAATTAATTGGCGACTCTGCTTGGGAGTAGTATCTAATGGGTTTAGCCTACTTTTTTGTGTGTATATAACTTTATATTTGATGTATGTATATTTGTTTGTATGATATAATCTGCTTGTTGTGCTTGGTGATCTCTGAGTGGTGAGATAAGTGTAACACCTCAAAATTTGCCCTCCTCTCTTGGGACTAGCTTAATATATTGCATGTCATTTGTAGGTCATTAGGCATTGCATATTGCATATCATGTGGTTACATTGTGCAAATTATCCTCCTAAGTCTTGGTCAGAAGATAAGAGGTGGAGATGCAAGCCTAGGGTTTTATTGACTGATCATTAGCCATCTGAGGATTGGGCTATGAATTAGGGTTTTGGTTCTCCAGAAGATGGGTCATGATCTTGTTTGAAGTGATACATCATCATTCTCATGGTCTTGATATCATCCAAGAGATTCAGAAGGTTGATCATATTCCTTGAGATTAGGGTTTTGACCACTGGTCAACCCTAATCAGTTGCATTGGGCCAATCAGGGCATAGCAAGGAGATGGGGTCTATAATGGATATGAGGATCATTTCATGATTGTATTGATCTTATGGAGGCTAGGGTTTCATCATTGAGCCATTTCATCAGAGAATTGGGGCTCAGATTGATCAGTGCATTGCCAAATTCATCTATCAGTTGAAAAAGTCAACTGTGGTCAACTGTGCTTGATTTTGTGGATTTGGAGGTGGGAGAGAGTTAGATACACTTCATTCATGTTGAAACAAGTTTCATTTGACATGTCAAAGCTCAAGAATGAAGAAAATAAAATCAGACAAAAAGTTGCCAAAAATGGAAAGTGACTTGTAATGGAAGTTTCCCAAAATGGAAAGTTTTTCACCACAAAATTACATGTCCAAGAAAGCTTCAAATGAAAATTTGTTCAACATGAAAGTTGTAGATATTGTTCTCACCTTTCCAAAAAGTCCAAGAACTTGAAATTCCCATGTATGGTTGGCAAGTTATGGTCCATTCATTTTCCAAAAAGGCCTATAATCAAAGTGGCATAACTTTCACATGGAATGTCCAATTTGAGTGATCTTTTTATGAGCAAACTCCATTTCACATGTACTTTCATGGTGCATAATCAAAATTCATCAAAATTGGTCAATGCAAAAAGTCAAATTTCAAGTGGACTTAAGTGTATTTTTGGCATGGCATAGTGAATTTGAGATTTACAAGGAATTTGGACATGAGAACCATTCCAACACACTCCAAATACCATTTAGAAGTTGTTTGAGCTGTCATCTTGCTGTCATATAGCCAATTTGGAAAGGTCACTTTTGCCCTTGCATTAAGAAATCACATTATGCTAATCCAACTCATTTTTGGTAATTATGATTAACAAAGTGATTAAGGATGGAGTATATATCATTAATCATAACAGAATGTTAATCACAATTGCACATTCCAAGAAATATAACAAACTTTCCCTCCATTTTCTCAAAATCCTCTCAAATCTCATCAAGCATTTTTGATCCAAACTTCACCAATTCTTCATCAAATTGGATAATTCTTTTTGATTCGTGCTCTACATGTGATGGTGCTTGTAACACCCCGATAAAATAAGATAATTATTTAATTTAAGTTAATAATATATTTATTAATTTAATTAAATAATTGGAATATTATTATTGGAATTATTATTATTGGGTTATTATTATTGGAATAAAAGTTGGAATTAAAAAAAGTCCCATTTGGTAAAAGGGTTATTTTCACGTGAAAAGGAAAAAGGGACAGAAAAGTGGAAAAGGGCAAAGAGAGCCAGAGAACAAGGGTTGAAGAGAGGAAGAGCTTGAAGCTTAAAGATTCGCCGGATTAACTCAGGTAAGGGGGGTTTATCATCGTTTAATGGGTATTATGGGATAACATGTAATGGGTAGTGATAAACCATTGATTTGAATCTAATTGGAATGATGCATGATGAAATTGTGAACTTTTGGATGAACAAAATTTGGATTATAATTGAAGGAAATTCGTAGGAATTAGATGTAATAATGTTAGAATTGGTGAAATCGAATAGGGTATGATTCGTGTTAGATGATATGAACGAATACTGTGTAAAATTGGACTGTGGGAGGTTGGATCTGAGGAATCTCGTGGCAGAGAAAACCATAGCAGATCTGGAAATCTGGTTTCTGGTCATACGCGTATGGCACTAGGCAGTACGCGTATGAGATGGTCTGGTACGCGTATGGCACTAGGCAATACGCGTATGGATGAGGAAGATGATGTTTTGAACGTGGTTTGGTCTCTGTTGGTACGCGTATGGGGAAGTGGTACGCGTAGCATACGCGTATGAGATAGGTGGTACGCGTATGGGATTGGCTGAGAAATGGGCCATACGCGTATGGGACTAGGCAGTACGCGTATGGGCAGGATTGTGATTTTTCTGTGCTGTTGTTGTGCAGTTTTTGGTTGTTCAGCTGAGTAATGTAATTTAGCTGATGTATGATGATATGCATAATGTTGCGAATGTATCTATCATGTATGAAAATTATGAATGGACTGTTTATGGCTTAGAGTGTGAGCATATGTCCATTGTGGATGATTGTTGATGTTTGCATGACTAAGTGATTTAGCTTGCATATTGTGGCCTTTATGGTGGTAGCTAATTCCCATGGTGAGGAATTAGTGAGTTAGTATTGTGGATTGTTGTTGATGTTTGCATGCTAGGTGATTAGCGTGCATATCATAGCCCTTGGGGTGGTAGCTAATTCCCATGGTGAGGAATTAGTGAGTGAGTCACTAGGTCTCAAATGAGTGAGACTAGTGAGCTTGGTAGCCGTACCTGGATTTGGTCGGTGAGGTTGAACTATATGTTCACGAATAGTCGGTACCGCATGCATGGAGTCTCATTGCATAATATATGTATGTATGGCGTATAATATGAATGGATGTATTCCAATATTATACGTGTGTTTTATGGTTGTGTTGAGTTTGAGTACGAGGATGATGATGATTATGAGTTGATATTGCCGTTACTGAATATGTGTGATCCGATTAGGGTGATGATATGTGTTAAATTACTTAGCATTACATGATATTTTATAATGCTTATTATATCGATTGAGGAACTCACCCTTACAACTATTTTTCAGGTAACGAGCAGTGATTGAGGAGGGGCTAGTGCTTGAAGTCTAGTGTAGTTCCTTAGTGGGTCATGCTCTGATAGATGTAACATCGGGATGGGATGTTTTAAATTGTTTTATTGTTGGTTGTTGAACCATTTTACATGTAATGTGTTACATGTTTTACAATGATTGATGAGATTTCTATCCGCTGCGTATTATGCAAATGCTTATGTTTTGAATTAATAAAAGAGCATGACAGTTATTTTGGTGAATGGTGTGAAGTGATTGTGTGACACCCTTATTTGCATATCTACTCTGATATATATTTGTTGTTTTAATTAAATATTTGGGGTATTTTAGAAGGGTGTTACATTAGTGGTATCAGAGCATAGTCGGTCGAGTCGAGTCGTAATTATTCTGTTCCCCTGTACGGGATAGGTGTTGTGTAACCCTATCAGTACTTATTGTTTAGCTTGTAGGGTTTTCAGAATAGAGATGGCTGGAAGAGGTAGAGACGATGCTGCGATTGCTGAGGCTCTGGGTATGCTAGCTGGAGTACTTGGAGGGAATCCGAATGTTGTGGGAATGGGAGCTGCTCGTCAACTGAGTGAGTTCCAGAAGAACAATCCTCCAATGTTCAAGGGAGCATACGATCCAGATGGTGCTCAGAAGTGGTTGAAGGAGATCGAGAGGATCTTCCGAGTGACGGAGTGTGCCGATAACCAGAAGGTCAGGTTCGGTACGCATATGCTGTCAGAGGAAGCAGATGATTGGTGGGTTGCTACCCGCACTGAGTTGGAATCTGCTGGGAACGCTGAGATCACTTGGGCTGTGTTCAGAGAGAGATTCCTGTGGAAGTACTTTCCAGAGGATGTCAGAGGAAAGAAAGAGATAGAGTTCTTGGAATTGAAGCAGGGCAATCGGTCTGTCACTGAGTATGCTGCTAAGTTCACAGAGCTGTCGAAGTATTACACTCCCTATAACGAGGCTACTGGGGAATTTTCAAAATGTGTGAAGTTTGAGAACGGGTTACGTCCCGAGATCAAGCAGGCTATTGGGTATCAGCGGATTAGGGTGTTTTCTGATTTGGTTGACTGTTGCAGGATTTTTGAACAGGATACCAAGGCCAGAGCGGAGAGCTATCAGCAAAGGGTTGATAGGAAAGGCAAGAATCAGAATGATCATGGGAAACCGTATGCAGTTGGCAAAGGTTTCCAGAGACAGAGTGGGATGAAGAGGCCTAGTGGGGGAGACTCTAGTGCCCCTGCTAAGTGTTTTAGATGTGGTCAGGCTGGACATCGTATCCATGAGTGTACCAGTAATGAGAAGAAGTGTTTCAAGTGTGGAAAAGGTGGTCACTTGGCTGCAGAGTGCCGGTTGAAGACTGTGACTTGTTTCAACTATGGAGAGGTGGGTCATATCAGTCCACAGTGTCCTAAGCCGAAGAGAGAGAACCAGTCGGGAGGCAAGGTCTTTGCTTTATCGGGTTCTGAGACTTCTGCAGATGATCGTTTGATCTGAGGTACGTGTTATATTAATGGCTTTCCTCTTGTAGCTATTATTGACACAGGTGCGACTCATTCCTTTATATCTTTGGATTGTGCTGTGAAACTTAAGTTAGAGATATCTGAGATGCATGGAAGTATGGTGATTGATACTCCTGCGAAGGGTTCAGTGACTACTACTTCAGTTTGTTTGAATTGTCCTTTGAGTATTTTTGGTAGAGACTTTGGGATGGACCTAGTGTGTCTTCCACTAGTGCAGATTGATGTTATCCTGGGTATGAACTGGTTGGTGTTTAACCGAGTCTATATCAATTGTTTTGATAAGACTGTGATTTTTCCTGAGATTGAGGAAGGAAAGAGTTTGTTTCTATCAGCGAGGCAGGTGAATGAGGCAGTAGCAGATGGGGCAGAGTTGTTTATGCTGTTAGCGACTTTGGAGGCTAAAGATAAACTGGTGATTTGTGATCTAGCCGTGGTGTGTGATTTTCCTGATGTGTTTCTGGAAGAAGTGAATGAATTACCGCCAGAGCGTGAAGTCGAGTTCTCGATTGATTTGGTACCTGGTACTAGGCCGATATCGATGGCTCCTTACCGTATGTCTGCTGTTGGGTTAACTGAATCGAAGAGTCAGTTGGAAGATCTGTTGGATAAGAAATTTATTCGTCCGAGTGTGTCACCGTGGGGTGCACCAGTGTTATTGGTTAAGAAGAAAGAAGGTACTATGAGGTTGTGTGTGGACTACAGGCAACTGAATAAAGTGACGATTAAGAATCGGTATCCTTTGCCGAGGATTGATGATTTGATGGATCAGTTGGTTGGTGCGAGTGTGTTCAGTAAAATAGATTTGAGGTCGGGATATCATCAGATACGTGTGAAAACTGAGGATATTTAGAAGACTGCTTTCAGAACAAGGTATGGACATTATGAGTATTCTGTAATGCCTTTTGGTGTGACTAATGCGCCTGGAGTATTTATGGAGTATATGAATAGGATTTTCCATCCGTATCTAGACCAGGTTGTTGTGGTGTTTATTGACGATATTTTGGTGTATTCGAAATCTGAAGAAGAACATGCTGAGCATTTGAGAGTGGTTTTAGGAGTTCTACGAGAAAAGAGGTTATTTGCTAAACTGTCCAAATGTGAATTTTGGTTAGAAGAGGTTAGTTTTCTTGGTCATGTGATTTCCAGAGGTGGTGTTGCTGTTGATCCTTCTAAGATAGAAGCAGTATCTAAGTGGGAAGCTCCGAAGTCAGTTTCTGAGATAAGGAGTTTTCTTGGACTTGCAGGTTATTATAGGAAGTTCATTGAAGGATTTTCTAAGTTGGCGTTACCGTTGACGATGTTGACTAGGAAGGGGCAAGCGTTTGTTTGGGACTCAAGATGTGAAGAAGGTTTCCAAGAGTTAAAGAGAAGGTTAACTAATGCTCCTATTCTGATATTACCGAGTTCATCGGAACTATTTGAGGTTTACTGTGATGCTTCATTGTTGGGTTTGGGTGGTGTGTTGATGCAGAATAAGCAGGTTATAGCTTATGCTTCGAGACAACTGAGGGTTCATGAGAGGAACTATCCGACGCACGATTTAGAGTTGGCAGCTGTGGTATTTGTTCTGAAGTTATGGAGGCATTACTTGTACGGGTCAAGATTTGAGGTTTTCAGTGACCATAAAAGTTTAAAGTATTTGTTTGATCAGAAAGAGCTGAATATGAGACAGAGGAGATGGTTAGAGTTTCTAAAGGATTATGACTTTGGTTTGAATTACCATCCGGGTAAAGCAAACGTAGTGGCGGATGCATTGAGTCGGAAATCATTGCATATGTCTATGTTAATGGTTAAGGAATTGGATTTAATTGAGCAGTTTAGAGACTTGAGTTTGGTGTGTGAGAGTACTCACAATAGTGTTAAATTGGGAATGTTGAAGTTAACGAGTAGTATTCTGGATGAGATTAGAGAGGGTCAGAAATCCGATGTGCTTTTTGTTGATAAGTTGACTCTAGTGAATCAAGGTCAAGGTGGTGAATTCAGAGTTGATGAGAATGGTGTTTTGAAATTTGGTAATCGGGTGTGTATTCCGGATGTTACCGAGCTTAAGAAGAGTATTCTTGAGGAAGGACATCGTAGTGGCCTGGGTATTCATCCTGGAGCTACGAAGATGTATCATGATTTGAAAAAGTTATTTTGGTGGCCGGGAATGAAAAGAGAAATTGCGAGTTTTGTTTATTCTTGTTTGACTTGTCAGAAGTCAAAGATTGAGCATCAGAAGCCGTCTGGGCTAATGCAACCGTTGGCTATTCCAGAGTGGAAGTGGGATAGTATCAGTATGGATTTTGTTTCGGGTTTACCGAGGACAAGTAAGAATTTTGAAGCTATTTGGGTGATTGTTGGCAGATTGACAAAATCGGCTCATTTCATTCCGATCAGAATGGATTATCCGTTAGAGAGATTAGCCGAGTTGTATATTGAGAAAATTGTAAGTTTGCACGGTATTCCGTCGAGTATTGTTTCGGACAGAGATCCTAGATTTACATCGAAGTTCTGGGAAGGTTTGCAGAGAGCTTTGGGAACTAAGCTGAGATTGAGTTCTGCATATCATCCGCAGACTGATGGTCAGACTGAGAGGACGATTCAGTCACTGGAGGATCTTTTGAGGGCTTGTGTTTTGGAAAAGGGAGGTGCTTGGGATTGTTATTTACCTTTGATTGAGTTTACCTACAACAATAGTTTTCATTCGAGCATTGGTATGGCACCGTTTGAAGCTTTGTATGGTAGGAGATGTCGGACGCCTTTATGTTGGTATGAGTCCGGTGAGAGTGCTGTGGTGGGACCGGAGATTGTTCAACAGACTACGGAAAAGATTAAGATGATTCAGGAGAAGATGAGGATTGCTCAGAGTCGTCAGAAGAGTTATCACGCCAAGAGGAGGAAGTCACTTGAGTTTCAAGAGGGAGATCATGTGTTTCTTCGTGTTACTCCGATAACTGGGGTTGGTCGAGCTTTGAAGTCGAAGAAGTTGACACCTCGATTTATTGGTCCTTATCAGATTTTGGAGAGGATAGGGGAAGTAGCCTATCGTATCGCTTTACCGCCGCCACTTGCGAATTTGCATGAGGTTTTTCATGTGTCTCAGTTGAGGAGGTACATTCATGATCCGTCGCATGTAGTCCAAATAGATGAGGTACAGGTGAGAGATAACCTGACTGTTGAAACATCACCTATGAGGATTGAGGATCGAGAGTTGAAGCAGTTGCGGGGTAAAGAGATTGCTTTGGTGAAGGTAGCTTGGGGAGGACCAGCAGGTGGCAATGTGACTTGGGAACTTGAGAGTCAGATGAAGGAATCTTATCCTGAGTTGTTCGCTTGAGGTATGTTTTCGAGGACGAAAACTCTTTTAGTGGGGGAGAGTTGTAACACCCCGATAAAATAAGATAATTATTTAATTTAAGTTAATAATATATTTATTAATTTAATTAAATAATTGGAATATTATTATTGGAATTATTATTATTGGGTTATTATTATTGGAATAAAAGTTGGAATTAAAAAAAGTCCCATTTGGTAAAAGGGTTATTTTCACGTGAAAAGGAAAAAGGGACAGAAAAGTGGAAAAGGGCAAAGAGAGCCAGAGAACAAGGGTTGAAGAGAGGAAGAGCTTGAAGCTTAAAGATTCGCCGGATTAACTCAGGTAAGGGGGGTTTATCATCGTTTAATGGGTATTATGGGATAACATGTAATGGGTAGTGATAAACCATTGATTTGAATCTAATTGGAATGATGCATGATGAAATTGTGAACTTTTGGATGAACGAAATTTGGATTATAATTGAAGGAAATTCGTAGGAATTAGATGTAATAATGTTAGAATTGGTGAAATCGAATAGGGTATGATTCGTGTTAGATGATATGAACGAATACTGTGTGAAATTGGACTGTGGGAGGTTGGATCTGAGGAATCTCGTGGCAGAGAAAACCATAGCAGATCTGGAAATCTGGTTTCTGGTCATACGCGTATGGCACTAGGCAATACGCGTATGAGATGGTCTGGTACGCGTATGGCACTAGGCAATACGCGTATGGATGAGGAAGATGATGTTTTGAACGTGGTTTGGTCTCTGTTGGTACGCGTATGGGGAAGTGGTACGCGTAGCATACGCGTATGAGATAGGTGGTACGCGTATGGGATTGGCTGAGAAATGGGCCATACGCGTATGGGACTAGGCAGTACGCGTATGGGCAGGATTGTGATTTTTCTGTGCTGTTGTTGTGCAGTTTTTGGTTGTTCAGCTGAGTAATGTAATTTAGCTGATGTATGATGATATGCATAATGTTGCGAATGTATCTATCATGTATGAAAATTATGAATGGACTGTTTATGGCTTAGAGTGTGAGCATATGTCCATTGTGGATGATTGTTGATGTTTGCATGACTAAGTGATTTAGCTTGCATATTGTGGCCTTTATGGTGGTAGCTAATTCCCATGGTGAGGAATTAGTGAGTTAGTATTGTGGATTGTTGTTGATGTTTGCATGCTAGGTGATTAGCGTGCATATCATAGCCCTTTGGGTGGTAGCTAATTCCCATGGTGAGGAATTAGTGAGTGAGTCACTAGGTCTCAAATGAGTGAGACTAGTGAGCTTGGTAGCCGTACCTGGATTTGGTCGGTGAGGTTGAACTATATGTTCACGAATAGTCGGTACCGCATGCATGGAGTCTCATTGCATAATATATGTATGTATGGCGTATAATATGAATGGATGTATTCCAATATTATACGTGTGTTTTATGGTTGTGTTGAGTTTGAGTACGAGGATGATGATGATTATGAGTTGATATTGCCGTTACTGAATATGTGTGATCCGATTAGGGTGATGATATGTGTTAAATTACTTAGCATTACATGATATTTTATAATGCTTATTATATCGATTGAGGAACTCACCCTTACAACTATTTTTCAGGTAACGAGCAGTGATTGAGTAGGGGCTAGTGCTTGAAGTCTAGTGTAGTTCCTTAGTGGATCATGCTCTGATAGATGTAACATCGGGATGGGATGTTTTAAATTGTTTTATTGTTGGTTGTTGAACCATTTTACATGTAATGTGTTACATGTTTTACAATGATTGATGAGATTTCTATCCGCTGCGTATTATGCAAATGCTTATGTTTTGAATTAATAAAAGAGCATGACAGTTATTTTGGTGAATGGTGTGAAGTGATTGTGTGACACCCTTATTTGCATATCTACTCTGATATATATTTGTTGTTTTAATTAAATATTTGGGGTATTTTAGAAGGGTGTTACAGTGCTGATCTGTTTCATCAAGATTCATGCCAAAATCTTCAAAATCGTGACTGTTCATGTTGTGCTCATCAATGGAGTTTTGCTAGTTCTTCCAATTGAAGCATCTTTGAGCTAAGGCACGAGTCCTATTCATCTTCCTATACATCAACCTCTATCTGTTTTGGAAAATTGCGCGCGAAAGCATCAAGAACAACAGCTGCCATATCCACAAGGTGTAAATTCGAATCTCACCATTTCTTGAATTGTCATATGCGTTTTGTAGTTCATTCATCGTAGATCATCGTGCTATGCTTGGTTTTTGAATTGGTTAACTGTGGAGAGAGTTATTTCAATTTGAAGTTTGATGTGCTTAACTTAAAATGCTTGATCCGGTCGTTACAGTGAGAGTTAGGAGAAATCATTAGCATATTTGTGATCTAGGTTGAGAGACGGTTCTTTTGGTTATACGCTTGTGGATTTTGGTGAAGATTCATGGATCATGATTTTCTGGAATTTTGGAAGTGTTCTTGTGAAGAACACGATGAATAGTGATGTTTGATCTTCAAAATGCCTTGCCTCATTTCAAAATTTGTTTGCCGCGCCCTTCAACCAATCAAAACACGCCTTCGCTTATAAACCAAACGGCGCCGTTTTGCGCCTGGACATTAATATTACAGGAATGCCACTGCTTCATTTAATTATATTTTATTTCATTTTCTTTTTCTTTTGTTATTTCATTTTTGTTATGTGATCTTCAAAAATTCATAGAGGCTTCAAAACTCATCCAAATTTTGTGAAATGTTTTGCATTGTTCTCATGATGATGTGTAGAATTTAATCATGATTTTTGTGGAATTTTTGCATGTGTAGAAAATTAATTGGCCTAGGGTTTACTTGATGTTGTCACATTTGCACACACCTTGCCATATCCTTCATAAAATAGTGATGCTTGCAAAGAAATAGATGAAATTTTTTGTGCTTGTTCTGGACATCTTGATGGTGATTTTCATGTAGAGTTTGTGATTTTTGGATACTTGGTGAAGGAGTTATGAATTTTTGAATTAAGGTGTGACAATTTGTGTCACACCAAGCTAGGTCAATTTCATGATTTTATTTATAATGCTTAGGGATGTTGATTTGAGCTGAAATTTTGTGTGGATGAGCATTGATATGTCAAGATTGCATGTGAATTTTGCTTGAGTTTTCTAATTGATTGATAATTTTCTTCTCTGTTGGCTCATTTGGTGACATTGTGTGACACATGTTGGCATTTTGCTTGTGAAATTCTCATATTGTATTGGATGAAGATGAAATTTGACATGTGGATTGTAGACACATTATAGGACATTGTGGTTTTGATCCCATTCATTTCTTAATTGTTGTCACGGTTTTATGAGTTTTGGAAGTTGATGCTTGTGTTGATGCCTTGAATTGGCTTGTATAAATGTGTCTGGACTTCTTGATTTTCATTGACCTACTTCCTTTTGTCCAATTGAGCTAAAATTTGACATGCTATGCATTGGATGTGTCCTGTTTAGGTGTGAAGTTTTGTGGAATTAATTGAATTGTTTTGGTATGGATTTAATTGAGATCTTTCTGTTTGGTCATTTGAGGTTGCACATTGCCTAGTTTGTACCTTTTAGGTCATGAAATGATAATGGTGATTGATATGAGCATGAGACCAATTGCATTTGCTTTTAATTTGGTTGAATGTGACTTTGGATAATTTTCACTTGCTGTTTTGGATTTTTTATCTCTTTTGGACCCTAGGCTTGGCCTAGTGGTCTAGTTTCTCATGTTTGGTGTGGATTTTCAGGATGAAATGCACAATGCTTAAGGAGATTGCTTCAAGTCAATTTGAGTTGATTTATGAATTGTTTTTGACTAACATTGACTCTATGTTGTAGGGTTTGATGCTTGAGTTTGAGCTCATGGCTTGCACTTGTGTGCATTAACTTGTGTTTGACTGTACATATTAACTGATTAACATTTGCTGTTTACTGTTGATTTGTCTGAGTACTGATGATACTTGATTGATTTCAGGTACATTTAGTTGCTTACAGTTCCTTGAGAACTTGCTTGCTGTTGCTTGGTTTTTAAACCAATTGAGGTAGAATTTCTATTCTCCATGTAGTCTGGAAGACCTGGCCTGTTACTTGGCCAGGCAACTGTCTGAAGTCCTCCTTAAGAGGCGATGTTTGTGATTGTTTAACTTTGTCCTCAAGCAGGTAAAGCCCTTGATTAAGGCAATTGGCGGAACCCAAGGGATATGCAATCTATCCCCCACTATTCTTGTTGAGTCGTCCCTCTGCTCACACCCCTATGTTGATGCATTGGGACACAAACCCAAGATCTTGTACATTGTACAGTTGTGTCAGAGTCTCGAGTGTAGAAGGGTTCCTCCTTTCTGAACCCACACTCCTTTGTCTGAAGCTCTCCCTGGACAGGGATAAGAGCTGTGAAGTCTAATCTTCACTCACCTTTCATCTGGCTTCACCTTAGCCCCTCGATGGCAAGGTTAAGAGCCAACACTACCCTTGTACAGATGACTTGCCTTGGCAGTCGAACCCTTTGCTTGAGCCTCATTTGACTGGATATAGTGTGTGCTATGTGAATATTTGTTTGAAATGTTTGATTTGATCTGTTTATGCTTGCATGCTTGCTTTCTTCCTGGATAGGATTAGCTTGCTGTTGTGCAAATAGGTAGAAACCATAACATAGGGCAATGATGCATGACAACACTAGGCTCGAGTACAGCTCCCTGGTAGTGTGTCTTCCCTTTGTGTCTGGCTAGTCTTTCTCCCCCGTTGGGGGGAACTACGTCGCCCTGATCCTCATACCAGATGAGGTACGTAGGCAGGAGACCGTGCGAGGTCTCTCCGGGCACTTTTTTTCCTTTTTGTGTGTGTTTGTTTGACAGTTGCTAGGCTCGAGTGCCTGACTCCTTAGCGACTTGTTGCTTGTTAAGCTTGTGTGTCAGGATATGGATGTAAGCCCAGCGATTGGCTGTCCGTATCCTGATTGTGTTTGTTTGTGTTGTTTGGTTCGGATGCCGGTGTAAGTCCATCAAGTGGCATCTGGGTTCCAGTGTGTGTCTGTTTTGGTTCGGATGTTGATGTAAGCCCAGTGATTGGCATTCAGGCTCCATGTTTGCCTGTTTGGGTGTTTGTGTTGTTTGGCGTGCGTGAGCCGAACTACAGTAGCTCTGATTCTCTTTCCAGACGAGATATGTAGGCATAGGACGCGATGTCCTAGCGAGCCCTCTTCCTCTTAACCCCATCTGCGTTCCTTGTGTGTGTGTGTGATGTTTTAGCAACCTTTTCTTTCTTTTAGAACGTGGATCCCGTCGAGTACGACGGACGTGAGGGGTGCTAATACCTTCCCCTTGCGTAACCGACTCCCTTACCCTTTCTCTTTGGTCGCGAGACCATGCTTTTTCCAGGTTTCTCTGAGCGTTTCCTTTCCCTATTTTGGGATAAATAACGCGCAGTGGCGGCTCTGTTTGTTTTTTGTTTTAGCCCGCCGGTTGTTTTTTCGCGGATGCGACAATAAGTTCTAACCCGAACTTGAGTGCAATTAAGATAGAAGGATGGTATAGTCATGAGCGACTTGTGTGGAGTAGTCCTTAACAAGTTGGCTTGATATCCATCTACTCAGTGGAGATCCTTTTGGAATTAGGAATGTCACACAAGTTATTTGTCGTTAGGCATTACTATCTCTGATTTGGGGTCCGAGAAGCTGAGGACTATAGAACATTTAACCCCTATTGGCCTATTTAGGACGTAGTGAGGAGACTGTTCAAGTGTAGACTTGATAACAATTGTTACGCGATACTACACTCAGACGAGTTTCTCTTGAGAATATTATGGGTTGATGAGTCAGTCATCCTAACCTGTAATATTTGATAGATGGAATTAAGACTCTGGGAACTTTTTAGAACATGATCTACAGGTTTTTATCTTTAGTTCACTCCTTTGGGATGGTTCTTACCCAGACTCCATGCTCGTGGCTCACAACAAACCCTTGATTCTCGGTTGATCCAATCAAGTCTTGTCAATATCAAGGGAACTTGGGTGCTGATAAGGTGTAAACCATAATCCACCAAAATGGATGATTGATCTTGACAATGACTTGATTCATCCCTTGACATTTGTTTGTTTTCCTTGTATGTGATCCTTTATCTGTGATTGTTGCATTCATGCATTCATGCGCATCATAACATTCATCACACGAAAATTTCAAGGAACTAAGGTATTATTTGCAAATATTTTCAGACCATGGATTATGGACGAAGGAACACTAAGAAGTACGGTTTTAGATGTCCCGACTTGAAAGAGTTAAGGAAGCTAGCATCTTTTGTATTAGATCCCTTGGACTTCAAGCAACGTCATGAGAAGCTTCTATCTATTTTGTCTGCTGATGTAGTTGAAGGACTTCTGCGTGTGTTGGTTCAGTTTTATGACCCTCTCTACCGTTGCTTCACTTTTCCAGATTATCAGTTTGTTCCCACGTTGGAGGAGTATGCCCATCTTTTGGGAATACCTGTTTCTAGCAAAGTGCCTTTTAGTGGATTGGAAGAGATTCATAGATCCCATCTTATAGCTGAAGCTCTTCACTTGAAGAAGTCTGAGATAGAGGCTCATTGGGTGAAGAAAGGAGGGTTGTTTGGATTAACTTCTGAGTTCCTCATCAAGGAAGCTACTGCCTTTTCTCAAGTCGGTAGTGTGGATGCTTTTGAAGCTATCTTTGTGTTGCTTATCTATGGATTAGCTTTGTTCCCTAACATTGATGGTTTTTTAGATGTTAACGCCATTAGAATCTTCTTAATTGGGAATCTTGTGCCTACTCTATTAGTTGATATGTACTTCTCTTTGCATTTAAGGAATTCTAAGGGTGGTGGGACTATTGTCTGTTGCATTCCTCTTCTGTACAAGTGGTTTATTTTGCACTTGCCTAAGACACCTGCTTTTATGGAGAATAAACATTATCTAAGGTGGTCTCAGAGACTCATGTCTCTCACTAATGATGATATAGTTTGGTATGATCCTTCTTTGAGCAGTTTGGAGATTATTGATAGTTATGGTGAATTCTCTAACGTTCCTCTCATTGGTACACAAGGGGGAATTAACTACAACCCTGCTTTGGCTCGTCGTCAACTTGGGTTCCCCTTGAGAGACAAACCTAATAACACTTTGTTAGAAGGTATTTTCTATCAAGAGGGTAAAGATCCCCAACATTTGAAGCATAAGATTGTGCATGCTTGGAATAATGTGCATAGGAAAGTGTAAGACCCCAAAATTTGACCCTAAGATCCCTCATGCATTTCCATCATAAGCAGAAGCATTGGGATCATGTCTTGGCATCCTCCTTACCCCTCTTTCATTGGGTTTGTTTTGGGCGAGATCACCAAGCACTCTGTGATTGTATCATACTTGTATATTATCATTTTACTAACCAAAATACCAAAAATATGTCTTTGCATTTTCCTAACTCTTTTGTAGGTAGGGCATGATCTCATTGATTCATTGATCACATCTAGGGTTTGAGACCCTCATGAACAAAGAGCACAACTAAGAATTGATTCAAGAATGGTTATAAGCATCATATATGAGTCCCATTGATCTCTACATGTTATATTGATCAAGTTTGCTTCAAGAGTTTGAGGGTGATTTGCCTTGGAAACCCTAGTTTGACTGGGTATCTTGAGTAACTTCTCCAACAGGCTATCTCATCAATTGATCAAATTTCTAAAGGGACACTTCAAATTTCATCACCTTATGCATATATGATCTACCATGAGCCAAGAAAGTCAAGAGAATTGGAAATTAGCAAGTTGGTTGATGGTGGTTGGCCAGATGAATTCATTTGATCAAAACTGGGTCTCCCTAGACCATATCTTCTACAAATCTATGCTGATAAGATTCATGTTCCTCCAACACTATTGAATGTTATCTCTTCCCCATGGGCCTTCTCCATGTGGGGAATTGATATTATTGGGATGATTGAGTCTAAATCTTCGAATGGACGTCGTTTCATTTTAGTGGCAATTGACTACTTCACAAAATGGGTTGAAGCGACATCATATGCAAATGTAACCAAGCAAGTTGTTGTAAGGTTTATCAAGAATCAGATCATATGTCGTTATGGTGTGCCAAGTAAGATTATTACTGACAATGGATCGAACTTGAATAACAATATGGTGGAAGCTCTTTACAAAGACTTCAAGATTGCACATCATAATTCTTCTCCCTACAGACCCAAGATGAATGGGGTCGCTGAAGCTGCGAATAAGAACATCAAAAAGATTATCCAGAAGATGGTTGTAACGTATAAGGATTGGCATGAGATGCTCCCATTCGCTTTTAATGGGTATCGTACATCCGTTCGCACTTTAACAAGGGGCAACCCCTTTCTCTCTCGTATATGGTATGGAAGTAGTGCTCCCCGTAGAGGTTGAGATTCCTTCGTTGCGTGTGCTTATGGAAGCCAAGTTGACTGAAGTTGATTGGTGCCAAACCAGGTTTGACTAGTTAAATTTAATTGAAGAGAAGAGATTAACTGCCATGTGTCATGGTTAGTTATATCAGCAGAGAATGAAGAAAGCTTTTGATAAGAAAGTCAAGCCTCGTGTATTCAGAGAAGGAGATCTTGTGCTCAAGAAGATTTTATCGTTCAAGCCAGATTCCAGAGGAAAATGGACTCCCAATTATGAAGGACCATATGTTGTTAAAAGAGCTTTTTCAGGCAGTGCCCTGATTCTTACAACTATGGATGGTGAAGAGTTCACTCGTCCTGTGAACGCAGATACAATCAAGAAATACTTCGCCTAAAAAAGAAAAGAACAGCTCGCTAAGTTGAAAACCCGAAAGGGCGGCTTAGGCAAAAATGAGCGTCTCGGTGGATTGAAAACCCGAAAGGGCGATCCAGGCAAAAATTAGAGACATAAAACAGAAAGAATTTCCCGATAAGTTGAGTACCTCACTTTGGGGCAACTTATGCAAAAATTAGGGATTATGGAAAGTAACTGCATTCTGCTGATCTTCAGTGATTTTGAAGTTTTGTTTGAGAACAAGGGTTGATGTTAGTTCATCATTAGCAGCGGTCAAGAGCACAGTGGATATCAAGAGTTGGTAGAAGGATTAAGGATCATTTGTATTCAATGTACCCCTTTTCCATGAAAATTACCATTTTCAACTTTGTAAAATCTATGGAGTCTTGTCATTTAAGACTACCATCCTATTAAATAAAGTTGAGCCTTTACCCAAATTGTTTCTACTCTTATTTACTTCAGCCAATAGTTTTAAATTTTATTATGATCATTTTGAAATTAAAGTTTTAAATCAAAATCAAGTTTTCTTTAAAATATAAAAGCAAGAACTTTTCCAAAGCAAGTAACAGTAATATCAACAACATTTCAATGGATAGCAAGTCCTTAAGTGCGAAACATCTGTGGTTCCCCAAGCAGTAACTCTTCGGGTATCCCTAGACGTCAGTGTTGATTTATTTCCTCATTAGAAATGCCATTATCCTCAGCTAATAGATTCAGTTCCCCAGTGGAGTGTTTGATCCCCAGTGGAACTTCTTTATCCCCAGCCGAGTTGGTTGATTCAGATACCCTGCGGCGTGTTATTTTCCTCAACAAAATGTTTGTACATCCCCATCGGAGCTTGTACATCCCCATTGGAGTTTCTTTCTCCATCCCCAGCAGATTTCGGCCTTCCCAGCAAAATTTGTATATCTCCAGCAAAGTTCGTATCTCCTCAGCAAGATTGATCTTCAGAATTGGTTTATCTTCCCTAGTAGATTGCACTTACTCCCAGTCAGAGTTTCCTCCTGGTTTTTTAGCATCTTTTGTTGATTGTTTTCTCCGTAGGGTTGTCTCCCATTTTTATGGTGTTGACCTAAAATTCCCCACAGATTTGGATGTTCTATCCTCAGCAGATCCTCTTTTTCCCCAGCTAGGGTTAAGCCCTTGGGATGTTGATCTCTATGTTCTCCGACAGTTTGTCTCCATATTTTGTGGATTGACCGAGGATTGTACTGGTGGTTCAATTTCTTTGCGACACCTCTGTATCCTTTGTGATCATTTTGTTAGCATAATAATCATATATACATATACATATACATTCATATAATTTCATGATTTGCATATCCTGCATCTTCATGTTTGATTTGTTTGAGATTCTCATTCTCTGTTATGGCGGTACTTTATCCCCATATCAAATCTAGTGCCTGTCCTCCTTCAATTGTAGAGTGTCAGCCTCTTAAGCAGAAAGACTTTAACCTTTCTCTGTTTCCCCACTGAGTTTGTTTTCTCGTGGATGATTGTTATTTCAGTTTCCTCTCCAGTGAATTTTCTGGATGGAATTACTCCCCTTGAGTTATGTCCTCATTGGGTTAAGGCTTGATTGACCGTTTTCTTTCTAGCTCTTACCTAGATAGATGTTTTGGTCCCCTAAGAGTCTATTACCTAGTAACTGGTAGTATTCTTCTTAGTTTGCAGTTTGTTACTTCTTGCCCAATACCCGACAAAAGTACCCTTTTTCTCCTCAGTGGAGTCCCCTGGATGTATATCCTTGATATGTTCATCCTAACCGGTGACGAATATCTTTCTTTTCCCCCGCATGAGTCTATCCTTGATATGTTCACTTTAATCGGTGAAGGATTTTCTCTTCTTTGGTATTCTACCCAGTAAAAAGGTAGTTATAATCCCTATTTTGGTTCCTCAGAGAGTTAATCCTTGATATGTTCATCTTAACCGATGACGGGTTTTCTTCTCCTTGTGGTCTTCTACCAAGTAACCGGTAGTTGTAAATCCTATTGTTCCCCTGAGCAGAGTTAATCCTTGATATGTTCACTTTAACCAGTGACGGATTCTCTCTTCGATGGTATTCTATCCAGTAACTGATAGATGTAATCCCTATTTTATCTCCTCACAGAGTCTATCCTTAATATGTTCACTTTAACCGGTGACAAATTTTCTCTTTAGTTGGTGTTCTATCTAGTAACTGATAGATGTAATCCCTATTTTTGCTCCCCTTTTCAGAGTCTATCCTTGATATGTTCATCTTAACCGGTGACGGATTTTCTCTTTGATTTGGTCTTTTGCCCAGTAACCGGTAGTTGTAAATCCTACTTTGTCCCCTCGCAGAGTTGATCCTTGATATGTTCATCCTAACCGGTGACAGATTCTCTCTCTGACGGTTTTCTATCCAGTTTTCGATAGATGTAATTACCCTTTTTGTTCAGTTGGTATATCCTTGATATGTTCATCCTAACCGATGACGGGTATCCTCTTTGACATTCCCAGGAAAGTCTATCCTTGATATGTTCACTTTAACCGGTGACAGATTTTCTTCCATGTCGAGTTTATCCTTGATATGTTCATCCTAACCGATGACGGATACTCTCACCTTTGGTCTTCTGCCCAATAACTGGTAGTTATAAATCCTATTTTCTGCAGTTTTCCCCAGCAAGGCTATTCTTACCCAGTAACCGGTAATGAATACTCCCTCCTGGTGGTTCCCAGCGAGTCATCCTTGATATGTTCATCCTAACCGGTGACAGATGTTCTCTCTGTCAGATCTTTATTATCTCCTTACCCAGTAACAGGTAGTAGATAATAGATTTCTGCTCCTCCTGTGTTGAAGTTTATTTCTTCCCCAGTTGAGTTGAGTGCGTATTTCCTTAGTGAAATCTCTTTTCCCTGCACGAGTCGAGTACTTCAGTTTTATCTTGACTTATTCGTATCCCCTGCAGATGTTGTTATTTCCCCAACTGACTCTTTCCATTGTTTGTGGAATCCCCCTAGTCCCCCCAGTAGTTTTAAGTCGTAGTCTGGCCTACGCATAACTCCTTTTTATCCCCTAGAGTCTCTGTCTCCCCAACGAGTTTTCCTTATCGAATGCATTGTGCTCCTGTGGACTTTCAGTCTCTCTGATTTCTTTTTCCTTTGTGGCAATATTTCCCCACAGTAACTTTTGCATTCATATCATATGCATCATGAGGTCTCTTAGGGACCAAAATTTGTTTCTCTATATTGTTATTTAAGCCCATTCTACTGAGTCGAGCCGAAGATTTTAACCTTAATCTCCTCAGTTAGAACGTCCTTAAATAGGGGCAGCTGTAAGACCCCAAATTTTGACCCTAAGATCCCTCATGCATTTCCATCATAAGCATAAGCATTGGGATCATGTCTTGGCATCCTCCTTACCCCTCTTTCATTGGGTTTGTTTTGGGAGAGATCACTAAGCACTTTGTGATTATATCATACGTGTATATTATCATTTTACTAACCAAAATACCAAAAACATGTCTTTGCATTCGCCTATCTCTTTTGTAGGTAGGGCATGATCTCATTGATTCATTGATCACATCTAAGGTTTGAGACTCTCATGAACAAAGAGCACAACCAAGAATTGATTCAAGATTGGTTATAAGCATCATATATGAGTCCCATTGATCTCTACATGTTATATTGATCAAGTTTGCTTCAAGAGTTTGAGGGTGATTTGCCTTGGAAACCCTAGTTTGATTGGGTATCTTGAGTAACTTCTCCAACAAGCTATCTCATCAATTGATCAAATTTCTCAAGGGACACTTCAAATTTCACCATCTTATGCATATATGATCTACGATGAGCCAAGAAAGTCAAGAGAATTGGAAATTAGCAAGTTGGTTGATGGTGGTTGCCCAAATGAATTCATCTAATCAAAACTGGGTCTCCCTAGATCCTATCTCCTACAATTTTCACCATATGAAAATGATTTCAAGAGAAAACGTACTATAAATGACATTCCAAACAACTTTCATGTTGATACCTAGAGCTATTTTTGCTTGTAAAATCATTTTCTATGTTGAAACATTATAGGTCATTTTGTCTAAACCCTAATTTGAAAGTCAACTTCCCAAGGCCATAACTTGATCAATTTTTATGATATGAAAGATTTACAAGTTGCAAAATCAAATTCAGTGTGTCTACTTCAACGTTTATGTTTGGAGCGGGAGCTAATTCAACTTTTTTGAGAATGTGATATGACGCTACATTATAGGTCACTTTTGACCTATACCATTGATCAAGTGATTTTTCCAAACTTCAAAAACGCATAACTCTATCATTTCAAATCCAAATGACATGAAATTTGTGACCATTTTGAAGGTATTTGATAGATCTGCAACTTTGATGAAGACACGTTTCTCATTTGAAGCTCCCATAAAACGTTAAGCAAGGTGGAATATTGAGACATATGGCTTGACACTTAGAAAAATTTTGGTATGTCAAAAATTTCCAAACTTCCATCTCAAATTTCTCCAAGTTCCAAGCTCCAAATGAAAAAGTGTTGAACAACAAAGTTGTTCCTCTTGATCTCACCTTTCAAAAGAGCTCAAATTCATTCATTTTGGATGAGAAATGCATAGGTTGCACATGGATTAAACAGGCTGATATCATTTGGCATGGATCAATCTTCAAACATCAATGTACATGTGCCTTGCATTCCAAGCCTACTTCAACACATCTGATCTTCAATTATGGACTTCAAGCCATCATTTCATGGGCCTATGCATGCCCATGCAGTATTACATCACATTGGCCAAATTTGGAAAGTGAAAGTGAGTGTGCAAATATCACATGATTCATCTATAAATAGAGCTTGAATTGCTCAGAAATGAACACATAATTGTGCCAGCTTTGATCCCCCATTGAAAAACCTCCATTCTCAAAGGATAAACCTGATAAATTCGTTTGAATTTGAGCTTGAATCTCCACTGTTTTGGAATTCAATTCTCCAGGAATCCATTGCTTCTAAACCATTCAATCCTCTTCCTGCAAGCAAGTAGAGTGAGTCCAAGCACAAGCAAGCTCAAGATCCATCGAGTTCAGACCTCAATTGAAGGTAATTTTCTGAAATTTTAAACTCTTCGATTCTCTCAAATTCTTGCTCAATTCCATTGATTCTTTGGTTATCTGAAGTCCTACCAATGTAGGCAAGAAGATTGGTTCATGTTGACCAGTTCGGTGAGGTCCACCGGAGAAGATGACCGGAGCTCTGGCTCCGGCGATGACTTGGCCAACCTCTGAACCACAGGATCCATGTCTCACGTTTTAATCCTAAGCGTTGGTGTTGATTACCACATTTGCCACGCAGTTGACTCATGTCTATGTGGAACGCGCGTTTTGCATCATCAGATCTGCCACCTCAATTAATGAGGGAGATCTGATGGTCCACGTAATTTAGAATTTCTTATTTTTTGTTTTAATTGCATTTTCTTCAATAATTCATATTAAATTCAATATTGATCCAAAAAATATGGGTCTTTCACCAAAAAATTTCAAATATTTTTCTCTTCCATATTCTGAATTAAAATTATTTTTTGGATCATTATTAATATTTTTCATGAATTAATTGATTTTGCATTTGTTTTTAATTGCTTAAAAATATTTTCAAATGTCCAAAAATTATGAAATTTTTTCTCCAAGGTCCTTTGACCTTGTTTGACCTATAATAAATCTCATGGTCATTCCTTTGGTGTTTTGATGAGATTTTAGGATTTGGACAAAACATATTTGATTAAATGCACTATTTTATTATTTTTAATTGAATAAATGCCATTTAAATTTTGTTGACCATTTGTATTGACTTTTTTGAGTTTACTTTTTGTTGTTGGGCCTTGGTCAAGGTTGATTTGACTTTGTCAAGTTAATATCATTGGATTTAGGGGATTGGTGGAATGTGCATTCCATCTCCCAAAATGAATGAATGATATTAATTTAATAAAAGTCCTCCTTTGACCAATTTGTGATCACATTCATCCCCTTCCCACTTCATCTCATTCCTCTTCTTAATTCATTCATTCCGTTTGGCCTATGACATCTCAAAGTCCTAATGCTAGTTGATTGAAAGATTGACATGAGTATGGATGAGATTAGCCCACACCTTTTGCAAATTCTTTTTTGTGTGTGGTATGTTTCATGAGCATAGTTCATTATACTATGTCTCTAACATGTATTAACACCAAAATTCTATTGCCCGACCTCAAATAGTTGTGACTGAAGGAGAATTGCCATCCAAGGCGCAGCGAAATTTAAAAATTTCTCCTTTAATGATCCTTACGAATGGGCATGATCAGTGATAGAATCGTTACCTCTTGTGGCGATTCAAACCTTTGGCGCAGATCTCTGATAATGATCAAAACCTTTGATATAGATCCACGGAGTGATCACGAACGTTGAACGATGACAACGTCTCTACTCAGTCCACACGAACGAATTCCTTCAATCTCAGTGCTAGCTGGTACGAATGAAGGCTTTGAGTGAGAGAGAGTGGCAAACGAAATTCCAAGTCTTTACTTGAGTTTCAGTCTGAGTGGAGTGATAATTCTTTTACCCAAGGGGTTCTATTTATAGAACCACTTGTGTGGGCTTCAAGCTAAAAAGCCCACTTAAGTGTATTTTGGCCCACATCTCATAATATGCCAAAATCACTTAAGTATTTGGTACCTTACCATATTTCGTCTCCCACTTAAGTGATCCGTACCTTACGGTGTTCCTTAGTTACTCTATTTCTCATCAATCCGTCCTTTGTGTGTGACCCTGTAGGTTTTCGCGACGTTGGCAATTATATTAAATCACGCATTTAACATAATAAACAGTGAGCGGTATCTAGCAACACATCACTGCTACCCAAGGCACGAAAATGTCATGTGATCTGACAAAACCTCCTATGATAATAATTATGTGTATAATTACCCCTTTGCCCTTATGTCTATATTGAACACAAGGTACAGACCGTGTCACCCTTGTCCAGTTCAATATTGGGCCCATAGACATTTATCCTGTTACGTAGGATGGGCAAATTCCATCTAGGACACTCATGTCCCTCAGCATGCTTTGTGGAGTACCCATCAACTGTCTTTATGGCTATCCAGTTACGGACAACGTTGGATCAGCAATAAAGCACTCGACTCTACATCTAGGATCCATAGTGGTTTCAGGTCGAAGAGTGGTATACACTATTATCACCATGAGAATAACTTATGACACTTTGCATAACTTTCTATATAGTATTCTCATAGCGGGTCAATCCGGTATAAATATTACTCCTAATATTCATACCTATGTTTAAGACTTGATAACTCTTTATCCATGATCCATGAGATATGATCATCAGTCTACAAACATAATAGTCTTAATGCTTTAATGTTATCCCACTTCACACTAAAGCTCGACTACGGATACTTTAAGAATAGTGTCCTTATGTTTAATGTGTTCGCATGATTAAGTCACACTTAATACATTAAACGGACTATCTATTCCAGGGACTTTATTAATCAACCATAATAAAGAAAAAGCCTTTTATTATTTATTAATAAATAATTCGATACAAGTACCAAAAGTATTGGCCTCTAGGGCTTACACCAACAATCTCCCACTAGCACTAGAGCCAATCAGGCATTACCCCTAATGCCCATTGATCTAGAATGGCCATCATGCTTCTGTTGTGCAAGAGGCTTTGTTAGTGGGTCAGCAATATTGTCAAGTGTTGGTACTTTACATATTTTCATATCTCCTCTATCTATTACCTCTCGAATGAGGTGATAGCGCCTGAGTATGTGTTTGGATCGTTGGTGAGATCTATGTTCCCTAGCTTGTGCGATAGCACCATTGTTATAGAGAGCAATGGGATCCACTATGCTAGGAACTATGTCAAGTTCACTAAGGAACTTCTGATCCAAACAACTTCCTTTGCTGCGCTTGAGGCAACAATATACTCGGCCTCGGTTGTAGAATCAACAACTGTATCTTGCTTTGAACTTTTCAAGCTCACAGCGCCACCATTTAAGCAAAACACATAACCATTGGAATCATCCATATTAAAGCGTCTCAGCACTTTGTCTATGTACTCTGACTTAGGCCAAGCATTTTGTGATCTATCTCTATAGATTCTGATTCCTAATTTATAGGTTGCTTCACCTAGGTCCTTCATAGAAAAACATTTCCCCAACCAAGACTTTACTTGTTGCAGGGTAGGGATATCGTTTCCAATGATTAATATGTCATCTACATATAATACCAGGAACACGATCATGCTCCCACTAACCTTATTGTAGACACAAGGCTCATCTTCATTCTTGATGAATCCATGAGTAATACATCACCTTGATCAGATATCTATATATCTCAGGTAGGTGACGTATCCTGCCTGACCTATGCTGGTCTTGTTCTACTTGAGAAGGTTGCTCTTACACAACTACTTGTGTTTCCTGCTCTAATTCCTCCATAGGTGTATCGATGCTTTGTGATTCTTGAATTTCTTCAAGCTCTACTTTCCTCCCACTGATTCCTTTGGAAATAAAATCCCTTTCCAGGAAAACTCCAGTTCGAGCGACAAACACTTTGCCCTCTGAAGGATTGTAGAGGTAATACCCTCTTGTTTCTTTAGGATACCCCACAAATAAGAATTTGTCAGATTTGGGCTCAAGCTTAGTTGAAATTTGTCGTTTCACATAAACTTCGCAACCCCAAATCTTCATGTAAGACATATGTGGTTTCTTACCACTCCATATCTAATATGGTGTCTTTTCAACTTTTTGGATGGAACACGGTTAAGTGTGTAAGCTGATGTCAATAGTGTATGTCCTCAAAAGGAGTTTGGAAGATTGGTGTGACTCATCATGGATCGGACCATGTCTAACAGGGTTCGATTTCTTCTCTCAGATACACCATTCCCTTGGGGTGTTCCGGGAGGAGTAAGTTGGGATAGGATTCCACACTCTTTCAGATGGTCATCAAACTCTAGGCTTAAATACTCCTCACCTCGATCTGATCGAAGAGTTTTAATATTCTTACCTAGTTGGTTTTGTACTTCATTCTTGAATTCCTTGAACTTTTCAAAGGACTCTGATTTGCGTTTCATTAAATACACATAATCATATCTACTGAAATCATCAGTAAATGTGATGAAGTACTGAAAACCTCCTCTGGCTGGTATGTTCAGTGGTCCACATACATCAGTATGTATGAGGGCCAAAAGATCATTAGCTCGTTCACCTTTTCCTGTGAATGGAGACTTTGTCATCTTTCCATTTAAACAAGATCTGCATGTCTCATATGATTCATAATCAAAAGAGTCCAAGAGTCCATCTTTATGGAGTTTGGAAATGCGTTTCTCATTTATGTGGCCTAATCGACAATGCCAAAGGTAAGTTGGATTTAACTCATTAGGTTTTCATCCTTTTAGTATTAATGTTATAAATTGGAATTTCAAGATCAAGGACATATAGTCCATTGTTCATTTGTGCAGTAGCATAGAATATATCATTCAAATAAATTGAGCAACAATTGTTCTTTATTATGAATGAAAAACCAGACTTGTCCAAACAAGAAACGAAAATAATATTCCTGCTAATTGCAGGTACATAATAACAGTTCTCTAACTGAATTATTAAACCACTAGGTAAAGTCAATACATAAGTTCCAACGGCTAAAGCAACAACCTTTGCTCCATTTCCAACTCGTAGGTCGACTTCACCTTTTGCCAATTGTCTACTCCTTTTTAGTCCCTGCGCATTTGTACAAATGTGAGAACCGCATCCAGTATCTAATACCCATGATGCAGAAGTAGATAAATTAATAACAAAAATACCTGAAGTTGAAGTCTCTACTCCATTCTTCTTATCTTCCAGGTACTTTGGGCAGTTCCTCTTCCAGTGTCCGGTCTTACCGCAATGGAAGCAGGTGCCTTCTTTTGCTATGCCTCCATTAGGCTTTAAAGCAGCAACGGTGGGTTTGGGTTTGGCAACTTCCTTGCCTTTCCCTTTATCACCCTGCTTAGTGGGCCTTTTGTTCTGTCTCTTTCCATTTCCGATCATCAGAATGGACTTCCCTTTTGACTTCAGATTCTTCTCGGCAGTTCTTAACATGGCGAGCAGTTCAGGAAGAGATTTGTCCATATCAATCATATTGAAATTTAGGACAAATTGACTGAAACTATCTGGCAACGATTGCAAGATCAAATCAGTCGCAAGTTCCTTTTCGAGGGGAAAACCCAATCTCTCAAGGTTTTCCACATACCCAATCATCTTGAGCACATGGGGACCTACAGGGGCTCCCTCAACTAACTTGCCTTGAAAAAGGGCTTTTGAAACTTCACACCTCTCATGCCTGGCTTGCTCTTGATAGAGTAACTTCAGGTGTTCGATCATATCGAACGCTGACATGTTCTCATGTTGTTTTTGCAATTCCTAGTTCATGGTAGCCAGCATGAGACAAGCAATTTCATTGGCATCATCGATATGCTTCTTATAAGCATCTCTTTCTGCCTTAGGTGCAGAACTAGGAGGTTCCTCTTCAGGAACAGGTGTCTCCAAGACATACAACTTTTTATCATGTTTGAGGACAATCCTCAGGTTTCGGTGCCAATCCAGAAAATTTGTCCCAGACCATTTTTCCTTATCAAGGATTGATCGCAGGATGTTGTTAGAGGTGTTTGTTGTCATGGTTATCTACATAAGGATTAAGAAAATATAAGTATCATTGACATATTTAATTAGGCCTTTAATTAAACATGCTCCCACTATTTTACTCAAAACAAATGACCCTCATCATTTGATTCGGAAAATCCCGTTGGAAGATTTTCTAGTGGGTCGAGATCCATATTTCACTTCGTAGGAACTTCTTCCAATTGTATCTCATACAACTCTCGAAAATTTCAGTTGGGTGAATAACTCCTTATTCCAATCCATCATATGGATCATTCCCAACTCTTGCTTCTAAACATATATAATATTATTGTAATTAAGTTTGAACCATTGTCTTAGCAGTTGGATATTACATTTATCCCATCGCACCCTACTAATATAGAACATGCACCTCGCGTAGGCGAAACCTACATATCCTATACCAATCTTAATGAGTGCTAAAACTTGGAAAGCAAACACATATAATATTATTATAATTTGTTTAGTTAAGTTTGACCCATTGTTTTAACAGTTGGATATTACAATTATCCCATCGCACCTTACTAATATATAGATCATGCACCTCGCGTAGGCGAAACCTACATTATCCATTACTAGTCTTGATGAGTGTTAAAACTTGGAAAGCATAAACTTAATATTTAATTTGAGGGAATTGCAATTTTCTGATCTCACCGGCTTGTTTATCATATAAACCGTCTCTCACATGCATCAACATACATTCACATGCATCAACATACATACATAATGAAACAGTTATGGCCCCTAGCGCAATTGTTCTCCCAAGCCAATGAGAGAACCTAAGCTAACCTACAACGATCTAAGCTTTTCCAAGCAAGATCTTCAAGGTTGTCTTCCTTTGGCACTGACTTCTTTGCTTTCTTCATATCATTACATTACAAAAGAGAAACTCGTTTTACATGCGAGGGAGTGAGATGAGAAAAGAAGTTACATTTGGGAGATTAAGAGAGAGGCACGACACGCAGGTCGTATTTTAAAACCCAAAGCAGAATAAAGGAAAACTAAGGCCATAACCGATCACCACAAGACAATAATAAACACTTTATTATTATTATTCCTTTAATTAATTAAAATCAAATTAAATCTCGACGACCGATCACCACATTTTAATGAACAATTCATTTAAAATCGATGTCGCTTTTCGTATCAACACTTGATACTTTTAAAGCACTGAGTTAGCCGAACGGGTGAAAATTTCCTTGCGTTAACCGGTTAACCATATGCGTTAACCGGTTAACACTGTTTGAAATCTAAAAAAAATTGTTTTCTGCCTTGCGTTAACCGGTTAACCGAATGCGTTAACCGGTTAACACTGTTTGAAAATGTCTTGGAAAACTGTTTTCCGCCTTGCGTTAACCGGTTAACCAAATGCGTTAACTGGTTAACACTGTTGAAAAACTCAAAAATTTCATTTCGTATTTCGTTAACCGGTTAACCATACGCGTTAACCGGTTAACACCGTTCCAAAAAGTGTTTTAGAAAGCACAACTCTTGTGCATTCAAACCCCAATCGCATAACTCTCTGACAACACAACCCTTGTGCCGTCACTAACCCTGATGCACCAATTTCAGACCGTCAAACACATCTCGATTGTTAATTCAGTATGATTGATCAACACGTCATTGCTTCACCATACTAATGTCGGATCAAGAAGCAAATGACCTTTGATCGCTCAAAGGAAAATAATCATTGAGTGTTTGAATGAACGAAACGAGAACACTATTTCACTAGTTTAGCACATTGCATTTCATATTTTAGGGAATTAGGCATTTCATTTTTTGCATTTTTCATGAGAATTGAGAAGGTCATCCTCCAAGGTTTTTTCAGAAGATGGAGAGGTTGCATGATTCAAGCCTGAGGGTTTCTATGAATGGATGATCAACTATCTGAGGGTTTGCACTTCAGTCAGGGTTTCTTGATCCTTCAAGGATTATGAGAATTGTCTTGGTTGCAAGGGTATATCACCATCATCATGGTTCTATCATCATCCAGGGTTTCATGATTCATTATCCATTTCCTTTGGATTAGGGTTTTGACCTCTGGTCAACCCTAATCAATGACAGTTTTCCAGCTAGGGTTTCTCAAGGAGATGAGGTATTTTTATAGGATGAGGATCACATGAGTGTCATATTGAGCTTACATGAGCTAGGGTTTCATTTTTGAGTAATTTCCTCAAGTGGTGGAGGTTCAAGCTGATCAGGGTATGTCAAGGTCATCTGTGGACCAAAAAGTCAACTGTGCAGTCAACTGAGGGCTATGAGGTGGGGAAATGAGTTTCAACACCTCAATCATGTTCAAAAGAGGTCCATTTGTCATTTTAAACATCTATCTTGAAGAATTTGAAGTCATGGCAAAAGTTTCCAAAAATGGAAAGTGACCTGTAATTTCAAGTTTCCAAAAATGGCAAGTTTTTGGTCCACATTCAACTTGACTTTTCAATATCAAAGAAGGACTGCATCTCAAACAAGGTGAAATTCGACTCTCTCTTTTTGCCTTTTTATTGCCCTAAACCTGTAGAGTTTGTCTTGCTGATGATGCTGATGTAATTAGATTTTGAAATGGATGAAAATTGTGCAAGATATGTCAATTTAAAGTTTGGATGTCAAATATGTTTCCCTTCGATCCGTCCAATTCATGATGATTTAGAGGAAATGAACATGAAATTTGAGTTCTAAATTGAAAAACCTTTCGATCCATATGCATTTTGTCAAATTCTGGAAAACTGTTCTTGAGCTCCGCCGTGTACACGGCCGGAGAAGATGGTGGAAACTGCCGTCCGCCACCGTCTGGTCTTTTGGCTTAGGGTTTGTGCAAAACGCTGCGTTTCACTAAGCATTCAAGTCCAGGCGCACGCTGTCGCATTACGCGAAAAACCGGCGGGAAAACAAGAACAACAGAGCCGCCACCGTGCGTTATTTATCCCAAAAGAGGGAAAGGAAACGCTCAGAGTAAACCTGGAAAAAGCATGGTCTCGCGACCAAAGAGAATGGGTTCGGGAGTCGGTTATGCGAAGGGAAGGTATTAGCACCCCTACGCATCCGTCGTACTCGACGGGATCCACGCACAATAGGAAGGATAAATGGTTGCTATAACACTGCTCACACTCACACACACTGGCTGAAAGAGACACAAGGAAACAGACAAGACTGAAACTGACTCGGCAGGATATCGCATCCTGGGCCTACTTAGTCTATCAGGCATAGACATCAGAGTCGAAGTAGTTCGAACTGGGGAAACGACACATGCTCGCTAGGATATCGCATCCTATGCATACGTATCTCCTTGGACGAAGGAGAATCAGAGCATTCGTATCTCGGCTGACACACACATAAACAAAACAAGACACAGGCAAACGTGGAGCCCGAATGCCAATCACTGGACTTACATCAGCATCCGAACCAGAACACAAACAAAGGCAAACATGGAGCCCGAATGCCAATCACTGGACTTACATCAGCATCCGAACCAAAACACACACAAAGGGTGGTTAAGACACAAAGGGTTGAAAAAGAAAAAGGGCGCCCGGAGAGATCGGCTCATCTCCTGCCTACGTACCTCATCTGGTATGAGGATCAGGGCGACGTAGTTCCCCTACGCAGGGATACAGGACTAGCCTAACCAGATAACAGAGGGAGACACAACTAGGGAGACTACGACTCGAGCCTAGATGTTATCATGCAAATCAACCCTAAGTTAAGGTTTCTAGCTAACTTGCACAGGAAGCAAGCCTATCCTAACCATGACTTGCACAGGAAGCAAGCCACACCTAACTTGCACAGGAAGCAAGTCTAAACTAAACCTAACTTGCACAGGAAGCAATTCAAACAAACACACAAGCACAAGCAGCACACACTATACACAAGCAATGGGCTCATACAAGGGTTAGGAATTGAAGCCAACTGGAATAGGGTTAATGGTGCTCTTAACCTTGCCATTGAGGGGCTAAGGTGAAGCAGATGAAAGGAGATGAGGGGTGTGCCTCATTGCTCTTATCCCTGGTCAGGGAGAGCATTTGAATATCAGAAGGTGTGGGAGTTCAGAAAGGGGGAACTCTCTCCACAAGTTAGACTCTATAGATCTTGGGTTTTTACTCACTATGCATCAACACAGGTAGTGTGAGCAAGATGAGTGACACACAGACTAGCAGGGGATAGATTGCATATCCCTTGGGTTCTGCCAATTGCCTCTTCACTTAGGAGGTCTTTGAATATGTACAAGGACAAAATTAAACATTCACAAACATTGCCTCTTAAGGAGGACTTCAGACAGGTGCCTGGCCAAGTAACAGGCCAGGTCTTCCAGACTACATGAAGATAAGAAGGTATACCTCAATGCAAATTGCTATTCAAGCAAAGCAAATCAAAGTTCACAAGGAACTAAAAGCAACTAAAAGTACCTGAAACCAGTCAGACAACATTAGTACACAAGTCAAAGTTAAATCAAAATGAAACAAAAGTCAACAGTCAACACAAGCAGATAAATGTGCAATGCACAAGGCTCAAGGCATGTGAGCCAAGCAACCTACAAAACAAATAGGTTAGTCATGATAAACAGGCAAACTCAATCAATTTGTATTGGTCTCATTGGGTAATTGTTGCTTAACCTGAAAACATGAACTCAAATGTGAGCAACAGGACCACTAGGGCAAGCCTAGGGTCAAAAGGGGATGAGAAAGTCAAAACAGCAAGTGGCAAGTGTCCAAAATCAATTTCAAACAATCAAGAAACAAACTCAATTGGTTTCACATTCATATCAATCATCATCATCATTTCATGAACAAATTAAATCAAAGCATGGCATATGGAAGCTCATAGAAGTCAACAGCAAGACTTAGGTCAAAACCAATCATAAACATTCCAAAAAAACATCAAATAAATCATGATCAAACATAATCCATAGAATGATATGCATGTCAAATTTCAACTCATTTGGATCAAGGCAAGTTGGTCAATGAAAATCAGAAAGGCAAGGCAAGTTTAAGCATGCTCAAAGAAGTCAACCAAACATGCATCAACTTGAAAAAATCATAAATCAGTGATAGCATATGAGAAATGAATGGGATCAAAACCATGGCAAAGCTTAAGATGTCTACTAATCACATATCAAATTTCATGTCCATCCAATAAAGTATGAGAATTTCACAAATGAAATGGGAACATGTGTCACAAAAAGTCAACATAAGACCAAACAGGGGAGAAAAATCTCAAACAATTAGGAAATGCCACAAACAATTCCAAGAAAAATCACATGTAAACTAGACATACATAAGTTCAATCATGCAAGAATTCAACGCAATTTGAGGTCAAGAAGCATGGTAAAGAAAATCATGAAGTTGCACATCAATGGTGTGACACAAATTGTCACACCCTAATTCAAAAAATCATAACTCACAAACCAGAAGTGATAAATTCACAAACTCTAAACCAAAATCACCATGAATGTGTCTAGTTTAAGCACAAAAAATTTCAAAGCCATTGGACAAAGCATCATCATTTCACAAATGTTTTGGCAAAAGGTACAAAAAATGAGCACATGTCATAAACCCTAACACAATTAAAAATCCATTCATCAAAAAAATCAGGAAAAAACATGATAAATAAGTATAGATTGAGATGAACAAAATGCAAAAAGTCTCATGAATTTTGGATTAACAATGGTTGACTTATGATTTTTCAAAGATGGTGTAACAAATGAAATAATTATTGAAGAAATAATGTGATTAAATAATTAAATGAAACCGGCAATGGCATTTTAGTAAATATTGGGAAGAGTTAGTGGAACGCTGCGTTTGGGGAAGGAGAACGAAATAATTTGATTGGCTCATGGCCCAATGGCACAGTGTTCCCATGCAAAACGCGTGAATGAACAAATTCTGGGAATTTTAGGGTTTGTGTTCATGCTACAGTACATGCATTCATCTCTTCCAAATCGTGAAAATTCAACTTGCCCAGAAAATGAAATTGAACACACCAATAGGACCAGCAAACATCAGGCATCAATAAACCAACATTCATTTTCATGGAATCGAGTTAATCAACAAGAAATCATGCAAAACAATAATGACCATCAAACTTAAAAATCAGATTTCTCATTCATCACTCAACCATTTTCAATAATTCAAAGTTCATTGCAACCATGGTAAAGAGACCTATCTAAAGCATAGCATGGTTTGGAAAAATGAGAGATTCGAAAACTTACCAAGATTGGAGCACAGTGAAGATTCAAGTGTTGTTTGGTTGTTTTGGCTCGAAACAGATGCTCTACCAGCTTCCCAAAGTTGAATGGAGAAAGGATTTTGGCTCAAGAATGTTCAAGGAAGCTCAAAACACGATCTGCCATTGGAGTGTTCTTGAATGGCAGCTGAAGATTTCTTGCTCACAGTTGGGAAACAAGGCTTCCAATGAGCTCAAGAATGATGGTATATGATGCAGCAACCAACCAAGGCTCGAGTTCTTGAAGGTTTTTGGAGAAAAGTTCTAAAATGCAAAATGAAGGTTTTTGAGAATATGAGATTTTCTGTTTGTGAATGAGGCTGCTAGGGCTTCTTTCAGAGAGAAAATGATGTATTTGTATGCTGTTTAAGGTTGGTTTAAGTTGGCTAATTGAGATGTAATCATAATTTGCTAAAATGACATGTTTTTGAATTTTGCTAAACCAACTCAAATTTGTGTGGGGTGTAAGTGACTGCACGAAAATGGGCCCTAGACAACTTCCAAACATCAATTCTGATCAAATACAAGTGGTAAAAGTCATTGGAGATGTTTATTTTGAAATCTCAATTTTTCACTTCACTTAAAATAATTCAAGTTACTTCCAAAAGTGCCATTTTGATTGGTGATGTTTTGGTGAATGATGATGACATATTTGGAAAGAGGGGATCAAATGTGACTTGTTGCAAAAAACCCCACCCAATTTGGCCAAATGGTTTGAGAGATATGGCCTTTTGAAGTTCAAAATTTTTTGAGAATGATTTGATTATAACTTGCCAACCATACATGGGAATTGAGTGTTCTTGGACTTTTTGGAAATGGGAGAACAAGATCTTCAACTTTCATGTTAGGCAAAAATTCATTTGAAGCTTGTATCATGATGTAAGTTTGAGGATCAAGACTTTCCATTTTTGGCAAATTCCAATTACAGGTCAACTTTCTATTTTTGGAAATTTCTTGACTGGCTTCAAATTCTTCCATGATGATGTTTGACATGTTACATGAGGCTTATATGGACATGAAGGAACCCTCTCAAACCAATTCCCACCATCAAATCACTGATTAAATGCACAGTTGACCAACAGTTGACTTTCTAGGGTTTCTGGTAGACTGCACATTGACTGATGACTTCTGAACCATCAAACCTTGACCAAATCACTTCAAAAGGACCCCTAGGTCATGTGAACATGTTGGGCCAACCCTAGGGCCTTGGATCAATGAAAATTGTACTTGCTTGCTTGATTGACTGACCTCCTGACCAGTTTGACCTAATTCTTCTGAATGGCTTGCACTTGGGCAAAAGGGACAATGCAATGTTATGTAGTGGACCATGTTAATGCTATGACCTAATATGAGAATGTATGTACAATGATAGGTGCAAATTTGAGGTGCTACACACGCGGGTTCGAACCTTCACTTGTGCATTTTATTTTAAATTCCAATTGAGCGCGCCTTGAATCGTTCACACATGAGCTCGATACCTGGCGCATGCTTTTTCTGATTTCCATTTGATGCTTTATTTTGATTTGAACGCTGCGTTTCAATTAGCCCTTGGAACCTTCAGCGCATGGGTTCGATACCTGACGCATATGTTTTCTGAATTTAATTGAATTCTCATGTTTGCCTTGGGTGCGTGGGTTCAATTCTGGCTGTGTGCACTTTCTAATTTTCATTCAAACATTATTTTCCTATTATTTCCATGTATTTCATTTTATTTCTTCAATTTCAAAAGAATCACTAAAAATAGTAGATTAATCCAAATTGATCCAAACTTTTTTTCACATTCTTGTTTTAATGTCTAGTATATTTTAGCATTAATTTCATGAATTGTTTGATGCTGGATTTTTAATTGTGAATTGTTGATTGCACCTTATGCCAAAATGACATGCTACATTCATTTGCTTGTGAAATGCTCATGGTTTATCCAATTGATCTGAAATTTGGCATGCTTGATCCTATCTCATGATGTGATTTTTGAGCTTTGGTTTGGGATTTTTTTATCATATTCTATCACTGTTTTGGACACATGAGCATGTTGTGTGACAATTTGTGTCACATTTTTGATGTTGCATTTGTGTATTTTCATTCATATACCATTTGAGCTCTTCTGGATCTAATTTTTGGCATGATGCTCATTCATAACATGATAAGCTTGTATAAAAATTTTCAAGACCATTGGATGTGTTTCTGTTTTGATTTGGATTTTCTAGTTTGGATGTCCATCTGGTGCTCATTTGCTTGCCTTTGCATAACATGATTTGTTTGATGCATTTGCCTTATGAGTTGGTCTTGGTCCTTTTGAGGACTTTTTCTTGATTGTTTGAATGTGCATTATGCAAAATATTGACTTCTGTTTTGGTCATTTGACTTGCTTTTGAACCTAGTCTTTGTACTAGTGGTTTGTACACATACTAATTGTGCTTTGTGTTTCAGGTTTGAGCATTTGGCACTAATGGTTGGTTTGGTTTCATTATTTGAGATGCAAGTTGCTTTGATTACTAACTCTGGTTGTGTTGTAGGTCCATTGATGTGATGAACTCACTTGAGTGCTTGCACTTATGACTTGCATTGTGTACATTTGCATTGGTTTCACTGTGTGTTTTCTGATTGGTTGTCTGAGATACTAACTGTTAAGCTTTTGTACAGGTACATTAGTTGCTTGCTAGCTTTGCTTTTGCTTAAGCTTTGGAGTGTGGTTGATACACCACTGAGGTAGTTTAGCCCTCTTACTCCATGTAGTCTGGAAGTCCTGCCACCTTTTTGGCAGGCATTTGGCTGAAGTCCTCCTTAAGAGGCACTGTTTGTGTTTGTTTACATTTGTGCCAAAGACCTCCAAGTGAGGCATGTTGCTTGATAAGTCCTCCTAAGTGAAGAGGCAATTGACAGATAGAAGGGACTAGTAGCCAGTCCCTTGTTATTCAGTGAGTCGTTCTTTATGCTCGCACTACGTGCTGATGCTCTAGAATATGTACCCAAGATCTCTGTATAGAGTCAGTCAAGTGGAATAGGGTCCCTCTTTCTGGATCCCCACACTTTCTTTGATTTGAGCTCACCTAGACCAGGGTTAAGAGCATGAGGTCTCATCCTCATTACCATATTTCATCAGCTTCACCCTAACTCTCAATGTTAGTGGTTAAGAGCTTCAGCATACCCCTACAGTTTTGGCTTGTTTGTCGAGGTTGATATGACCCCTCTTGACTAAAGCCCAACCATTTGTCTGAGCCTCTTGTTTGTATATAGTGTGTGATGCTTGATCATTTGTGATTGGTGTTTATTTGCTGTTTGAGCTGACTTGCTTCCTATGTGAGTTAGGTTCTGATTAGAGATCTCAACTTAGGGATTGTGGATTGCATGACAACTATTGGGCTCGAGTTAGTCTCCCTTTTAGTCTGTTGTTTCCCTGGTCTTTGGTTAGGAGAGAGTTTCTCCCCTGTTAAGGGGAACTACGTCGCCCTGATTCTCATACCAGATGAGATACGTAGGTAGGAGATCAAGCGAGATCTCTCCGGGCACCCTTTTTCTTTTTCAACCTTTTGTTTTTTTGTGTGAGTTCAAACTTTTCTTTGTGTTTGTGTGACAACTATTAGGCTCGAGTTCTAGACTCCCTATTAGTTTGTCAACCTGATAACCTTTTTCTTTGGTGTCCGCTGGTTAGCGATTGTTACTTGTTTGGAGTCGGATATAAGTCCATCTATTGGCTTTCTGTTTCCTTGTTTGTGTTGATCGTTTGGAGTCGGATATAAGTCCATGCCTTGGCATTCTGTTTCCTTTTTGTTGTCAGGAGTCGGGTGTAAGTCCATGGATTGGCATTCCGTTTCCTGCTAAGTGTTTCTTTTGACGTCTCAGCGTCTCTGTTTTGTGTTTTGTTTCGGCGTGCGTTAGCCGAGCTACGAGTGGTCTGATTCTTACTCTGGATAGAGAAGATACGTAGGCATAGGATGCGATGTCCTAGCGAGCATGTTTCCCATTTCCCCGAACTACGTTGACTCTGATGTTTGTTTCTAACAAACTACGTAGGCCCAGGAGGCGACATCCTGCCGAGTCCACTTCCTCCATCTTCTTTCACCTGTTTTATTATTCCAGTGTGTGTGCATTTTCTTTGAGTAGTTTATTAGCAACCTTTTCCTATTCTTTTTTAGCGTGGATCCCGTCGAGTACGGCGGACGTGAGGGGTGCTAATACCTTCCCCTTGCGTAACCGACTCCCGTACCTTGCAATCTCTGGTCGTAAGACCGTTCCTTTTCCCTTTCTTAGGTTAGTCCTGTGCTCCCTTTCCGTCATAGGATGAATAGCGTCGGTGGCGGCTCTGTAAACTTTTTTTTTTCCGCCGGTTATTTTTCGCGTCGCGACAGCTAGCGACTCTGCTGGGGATTACAGTTGACCTCTTGCTGGTCCATCTTCCCTAAGCAAGTCAATCCTAGCGCTCTTTAGGGTAGTTTTGGTTGCTTTTACTGCTTTATTTATTTATTGCATTTATGATTATTATACTGTGATTCTGTTTGCACATATGTTTGCATGCATCATATTATCACTGTGCTGGATTCTGGACAGGTTTGGTTCCTTTGAATTGGGGTGGGTGTTCTGAGTGGGGCTAAAACCCAGGCCCAAGTATACACCTAGGATTAGCATGGTCTCACGTCTCCTCACATGTTGGATCAGCATGTTGTTGCGACGTGACATACCACAACCGGACGAGGTTCTTTGGAGAGAACCCCTCCTCGTGGAGTATCCACTATGGTTGGGTTACCTCTTTTGAGCTGTTGACTTTGGTGACCGTTCTTTCCCGGATCTTTGGTTTAGATGATCTTATGAGAGCTGCAACGACACACCCGAAAGGGCAAACCCGTTGAGTATCTTGTCCGATTGTCGAGACCATTATCCGCCTTAGGATGACCTTATAGAATTCACCTGTGAGGGGAGGGTTGATTCCTACAGTACAAGTTCTGTTGGTGACTCTTTGATGGTGACTCTGTTTCAGTTGGATTATGGATATTTATTTCTGAGACGCCGGAGTTCTGTCCGTGGTATTTATCAGCGGGTTTCGTTTATTTCGGATCCCCGGGTGGAATTTTGGGGTTGTTTGTCCAGAAGGTCAGTGGCTTTCCTGTGATGATGGTGATATATCCTCCGTTCCGTTTATTTCGGAACCCCGAGTTGGATTTGTGGTTACCCAATCCCTCAGATGGTTGTGATCAGTTCAGAACTCGGAATCCAGTACAGTTGATGTTCAGATGACTTGGAGGATGGCACAGTGCATTGCATTCATGCATCTACATCATTCCCATTTTGCATTTATTCGCATCTAACTCATGTTTATCCATATGCAGGGGACACTCTTGATTGAGATCCTGGTTGAGGTACTTCTTTGTTCCAGATATGAGGACCGGTCTAAAAGCTAATGTTGTCTACAGTTTCTTTGATCCAGAGATTGGCGTGCTGAAAGATATGATAGCATTGATTACGCCTGACCGTGTGGGGATGTTCTGTGAGGCTTATGGTGGTATTTTGAAGATGGTTTTCAGGCTTACAGATGAGGATAGGATTGTTGTCCATACTTTTCTCCAGTTTTATGATCCTGGTTTGAGATGCTTTGTCTTCCCGGATTACTTGTTGGGACCTTTGATGGAGGACTATGCTGGTATCCTGGGTATTCAGATCAGAAACCAGATTCCTTTCTATGCCACTAAGGAAGAACCTGATGTTGGTGAGATCTCCCGTGCTCTTTATTTGAGCCCCGAAGTGACTAAGGGAGGTCTGAAGGAGAAGGGAAAGTTCCCCGGTTTTCATCTGAGTTTCTTGGAAGCTAAAGCCAAGGAGCATGCTGTTTTGGGTGATTGGAAGGTTGTCTGTGCTCTGCTTGCTGTGAGCGTCCATGGAATTATCTTGTTCCCTAATCAGAAGAACTTTGTAGACATTAATGCCATCCGGGTGTTTGTGCAGAGGAATCCCATTCCTACCTTGGTTGGGGATGTTTATTACTTGGTCCATAATCGAAATGAAAACCGGCGTGGGGGATTGATTAGATGTTGTGCTCAGTTGTTATACAAATGGTTCATGGGATATTTACCTTCCAGAGGTGCTTTTGTCTTTCTTGATCATACTGTCAAGTGGGCAACCAAGTTGATGGGTTTGCGAGCCAAAGACATAGCTTGGACTCACAGTGGTATGGCTGGACGAGATTTCATTTGCAGTTGTGGGAGTTTTCCCAATGTGCCTCTTATAGGAGTTCAAGGTTGTATTAATTACAACCCAGTGCTTCTTAAGAGACAAATGAGGTTTGCTATGGAGGTTCCTCCTCTCGAGTGTGAGATTCAGGAGTCTTTCTACTTCCCGGCTGAGGGTAATCAGACATGGTTGAGGCAAGTTTCCGGGGCATGGCGCCACATTCAGAGGAAGGGCAAGGTTCCTTTTGGTAGGGTTAATAGCAGGTCTTTTCCTCCGTTTGATGATTGGCTCAGAAAGAGGGTTGAGCTCACGCATCTACCATTTCCTGGGGGTGATCCTTAGTATCCGTTGATTGAGGGGCCACGTTCTTCTGTCAGTATGGAAGAGTTCCTTGAGATGAAGAGGGAGAGAGATCAACTGCAAGCAGAGAAGACTGAGTTGGAGATGAGTGTTGCTAGAATTCAAATGGTTAATCAGGAAGTCAAGGGGAAAGCACAAGACCAGGCTAAGAGACATGCTCTGGAGGTGAAGCGCTTTGAGATAGACACCGCCTATTACCGCAAGATCAGCCAAGCTTTAGAGTCGTCTACGAAGGAGCACGACCGCACCAAGGAGAAGTTGGCCAGAGCATTGAAAGTCATTGAAGATGAAAAGAGGAGACAAATCCTTGTGAAGACTCAGAGGGAAGCTAGAGCCAAAGCCCTTACCGCCGAGTGGGAAGCAAAGCTGAAGGTTAAGGGAGAAGAGCAAGCGAAGATTATGGCTGAGAGAGATCATTATCTGGCTGAGAGGGACCATCATTTCCGACAGATGAAGATTCATCAGAAAGAGGTGGGAAGACTTCAGCAGGAGAACACTGAGCTCAGGTTCGCCGTGAAGTTTACCAAGATGGTTGATGATGCAGAGCCTTCTGTGGGACCTTCTTCAGTTTAGACTTTTGTTGCAGTTATTATCATGTGTGGATTACCGTCAGGCATGTTGACGAAATTCACTTGCTTGTATTTTCTTTCTGATTCTGGAGAATTGTACTTGATTTGTATTAAGCCTGATGTATGACTCTTGCACGTATGATGCATTTTTGGTATGCAGTGGTTGTTATCATTCAGTGATTGATCTTCAAAGCTTTATTTGCTTTTCTGTGCGCACACACCTAACACACACATGGTCGGATGGTATCTTTGCTAAATCATGATTCTCTGATCTGTATGGTGAAACCAGATGATTGATGTCAGAATGTTGCTGTCAAATTATTATCTGTCTCGATGAAACCAGGATCGAAAGACAGAGTGTTCCTCATATGGATAGACATTGCATTCATGCATGAATCATAATAACTTGTCTTCTATTTTGCAAGTGTCGGTTTCTAACGTGTTTGATTGTTTCAGGAATCATTGCTTGCGCACGTAGAATCATTCCTTTGCACGTAGCTCGTCCGCACAGATACCCTATCAGGCGCAACAAATCTAAACTGATGGATACACCCAACGCATACATTCTCGAGTTGAAAGAGAAGATGGGAGAGCTGATCAACGTCATGCAAGGGTTCGCCTTGGGGCAGAAGGCACTTGTTGAGAAAGTGGAGAAGCTTGAGCGGGCTTCGGCTGCCAATAGTGGTAATAATCAAGAGGGTGTTTCCAACAATGGTCTCAGTGGTTCCAGGGATAGTGGTGATCCCAGAAGGAAGGCAACAACTGCTGGTGTAGTGATCAATAACGGTGGAGGTTTTGGTTTTGCTGCAGGTGGAGGGCTAGGTCCTGCAGGCAACAATTTGAAGGATAATCAGTTTCCTCCTTTCTTTGGGGCCATGGAGGATAAGGAAGAAGATCAGTTCTCTGTGTTGAATGAACAATTTGGTCAGTACGGTATTCAACTGCCAAACAAGGAGATTCAGGCACTAGCAGAGAAGATCATGGCTCTAGAAAGCCATGCTACTCCTGGGGCTATCAACATGACAAACATGGGGCTGGTTGAGGGGATTGTGATCCCGCAGAAGTTTAAAGTGCCCACGTTTGATAAGTATAATGGGAGTTCTTGCCCGGAAACTCATCTCCAGGCCTTTGTCCGGAAAATTTCTGCCTATACTATGGATCAGAAGCTTTGGATGTACTTCTTCTAGGACAACTTGTCTGGTGGGTCTCTGGAATGGTATACCAAGTTGAGATCATCGGATATCAAGAGCTGGCAGGATTTGGGGGATGCTTTCTTTAAACAGTACCAATTCAATGCTGACATGGATCCTAGCCGTACCCAGCTGCAGGGTATGTCTCAGAAGCCAAATGAAGGGCTTAAAGAATATGCGTAGAGGTGGAGGGAGTTGGCTTCCAGAGTTCAACCTCCGTTGGTGGATAGGGAAATGTCTGATCTGTTCATGGGTACCCTTCAAGGGACTTTCGTTGAGAGAATGGTGGGTTGTCCCGTCACTGGTTTTATGGATATAGTGGTGGCAGGGGAGAGAATTGAGAGTTGGCTGAAACTGGGGAAGATACAGGGGAATGCTTCGTCGTCTGGGTCGAAGAAGCCCTTTGGTAAAGGTCAGCGTAAGAAGGAGGGTGATACGAGTGCTGTGTATGCCTAGAGGGGACACGGTAGGGATCGTTACTACCAGCACACTGCTGCAGTAACCATTCCTGCTGATAATCAACCTGCACAACAACAACAGCAACAACAACAACAACGACAGCTGTTTCAACAGAGAACACAACGGGTCGGGTATCAAGTGAGAGGAAGAATGATTGATCGTCAGTTTGATAGGCCTCCTGTAACATATTCTTTCTTGTTGAAGAAATTGAAAGATCTGGGGTTGGTTCAGTTAAGAACATTGGCTCCGTTGAGACCGGATCAGAGGCCTGCAAATTATGATGAGAACGCCAAGTGCGAATTTCATTCTGGTGCCCCTGGACACAATGTTGAGAATTGTAAAGCCTTCAAGCATGTGGTTCAGGATCTGGTAGACTCCAATGCCATCAATTTTGCACCATCTCCGAATGTTAATGCTAATCCCATGGCGGCCCATGGTCAGATGGGGGTGAATGCAATTTCTGAGGATAGGAGGACAATTGGGCTGATGAATGTGGACCGGTTAAGAACTCCATTGGCTGAGGTCAAGAGACAGTTGTTGAAGAGTGGGGTCTTTCCGGGTTGTGATGATCGTTGTGCTGCTTGCACCGTTGCTCCTAATAGATATGTATTATTGAGGGAGGCAGTGCAAAGAATGATGGATGAGGGAAGCCTCAGGTTTGAGAAAGCTGGTTTGGAGAGGGAAGATGTTTCCACCATAACCATCTATTTTGATCTGATCAACTTGTCAGCGCCGGCAGATGCAGCTCCAGTTACCATCACGGTACCGGGGCCTATTCCGTATGAAAACGACGATGCTGTGCCGTGGGATTATGGTGGAGAGGTATACTGCAATGGGGAGAAGTAGGAGGAACATGCTGCAGGTGAAACCACCGTTTCAAAGGTGGATAATGCCGGACCTAGTGGTTTCACTCGCAGTGGAAGGTTGTTTGCACCGGACACATTGAGGAGTGGGAGGCAGAAAAAGAAAAGAGAGATAAGACCGAGGCTTTATCCAGGGCAAGAGGGAAGCAGGTGGTGAGTGAGGGTACTCCTGTAGTGGCACCGGCGCCTGTTGGGTCGGAGAAAGAACTTGATGATGAAGCCGAGGAGTTTCTGAGGATCATCAAGAAGTCTGAGTATAAGCTTGTTGACCATCTGCAGCAGACTCCGTCCAAGATTTCAATCCTATCATTGTTGTTAAGCTCAGAGGGGCATAGAGAGGCTTTGTTGAAAATATTGAAGAGAGCCTATGTCCCGCAGGAGATAATGATCAATCATCTGGAGACAGTGGTGTCTAATGTCAATGCCAGCCATGGGTTGGGTTTCACTGATTTGGATCTTACGGTGGATGGGCGTAATCACAATAGGGCATTACACATTGCAATGGAGTGTAAAGGAGCAGTGCTCTCGCACGTTTTGGTGGATACCGGCTCATCGCTCAACGTGTTGCCTAAGAAGGCCCTCGCAAAGCTGGATTGCGAAGGAGTAGTGTTGAGGCCTACTGACCTAGTGGTTAGAGCCTTTGATGGCTCTAAAAGGGCTGTGTTTGGGGAAGTGGAGCTCCCTGTGAAGATCGGTCCTGAGGTGTTTAAGTCTGTGTTTTATGTCATGGATATTCAGCCGACATACAGTTGCTTGCTGGGTCGACCATGGATACACGCTGCTAGGGCAGTGACTTCGACTTTGCACCAGAAATTGAAGTATATCTGGGACGGGCAGGTCGTAACGGTTTGTGGGGAGGAGGACATTTTTGTCAGCCACCTGTCATCATTCAAGTATGTAGAAATGAACGGTGAAATATTTGAAACACCAAGTCAGGCGTTCGAAACCGTCAAGGTGGAGAATACCATTTTCGCTAAAGAAGAGAAGAAGCCGTCCATTTCTTCGTATAAGCAGGCCGCTGAGGTGGTGAAGAGTGGAGAGTCCCCAGGTTGGGGAAGAATGGTAGACATCTCCGCCAAGGAAGACAAGTTTGGGGTTGGTTATCAGCCGGGCCGAGGCTTGTCTGGACAGAATAGAGGCCGTCGTCAGCCATTCACGTTCACCTGTGCTGGAATGCTAGATCCAGATCACATCTGTGCGGTGGGTGAAGAGATCGACAGTGACTGCGAGCTCGACTCGTGGATAAAACCGTGCGTACCACGGATGGAGATCCAGAACTGGAAGGCCGAAAAGATCATCACTGTCACTCTACGTGAAGAGTAATATTTCTGTTTTTCAATTCTGTCTGCATGAAAACCATACGTTTTGCCCGAAACGTAATGGTTCATTGTAAGGGCCACCTCATGTGTTTCATTTTGCAATGATTACATCATCAATAAAAGGATGTTTTTTACATTAAAAGTGGTGTTCCCTGTTTTTCATTTATTTTTGCAATTTAATAAAAATAAATAAAAATGGCAATGTTTGTTTTCATTTTTCTTTTAATTTGTCTCGTTCCGGTTCTAAAAGCAATGCATGAATCAACATTCATGCAGATGCGATCATTCTCCGGATCTCATTGATAAAAATCCTGTTACACCCTCATATGACTTTGACAATCCGATCTATCATGCCGAAGAAGAAGGCGAAGAAGATTGTGAACTGCCGGAGGAATTAGCCAGGCTGTTGAAGCAAGAGGAGAAGGTGATTCAACCGCACGGGGAGCAAGTCGAGGTCGTTAATCTGGGTACCAAGGAGGTTAGAAAGGAAGTGAAAGTCGGAGCCGCTTTGGAGGTGAATGTCAAGAGCAGAATGGTAGCCCTGTTGAAAGAGTATGTTGATATCTTCTCCTGGTCTTATCAGGATATGCCAGGGTTGGATACCGATATCGTTGTACACAAGTTGCCATTGAGAGAAGATTGTCCTCCAGTGAAGCAGAAGTTGCGCAGAACTTGACCTGAGATGGCCATGAAAATTAAAGAAGAGGTGCAAAAGCAGTTGGATGCTGGTTTCCTGGCTGTCACTAATTATCCGCCTTGGGTCGCGAACATTGTGCCGGTGCCGAAGAAGGATGGAAAGGTGAGGATGTGTATGGACTACCAGGATTTGAACAGAGCTAGCCCGAAGGATGATTTCCCATTACCTCACATTGATGTGTTGGTAGATAATACAGCTCAATTCTCGGTTTTTTCCTTCATGGATGGTTTTTCTGGCTATAATCAAATCAAAATGGCGCCAGATGATATGGAGAAAACAACGTTCATCACACCATGGGGCACTTTTTGCTATAAGGTGATGCCATTCGGTCTCAAGAACGCCGGTGCCACGTATTAGAGAGCTATGGTGACTTTGTTTCATGATATGTTTCATCATGAAATCGAATGTTATGTTGATGACATGATAGCAAAGTCCCAAACTGAAGAGGGGCATTTGGTAGATCTGGCAAAGTTGTTTGACAGGTTGAGACAATTCAGACTGAGGTTGAATCCGAATAAGTGCACTTTCGGGGTGCGGTCCGGTAAGTTGCTGGGGTTTATTGTGAGTGAAAGAGGAATCGAGGTTGATCCTGCTAAAGTAAAAGCAATACAAGAAATGCCTGAACCGAGAACAGAAAAGGAGGTTCATGGTTTCTTAGGTAGATTGAACTACATTTCACGGTTCATATCTCATCTAACAACCACGTGTGAATCCATATTCAAGTTGTTAAGAAAAGATCAAACGGTCAGGTGGAATAATGATTGCCAAGCGGCATTTGAAAAAATAAAAGAATATTTGCAGGAGCCTCCGATTCTAATGCCTCCTGTGGAGGGGCGACCGTTAATTCTGTACTTGACAGTCCTCGAGGGGTCTATGGGGTGTGTACTGGGGCAGCATGACGAGTCTGGTCGAAAAGAGCATGCAATTTACTACCTTAGCAAAAAGTTTACCGACTGTGAAACAAGATATTCATTGCTCGAGAAAACTTGCTGCGCTTTGGTATGGGCTGCTCACCGACTGAGACAGTATATGCTGGTTCATACCACTTTGTTGATTTCCAAGATGGATCCGATCAAGTATATATTTGAGAAGCCAGCATTGACCGGACGGGTTGCGAGATGGCAAATGATTTTGACTGAATATGATATCCAGTATACCTCTCAGAAAGCAATCAAGGGGAGTGTATTGTCTGATTACCTCGCCCAGCAACCCATTGAGGATTATCAATCGATGAAGTTTGAATTCCCTAATGAGGACATCATGTTTCTCAAATCGAAAGATTGTGAGGAACCGATCCCGGAGGAGGGGCCTGACCCTGAATCCGAATGGATTCTGATGTTTGATGGGGCCGTTAACGTGAATGGTAGTGGAGTTGGTGTTGTTTTGGTTACGCCGAAGGGATCCCACATTCCTTTTGCTGCCCGGCTAACATTTGAATGCATCAACAATGTGGCTGAATACGAAGCTTGTATCTTGGGTATCGAAGAGGCGATTGATTTGCGGATCAAAAACCTTGTTATTTATGGAGATTCAGCTTTGGTTGTGAACCAGGTTAACGGGAAATGGTATACGCATCAATCTCACTTAATTCCATACCGGGACTATACGAGGAGATTGTTGACGTTTTTCACCAAGGTGGAATTACACCATGTGCCGAGAGAAGAGAATCCTTTGGTAGATGCTTTGGCTACTCTGGCCGCCTTGATTAAGGTGCAGTGGTGGAATCAGTTCCCCAGTGTTGAGGTGGGACGTCTGGATAGACCGGCTTATGTGTTTGCTGTCGACACAACTCCTGATGATGAAAAGCCGTGGTATTATGACATAAAGCGCTATCTGGAAACCCAAGAATATCCCGAGGGAGCATCCAAGAAGGACCGAAAGACTCTGAGGAGGTTGGCCATGGTATTCTATTTGAATAAGGATTGGGTTTTGTACAAGCGGAATTTTGAGTGGGTGTTGCTCAGATGTGTCGACGTCAAAGAAGCAAGCCAATTGATGAAAGAGGTACACGATGGGTCGTTTGGTACCCATGCCAGTGGGAATGCAATGGTGAAAAAGCTGCTGAGGGCTGGGTATTACTGGATGACAATGGAGGCCCAGTGTTTCAACTTCGTGCGGAAATGTCATAAATGCCAGATTTATGCTGACAAGGTGCACGTGCCTCCAAACCCGTTGAGTTTGATGTCTTCTCCATGGCCGTTTGCTATGTGGGGCATTGATATGATTGGGAAGATCGAACCTACGGCTTCGAATGGGCACCGGTTCATATTAGTGGCCATTATTTACTTCACCAAGTGGGTGGAAGCGACATCTTATGCAAACGTGACAAAATAGGTCGTAGCCAGGTTCCTGAAAAGAGACATCAGTTGCAGATATGGGGTTCCCGAAAGAATCATTACTGATAATGGTTCTAATCTCAACAACAAGATGATGGCAGAGCTGTGCCGGGAGTTCAAAATCGAGCATCACAATTCTTCTCCTTATCGTCCGAAGATGAATGGGGCGGTTGAGGCGGCTAATAAGAATATTAAGAAGATTGTGCAGAAGATGGTCGTGACCTATAAGGATTGGCATGAGATGTTGCCGTTTGTATTGCATGGGTATCGAACCTCGGTGCGTACATCTACTGGGGCAACGCCTTTTTCGCTGGTGTATGGGATGGAAGCCGTGCTACCGGTTGAGGTCCAGATTCCTTCATTGAGAGTCCTGATGGATGTGAAATTGGAAGAGGCTGAATGGGTAAGGACTCGGTATGAAGAGTTGAGTCTGATTGAGGAAAAAAGGCTGGCAGCCATTTGTCATGGGCAGTTGTACCAGCAGAGAATGAAGCGTGCTTTTGACCAAAAGGTGCGACCTCGTGTGTATCACGTAGGAGATGTGGTGTTGAAAAGGATCCTTCCTCCTCAGAACGATCGTCGGGGCAAGTGGACACCCAATTATGAAGGTCCTTTCATGGTCAAGAAGGTTTTCTCTGGCGGAGCCTTGTTGTTGACAACCATGGATGGCGAGGATTTTCCATCCCCTGTGAATGCGGACGCAGTTAAAAAATAATTCGTATAAGAGACCCGCTGGACGAAAAGAATAAAATAGTCCAGGCAAAAATGGGCATCCCAACGAACCAGAAAAAATGAAAAGGTTCGGGCAAAAATTAGGGATAAAAAGAAAAAACTGTACACCTGGCAAGTCGAAAACCCCACGAGGGCGGCTTGGGCAAAAAAGGGTATCCCGGTGGACTGAAAACCCGAAAGGGCGGTCCAGGAAAAAGAGGGAATGAAACGAACAACTGCGTCTAGCATGATCGTTTGTGTTTTGGTTAAGACACATGGATAATCCCTGACAGGGATCGGTCGGAAGCGTCTTGTTCAAAAGGCAGAAAGTGTGGAGAGTCTTGAGGACATATGGGGTGTAACCGGGTTGGAACTCGATGATATCGCGGGTTCACATTGCCATTAGGATAGATTTTCCTTTTGTGCGCAATTACCTCTTTTCAGGGATTGCTTCCTGTGTATTGCTCAGTTACGAGCCACCTTTTTCAATCAATAAAATGCATATTCAGTCAAATAATTTTGTTCTGTTTTCATTACCGCTTTGATTGCAAAAACATCCGTTTATTTTGACAAAGAATCTTTGCATTTTGAGACATACAGGTCCCTTCCGATGCATGTTTATAGGATTGAGAACTTGAAATCTTATTCGGAAGGTTGAGTGACCCAGGTGTTGAAATTTTGGCACGCCTGGGGCACATTTTTATCTAACGATTTCTTTTGCAGGTGCTGTTAGATATTTTCACTCGCTTGCAGGTTGTGATGTGAAGCTTTTTGATGAAAGATTCCTTCGAGTCCAATCAGGGGCAAGGAGTTGAAGAATGGTGTAAAGACGGCGAAAGAATTGCGACGATCCTAGGTTTAATCAAGAAGACTCTTCAAAGTCTAGAGAAGTGGAAAGTTGACGCCATGGTTAGATGGTGAATGCCAGTGTTCGACGAGTCGACGGGTGTTCCGTGTCAAATATTCCGTATCTCCCCAGCGGGTTCGAGATCGGTGTTTCCTCAGCCGCCAGGCCTGAAGGTTGCTATTTCCCCTAGTAGGGTTGAGATTGTTATGTCCCCAGCAAGTCGGAAGGTTGCCGTTTCCCCAGCGGAGGTGTGTGTTGGTAGGAGTTTCCCCAACGAAGTCCCCAAGCGGATCGGGTTCAGTTGAGGTCATCCTTAGTAAGGGTTGCTTTCCCCAGCAGCAGTGCTATTCCCCAGCAGGGTGGAGATTGGAGCGATATCGGGTTCCTCGGCAGAGTTGCTCGTGTTCTCCCCTGAGGGGGATGTTTCCTATGCATTCATCATTTAGAAAAGCATAGCATGTTGCATAATTCATTGCGTAGCATTTCCATGGTTATGGAGCATTACGCTGTAAAAAAGAAAAAAACTCATGCATCAGCATTACAAGCATGAACTAGTCTCAAGCCGTGGTTACCGTTTGAGAATTGGTTTTGCTGATTGGTGAAGATGTTACTCTGAGGAGTTTGGCATCATGATTTTTGAATTAGCAATATTCCCCAGTAGTGCGCTATTGGAGGAAAATTTCCGTCGTGCGGAGATGGGAATGAAGATTGGATAACGTTACGCGATCAGCGCGGAGATCGGGGTCCATCAGGAGAAAAGGAGACGCACAATGTCTTCTAGAGAACGGGGTTCAAATGGAGAAAAAGGTTCATTGTTTGACAGTAAAAATCAAAGAAGTTTTGGGGGTCCAAGAAAAGCAAAAGAAAAATAATAATAACAAAGAGGAAATCCCCAGCGGAAGTGGCAGTCAGGTCAGGTTTTCCGGTATCCAGACTGAAGTGGCATTCAGGCCAATCTCTCGGTGTGCAGACCGATATTAATGATCCAGTTTTTCGGTATCCAGACCGAAGTGGTATTCAGGCCAATTTTCCGATGTTCAGATCGAAGAAGTTTCCGACATTCAGGTCGAAGCACTTGTGGCATTCAGGCCAGTTATTCCGGTATTCAGACCGAAGTGGCGTGCAGGCCAGTTTTTCTGGTATTCAGACCGAAGTGGCATTCAGACCAGTCTCTCGGTGTTCAGACCGATATTGGTCATCTCATATTCCGATGTCCAGTATTCAGACTGATGAGCGGCATGCAGGCCATGGTTCCTGTGTTACCATTTATTTTGGTATCCAGGTTAACATTCTTTTCGGTATTCAGACCGACTTTCACCGTACTAGACGGATTTTTCTTTCAAGATCACCTCTTTGCCGATTCTGACAGGCATTGTTAATTATTTCCCAGAAGAGCGCAAATTGTTTGTTTGTTCTTGGTATTCAATCACTCTTCACCCTGATCATCTGAAAGCCGAGGCTGTTCATATCGACAGGTTCACAGTGGATTGAATAGGGGCAGCTGTAACACCTCAAAATTTGCCCTCCTCTTCTTGGGACTAGTTTAGCACATTGCATTTCATATTTTAGGGCATTAGGCATTTCATTTTTTGCATTTTTCATGAGAATTGAGAAGGTCATCCTCCAAGGTTTTTTCAGAAGATGGAGAGGTTGCATGATTCAAGCCTGAGGGTTTCTATGAATGAATGATCAACTATCTGAGGGTTTGCACTTTAGTCAGGGTTTCTTGATCCTTCAAGGATTATGAGCATTGTCTTGGTTGCAAGGGTATATCACCATCATCATGGTTCTATCATCATCCAGGGTTTCATGATTCATTATCCATTTCCTTTGGATTAGGGTTTTGACCTCTGGTCAACCCTAATCAATGATAGTTTTCCAGCTAGGGTTTCTCAAGGAGATGAGGTATTTTTATGGGATGAGGATCACATGAGTGTCATATTGAGCTTACATGAGCTAGGGTTTCATTTTTGAGTAATTTCCTCAAGTGGTGGAGGTTCAAGCTGATCAGGGTATGTCAAGGTCATATGTGGACCAAAAAGTCAACTGTGAAGTCAACTGAGGGCTATGAGGTGGGGAAATGAGTTTCAACACCTCAATCATGTTCAAAAGAGGTCCATTTGTCATTTCAAACATCTATCATGAAGAATTTGAAGTCATGGCAAAAGTTTCCAAAAATGGAAAGTGACTTGTAATTTCAAGTTTCCAAAAATGGCAAGTTTTTGGTCCACATTCAACTTGACTTTTCAATATCAAAGAAGCTTCAAACGGATTTTTGGTGAACATGAAAGTTGAAGATATTTCTTTCCCCTTTTCAAAGAGTCCTATTTCATTATCATCTGATGATTGGTTGGGAAGTTATGGCCAAATGATCACAAAGTGTACATGGAAGTTCAACATGGCATAACTTTTGATCCAAAACTCCAAATTGGTCCACTCTTTTTGCAAAATGCTCCCTGTGACCAATAATTTCCAAATGAATCATTGCCTTGTTTGAAAAAAGTTCATATGATCATGTGTTCATACATGTGCTTTTTGGAGGGAAAATCCATAATTTGAATTTGGTTGATTATGCAAGCCATTTGATCATTCCATCATGTTTATTGGTTGGTTTTAAGTGAGGATGAAGCTCAGCATGGCACTGTTCACGTGCACATGTCCATGCATAACCTCATTTGCATGTTTTTTCACTTTGCTTCACATTTCATTAATCCTAATTAACCATTGCCTAATTCCAATTTCAGTGTGATTAGTGAGTGGTATAAAAGCCAAATCATAACAGAATTTGCCATAACAACAATTCTAGATCTGAAAATTTCCATTCCCTCCAAAATTTCTCTCTCTTCGAATCTCTCTTTTCTCCACACAAACCAGGTTTTTCTTTGCACATTCATGATCATGGAAGAGTTTTGAGCAAGAATCAAGCATTACTTTGGCCAATTCAGTGCAGATTCGAGCTATACAAGCACATGAACATGAACATGGAAGCTTGAAATTCAGCTAGATCTAAGAGGTTTCAGTGGATTCTTTGCACACAAAGCTTCAAGGCACGCATAGAGGAGTTGATCTGAAGCTGGAGGAAGCTTGAACACGTGAATTTGAAGGACGACATCTCAAACAAGGTGAAATTCGACTCTCTCTTTTTACCTTTTTATTGCCCTAAACCTGTAGAGTTTGTCTTGCTGATGATGCTGATGTAATTAGATTTTGAAATGGATGAAAATTGTGCAAGATATGTCAATTTAAAGTTTGGATGTCAAATATGTTTCCCTTCGATCCGTCCAATTCATGATGATTTAGAGGAAATGAACATGATATTTGAGTTCTACGTTGAAAAACCTTTCGATCCATATGCATTTTGTCAAATTCTGGAAAACTGTTCTTGAGCTCCGCCGTGTACACGGCCGGAGAAGATGGTGGAAACTGTCGTCCGCCGCCGTCTGGTCTTTTGGCTTAGGGTTTGTGCAAAACGCTGCGTTTCAGTAAGCATTCAAGTCCAGGCGCACGCGAGTTCGAACCTTCGCTTGTGCATTTTATTTTAAATTCCAATTGAACGCGCCTTGAACCGTCCACACATGAGCTCGATACCTGGCACACGCTTTTTCTGATTTCCATTTGATGATTTATTTTGATTGGAACGCTGCGTTTCAATTAGCCCTTGGAACCTTCAGCGCATGGGTTCGATACCTGACGCATATGTTTTCTGAATTTAATTAAATTCTCATGTTTGCCTTGGGTGCGTGGGTTCAATTCTGGCTGTGTGCACTTTCTAATTTTCATTCAAACATTATTTTTCTATTATTTCCACGTATTTCATTTTATTTCTTCAATTTCAAAAAAATCACTAAAAATAGTAGATTAATCCAAATTGATCCAAACTTTTTTTCACATTCTTGTTTTAATGTCTAGTATATTTTAGCATTAATTTCTTGAATTGTTTGATGCTGGATTTTTAATTGTGAATTGTTGATTGCACCTTATGCCAAAATTACATGCTACATTCATTTGCTTGTGAAATGCTCATGGTTTATCCAATTGATCTGAAATTTGGAATGCTTGATCCTCTCTCATGATGTGAGTTTTGAGCTTTGGTTTGGGATTTTTATCATATTCTATCACTGTTTTGGACACATGAGCATGTTGTGTGACAATTTGTGTCACATTTTTGATGTTGCATTTGTGTATTTTCATTCATATACCATTTGAGCTCTTCTGGATCTAATTTTTGGCATGATGCTCATTCATAACATGATAAGCTTGTATAAAAATTTTCAAGACCATTGGATGTGTTTCTGTTTTGATTTGGATTTTCTAGTTTGGATGTCCATCTGGTGCTCATTTGCTTGCCTTTGCATAACATGATTTGTTTGATGCATTTGCCTTATGAGTTGGTCTTGGTCCTTTTGAGGACTTTTTCTTGATTGTTTGAATGTGCATTGTGCAAAATATTGACTTCTGTTTTGGTCATTTGGTTTGCTTTTGAACCTAGTCTTTGTACTAGTGGTTTGTACACATACTAATTGTGCTTTGTGTTTCAGGTTTGAGCATTTGGCACTAATGGTTGGTTTGGTTTCATTATTTGATATGCAAGTTGCTTTGATTACTAACTCTGGTTGTGTTGTAGGTCCATTGATGTGATGAACTCACTTGAGTGCTTGCACTTATGACTTGCATTGTGTACAGTTGCATTGGTTTCACTGTGTGTTTTCTGATTGGTTGTCTGAGATACTAACTGTTAAGCTTTTGTACAGGTACATTAGTTGCTTGCTAGCTTTGCTTTTGCTTAAGCTTTGGAGTGTGGTTGATACACCACCGAGGTAGTTTAGCCCTCTTACTCCATGTAGTCTGGAAGTCCTGCCACCTTTTTGGCAGGCATTTGGCTGAAGTCCTCTTTAAGAGGCACTGTTTGTGTTTGTTTACATTTGTGCCAAAGACCTCCAAGTGAGGCATGTTGCTTGATAAGTCCTCCTAAGTGAAGAGGCAATTGACAGATAGAAGGGACTAGTAGCCAGTCCCCTGTTATTCATTGAGTCGTTCTTTATGCTCGCACTACGTGCTGATGCTCTAGAACATGTACCCAAGATCTCTGTATAGAGTCAGTCAAGTGGAATAGGGTCCCTCTTTCTGGATCCCCACACTTTCTTTGATTTGAGCTCACCCAGGCCAGGGTTAAGAGCATGAGGTCTCATCCTCATTACCATATTTCATCAGCTTCACCCTAACTCTCAATGTTAGTGGTTAAGAGCTTCAGCATACCCCTATAGTTTTGGCTTGTTTGTCGAGGTTGATATGACCCCTCTTGACTAAAGCCCAACCATTTGTCTGAGCCTCTTGTTTGTATATAGTGTGTTATGCTTTATCATTTGTGATTGGTGTTTATTTGCTGTTTGAGCTGACTTGCTTCCTGTGTGAGTTAGGTTCTGATTAGAGATCTCAACTTAGGGATTGTGGATTGCACGACAACTATTAGGCTCGAGTTAGTCTCCCTTTTAGTCTGTTGTTTCCCTGGTCTCTGGTTAGGAGAGAGTTTCTCCCCTGTTAAGGGGAACTACGTCGCCCTGATTCTCATACCAGATGAGATACGTAGGCAGGAGATCGAGCGAGATCTCTCCGGGCACCCTTTTTCTTTTTCAACCTTTTGTTTTTTTGTGTGAGTTCAACCTTTTCTTTGTGTTTGTGTGACAACTATTAGGCTCGAGTTCTAGACACCCTATTAGTTTGTCAACCTGATAACCTTTTTCTTTGGTGTTCGCTGGTTAGCGATTGTACTTGTTTGGAGTCGGATATAAATCCATCTATTGGCTTTCTGTTTCCTTGTTTGTGTTGATCGTTTGGAGTCGGATATAAGTCCATGCCTTGGCATTCTGTTTCCTTTTTGTTGCCAGGAGTCGGGTGTAAGTCCATGGATTGGCATTCCGTTTCCTGCTAAGTGTTTCTTTTGACGTCTCAGCGTCTCTGTTTTGTGTTTTGTTTCGGCGTGCGTTAACTGAGCTACGAGTGCTCTGATTCTTACTCTGGATAGAGAAGATACGTAGGCATAGGATGCGATGTCCTAGCGAGCATGTTTCCCATTTCCCCGAACTACGTTGACTCTGATGTTTGTTTCTGACAAACTACGTAGGCCCAGGAGGCGACATCCTGCCGAGTCCACTTCCTCCATCTTCTTTCACCTGTTTTATTATTCCAGTGTGTGTGCATTTTCTTTGAGTAGTTTATTAGCAATCTTTTCCTATTCTTTTTGAGCGTGGATCCCGTCAAGTACGGCGGACGTGAGGGGTGCTAATACCTTCCCCTTGTGTAACCGACTCCCGTACCTTGCCATCTCTGGTCGTAAGACCATTCCTTTTCCCTTTCTTAGGTTAGCCCTGCGCTCCCTTTCCGTCATAGGATGAATAGCGTCGATGGCGGCTCTGTAAACTTGTTTTTTTCCGCCGGTTGTTTTTCGCGTTGCGACACATATATAATGTATTTTGCATCAGGATTACATATATCATATATATGTAACTTGATCGATCTCAATTTAATCTTTGATTCATTCTGTCTTTTAATCATATTATTACAGAACAAAAACAGTTATCAGATTCATGGTTTCGTAAGTGGCTCTGATACCACTGAAGGAGAATTGCCATCCAAGGTGCAGCGGAATTTAAAAATTTCTCCTTTAATGATCCTTACGAATGAGCATGATCAGTGATAGAATCGTTACCTCTTGTGGCGATTCAAACCTTTGGTGCAGATCTCTGACAATGATCAAAACCTTTGATATAGATCCACGGAGTGATCACGAACGTTGAACGATGACAACGTCTCTACTCAGTCCACACGAACGGATTCCTTCAATCTCAGTGCTAGCTGGTACGAATGAATGCTTTGACTGAGAGAGAGTGGCAAATGAAATTCCAAGTCTTTACTTGAGTTTTAGTCTGAGTGGAGTGATAATGCTTCTACCCAAGGGGTTCTATTTATATAACCACTTGTGTGGGCTTCAATCTAAAAAGCCCACTTAAGTGTATTTTGGCCCACATCTCATAATATGCCAAAATCACTTAAGTATTTGGTACCTTACCATATTTCGTCTCCCACTTAAGTGCACCGTACCTTATGGTGTTCCTTAGTTACTCTATTTCTCATCAATCCGTCCTTTGTGTGTGACCCTGTAGGTTTTCGCGACGTTGGCAATTATATTAAATCACGCATTTAACATAATAAACAGTGAGCGGTATCTAGCAACACATCACTGCTACCCAATGCACGAAAATGTCATGTGATCTGACAAAACCTCCTGTGATAATAATTATGTGTATAATTACCCCTTTGCCCTTATGTCTATGTTGAACACAAGGTATAGAGCGTGTCACCCTTGTCCAGTTCAATATTGGGCCCATAGACATTTATCCTGTTACGCAGGATGGGCAAATTCCATCTAGGACACTCATGTACCTCAGCATGCTTTGTGGAGTACCCATCAACTGTCTTTATGGTTATCCAGTTACGGACAACGTTGGATCAGCAATAAAGCACCCGACTCTACATCTAGGATCCATAGTGGTTTCAGGTCGAAGAGTGGTATACATTATTATCACCATGAGAATAACTTATGACACTTTGCATAACTTTCTATATAGTATTCTCATAGCGGGTCAATCCGGTATAAATATTACTCCTAATATTCATACCTATGTTTAAGACTTGATAACTCTTTATCCATGATCCATGAGATGTGATCATCAGTCTACAAACGTAATAGTCTTAATGCTTTAATGTTATCCCACTTCAGACTAAAGCTCGACTACGGATACTTTAAGAATAGTGTCCTTATGTTTAATGTGCTCTCATGATTAAGTCACACTTAATACCTCTAGGGCTTACACCAACAGTGACTTCTACATAAGTCCAATTACGATTGCTTAACATAGCGCTAAATTTTTGACACAAAAGGCATAAACATTCTAGTTAGTGAGATTGTAAGTCTCCCCTCTTTCATGGTATTGTATGGAAACTTGGCCTTATTTCCTTCCTTTGGAAGATGTTTTGGTTCAAGGATCCATGCTTGTGACAAGTGGGTTGAGTGTTCTCCAAAGAATGTCTTAAAAAAGCAAAAGCAAAGAAAAACTAACCTCTAACTTACTAACAATTGACTTTTAATTTCAAGCTTTTATTTTAATGCAATTTACTTTTAGTACTTTATTTCATTTGCCATTGTTCATATCATTCTAATTGTTTATGTTAATGCAATTTTCACTTTGTCCATTTGGACCATATTGTGTGATATATATTTTGTTTGTATACTTTGTTTGTTTGTGTGGTCTTTGACCATTAATGCACATAATAACCACAAAAACCATAAAAAAAACTTTTGAGTGGACTGTTGGCTTGATCTTGGACAAATGGACTTAGAATCTAGGCAACCTCCCTAAGCTAAAGGACTTGGCCAATGCCAATTTGTGAAGAACCAAGTGTTTGCAATTTGAACCTCATCTGATACATCTTTGAAAACCTCTCTAGGATTCATCTGCATCATGATCATTTGTGAAGCTGCTATTTTGAACATGTGACTTGTGGAATTCATCTGTTGCATGGGCTACTTTGAGGAAGATCATGGAATGGATAAGCTTGGATGAGGCCATCTTTATTTGATGCCTTTGCTCTTCAAGATAATATAATTGTGCATTTGTGTGTTGCTTGATTCTAAAAAGTCCAAGGGAATTCTGGATTTCTATTGACATTTTTGTCTATTGGATTGCTACCCATTTGGTCAGATCTTTTCAACTCTAAACTTTTAAATTTTGTGCATAGGGTAGTCTCTTCATCTTCTCCCCATTTCTTTAATTTCAAAATCTCTCCCTCCATTTTCAAAATCTTCTTTGTGTGAACTATTTTTGTTCTAAACATTGACCACTTTTGCAAAAAGATAGAAACTTTGGCCTTATGCCATTGTATTTTCAAACTTATTTTCTTAATCAAACTTGTAAATAAACTTAACTATACTTGAATTAAACTTTCAAAAATCCAAAAAGAACTAACTCATTCAAATAATTTTAGGCCTTTGTGCTTTTCAAACTTAATTTTTGTTAAAATCAATGCATCCATTTTGAAATTTGTATCATGAACTACGAGGTTTTGATCCCTCATTTTTATGTTGGTACGTAGGCACAAGTCCGAAGGTCTTGTCAAACATAAAAATATAATTAATGAATTCTTTTCTCATCCCCTCGTTCTATTTGTTTGTAAACATCACTTTGTACAAAATACATATGCACACAAAAAGGGCTCCCTAGGAGTACCTAGGACACTTTGGGTGCTAACACCTCCCTCTGTGTAACCAACCCCCTTACCTGTGATCTCTGATTTTTATTAGTTTTTAGTTGAAAAATTCTTACTTATTGGGTTTCGTTCGTACTTTTCCCTTTTCCCTTGGAAACAATAAAAGTGTGGTGGCGACTCTTGTTAATTGATCTTTAGCTTGCCAATAGCTTGATGATCATGAATTTCCCGCTACAGAAAGGAAGATTCAAGCTTGGCCCGCGCAATTGTGTAGCTTTGGAAGCTTACACTCTTTGGACGAAGAAGAGAGCTTTGGAGTTGAAAATGCCTTATGCTTGTGAAAGACCTATGTTTGTGGTTGTGGTTGAGCCATTAACTCTCCCTAACCAAGGTGTAGAGGAGTTGGAAGACGCGCTCGCCAAGATGAAACAAGATAAGGATATGTGGGAAAAGCGTTTCCATGCTTTGAGCAGAAAGCATGAAGAGTTGTAGATTGAGTCTAAGGACAAAAAGGCACTTATTGAGCTACTTGAAGATCAAATGACGAAGAGACAGAGAGAGCCAAAGGTTTCATCTTCCTCTAGTATGCCTCAGCCTTCCGTTGCTTGGAAGAAGATTGTTGATCAGCTTGTCCTCGAGAAGACTCAGATGAAGGCTTCTTTTGAGACCGAGATCCAATGCATTCGAAGGAAGTACGCGCCTACAACCAGATCTTTTGACATCGTTGTTAGGGATCCTTAGGATGACTAGTCTCCTTTTCTCTTGTATTTTCCATTTGGTTTCTGAAATTGTGCTCAGTGTTATCCTTCCAATTATATAAATAAAAGAGATTTTTTATGGTCATATCAAATTGTCGCAATATATATATATATATATATATATATATATATATATATATATATATATATATATATATATATATTTGCAAATAATATAGTAAGTTCCTTGAAAATAAAAATAATCGAGCATTACATTTCATGCATCATTCGCATAAGCAGGTGTCTCTTTCGCCAGATGTCTCATTGGTGTTTCTTCTGTGCTTCAGCCAAGCTGACTCGTCGATACAATACTCGAGCCAATCACTCAAGGATTATGGAGCATCTTGAACAAGAGAACAGAGACCTGAAGGATAAGATTGCCCATCTGACTGCCATGATGGAGTCAGTCCAAGCTGCTTAGAGTCAGTCTTCTCCAAAGCCTGCAACTCCTCCTCCTCAGAGGACTGTCATTTCAGAGATGGCTACCTCTACCATTCCTTCAACTGCTGCTCACTTTTCACCCAACATGCCTATCGGATTCCCGTGGGGAATGCCTCCAAATTTTGTGCCAGAAGGCTTTGCACCTACCTTCGCTTCCATGCCGACATCTAGCCCGGTCATGTCTATGCCGCCACTAGTTGTGCATACTCTACCCTGTGTAGAAGACACCACCTATCATTCTGAGATGAAGGACCAATTCCTTGAGTTGCGCAAGGAATTGAAAACTTTGAGGGGTAAGGATCTGTTTGGGAAGAGTGATACGGAACTTTGTTTGATTCTGAATATCAAGATTCTGGTGAAATTCAAAGTGCCTGACTTTGAAAAATACAAATGGAATACATGTCCACTTAGTCATTTGGTGATGTACGCTAGAAAGATGTCTACACAAACCGATAATGATCAGCTTTTGATCCATTATTTTCAAGACAGTTTGATCGGTGCCGCTCTGAGGTGGCACATGGGATTGGATAGTGTGAGCATCCGCACGTTCAATGATTTGGGTGAAGCATTCGTGAAGCAGTACAAGTATAATGTTGATATGGCTCCAGATAGAGACTAGTTGAGATCATTGTCTCAGAAGGATAATGAGACATTTAAGGAGTATGCGCAAAGATGAAGAGAGCCTGCCGCTCATATTACCCCTCCTTTGGAAGAAAAGGAGATGACTAAAATTTTTCTCAAGACCCTGAGCTCATTTTATTATGAGAGGATGATCGCCAGTGCCCCCAGTGATTTTACCGAGATGGTGAACATGGGGATGAGGAAGTATCGTCCAGCAAGAGGTGTGGCAATAATTTTAGTAAGAAGAAGGAGAGTGGAGCTAATACAGTTTCAGTTGGGAGGCAAAGGAAGCCTCACATAAGAAGAAATCAACCCCCCCGTCAACACCATCAACAAGTATCATGAGTAATCCCAGTATTTTCAGCAAATCAGTCAACACCAATTCAACAACAACAACGTCAACAACAATGAACAAACACCTACAACAACAACAATACTAACAATCATCAGCAATCAAATTTTGAGAGGAAGAAGGTCTCTTTTGACCCAATTCTTGTGACATATGCAGAGTTATATTCGTCTTTGGTTCTCAAGAACCTGTTACAACCAAGAAATCCTCCGCAAATACCTGAACCACTTCCATGGTGGTACAAACCAGAACTCCACTGTGCTATTCATCAAGGAGCCCCTAGACATGATATAGAGAATTGTTACCCCCTCAAGTATGAAGTTCACAACCTGGTAAAGAGTGGAATGGTGTCCTTTGAGGACTGTGCACCGAATGTCAAAGTTAATCCATTGCCTACCCATGGAAACTCATTTGTTAATATGGTGGACGGTTGTCCAGGGGAGTTCAAGGTATTCGATGTACGCTTCATTAGAAGGTCCTTGGTGACGATGCACAAGGATATTTGCTTGGTTAGCGATTGTGAGCATAACCATGATGGTTGTGCTATCTGCAATGTCAATCCTAGAGGTTGTGTGGTTGTCAAGAGGGACATCCAGTGGTTGATGGATGAAGGCTTAATTCAGATTGTTCAATCCCGTCATATAGATGACGATGTCAATGTTATAGTCCATGTCTTCAAAACTCCTAAGAGAGTGGTTATTCAGTATGATAGCAGCATCAGTAACAATGTCAGCAACAGATCGGTATCACCGTTGGTTATACGGTTAGCGGGTCTAGTCCTGTATGCATCTGATAAGGTTGTTTCGTATCAGTATAATGCAACCATGTTAGAGAAGGGTCAAGAGGTTCCTTTGCATATGACCAGTTCCATTGTAAGCATTGCTGATGTTACCAAGGTGACCCGCAGTGGTCGTGTGTTTGGGCCGGTGTTCCCAAAGAACGTGGAGGATTTATCTTGCAATAAGAAGAGCGAATTCAACGTGATGAAGCAGTTGCTCCAAACCCCCTCGAAGATCTCAGTACTGTCTTTGTTAACGAACTCAGAAGCGTACAGAGAAGCACTGCAGAAGGTTCTTGAACAAGCGTATGTGGATCATATTGTGGCTAACATCATGTCCTTTAATAATCTCAGTTTCTATGATGAAGAACCCCTTGAGGAGGGAAGGAATCATAATTTGGCTCTGTATATCTCGATGAATTGCAAAGATGACACTCTGTCAAATGTGCTAGTAGACACCGGGTCCTCATTGAATGTACTTCCAAAGTCGACTTTGTCTAGGTTTTCATACCAAGGAGCGGCTATGAGTTATAGTGGCGTGATCGTCAAGGCTTTTGACGGTTCACGCAAGATTGTGATTGGCGAGGTGGACCTTCCTGTGAAGATAGGTCCAAGTGACTTCTAAATTACTTTTCAAGTAATGGATATCCACCTGGCCTATAGCTGCTTATTGGGAAGGTCATGGATTCATGAGGAAGGAGCCGTTACTTCAATATTGCACCAGAAGCTGAAGCTTGTCAAGAATGGGAAGCTTGTTATTATTGGCGGGGAGAAGGAGTTGTTGGTCAGCCACCTGTCATCTTTCTCTTATGTTGAAGCTGAGGATGAGGTTAGAACTCTGTTCCAAGCCTTATCTATTGCTGAAGAAAAGAGAGTTGGGGCACCTATGTCCTCATTCAAAGATGCATTGAAGATTTTTGAATAGGGCCAGTCAGATCGGTGGGGGCAGATGGTAGACGTCTCAGACAACAAGAGCAGAGTCGGATTGGGATTCCAACGAGGTTCACCAAGGGTTAGATATGAAGATGTATAACTCAGTTTCTGTAGCGGAGGGTTCATTCATGGTAATGAACAACACTTAACTGTTGTGCTAAAGGATGATAAAGAGGAAGATTGCACCAATTTTGTGATGCATGGAAAGGCTTGCAACAATTAGACCGATGTTGATATTCCTGTTATTATGCATCGATCTAAGTAATTGCTTTTATTTGTTTTTGAAAATCCTTCTCCTATGCCTAAGGGAGAAGTGAACATTGTTTGGACATTTTCAAATTTGATCATGAATAAAATATAATTCTATTCATCCACATCTATGATGTTTTATTTTTACTTTTTGCTTTATTTCGAAAATGGTAATCACAAAAAACATAAATAAACAGTAAATTGTCCATCTGCATAATATTTGGTCACAAATTCACTTCTCTAAAATCAAATATCAAATCATTATGCAGGTTGGTTTATAACCCCATTGAATACAATGATCCTTCTCCTTCTCCAAATTTTGAATTCCCTGTGTTTGAGGCTGAGGAGGAAAGTGATGAAGAAGTAAGTGATGAATTATCTCGTCTTCTTGAGCATGAAGGAAAAGCCATTCAACCGTTCGAAGAGAAAATTAAGCTAGTCAACCTGGGTTCTGAAGACGATGTGAAAGAGGTCAAGATTAGGTCTCAATTGTGTCCTGATGTTAAGAAAGGGTTGATTGATCTTCTTCGAGAGTATTTCGATGTGTTTGCTTGGTCCTATCAAGAGATGCGTGGGTTATATTCTGAGATTGTGGAGCATAGATTGCCGTTGAAGCCAGAATGCCCACCAGTCAAGCAGAAGTTGAGAAGAACTCATCCTGATATGGCAGTGAAGATCAAAGAAGAAGTGAAAAAGCAGATTAATGTTGGGTTCCTTGTAACTACTGAGTATCCGCAGTGGGTGGCCAATATTGTACCTGTGCCGAAGAAGGATGGAAAAGTCTGTATGTGCGTTGATTACAGAGATTTGAATAAAGCTAGTCCGAAAGATGATTTTCCTCTTCCACACATTGATATGTTGGTAGACAATACAACTAAATTCAAAGTATTTTCGTTTATGGGTGGATTTTCTGGATATAATCAGATCAAGATGGCACCTGAAGATATGGAGAAGGCCAAATTCATTACACCCTAGAGATCATTCTGTTATAGAGATGCCTTTCGATTTAAAGAATGCTAGTGCAACTTACCAGAGAGCAATGACTAATCTTTTTCATGATATGATGCATAAAGAGATTGAAGTCTATGTTGATGATATGATTGCTAAATTTATTGATGAAGAGGAACATATTGAGCATTTGTTGAAGTTATTCCAACGTTTGAGGAAGTATAAACTCCGCTTGAATCCCAATAAGTGTACTTTTGGTGTTTGTTCTGGTCAGTTATTGGGCTTTATTGTCAACGAAAAGGGTATTGAAGTTGATCCTGCCAAGGTCAAAACAATACAAGAGATGCCTGCGCCCAAGACTGAGAAGCAGGTCAGAGGTTTTCTCGGCCGCTTGAATTATATCTCAAGATTTATTTCACACATGACTGCCACATGTGCGCCTATATTCAAGCTTCTTCGGAAAGATTAGTCTTGTGATTGGACCGAAGATTTCCAGAAAGCTTTTGATAGTATCAAAGAGTATCTGCTCGAACCTCCGATTTTGTCTCCACTTGTTGAAGGAAGACCATTGGTCATGTATTTGACTGTGCTTGAAGAGAGTATGGGTTGTGTTCTAGGTCAGCAAGATGAGACTGGAAAGAAAGAGTTTGCTATTTACTACCTCAGTAAGAAGTTCACCGACTGTGAAACTCGGTATTCTATGCTAGAGAAGACTTGTTGTGCATTGGCTTGGGCTGCTAAGCGTCTGTGTCAATATATGTTGAATCATACTAGTTGGTTGATATCCAAAATGGATCCAATCAAGTACATATTTGAGAAGCCTGCTTTAACTAGGAGGATTTCCCATTGGCAGATGTTGTTATCAGAGTATGATATCGAATACCGATCTCAGAAGGCAATTAAAGGTAATGTCTTGGCTGACCATTTGGCTCACCAACCGATTGAAGATTACCAGTCAGTGCAGTATGATTTTCCTGATGAAGAGATCTTATACTTGAAAATGAAAGATTATGATGAACCATTGCTTGAAGAAGGGCCAGAACCTGATTCCCGTTGGGGCATGGTATTTGATGGAGTTGTTAATCAATATGGTAATGGCATCGGGGCAGTGATTATTACTCCTCAAGGCACACATTTTTCGTTTACAACCAGATTGACTTTCAAGTGTACAAATAATATGGCAGAATATGAAGCTTGCATTATGGGGCTTGTAGAGGCCATTCATATCAGAATCAAGTATTTGGATGTCTGTGGAGATTCATCTTTGATGGTGAATCAAATCAAAGGTGAATGGGAGACGAATCAACCCGATTTTATACCATATAAAGATTACGCGAGGAGGATTTCAACTTTCTTTACAAAGCTTAAGTTTCATCATATCCCTCGAGATGAAAATCGGATAGCAGATGCTCTTACAACATTAGCTTCAATGATTATGGTGAAATATTGGAATGAAGTTCCTAATTTGACTGTGGTGTGTCTTGATAGGCCAGCTCATGTGTTTGCTATTGAAGAGATCAAAGATGAGAAGTCGTGGTATTACGACATTAAGTGTTTCCTCCAAAGTCAGATTTACCCGTCTGGGGCATCTTTGAAAGATAAGAAGACTTTGAGAAGATTAGCCGGAAATTTCTACCTAAATGGTGATGTGTTATACAAGAGAAACTTCGATATGGTTCTGCTCATATGCCTGGATAGACACGAAGCAAACCTGTTGATGGCTAAAGTCCATGAAGGTTCCTTTGGTCCTAATTCCAATGGACATGCAATGGCGAAGAAGATGTTGCGAGCAGGTTACTATTGGCTGACAATGGAATCTGATTGTTGCAAGTTTGTGAAGAAATGCCACAAGTGTCAAATATATGCAGATAAGATTCATGTTCCTCCGACACCGTTGAACGTCATTTCCTCCCTATGGCCCTTCTCCATGTGGGGAATCAAAATGATTGGCATGATTAAGCCTAAAGCTTCGAACAGACATCGTTTCATTTTGGTGGCTATTGACTACTTCACAAAATGGGTTGAAGCGGCATCGTATGCAAATGTAACCAAGCAAGTTATTGTAAGGTTTATCAAGAATCAGATCATATTCTGTTATGGTGTGCCAAGTAAGATCATTAATGATAATGGATCTAAATTGAATAATAATATGTTGGAAGCTCTTTGCAAGGACTTCAAGATTTCACATCATAATTCTTCTCCCTACAGACCTAAGATGAATGGAGCTGTTGAAGCTGCAAATAAGAACATCAAGAAAATTATTCAGAAGATGGTTGTAACGTATAAGGATTGACATGAGATATTCCCATTTGGTTTGCACGGGTATCGTACATCCATCCGCACTTCAACAGGGACAACCCATTTCTCTCTTGTATATGGTATGGAAGCTGTTCTCCCCGTAGAGGTCGAGATCCCATCATTGCTTGTGCTGATGGAAGTCAAGTTGACTGAAGCTGAATGGTGTCAAACCAGATATGACCAGCTAAATTTGATTGAAGAGAAGAGATTGATTGCCATGTGTCATGGTCAGTTATATAAGCAGAGGATGAAGAAAGCTTTTGACAAGAAGGTTAGACCTCGTGTGTTTAGAGAAGGTGACCTTGTGCTCAAGAAGATCTTATCCTTCAAACCAGATTCCATGGGCAAATGGACTCCTAATTATGAAGGCCCATATGTTGTTAAGAGAGCATTTTCAGGCGGTGCTTTGATTCTTACAACTATGGATGGTGAAGAGTTCACTCGTCCTGTGAATGCTGATGAAGTCAAGAAATACTTCGCCTAAAAATAAAAGAACAACTCGCTAAGTTGAAAACCCGAAAGGGAGGCTTAGGCAAAAATGAGTGTCTCGGTGGATTGAAACCCGAAAGGGAGATCCAAGCAAAAATTAGAGACATAAAACAGAAAGATTTATCCCGATAAATTGAGTACCCCACCTTGGGGCAATTTATTCAAAAAGTAGGGATTTTGGCAAGTAACAGCATCCTGCTGATCTTCAGATTTGAAGACATTCTTGAGCACAATGGTCGGTTTTGATTCATCGTCCCCAACAACAGTCAAGAGCACAATGGATATCAAGAGGTGGTAGAAGGATTAGTGATCATTGGATTCAATGTAACCCTTTTCCATGTAAATTTCCATTTTCAACTTTGTAAAGATCTATGGAGTCTTGTCATTTATAGGCTACCATTCTATTAAATAAAGTTGAGCTTTTATCTAATTATTTCTACCCTTATTTAATTCGGCCAAATAGTTTTAAATTTTATCATGATCATTTTGAAAATTAAAGTTTTAATCAAAATCATATTTTCTTAAACATATAAAAGCATTAATTTTAAGCCATCGATTTCATTTAAAAAGAGTATCAACAATGGTTCGAAAGCAGTAAGCCCTAAGTGTGGAGCATTATTGGCTCTCCCTAAGCAGTAGGCGCAATTTCTCTTTCACCTTCGGCAGCATTGTTCAGCACCCGGTGTTTGTTGATTTCTTCAGGCAGTTAATTCTCCGTTATCCCCAGCTGAGTTGGTGTTTACTCCCCAGCCGATTTTATATTTATTCTCCAGCAGAATGCGGACACTCCGTTGCAGCAGTTCGCATGATTCCGGAAGAACTTTGGTTCCTCGCAAGTTGTCATCAGATTCGCTCCCAGTCAGAATTTCCTCCTGGTTTCTGAGCAGCTATTTGCATTTGTTCCCCTGCAGGGTTATCTCCCATTTGATATGGTGTTGACCTAAAATTCCCCGCAAAGTTGATAGCAGTTTCCTCAACAGATCTCCTCTTTTCTTCCCTAGTTAGGGTTGAGACTTTGGGATGTTGATCTCTTGTTGGTTCTAAGTGTTGGCAGCAATTTTGGTAAAACAAAGAGTGTTCACAAGATGTTGTCTGTGGTGTCTTAACATAAGATATCCTGTGTACCTGCTGGAGTTTAAATGGAAAACATAATTATACAGGATTGTTTCAGAATGTCATACACCAATGTCATGGCATCTGATATTATGTACCTGCTGGAATTTAAGAAACATAATTATGTAGGATTTTTTCAAGATGTCATACACAATGTCATGGCATCTGATATGGTTGTACCTGCTGGAAATTATAAATGGAATTATGGAATTATGCAGGATTGTTCCAGGATGACAGACCCGATGTCATGACATCCTGTACACAGAACATTCAGTATGAATGTCTGGTGTTTTGTAATTGCAAATTTAATGGCAATCTATGTATGATTGAAGATCTGATTTGCAGGCGCATTCAATCATTGATTACAACCTGATTTACTTATTTTCCAAGGAGATCTAACCATCTGTCATGAGAAGATTTGATTGGAAAATAGTTTAGGGTTTTCAAGATGTCCAAGCCCAGCTGAAAGCTTCTATAAAAAGGGACTTGGAAAACCTGATCGAACACATAACCAATACTGAGCGAAATATTGAAAGAGAGCTAGGGTTTGTGTCTTGTTTAGTCGTGAAACTTGTAAGCCATTCAAGTCATCCATAGATGATTGAATTGGTCTGATTTGTGGTTGTAGTATGTCACTCAACGCTTGTAAGCAAGAGTGTGTGTCTACTTGATCGAAGCTGTTAAGCAAGATCAAGTGTGTGTCTACTTGATCAAAGTTGTTAAGCAAGATCAAGTGTGTGTCTACTTGATTGAAACTGTGAAGTAAAATCAAGTGTGTGTTATTGAAAAGTGTTTTCTTTTCACAAGGGATTGTTGTTTAAAATCACAGGTGTGATTGTAGGGAAGTGAATGAGTTCTCATATCTAAGAGTGCTTAGGTAGAAATTGCATGGTTGGAGATTAGGTGAGGAAGACTGTAACTTGTTGAAGTGTACGGAGAGTCTTTGAACTGATTCTATTTTAGTGAATTTCCTTCCTGGCTTGGTAGCCCCCAGATATAGGTGAGTTGGACCAAACTGGGTTAACAATTGCTTGTGTCTTTTGCAGTATTATTCTCTATCTTTATTCTGTTTGCATTACTCAGATATTAGTGTCGTGACATTACCTTCGACATCTCATATCTTATACCAGAATTTCATCTCTCTTCTCCAACAGTTGTTTCCCTCTTTTGGCGATTGGTCGAGAATTGTATCGACGATTCAAATCTGCGACATTTGTGTATCCTTTGAGATCGTATTGTCAGCATAATCATCATAAACACATATACATATACATATACACTCATATAATTTCATTATTGCATCATTGCACCTGTTGACTCATTCTTGTGATTCTTATTCTCTGTTATGGTGGTACTTTATCCCCATACAGGTTTGGTGAGTCTGTCCTCTTTTCAATTGTAGAGTGTCAGTCCCATAAGCATAAAGACTTTAACCTTTCTCCTTTCCTCACTGAGTTATTTCCTCATGGATGATTATTATTTCAGTTTCCTCCCCAATTGATTATCTGGATGGAACCATCTCCTTGAGTTATATCCTCATCGGGTTGAGTATTAATTGACCGTTTCGTTCTAGATCTTACCTAGATAGCTGCTTTTGGTTCCCTGAGAGTTTATTACCCAATAACTGGTGATATTCTTCTTAGTTGGCAGTTTGTTACTTCATGCCCAATACCCGGCAAAAGTAACCTTTCTCTCCCCAGCGGATTCGTTTTCAAGTTTCCCTAGGAAATAAACCTTTCTGTGTCTGTTAGCTTATGTGGTAGTTTACGTTGAATAATTGCAATGCATTCCTCTTCTAAAGTAACATTATCATCATCCCTCAACTTGCGCTTACCATTCAACAGTTCCTTCATGAATTTAGCATAAACGGGCATTTGTTCGAAAGCATTACAAAAGTGAATGTTCACTTGTAATGCTGTGAACATCTCCATGAATTTTGTTAAACTTCCCTACTTTCAATTCTCTTTTAGGTTTCTTCTTGTTCAAAGGGTAAGGTAGTTTTATGTAATCTGACAAAGGAGGGTTTGGCTCATTTATGATCTGATCCTTTGTTCTCCTAAAAAGGGAATCTTTATCAATAAACTTATTAAGTATCTCTCCTTCCTCAGAATTCTCCCTAGAAATTTCTTCATCGGTTGGGGTGGAGTTCATATTCTTCTCCCTTTCACTACTCTTTTCTACTATTTTTTTCTCGGGGTTTTCCCTTTGGACTGGTGGGATTATTCTATTTCTCAACTCGATTGCGTCACAACTTCCCCTTTCTTGCATTAACAATGTGATTTGCTGTGACAGATTAGACATTTGCCCTTCCATATTTCTCATTGACTCCTCATGCTTTTCACTTAACAAGTTTTGTGATTTAGTGATCCTCACTAATTCATTTTGAGTTACCAACATAAAATTGAGTCAATATATCCTCCAATGATAAGAGCTTGCATTCCATATTAATTTGTTGTACTTTTGGATTAACACTAATGGCGATAGCTTGTACATCCCCTGTAACTTGGGCTTAGCTGCAATTACCTTCAAAATGTTCTTCCGCACAATTAGTACATAAACCAAACATTACCTCATTTAAAGATTCTGGCGTTTTCTTTTCCACATTAAACTTTTTGTTCAACACTTCCAACTTTGTTAGAAGCTCTTCTTATCCTCCTAAAGTCAGCTTACTACGAGAATTATTTGTCGTGGCCACACTTTGAATTCCATTTATATTTTCAAAGTTATATTCATTTTCTCTATCAGCTCCTTCACCCGTGGTTCAGTCAATGTCCTAATTGTTCCTCTGATGGATGCATCTAAGAGCATTTGTTCTTGCATTTGAATCCCTTTCACACAAAAACTGTATTTGTTCCATATTGTTCATATTGTGATTCGGACACCATTACAATAACAATTTAAACCTCTCCCAAGCATTGTAGGGAAATTCAATTTCTTGTTGTTTGATTTGTGTGATTTCAGCTTTTCTTTCGATGAATTGTATGGTAGTGAAGAATCTTTCTAAAAATTTGTCCTCCAATTCTCTCCAAGTTCCTATCATTCCATCCTGAAGACATGATAATCAATGATTTGCTCTTCCAATCAACAAGAAGCTGAATAACTTTAGTTTAACCTGATCCTCTATAATTCTTTCTACTCGACACATTGATGCAATCTCATAGAATCTGGCCAGATGTTCCCAGGAGTCACTATTTGCATTCTCGTCGAATTGCTTATGCCTCAAACCTAATAGCTTAGAATATTTGATGTTGAAATTTACTGGGGTTTCAGGAATGAAACCCAAGGAAACCTGTGTTGCGTTAGTAGGTCGACAATAGTCCCCCACAGTTTGTGATATTGGTTTGCCCATGTGTGTTTCTACTTGAGCTGCAGATACACAAACAAGAAATACCTCAGTAGCACTATGATAAACAAGAAAATAAAATAAAAATAAACATTTAAAACTAAGAAAAATAAAATACGTTGCGCAAAGCTTTGCCCTATTGCAATCAACAGTCCCTGATAATAGCGCCAAAATCTCGATGACTTCTTGGCAAGTGTACCGATAGTGTCGCGGTAATTAAAGATCGAATCCATAGGGGCTATGTTCGAATAAGCCAACACTTGTGAAATATAAAGGAAAAATAGTAAGGGGGGGAGTTTCTGGTTTTTAGATGGAAAATAAATTACGAGTTTGAAACATAAGTAATTAAGACGATTAGGTTGTGTATTAGAATCCCCTTATCCTTTCTTGTTGATGTATGATGCCTTGGATGAATGGTCTTATCCTGATAATCTCACGGAAAATTAACAAAACCATTATACCTGATCCCTCACGAAATAACTCATTAACCACTACTCGGAGCTTTTTATCCCTAATCTGCCAGCGTAAGCAGGGTTAGGTGATGTACAAAATGTTAATTCCCTATGCCACTACTCGGGGTCTCCTATCCCTATTTAACCAGCGTAAGTAGAACATTTTCCATAGGTTCAACATATAGAATAAGGGTCAGTAATCCCTATATGTCCATGATCATATTAATAGAGTATCTAAAAGAAGCATTAAGATTAAGCAACAACTGAATAAAATTATAATTCAAAGGATTCATACAAAGTCAAACCAACATATAATGCCAACAAGATTGAATAAGGTTCATCATCACACAATCTAACCTAGAGAAGCTTAGCTACTCATAGTTAAAATTATAATACCAATTTAATAAAGAAGAATAACATATGAATTCCCTTGAAGGATTGGCCTTCAATGCTCTCAAAATCACCCTTTGATGTTGTAAAATCGTGCTCCTAATGCCAAATTTCATAACCCTTGCGAAAGTGTAAAATTTCCCCTTTTAAAAGTGTCAGAATTAACCAGAATGCATCAGAAAAAGACCGAGAAAAGTGACCATCGCGTGCGTGATACCCTGCATCATGCGCAATGAAGCTTTTAATGCCATATCACGTGTGTGTTATTGTGCGATGGTGGATGTGATTATTTCCGAAGCTTCACTCTTTTTTTCTCCTTTTTCACTCAAAATTTCACTAAGTCCACAATTCGCATACTTAGCTATTTTCCTTCATTCTTTGGGCATTCCTTCTCATATTTGTTCAACTTTCACTTGTATTTCTCTGATTCTTCGTCCAAGTACATGCAATGACAAAATACCATCATATACCGATTGTGATGTTTGTGTATATAACGTTCGATAAACATACTCAATCTTATACACACATTGCTTCTATATGCGAACTGTTTTTAAACTAATTTTTTTCCAAAGTGGTCAAATTCATTTTGGGAAGTCTATTCATGCTCTCCCCTTCTAGACTATTGTATTCTCATATTGTCTCATAACAATTGGCCTTATATGATCAAGTCTACACAAATTAAAAGTTGAGAATATGGGAAACCATGATCCGAAGGGAGCATATAATATGACCTTATTTGAACATATGTATGTATACCATATGTTTGTAGACAAAATGCTTTGGGTAGAAATCACCTACGTGCTTTTTATTCCCGAAAACAAAGTTGATGGTTATGTTAAACTCCCAAAATATTGGTCATATGATGAATATCTCAAAACTATTTAGAAAGGTTACAACCATTAATGAATCAAATGATATCAATAATTTGGATACCACAAAACTATTTAAAAAGTTGACTGAATATGAAACTGAACTGAAATGACTCGCAACAAGCAAAGTAAGAACCAAAAAGAAAGAGAAGGTTAAAGAAGACAAGCAGGATATTTTCTTGAAAGCTTCACCGTAAAATAAAATGAAATTAGAGGATCATAGTGATATTTATGCCAAAGAATCTTTCAAAGAAGATGAGATGGGGTTATTCGTCAAACACTAAAATTAACATATAAAATAACAGAAGCTCAAACATTTCGAAAAAATTTAAACAACCTTAAGAAGACATATCTACATAAGAAGATATGAAAAAGGAAGAAAATGTTATATGTTATGAATGCAGAAAGTCAGGTTATTATGTATAACGTGTTGAGTCTCAACAAGCGCAATAAAAAAGGATAAAGACTCCTTTAAGACTAAGGGTAATCTTGTTAAAGGTCATATAACTTATATCCCTTGGGAAAGAGATGGTTAGAGCTCCTCTTCATCTTCCATTTATATTTCAGATGATAAATGTGATAATTTGTTCTTCATGGCGCACAAGAAGTCTAAACACTTAAAGGTATATGATTCAAATTCAAATTTTAAGTCGTCTTACAAATAATTTGCGAAAGCGTTTACACAAATGCATGAAGACTGTTTAGGTGCATTTAAATTTTTTTGTCTTCAAAGAAAACTATTTTTTAAACTTAAAAAGGAGATTATTAATCTTAATAGTGCCTTATATTCCTTAAAGTAAGAACATGCATCTCTCATTAGTGAGAAGTTTTCATGTTTCTGATACTTTAGCTGAAAAATAAAATTAAAGATAGAATGTGACACTTATCCGATTTTAAAACTTGAACATGAAAACCTTAAGGGACAACTGGAACAAGCTATTTCTCTATCTACTAGTGTGTTTACTTCTTCAAATGAAAGAGGAAACGTTTTCCAAAAAAAACCCTCAATTTTCTAAAATAGATAGAAAGAGTATTTCATCTAAAGTAACATGTCAAGATTATGGTGATAGAGGTCACGTTAGGCCTCTTTTCCACGTTAGGAATGTAAAAGTTCTTAATAGTACATTGGCCCGGATACCTAAGTTTCCTTCAACTAACCCTCCAGGACCCACTAGCTGGGTACATAAATTACTTGTTTGATTTTCTGTAGGAAAGTCATGCTTCTGCAAAAATGTTGTGTTTCCTAGATAACAGATGTTCGAGACATACGATGGCAAACACTATTATGTTTATCAAGTTTGATCATAAATAAATAAGCCACATCACTTATGCAGATAACACTAAAGGTAAAATATTAGGCAAATGTGTTTTATTGGTTAAAGGGCTTAAACAATATTTACTTAGCGCAATTCAAATATTTGACAAGGGGTATTCTAATGTTTTCGATACCTTGAGTTGCTTAATTGAACAAAAGGCTAGTATACTATTGAATTTAAGGATTCTACAAATGATAAAGTCTATTTGTTTGACTTTGATGGTATGTCAATGTATGGTACTAAATGTTTGATAATTAAGAATGAAGATTATTGGCTATGGAACATACAATTAAGACATGTAAATTTTGAGTTGTTAATAAGATAGCATTCAAAAATCTAGTAGTTGGTCTACCAAAAATGAAGTTTTCTAAAGATAAAATTTGTGATGAGCCCAAATGGTAAAACAACCAAAGGTGTCTTTTAAATCTAAAAACATTGTTTCAACTTCAAAACATCTCGAGCTTCTCAAACTAGATTTATTTAGACCTTCGAGGACAATAAATCTAGGCAGTAACTATTACATGTTTGTTATAGTAGATGATTATTCTAGATCTACTTACACGCTCTTCTTATCCCACTAGTAAGTCACCTTTATAAATTTTGTTAAGTTTTCTAAGCTTGTCCCAAATCTTTATAATTTCAAAAATGCCACTCTCTGAAGTGATCATGGTAGTGAGTTTGTAAACCACCAATTTGAAATTTTTTGTCACGAAAACGAGATTACTCATAATTTCTCATCTGTTTGAAAATTTTTGTCACGAAAACGAGATTACTCATCTGTTAGAAAAATTTTGTCCACAGTAAAATGGTGTTATTTAGCACAAAAATCGTGTTTTAGAAGAATTGCCTCGGTAAATGATAAGAGACTAATGCCATGTCTTAAACAAGGTGGTTTCCTGACCTATCCTAAATAAGACACCCTACAAGCTACTTAAAGGTAGGAAACCTAATATTTCCTATTTTTGCATTTTTGGTGGAATATGATTTATTTTAAATAATGGAAAGGAGAATCATGGCATGTTTGATGCAAAATCTGCTTAAGGTGATTTTCAAGGGTACTTCTCTTCGATTAAAGTATATAGGTTTACAACGATAGAACGTAATCTATAGAAGAAATTTTACATGTAGATTTTGATGAGACCATAACCCAAAAGTCAGTGAAATGTAGTTCTTATGATGTTTTAGGTATGATAATAGAAATCAAAGACGACACTCCCAAAGAAGACCCCCTCCAATGGAAGAGGACATTATTCAAGACAATTATGGAAATGAACAAGATGAATATAAACAAAAGACCTCAACTCAGCTACCTCCATATTGAATTTTTGTGAAGGATCATCTGTTAGATCAGATACTTGGCGATATCATAAAAGGTGAAAGTACAAGATCTCATGTTAATAATTTATGTAAGTATTATGATTTAATATTCCAATTTGAACCTAAAACTATATGTTGTGCTTTAAATGAAAATGGATGGCTCATTTCTATGAAAGAAGAGCTCATTCAATTTAAACAAAATTATGTTCTACTTCCTAAAGATAAAACCATCATTGACACTAAATGGGTGTTTAGGAATTAATGGGATGAAAATGACATAATTACAAGAAATAAATCAATGTTAGAGGAAAAAAGGTATAGTCAAGATGAAGAATTCACTATGAGGATACTAATTCTCCCGTAGCTCGTCTTGAAGTGATACAACTTCTTTTGGCATTTTCCTACTTCCAGGATTTTAAGTTGTATCATATGGATGTTAAACTGTTTTTTCTTAATAATGTTATAAATGAAGAAGTACAAGTCTCTCAAACTTCTGTTTTGAGGACCATGGAAATTCTGATTATGTTTTTAAACTTAAACAATCCATGTATGGTTTGAAAAAAGCTTGTAGAACTTAGTATGAGCACCTCAAAGTTTTTTTTAAAAAAAAAACAAGAATTTAATCATGGTAAAGTAGATACTACTTTGTATATAATACGTAATGAAAACAAAAACTTTATTAGTTCAAAATTTAAGTTAATGATGTTATATTTGGATCCACTGATGAATTTTTTTGCAAGGAATTTGCAAGTTTTATGTAGAGGGAGTTTAAAATGTCTCTAATGGAAGAGCTTACCTACTTCTTATGATTACAGATAATGAAAACTGAAGTTGGCATATTCTTCAATGAGACAAAGTATTGCTTCAAATGTATCTCAACTCCCATCGCTTAAAACGTGCTAATAGATAAATGTGAACAAGGTGTAGAGATCAACATTATAAAAAATAAAGGTATAATATGATATTTACTCTATTTAACCATGAGTAGGCAAGATATTTGTAAGTTCATAGTGCACCTAAGAGAGGGGTGAATTAGGTGTTTTAAAATTTATAGGTTGTAGAGGCACAAGTGTATTATTTATTTGTTTAAGTTATGTTGATAAAGATACAAAATGTAGAAAAAAAATAAAGAATACTAGGAAGTATACTGGTTCCCGTCACAGATCGAGAGTACTCCAGTCCTTTTACACACCGTAAGAGAGTTCAATATTGCTAGACGGTGTACTAGCCTCACCCTAAAACTTATATGGAAAACTTCTAACAATATACAATAATATAGAACCCTACTAACTTGATTTAAAACAACGAAGAAAGCAATTACTTTCTTCTTACAACCACAACACTTTGTGAATAACAATAACAATTGATATCTTGACTTTAATCAAGAGATAAATTTCAATGAAATATATTTATTCCCTTTGTACATAATCATAATCCAATACAAGTAAATTCAAGGGCTTAATATAAGATAGAGAACTCTCTAAATGATATAAAATCTTTGAACAATGCACTTGAAAAATACGAAAATAGAAGTTGGTTTATGTTTGAAATTTTGACAAAGAGGTTAACTCTAATAATTGGAGTTCGGGTCTATTTATATTGCATATAACACCCCTTCAATTAGTGGTAAACATTCACAAATATTCCATAAACAAGTGCAATGCTCTGGAAAAGGTACAACATGAAAAACTACATTGGTTCGCAGTCGTATTCGATTACAGCATGTATGTATTCGAATACAGATTTTCCAACATTCAAAAAATTCAATTCTTTAGTTTCTTAATTTAAAGTCCAATAAATAGTTCATCTTACCCATCATGGGATCTCTAACTCTCCTTTTATCATCATTTATAATTTTTCACATGGGTCTTTTTTTTATCCAAATATGATGTCTTCGACGTAAACTTGGACCAATAAAGTATGATCTTTGATTTTCTTAATGACCACTATAATATCAACTTTACCTTTTTCAAATCCTCTTTCACAAAGAAAGTTTTAACTCTATCATAATAAGCCTTAGTTCTTGCTTTAACCCATAAACAGCCTTTCTCAACTTGTAGAAATGTGAAGGATTCTTGAAGTCTTCAAAATTGGGAGGTTGTTTGACATAGACTTCCTCATTGATGTATCCATTCAAGAAAGCAATCTTGACATCCATTTGGAATAACTGAAAATTCAATGAACAAGCATAAGCAAGTAATAAATTAATAACTTGTAACCTTGTAGCCAGAGCAAATGTTTCTTCTAACCTTGGGCGACCAACCTTACCTTGTTCCAAACAATTATACCATTCTCATCAAGTTTATTCTTAAACACCCATTTGGTACCAATAATGTGTTTATCACTTGGTTTAGGAACAAGTTACCAAACTTGGTTTCTTTTGAATTAATTTAATTTTTCTTTCATGGAATGTAACCATTGGTCATCCTCGAAGGTTTCATTAATCTTTCAAAGTTCTATTTGAGAAACAAATTCCATGTTTAAGCAAGCATCTTTAAGATTTATCCTTGTTGAAAATCCTTTAATAATGTAACCAATAACTTTGTTGGTAGGGTGATCAGAATGGGTTCTCCATTATTGAGGAAGAACACTTTGATTTTTCTCTTGTTGAATTATTTCCTCTTTGTGTCCAGATTCTTCAACTCTATCATCTTAGGCAATGTTACCCGTAGGCAATTCTAAAATATCATCATCATCACAAACAACTACATCCTCCTTGGAGGGGTTATATTCATCAAATGATACACGCATAGATTCTTTAATAGTTAAAGCTCTTTTATTATAAATTATATATGCCTTACTTGTGAGAGAGTAACCAGGAAAGATACCTTCGTCGGATTTCTGATTGAACTTACCGAGATTGTCTTTGTCATTTTTTAGGACAAAACACTTACACCCAAAAACATGAAAGTGATAAATATTTGGCTTTCTTCCCTAAAGATTTCATATGGAGTATTCTTAAATATAGTTCTTATGATTACCCTATTTCTTATATAACTTGTCGTGCTTACCACATCTGCCGAAAAGTACTTTGGTCGATTCGAGTCACTTAGCACGATTCTTGCAAGTTCAACTAGGGATCTATTTTTTCCTTTCAAACACTTTGTTATGTTGAGGACTCCATGGTGCTGAAAAGTTATGAGAGATTCCATGTTCCTCACAAAACTCTTCAAATGATGAATTTTGGAATTCTCCACCATGTTATCCTCTAATTGATGCAACCTTCAAGGATTTTTCATTTTGTACTTTCTTTGCGTACTTCTTGAATTAATTAAAAGCGTCACTTTTCTTGATGGAGAAAATGTTAACAAAGTGATGGCATATACTGGTATGTGCAATGTTGATGGTGAGTCTTGTGATGAGGACTTAACTGATGTATAGATAGAAGCCTGCGTGGTGATAGAGAAACTAAAGAAAACAATAAGTGATCTTCATCAAGATAAATAGAAACTTGATACTACCATCTCAGGCCTGAAACTCAAAATACTCAAAGATGTCTCAAAACTCACACTTAGACAACTTGGCATACAACTTCTTGTCCTATAAAGTTTGCAACACAACTCTCAGATGTTTTGCATGCTCTTCGTCTGACTGAGCGTATACAAGAATATCATCAATAAACACCACGACAAACAGATTACAGTAAGGGAGAAAAATCATATTCATATACTTCATGAATGCTCCTGATGAATTAGACACACCAAAGAGCATAATTGAATACTCATAATGACCATAACGGAAAGTCTTTGGTATATCCTCCGTCTTCACCGTAATTTGATGGTAACATGACCTCATATCAAGCTTATTGTTATCAATGTCTAACATAGAATTAAAGATATAAGGCTTAACTGCACATTTGGTCCCTGTATTTTTGTCTTTTTTTGAGTTTTGATCCCTCTTTTTAAAAACCAATATTTTGTCCCTTTATTAAGTTCTGTTTTGGATTTTAGTCCTCTAACTGATTTGAGAATAACTTTTAATGATGTGGCGTTTGTTTTGTTGATGTGTAAATGTTAAATTATAATTAGTTTTTCCACCTCATTATTTATTTAATTTTTAATGTTTTTAATAATAACAAAATCGTGTTTTAGAAGAATTGCCTCGGTAAATGATAAGAGATTAGTGCCATGTCTTAAACAAGGTGGTCATCTGACTTATCCTAAATAAGACACCCTACAAGCTACTTAAAGGTAGGAAACCTAATATTTCTTATTTTTGCATTTTTGGTGGAAAATGATTTATTTTATATAATGGAAAGGAGAATCATGGTAAATTTGATGCAAAATCAGCTTTAGGTATTTTTCAAGGGTACTTGTCTTCAACTAAAGTATATAGGTTTACAACGATAGAACTTCATCTATAGAAGAATTTTTACATGTAGATTTTGATGAGACCATAACCCAAAAGTCAGTGAAAGGTAGTTCTTATGATGTTTTAGGTGTAATAATAGAAAGATTGTTCAAAGAAGACACTCCCAAAGAAGACCCCCTCTGATGGAAGAGGACATTATTCAAGAAATTTATGCAAGTGAACAAGAGTAAGATAAATAAGAGACCTCAACTTAGCTACCTCCATACTGAATTGTTGTGAAGGATCATCTGTTAGATCAGATACTTGGCGATATCATAAAAGGTGAAAGTACAAGATCTCATGTTAATAATTTATGTAAGTATTATGATTTCAGACTCCAAATTGAACCTAAAACTATATGTTATGCTTTACATGAAAATGGACGGCTCATTTCTATGCAATAAGAGCTCATTCAATTTAAACAAAATTATGTTCTACTTCCTAAATATAAAACCATCATTGGCACTAGATGAGTGTTTAGGAATAAATTGGATGAAAATGACATAATTACTAGAAATAAATCAATGCTAGAGGCAAAAAGGTATAGTCAAGATGAAGAATTGACTATGAGGAGATTAATTCTCCCGTAGCTCATCTTGAAGTGATACAACTCCTTTTGGCATTTGCCTACTTCCAAGATTTTAAGTTGTATCATATGGATGTTAAATTTTTTTTTCTTAATAATGTTATAAATGAAGAAGTATAAGTCTCTCAAACTTTTGATTTTGAGGACCATGAAAATTCTGATTATGCTTTTAAACTTAAACAAGCCATGTATGGTTTCAAACAAGCTCGTAGAACTTAGTATGAGCACCTCAAAGGTTTTTTTTGATAAAAACAAGGATTTAATCATGGTAAAGTAGACACTACTTTGTATATAATACATAAAGAAACCACATATTTTATTAGGTCAAAATTTAAGTTGATGATGTTATATTTGGATCCACTGATGAATTTCTTTGCAAGGAATTTGCAAGTTTTATGTTGATGGAGTTTAAAATGTCTCTAATGGAAGACCTTACCTACTTCTTATTATTGCAGTTAAAGAAAAATGAAGTTGGCACATTCATCAGTGAGACAAAGTATTGCTTAGAGCTCTTAAAGAAATTTGATATGAAGGATTCAAAATGCATCTCAACTCCCATGACTTCAAATTTGCTAATAGATAAAGGTGAACAAGGTGTAGTGATCGACATTATAAAAAATAAAGGTATAATAGGATATTTACTCTATTTAACCATGAGTAGACAAGATATTTGTAAGTGCATAATGCACCTAAGAGGGGGGTGAATTAGGTGTTTTAAAGTTTATAGGTTATAGAGGTACAAGTGTCTTATTTTTTGGTTTAAGTTATGGTGATAAAGATGCAAAATATAGAAAAAAATAAAGAACACCAGGAAGTATACTGGTCCGCGTCACAGATTGAGAGTACTCCAGTCCTCTTACACACCGTAAGAGAGTTCAATATTGCTAGATGATGTACTAGCCTCACCCTAAAACTTATATAGAAAACTTCTAACAATATACAATAATATAGAACCCTACTAACTTGGTTTAAAACAATGAAGAAAGCAATCACTTTCTTCTTACAACCACAACACTTTGTGAATAACAATAACAATTGATATCTTGACTTTAATCAAGAGATAAATTTCAATGAAATATATTTATTCCCTTTGTACGTATTCACAATCCAATACAAGTAAATTCAAGGGCTTAAAATAAGATAGAGAACTCTCTAAATGATATAAAACCTTTGAACAATGTACTTAAAAAATACGAAAATAAAAGTTGGTTTATGTTTGAAATTTTGACAAAGAGGTTAACTTTGATCATTGGAGTTCAGGTCTACTTATATTGCATATAACACCCCTTCAATTAGTGGTAAAAATTCACAAAGCTTACATAAACAAGTCCACTGATCTGGAAAAGTTACAACATGAAAAACTGATATGGTTCGCAACCGTATTCGACTACAGCATGTATGTATTCGAATACAGACTTTCCAATATTCAAAAAATTCAATTCCTTAGTTGCTTAATTTGAAGTCCAATAAAATAGTTCATCTTACCCATCATGGGATCTCTATCTCTCCTTGTATCATCATTGATAATTCTTCAAATATGATGTCTTCGACATAAACTTGAATCAATAAAGTATGATCTTTGATTTTCTTAATGAACAATGTAGTATCTATAAGGGTTTCTTATTTTTAGTATAATAATTATTAATAATAAAAAATTAATTTTAATGTGGTCCATAGTTTTGGGATTTTGGTTCTGAAAAGGGTATGGTTTATTTTGGTTTTAATGTAAATTGATATGACCATTTAATTTGGTGGTAATGAGTTTTAATGGCTTTAAAGTCTTGATGGTAGAATCAACCCTATAAATAGTCTTTGGTCCCTTTTTCTCATCACAAAAGAAATACACCATCTATATTGAGAGATAAAGAGTTTGGAAGAATCAAAGGCAGTGCACTCACAACACTGCAACAATGGCTAGAGGTAAAACCTCTAATTCTATTTCCGCATATTGTTTTATTAATCTTGTTGTTCTTTTGTTATTAGGAACATAAGATCAATATATATATTAATCTGACATTTGGTATCAGAGCCTCTACTTTCTAAAAAAAAATTCTGGAAACTTACGGCATGAACAGTAATCGCGTGAACAGTAATAAATTTATTTTTCCGTTTTTGCTATGGCTGGGTATTAAGCCCAGGTCCTGATTCATGGCATTCCTGAATATTACCATTGGGCTGCTTTGTTAAACATATATTTTAATTCTGTTCATATCCATATGATTTCATTTTTACTGATCATTATGCCTTATTATTTAATCTTTGAATTAAATTTGTGCATAAATTAAAATTGATATATAATGTTATTATTTTGTTAAGCAATTGTATAAGAGATCTTATTTATTTAATTTTGTTCTCTCATATAATTGAGTTACTATGTCTAGTGATCGTTATAATTTGAATTTATTTGGATTAGCCACAACATCCTTAAATTAATTGAGATTATTTTTTTAAAGTTTTGAGATCACATAAATTATTAGACATATTGTAATTAATTATACGTGGTATAATGAATTTTATCCTACAGGGATTTTTATTATATTTGTATTATTAATTGGGATAAAATGTCAAAATATTTTCATAACTTGCCCACAAGAATTATGAATTGGTACATAATTTGATATTTTTATCATAAAGTATTAATTTTGGATAGAAAAACAAAATTATATCATGCACGTAAAGTGTGAGGTTTGAAAAATCTGTCGCAATTTTTTTAAAAATCTTATTACATTAAAATTTAGCCCACATGTAATTTTTATGTTGCAAGATTTATTTTATGGTATATTTATATTGATAATACATACAATTTGGATAATATTTATGCCTCAAATTTTGACATCAATTTTGTTTATCTTTTTAGCTTCTCAACCTACTAATTTTTCTGACATCCGATGTGATATTCCCGAGCTCAGAGGAGATAACTATAAGGTGTGAAAGGAAAGAGTTCTCCTCCATCTAGGATGGATGGACATAAATTATGCTATTAGGAAATACGAACCACCTGCAATTACAGATGAAAGTACTCCAGCTGCAATCACACTATATGAGCGGTGGGAGAGATCCGACCGGCTCAGTGTGATGTTCATTAAGACTAAGGTCACAGGTGGAATACGTGATTTTGTCGATCAACATGAGAATGTCTGTGATTTTCTGAAAGCCATTGACGATCAGTTTGTCACTTCTGAAAAGGCTTTGGCAAGTACATTAATTATGAAATTTTCCTCCTACCGACTCACCAGTGTGAAAGGTGTGCGTGAGCACATAATGAAAATGCGTGACATTTCAGCTCAACTTAAGAAACTTGAGGTTGATATGTCTGACTCCTTCATGGTGCGTTATATTCTGAACTCTCTTCTGTCTGAGTATGGGCCTTTCAAGATCTCCTACAATACACATAAAGACAAATGGTCAATCAATGAATTAATGACCATGTGTGTTCAAGAAGAAGAAAGGCTTGTAATGGAACAGAGTGAGAGTGCATTGCTGACAAGCACTCACGGGAAGAACAAAGCTTTCAAAACTGACAAGTCACAAGCCAATCAGAAAGGGAAATTCAAAATACCATCGCAAGGTGATATCAAGAAAGAAGCAAAGTGTTACTTCTGTAAAAAGGGAGGACACATGAAGAAGGAATGTCTTGGATTCAAAGAATGGCTTAAGAAGAAAGGTAATTTATTGTCATTTGTTTGTTATGAATCTAATATGACCGATGTTAATATTAACACCTGGTGGATTGATTCTGGATCAACAATCCATATAACAAATTCCTTACAGGGTATGCAAAACCTAAGGAAGCCAGTGGGATGTGAGCGGACTGTCCTATCAGGAAGAAGGATGGGCTCACATGTGGAAGCTATTGGAACTTGCAATTTAATTTTGAATAATGGTTTTGTTTTGAGCTTAGAAAGGACCTTTTATGTACCAAGTTTCTCACGAAACTTGATTTCAGTTTCTAGACTTGTACCTTTTGGATATTCCTTTAATTTTAAAGACATCTTGTTTAAATTATTTTATAATTCAGAATGTGTTGGGAATGGTATATTGTATGATGGTCTTTATCGTATTAATTTACAAATCGAATCCATTTTTAGTTCAATGCATGTTCAAACTGGCACAAAGCGGTGTAATATTAATGAGAATTCTTCTATGTTATGGCATCAGAGATTAGGACATATCTTCATAGAGAGAATTAAAAGGTTAGTAAAAGATGGGGTACTTAATACTCTAGATTTTGCTGACTTTGAAACTTGTGTTGACTGCATTAAGGGAAAGCAGACAAACATGTCTAAGAAAGGTGCCAATATAAGTTCAATTATATTAGAAATAATTCATACAGACGTATGCTGTCCTGATATGGATGCACAGGGTCATAAATATTTCATCACTTTCATAGATTATTACTCACGATATATGAATATTTATTTGCTTAACAATAAATATGAAGCATTGGATGCCTTTAAAGTCTTTAAGGCTGAAGTTGAGAACCAGTGTGGAAAACAAATAAAGATAGTGAGATCAGATCGGGGTGGTGAATACCATGGTAGATACATTGAGAGTGGACAAGCACCTGGTCCATTTGCTAAGTTTCTTCAAGAACATGTTGCCCAATACACCATGCCCGGTTCACCGAACCAAAATGGTGTTGCAGAAAGAAGAAACTGAACATTATTGAACATGGTGCGGAGTATGCTTAGTAACTCTAATCTTCGTAAATCATTGTGGAATGAAGCATTAAAGACGGCTGTGTATATTCTAAACCGGGTTCCATCCAAGGCTGTCCCAAAGACACCATTTAAGTTATTTAAAGGATGGAAGCCGAGTTTACGACATATGCGCGTTTGGGGATGTCCGTCTGAGGTGAGGATTTATAACCCACAAGAAAAGAAACTAGATCCGAGGACCATTAGTGGGTATTTCATTGGATATGCCGAAAGGTACAAAGGTTATAGACTTTATTGTCCATCTCATACAACTAGGATTATGGAGTCAAGAAATGCAAAGTATTAGGCACCCAAAACATCCTAGGTACTCCTAGGGAGCCCTTTTCACATTTGTTGCAAAGGTTGTTTTTTTTTTTTGAAAATTTATTTATGCAAACATGATTGAAGGGATGAGAAAGACGTGTATGTTTATCTAATGTACTACTTACTAAAAGAAGGGTCAAAAGAAAATGACTCGCACGGACGTCGCATCCACTGCATACGTATCTCATCTGAATAGGAGAATCAGAGTCTTCGTAGCTCGGCTACCTATGGGCTAAAGGGGAGTGTGCTCGCTAAGACATCGCGTCTTATGCCTACGTATCTCATCTGGGATGAAAATCAGAGCAAAACGTAGTTCGACCACCTATGGGGTAAGGGTTGTGTTTTGGGGTGAACGACGTTACTACGCAATCTACCGGATGCTCGACCTTTGGAGACTTACTCGCCTGTAGTAGAAGGAGATAATGTGTTTTTAGGAGAAGAAAAATCAATGAGTTTGGGGTGTTTAGGGATGCTCATGCAAAAAGGCAGACCTAGATGAAGGAACCGTGCTACCTTAAATGACATGCCACGAGAGGCTATACGAAACCTAAGAAATCGGTAACATGCGGGAAAAGTAAAGGGATCGAGAGATCTACCATACGGATAAAGATCCGAAGTAACAACAATTTGATAAATAAGAAACCCAAAGACTCTTCCAAGCTAAACACCATCAAAGAAAGTGAGTCAGTATAGATAATCGAAATAAACCTCCAGGTGGTATCCCACAAATAAAGTGGAACACCAGGCAAGCCATCTCTGCAAGAGTCATATGAGCCCTCACAAAACAAAACTCAACAAACAGGTTAGAGAAATAAGATAGGGTAATCAAGAGTTGCCCCCAAATCAAAATGTAACCACATGAATCATGCCATTAAAATTCACAAAAAGATCACAAAAAGCAACCAAGGGTAGGAGGCCTAAACCTCTTGTCAAACACATGCATCAAAAGGGTATCAAATTCACCCATAATATCTCATACATTCAGAGCATTCAAATTAAAAGCATAAAGTAATGGGAATAAGGAAAACCTGATTGGAGAGATCGTATGAAATTGAATTGCCCGGTTGGGTTTGCAAAGCAATCTGAGGGTTTATATGAGAGGGAATTGGTTCTTTGTCGATGAGTTCCCTTCAGTCTCTGGAGGTTGCTCTGAACTCTGTTAGCTCTTCTCTCACTATCTTTTTCCCTGCCAGGGTAATAGGAATAGAATTAGAATTTTGTTTCACTGAAACTCTGAATTTATAACCTGATTTTTGTGGACCTGTGGGCTCAAATGAGAGAGGCCCAAGTCCAAAAAATTTCTATTTATTTATTTATATATTTATTTTTTGTTTTTTGTTTTTTTTAAACACGTGGGCTTCGCCTAACGAGCATGACAGTTCAAGAAATTCCTCTGAGCGTAGGTGATTCTGGTGGCTTTTCTTGGCACTCGCTAGGCGACCCATTCTGCTCGCCTAGCGAGCATGACAGCTCATGAACAAACTTTTTCTCCTTCAAGATTAACATTTTTACTGACGATTAGACCCCATTTGAACCTGTTGGAAGTATCTCAAGCCATTCCCTTGTGTTGACTGATCATCTAAATAGAAGCCACAAAGTGTCTTGGATGATACTCAAGCTTCAAACAAAAGATGTTAGTGACACATTTTTGTGCTTTTGGTTAGTAAACAAAAGTAAGAGAAACAATGATGTATAATTCAAGCATGCTTATTGATCTCAAACCAATAACAAGGAGTCCCACCCAAAGGCAAAGGGAACCAAGATGCTAAAGATCCTTGAGGCAATGCAAATGCAATGTTATGATGCCATGAGGGATCTTAGGGTCAAAATTGGGGTCTTACAGATGCCCCTATTTAAGGTCATTCTAGCCGGAGAAGCGAAGGTTAAAATCTTCGTCTCGACGGGGTAGAATGGGCTTAAATAATAACAAAGAGACGAATTTTGGTCCCTAAGAGACCTCATGATGCAAATGTAGGTATGAAAAATGGTAGCACTCTGTGGAGATATGTGTCCACAAAAGCAAAGAAATCAGAAGCCACTGATAATCCATATGAGCAATTCACTCCATGGGACCAAGACCCTGGGGACTCTCCTAGGGATAGAAAAGGTATTAAAATGCGTGAGCAGGTCACGACTCAAAGCGTGGGGAACATAATTCCAAAGGGAAAAGATCCAATGGAAAGACTCGACTGACTTGAAGATGCATGTATTGGGGAATATGCCAATACAGCAAAAAACTATCCACAGCAGATACTTCGGATAAAATCCGGATGAAAACAATCCACTAAGGGACTTCGCTGGGGATGTCCACAAGGACACTCCTGGGGAAGCAGCGGGACGAGGTATTACCGATTACTGGGTAATAAGCTCAAGGAGACATGTGATCTGAACGCCAGGTATGAGGGTGAGAGGTACAACATGCTCAGGAAGAGATGAATATCTAAGACCGGTATAAGGGTGAGAGATATCAAAACTTCAAAACGTCTGAGGAAAACCTAAAAGGTATACTTCAACTCAGGGATTCTGACTCCACTGGGGACATAAAGTCATAATAAGGAGCAGAGAGGAAGGAACACCAGGGATACCGGTTACTGGGCATATAATAGGTGACCAACCAAGGCGTGAATTGGGGAATATTCCCAAAACACTCATCATCCAAAAGAGGGCTAAAAGCAAACTCGATTACAGGATGGATATTCGACGCCACAAAGGGGATACGAATCTTACTCAACTGGGGAAGAACAAAAGGCTTCAGACCCGAGAGTGCATGAGATATACTATCTATTACCGTTAGAACGTAGATAATATACTCGCATGGACGATCATCCACAACCGGTTACTGGGTTAATAAAGGATAAATCGACCTGAAAGAAAAGGCATCGGGATACCGAAACTAGGTATATAATGATGACTAATTCAGGGGAGAAACAATCGTTACCAACAACAAGGTAGACGAGAGATGACCCGCTGGGGATAAATTGCGTAATCAGGGCAATTATCCAAGCAGATGAGGGAATATCATCACCGAACATTGGATGAAGATAACTGTCACCAATTAAAGATGAGCAAAAATAGTTACTCTGCAAAAAGGGAAGAAATAGGGTTTACAACTACCGGTATGAGGGTAGAGAAACACAGACTCCGCCGGGGATAATAATTACTAATTATTGAGAAATTATTCATTTATCACGGGGAAACAGGAAAAGAGTCTCAAGAGACCGATCTAGGATCAAACTAGATAGGCACACCAAATCAAGACTTGTCCCGGTGAGGATATAACTCAATGGGGAAAACCATCCTAGTATATGTGTTGGGAAGGAACAAAAACAATCAACATCCACGAGGATATAACCCGGTGGGGAATATGGAAGAAAGGATAGACGCTTTCTGCTTATGGAGCTGACTCTATATGGAGAGATCAGACACACACATCTGCTTGGGGAAATATACCACCAAATAGCAGGAGACAACAAACAATGATATATGGCAAAGAATGCAACATGAATATCTGAATGTTATAATTATGCATGAATATGCGTGGTTTATGTATGATGTATGCTGACAGACAGATATATCTAACACAACCAGGTCCAGGAATCAACCACCCGGTACTACATCTCAAGAGAGAAAGCCAAGTTCACTGGGGAGTATCCAATCTGTTGGGGATCAGAGATACCAGGAAGCAAAGAACTCTGCAAGGGATGAATCATCAATCATTCCAGCTGGGGACGAGAGTTATCACAGACAAGGTCCACCACACCAACAACTCTACTGGGGAATCTATTCGAGGAGATAACGGATTTATCGGGATCAACCACCAAATACCGCTCTTGCCCCAAAGAGATCCAAGCTGCTGAGGAAGAAAGATTGCTACTCTGCTGAAGGGAAGAGAGGTGACTCTCAACAAGCAATCCACTTGGTAGGATAAACCACAAGGGGTTCCGGAGGGAGGAGATACAGTCATGCCAGGAATATGGACAAAAATCTTACCCTGTTGGGGATCGTACCACCCTTGGGAGAGCACTGAGGATCTCCTAAGTATCCTTTCGTCATTGTGAATGTTCACTTTGTTTAAAAACAAATTATAAAAAATTCGATCGCTTAAAACAATGATATTTTCTTAATCAAAACATGCAAAACATTTGTTGAATAAAAACAGATAAGAGTGCCAATAATTGGATAAAAGGCTCAAATTTATTTGATAGAATGGTAGTCTGCGAATGGCAAGATTCCATAGATCTTTACAAATTTGAAATTGGTGATATATATTGGAAAAGGGCTACATTGAACATAGTGACCATTTCTCCACCAATTCTGAATCCGATGTATTTGAAGCTTTGGCTGATAATGAGCAAGGATTTCTGACGGATGACAGTTGTAGAACAAAGTCTTGTCAGGATGCAGTTACTTGCCAAATCCCTAATTTTTGCCTAGATTGCCCCAGGATGAGGTACTCAATCTAGCGGGATACATATATCATTTTTCATGTCTCTAACTTTTGCCGGGATCGCCCTTTCGGGTTTTCAACCCACCGAGACGCTCATTTTTGCCTAAGCCGCCCTTTCGGGTTTTCAACTTAGCGAGCTATTCAGTTTTTATTTTTTTAGGCGAAGTATTTCTTGACTGCATCTGAATTCACAGGACGAGTGAAATCCTCCCCATCCATAGTTGTAAGTATCAAAGCACCGCCCGAAAAGGCTCTCTTAACAACATATGGACCTTCATAGTTTGGAGTCCACTTGCCCCTGGAATCGGGCGCGAAAGACAAAACTTTCTTGAGCACAAGGTCACCTTCTCGGAACACACGAGGCTTGACCTTCTTATCAAAAGCTTTCTTCATTCTCTGCTGATATAACTGACCGTGGCACATGGCAGTCAATCTCTTTTCTTCTATCAAGTTCAGCTGGTAATCACGACTCTAAACCCATTTAGCATCAGTCAACTTGGCTTCCATCAAGACTCTCATTGATGGGATCTCCACCTCTACAGGGAGTACAACCTCCGATCTTGATTTAGCGATCATATCGTCAACGTACACCTCAATCTACTTATGCATCATGTCATGGAACAAGGTAGTCATAGCTCGTTGATACGTGGCTCCGACGTTCTTCAAACCGAAGGGCATCACTCGATAACAGAATGTTCCCCAAGGTGTGATGAATGTTGTCTTCTCCATATCCTCGGGTGCCATTTTAATCTGATTATATCCGGAAAATCCATCCATAAACGAGAAGACCTTGAATTTAGCTGTATTGTCTACCAACATATCAATATGTGGTTGAGGGAAATCATCTTTCGGACTAGCTTTATTCAAGTCTCTATAGTCCACACACATCCGGACTTTTCCATCTTTCTTAGGCACGGGCACAATATTGGCCACCCATTGAGGATATGTAGAAGTCACCAGAAACCCCACATCAATTTGCTTCTGAACTTCCTCTTTGATCTTCACTGCCATATCAGGATGAGTTCTTCTGAGCTTCTGCTTCACAGGCACGCACTCAGGCTTTAAAGGTAGGAAATGTTGCACAATATCAATATCTAGACCAGGCATGTCTTCATATGACCATGCAAAGACGTCAACATATTCTCGTAACAACTTAATCAACCCCTTCTTAACAGATTCTTCTAGAAGTACCCCAATCTTTACCTCTCGCACACAATCTTCAGACCCCAAGTTGACTGTTTCCAGATTCTCAAGATGTGGCTGAATGATTTTCTCTTCATGCTCAAGTAGTCGGGTGATCTCATCAGGAATCTCTTCAACATCATCTTCCTCTGCCTCAAATACAGGGAATTCAAAATTGGGAGATGGTGTTGGGTCATTATGTTCAATGGGTCTAGAAACCAACCTGTATAATGATTTTGGATATGAAAAGCTTTTTAGAAATCAAACAAGGCAAATCATTATGCAGATGAGAAGGTTGATTTTATTTCATTTTGAGGTTTTATTTGATCACCAATTTCATGCAAAAGCGAAAAGGGAAAATAAATGGAAAAACAAACATTTAACATGAATTTATTGAATGAAAATATCATTGTATTTATGCGCCAGCAATGTCATCGCTCCTCCTTTTGGCATGGGAGAAGGGTTTTCAAACAAAGTGATTATTACGTTGACTTATGGATAACTGTTGGAATATCCACAGCGACCCAATTGTTGCAGACCCCTCCAGGGATGATGAAATTGCCAGAATCCTTTGTATCTTCTTCTAAAACGGCAGCAGCCTATTCGTCTTGACCGGTGTGGATAAATCCTCCACTCTTGAACAAACCTTGCTTGTTGAAAGTACTAGAAGAAAAACCTATGCCAGCCCGGGACTCGTTGTCTTCTAACTCAATCATTTTTCCTAAACTAGTGGTTGCACCACGCTCAATGGCCAGCTTTGCATCTTTGTAGGAAGCAAATGAAGGAGTTCTCTTCTCAATAGGCCCAGCAATAGATAAAGCTTGGAAAGGAGTTCCAACTTCAACCTCAGCATCTATATAAGAGAAGGAAGACAAATGGCTAACCAGGAGAGCCCTTTCTCCCCCTACCACCACCAGCTTCTTGTGTTTCACGAATTTCAATTTCTGGTGTAGGGTGGACGTCACGGCGCATGCCTCGTGAATCCATGGTCTTCCTAAGAGACAACTATGCGATGGGTGAATGTCCATAACCTGGAAGGTAATCTGGAAATCACTTGGTCCGATCTTGATTGGGAGATCAACTTCCCCAATCACAGTTTTGTGAGACCCATCGAAAGCCTTCACAACTACTCCACTCTGCCTCATGGGAGGCCCTTGATATGATAGCTTTGAGAGAGTGGACTTTGGCAATACGTTCAATGATGACCCGGTGTCCACCAGCACATTGGACATGGCGTCGTCTTTGCAATTCATAGATATGTATAAAAGCCAAGTTTTGATCTCTTCCCTCCTCAGGGAGATCAGAGTCACAAAAGCTCAGGTTGTTGCAAGCAGTAATGTTTGCAACAATGCTATCGAATTGCTCCAAAGTGACATCGTGATCTACATATGCCACATCCAACACCTTCTGCAGAGCCTCTCGGTGTGGTTCTGAATTTAAGATTAAGGATAACACAGATATTTTGGATGGCGTTTGTAGAAGTTGGTCTACAACATTGTACTCGCTCCTTTTGATGAGTCTCAGCATCTCATCACAGTCTTCTTTCACATTGCCACTCGGGCCAACAGAAGTAGGAGTTTTCAGTACGGAGGAGGGCTTAACAGCAAGTGCCGAATTCGGAGAATTCACAGCGTTCCCGATCGGGCGTTCAACAAAATCAGCATTAATTTGAGGCTTCGGCGGTGATGAAAATACACGGCCACTACGGGTCAAACCGCTAACATCGGTAATATTCACAACAGAAGAAGAGGGCAAGGACACCTCTTTCCCATTCTCTACTGCTACGGTGTTGTAGCGATAGGGAACTGCCTTTTCAGAAGAGTAAGGCACAGGACCAGCAGGCTTAATGATCAGAGCGGGAGAAGCCTTCTGCTTGCTACCATTGTACTTGATGATAACAGGCTCGGGTATCCGGAACACTGGGGAAATCACGTTGACCTCAGGCTCATTTTCATCAACATTCCTGTTTTGAAGGATCTCAATGACTCCTTCGTCCAACATTTCTTGAACATCCTTGCGCACCTAGCAACAACCCAATCGGTTAACAGAGCAGACTCGGCATCTATCATGGTCATGCTCATAATGACTGTAGTCACACAACAAACGATGCATCTGGACCAGAGAGTGTTGAATATGACTGACATATTTGACCTTGTATTTTCCAGGGCAACCTTGGACCATGTTGACAGATTTCCCATGCTCGGGCAATGGGTTCTTCTTCACATTAGGGCCTACGTCTTCAAAACATAAAATACCACACCTCACAAGGTCTTGAACCTTGGTCTTCAAAGGGTAACAGTTCTCCACGTCGTGGGCGGGAGCACCAGAATGGTAAACACAATGTAACTCAGGCTTATACCACCACTGGGGGTTAGCAGGTATAGCTGGTGGGTCTCTCGGAGTAATCAGCTTCCTTTCTATCAAAGAGGGATATAACTCTGCGTACGTCATAGGAATAGGATCGAAGGTGACGCTTTTCCTCTCGTAACTCGTGCTGGTTTGATTACTCTTTCGAGGCTGGTAGGCCTGCTGCTGCGGTCGGTGCTGTTGTTGCTGATATTGGGGAGGTGGTTGCTGATTGTTACTATGTTGCTGATACTGTTGATTATCTCTGAAAACAGGTGCTATATGAGCCACCTGGTGCTGGTTACTGTAATACCCCAAAATTTACCCTTCATTTTCCCTGGAAGCATACGCTTTACACCTCATGCATGCATTCATTTTTAGGTCATTTAGCATTTGCATTTCATCATGGCAATCGGAATCGGATCCAAGAAACTTGAACATCATCCAGGACACTTTCTGGGCTCTATTTAGATGATCAGTCAACACAAGGGAAAGACTTGAGTTACTTCCAACAGGGGTCTATTCGTCAGTCAAAACGTTAATCTTGAAGGAGCAAAGGTTTGTTCATGAGCTGTCATGCTCGCTAGGCGAAGCCCACGTGTTTTGGAAAAAAAACGAAAAACGAAAAAAAAAATGAAAAACGAAAAAAAAACAAAAAACGAAAAATAAATAAATTAAATTAAATAAATAAATAAAAGAAAAAATCTTGGACTTGGACCTCTCTCATTTGAGCCCAAGGTCCACAAAAATCAGGTTATAAATTCAGAGTTTCAGTGAAACAAAATTTCATTCTATTCCTATTACCCTGTCTGGGAAAAAGATAGTGAGAGAAGAACCCTGGGGAAAAAGATAGTGAGAGAAGAGCTAACAGAGTTCAGAGCAACCTCCAGGCAACTCTAAAAGGTTCATTCTGACTCACACACTTTCAGCTCAAGCAAACCCTAACATTGGTTTGCAAATCCAGCCGTGCCATTTGATTTCAACCGATCTCTCCAATCAGGTTTGCCGTTATTCCCATTACCTTTGTGCTTTGAAGTTGAATACTCTGAATGTTTGAGGTATGATGGATGAATTTCATTAGGTTTTTGCCCACGGGTTCATAATTATGTATGAATGTATAAATAATGCCTTGAATGCTTAATCGTTTAATTTCTGAAGTGTATGCCACAGGGTTTGAGGTTTTTGAAACCATACTGTTATCCATGAAAAACCATACTGTTTTGCTATAATCTGACTTACGTTTGTCATAGCATGTTTTCTCCTAATCCTTATCTTGTTTCACTAACCCTTTTGTTGAGTTTTTGTGAAGGCTCACATGACTTTTGCAGGGATAGCTCGCTGGATATTCCACTTTGCTTGTGGGATACCATTTGGGAGATTTATTCTGATTGCCTTGTTGGCACATTTACTTTATACATGTTTGTTTTGTATGTGTTCGTATCCCCGCAGGTAGCGCGGTTCCTTCGTCAAGGACTGCCTTTTTGCATGAGCATCCCAAATCCTAAGCCTTCATTGATTTTTCTTCTCCTAAACACACGTTTACTCCTTCTACTACAGGTGAGTAAGTCTCCAAAGGTCGAGCATCCGGTAGATTGCGTAGTAACGTCGTCCGCCCCCAAAACACAACCCTTAACTCGTAGTTAGCCGAACTACGGCTTTCTCTGATTCTCATTCCAAATGAGATACGTAGGCATAAGACGCGAGGTCTTAGCGAGCACACATCCCCCCAACCCATAGGTCAGCCGAGCTACGAAGACTCTGATTCTCATATTCATATGAGATACGTATGCAGTGGATGCGACATCCGCGCGAGTCATTTTCATTTAACCCGCTTTTTTAGTAAACAACACAAGATAAACTCACACCCTTTAGACAAGAACTACAAAAGTGGATCTCGTAGAGTACTACGGATGCGTAGGGGTGCTAATACCTTCCCTTCGCATAACCGACTCCCGAACCCAAGATTTGGTTGCGAGACCTTGTCTTTTCCTTTCCTCTTTTCAGGTTTACTTCGAGCGTTTCCTTTCCCTCCTTTGGGATAAATAACGCACGGTGGCGACTCTTCTGTCATTTTCTTTCGCCGGTTGTTTTTTCGCACACTGTATTTTTCAGGTTGCGACAGCTGGCGACTCTGCTGGGGACCCGGTTTCCCTAAGCGAGTCCCTCCTAGCTTTTGTAGTTTGTTTGTTTATTGGGTGTTCATGCTTTTGTACAGTTATTTATTTACCTGCTTTACCTTATTGCATTGTGTACATATCATTGCTGTATCTGTTGGCTGGTTATGGCTGCTTGGTGATCTTTGTGAGATGAGTTCTATACCCAAACTCGATTGCACTTAGGATAGGAGAATGGCATAGTCTTGTCGACTTGTGTGGAGTTATTCCTTAGCAACTTGAGTTGCAAGCCCATTCACTTGGTGGAGGTCATGTTGAGATCAATAATGTCACACAAGTAAGTTATGGTTAGACATTACTTTTTCCAATATAGACCTTAGAAGCCGAGGACCTTAGTTTACCAAACCCATCTTGGCCTATTCGTAGGAAGTAGTGCGAAAGTCGTTCAAGTGTAAGATTTGATACGATTGTTACGCGATACTACACTCATAAGAGTCTCTCTTGAGAATATTTTTGGAATACGAGTAGTCGTTCCTCCGATAATATCCGAAAGATGGGATTATGACTATGGGAACATTTTGTAGAACATGTTTGGCAGGTTTAAACCTTAGTACACTCCTTTTGGGTGGTTCTTAACCTAAACTCCATTCTCGTGACTTGCAACAAACCCTTGATTCATGGTTGATCCGATCAGGTATCCTTAATATCAATGAAACTTGGGTGTTGATAAGGTGTAAATCATAATCCACTAAAATGGATGGTTGATATTAAGGATAACATGATCCATCCCATGACCTTTGTTTGGTGTGCTCTTAATTTCTCTCCAGACAGTGCAACCTGACAGATGTTCAAGCAGATACAACGATCCTGATTCCCAGGCCACTGCATTGCATTCACATCATTTTGCATCACATCATTTTGCATTCATAATCATTCACACATGTTTATCCATTTCTGTGGGGTTTATATCTTCTACTTGATTCTAGTCGGAATTTTCTTGGTTCTCATCAACGGCTTAGTATTTTTTTACATCGTTTATCTATTGAGAGACTGGAATCAAGGGGGTAGAATACCTTTGGAATTGATAAACATGTCATTGCATAACAGGTACCGCCACAGTGTTCTCAATTTGTTTGGTGTTCCATCAGCAGGATAGCTGACCCAGGCATTCACCGGTACGATACCCGCAGAAACCAACAGAGAGTAATGGAGAGCCTACAGGCAGAGTTCGCCGAGATGAAAATCCGCATGAATCAATTCATGGATGTGGTTCAAGGGGTGGCTCAGGGACAGCAAGAGCTTAGCTCAACCAGAGACGGTGACTGATCCTCCAGCTGGAGAGGCTAATGGACCCGATGGACCGGGGCCTATCCCAATCCTACATGTCACCTCCGGTCAACAGCCCGTTCATGATGATCAGGACGATCAGTTCCCCCTGTTGCAGGAAGACTTTGGTATGGGTCATGGTGTGGACCCCATGTTTAGAAGATTGGAAGAGAGGTTGAAGGCAGTGGAAGGACAGAATCCTCTGGGAGTAGATGTTGCTGACTTGGGGCTGGTCCCAGGTGTGAGAGTGCCACCGAAATTCAAGGTCCCGATATTTGACAAATACAATGGCAACTCTTACCCGAAGACCCATGTGCAAGCCTATTTCCGTAAAATGGTTGCATACTCCGATGACGAAAAGTTTCTTATGTACTTTTTCTAGGACAGCCTAGCTGGGGCATCCCTTGAATGGTATATGAGGCTGGAGTGGAGGTGAATCCTCATCAGGGGTGAAGAAGCCGTTCATTCAGGGACAAAAGAGGAGAGAAGGGGATGCAAGTGCCATATCTTCTTATCAGAACAGGGATAACCAGAGGAATAACTTTCAGAACTATCATCAGCAACCGTATGTTGTGGCTGTGACCATTCCAGCTGCAACATCACTACAACAACAACAACCACAGCGTCAACCAGCTCAGTACCAACCACAACAACCGGGTAACAGACCCGCCTATCAACCGAGGCCAAGGACGATGAACCGGCGTTTCGACACTCTTCCAATGTCGTACGCTCAGTTGCTTTCTAGTCTTCAACAACTACAACTTGTGCAGTTGCGCACTCTGGCTCCTCCCGTTGGTAGGCTTCCGGTGGGTTATGACGCCAACGCTAGGTGTAGCTTCCACTCTGGGGCACCTGGCCACAATATTGAGAACTACAAAGCTTTTAAGCACGTAGTTCAGGACCTCATTGATTCAAAGGCCGTTAACTTTGCACCAGCTCCTAATGTCGTCAACAATCCCATGCCCCAGCATGGTGGAGCCAACATTAACATGGTTGAAGGAGAAGTCAAATTAGTCTCTGCGGTCAATAATGAAGATGGGGATAGTGATTGCGACATCGATAACTGGGTGCGTCCGAGGATCCCGGGTGAAGTTCTCAATAATTGGTCTTCTGAGGAGATTGTCCAAGCCACTTGTCTAGAGGAGTAATTTTCTTTGTTTATTCATGCATATCCAAGTCTTACGTTCCGCCAGGGCGTAATGACTCATTGTAGGGCTCATCTATGTGACACTTGCATTTTTTATCATAAATAAAGGACGTCTTTTTTTTGCATTCAAATATTTTGTTCACTGTCTTTCTATTTTTGCAGTTTTAAAAAATCAAAAAATATTTGGCATTGTTTTGTTTAGTTTTCATTCCTTGTTCACACTCATAAGCACATACCATCACTCATGCAGATGCACATCACCGGATCCTATTGATAACGGTTCTGCAATGGCTCGCTTCGACTTTGAAAATCCAATCTTTCAAGCTGAAGAAGAGGGTGATGAAGACTGTGAACTCCTTGAAGAACTTACCAGGTTATTAAAACAAGAGGAAAGGGTCATTCAACTGCATCAAGAGTCTGTTGAAGTGATTAATCTCGGCACCGAGGACGCCAAGAGAGAAATCAAGATAGGGGCTGCTTTGGAAGACAATGTGAAGAAGGGGTTGATTGAATTGCTGCAAGAGTATGTTGACATCTTCGCTTGGTCTTATCAGGACATGCCAGGGCTTGACACAGACATCGTGGTACATTGCTTGCCGCTCAAAGAAGGTTGTCCTCCGGTCAAGCAGAAGCTCAGAAGAACAAGACCAGAGATGGCTGTCAAGATAAAGGAAGAAGTGCAAAAACAATTGGATGCAGGGTTTCTAGCAGTCACAAATTATCCGCCATGGGTTACAAATATCGTTCCGGTACCTAAGAAGGATGGAAAGGTACAGATGTGTGTTGACTACCGGGATCTGAACAGGGCTAGTCCTAAAGATGATTTCCCCTTACCTCACATTGACGTTTTGGTGGATAACACGGCTCAGTTCTCGGTATTCTCCTTCATGGGTGGCTTTTCTGGCTATAATCAAATTAAGATGGCACCAGAAGACATGGAGAAGACAACATTCATAACCCCATGGGGCACCTTCTGCTACAAGGTGATGCCGTTTGGTCTGAAAAATACCGGAGCAACATATCAGCGGGCGATGGTGACTCTGTTCCATGATATGATTCATCAAGAAATCGAGGTTTATGTTGATGATATGATTGCCAAATCTCAGACAGAAGAAGAACATTTGGTGAATTTGCAGAAACTGTTTGAGCGTTTGAGGAAATTCAAGCTGAGGCTTAATCCGAACAAGTGTACTTTTGGGGTGAGATCTGGAAAAGTACTGGGTTTTGTTGTTAGCGGAAAAAGGATTGAGGTGGATCCGGCCAAAGTGAAAGCGATACAGGAAATTCCTGAGCCAAGAACAGAGAAACAAGTTCGTGGTTTCTTAGGGAGGTTGAACTACATTGCAAGGTTCATCTCTCACCTAACAGCCACGTGTGAGCCAATATTCAAGTTGTTGAGGAAAGATCAGGCTATCAGGTGGAATGATGATTGCCAAAGGGCTTTCGAGAAGATAAAAGAGTATTTGCAGAATCCTCCAATCCTTATGCCTCCAGTCCCAGGGAGACCGCTGATTATGTACTTGACAGTACTAGACAATTTTATGGGTTGTGTTCTCGGTCAAAACGACGAGACAGGTAGGAAAGAGCATGCCATCTACTACCTGAGTAAGAAATTCACAAATTGCGAGTCGAGATACTCAATGCTTGAAAAAACATGTTGTGCACTTGCATGGGCTGCTAAGCGATTGAGACAATACATGTTGTCTCACACAACCTTACTGATCTCCAAAATGGATCCAGTCAAGTATATATTTGAGAAGCCAGCTCTCACCGGAAGAGTTTCTCGTTGGCAAATGGTACTGACAGAGTACGACATCCAGTATACTTCCCAGAAAGCCATCAAGGGGAGTATTCTGTCAGACTATCTTGCTCAACAGCCGGTTGAAGATTATGAACCGATGAAGTTTGATTTTCCAGATGAAGACATCATGTTCCTCAAGATGAAAGACTGTGAAGAGCCAGTTGTTGAAGAGGGACCTGATCCAGACGAAAAGTGGACTTTCATGTTTGATGGGGCCGTCGACGCCAGAGGAAGTGGAATTGGTGTTGTCATTACAACTCCAAAAGGTGCCCACATGCCTTTCATCGCTCGCCTGACTTTCGAGTGCACCAATAATGAAGCTGAGTATGAAGCATGTATCTTGGGTATTGAGCAAGCCATTGATTTGAGAATCAAGACTCTGGACATCTTCGGAGATTCAGCTCTAGTGATCAATCAAGTGAATGGTGATTGGAATACTCTCCAGCCCAATCTGGTCCCTTACAGAGATTACACGAGAAGATTGTTGACTTTCTTCACAATAGTAAAGTTGTATCACATACCTCGTGATGAGAACCAGATGGCAGATTCTCTTGCCACTCTATCCTCCATGATCAACGTGATTCGGTGGAACCACGCTCCCAGGATTGATGTTATGCACCTCGACAGGGCCGCGTATGTGTTTGCTGCTGAACTGGTAGTTGACGACAAGCCCTGGTATCACGAAATCAAGCGTTTTCTGAAGAATCAAGAGTACCCTGCAGGGGCATCCAACAATGATAGAAAGACTTTGAGAAGATTGGCAGGCAGTTTCTTCTTGAACAAAGATGATGTGCTGTATAAGAGGAACTTCGACATGGTTTTGCTCAGATGCGTGGATAGACACGAAGCGGACATGTTAATGCAGGAAGTTCATGAAGGCTCCTTCGGTACTCATGCCGGCGGACATGCAATGGCTATGAAATTGTTGAGAGCGGGTTATTACTGGATGGCCATGGAATCTGATTGTTTCAAATATGCTCGGAAGTGTCATAAATGCCAGATTTATGCTGATAAGATGCATGTGTCGCCGAATCCTTTGAAAGTGATGTCTTCGTCGTGGCCTTTCGCTATGTTGGGCATCGATATGATTGGAAATATTGAGCCGACCGCTTCCAATGGGCATCGCTTCATCCTTGTTGCCATCGACTATTTCACCAAGTGGGTCGAAGCAGCGTCATTTGCGAAGGTCACCAGACATGTGGTTGCCCGATTCATCAAGAAAGAAATCATTTGTCGCTATGGGATTCCCGAAAGAATCATTACTGATAATGGTTCTAATCTCAACAACAAAATGATAAAGGAGTGTCGCTCCCCAGGATTTCCCGAATCCAGGTACAAACGCGAAGAAGAGTGGCGAGAAACAAAAAGGGGGTAGAGTCACCAACTATGTACTTTTATCCCAAGAGGAGGGAAAGGTAGTACTGCTTAACCTAGAGGGAATGGATAAAACGAAGTCTCGAACCAAAGAAACTGAGTAAGGGGACCGGTTACGTGAAGGGAAGGTTATCGCACCCCTTCACGTCTGTGGTACTCCACAAGATCCACGATTGCTATCTATGTCTAAAGTGTGTGTAAAAGTCCTATATGCAATGCAAAAGAGAGAAAATCAAAGTAGGGAAAATAAAGAGTTATTGCTCGCACAGGCCCTACCCTGCTGCATACGTATCTCAAGAAGGATTGAGAATCAGAGCACCGTAGCTCGGCTAACCTGTTTCTGTTTGTTTTGTGTTTTTTAGGTGAACAACGCTACTACGCAATCTACCGGATGCTCGACCTTGGGAGACTTACTCACCTGTAGTAGAAGGAGTTAACGTGTCCTTAAGAGAAGATAGAGTTTGTTTGTGTTTTAGGAATGCTCATGCAAAAAAGGAAGTCCTAGACGAAGGAACCGTGCTACCTTAATTGACATGCAAACGAGAGACTATACGAAGTCTAGCAATCCTATAGGGAGACTATAACTAAGTCTCAAAAGAGAACAACAAAAACTGGAAACAGAATGCCACTCAATGGACTTACATCCAACTCCACACAACAAACAGGAAACAGAATGCCAATAGATGGACTTACATCTAACTCCTCAAACAAATAGGAAACAGAAAGCCAATCAATGGACTTACATATAACTCCTAAAACAATGAACAAGCAACAAATGCAAACACACAAAATGCAATCATCACACTCTATATACAAACAAGAGGCTTAGACAAACGGTTGGGCTTTAGTCAAGAGGGGTCATATCAACCTCGACAAACAAGCCAAAACTGTAGGGGTGTTCTGAAGCTCTTAACCGCTAACATTGAGAGTTAGGGTGAAGTTGATGAAAGATGGAAATGAGGATTAGACCTCATGCTCTTAACCCTGGCCTGGGTGAGCTTGAATCAAAGAAGGTGTGGGGATCCAGAATGAGGGACCCTATTCCACTTGACTGACTCTATACAGAGATCTTGGGTTATGTTCAAGAGCATCAGCACGTAGTGCGAGCATAATGGACGACTCACAGAATAACAGGGGATTGATTGCTAATCCCTTCTATTTGTCAATTGCCTCATCACTTAGGAGGACTTAACAAGTAACATGCCTCATTTAGAGGTCTTTAACACAAATATAAACAAGCACAATCATTGCCTCTTAAGGAGGACTTCAGCCAAATGCCTGCCAAAAGAAACGACAAGGCTTCCAGACTACATGGAGTACAAGAGTGGTTACCTAGGTGGTGTATCAACCACACTCCAAAGCAAAGGCTAAGCAAGAGTTAGCTAGCAACTAATGTACCTGTACAAAAGCTTAACCAGTTAATATTGTATTCGAGGAACCAAACAGACAACAGTGGAATCATCCAACAATTATACACAATGCAAGTCTCAAATGCGAGCACTCAAGTGAGTTCATCACATCAATGGACCTACAACACAACAAGAGTTAGTGACCAAAGCAAATGGCATCCCATATAATGAGGCCACACCAAACATCAAAGCTAAATGCTCAAACTTGAAACATGAACACAATTGGTGAGTACAAACCACTAGTGCAAAGACTAGGGTCAAAGGCAAGTCAAATGGCCAAAACAGAAATCAACATTTCACATGAAGCACATTCAATCAAATAAGAAAGAGTCCTCAAAAGGACCAAAACCAAATCATAAGGCAAAGCCATCATATGAACAAGATAAGGCAAAGGCAAACAATGTGATCAAAATTGGTTATCAAACATAGAAAATCCACATTAAAACAGAAATGAATCCCATGCTCATGGGAATTTATATGTGAGCTCAACATGTTAAAACAAACATCATACCAAAAAATTAGGTCCAGAAGCAAACAAATGGTGTGTGAATGAAAATGCACAAGTGCAAGGTCAAGAATGTGACACCAAATGTTACAACATATGTCCATGTGTCCAAAACAGTGGTATTAAATGGTAAAAATGCCAAACAAAAGCCAGAAGATCATGTCACATGTTATGAATAAGCATGTTAAATTTCAAGGCAATTGGACAAACTATGAGCATCTCACAAATCAATTAGCACAACATGTCATTTTGGTATCATGTTCAAACAATCAAGCACATTTAAAAATCCAGCAATGCAAAAATCAGGAAATTAACATCACAAAATAATAGACATTCAGACAAGAAAGTGAAAAAAAAGTTTGGATTAATTTGGACACATATGTTATGATTTATGATTTTTAGAAGTTGCATGAAAATAAAAAGAAACAACATGAAATAATAGAAAATGGAATTTGAATGGAAATTGGAAAATGCTAGAGCCAGGTATTGAACTCAGGTCAACAAGGTACAAGGCGCTCAGCATGAAAATCATTTGGAAATTAAAAGTGCATGTGCTGAGAATCGAACCAAGATCTTGAAGGTTACAAGAAGCGCTCAAAAATGAATTTAAACAAACATGCCAAGCGAAGGATCGAACTGGCGTTCATGAGGTTGCAAGCGTGTTACAAGCAAAACGCCGCGTTTGGCTAAGTGAAGGAAAATCAAATAGAATTTCCAAACGGTCGTGCCAGGGAATCGAACTGAAGTCTCGCTGGTTACAGGCGCGCTTCAAAATGGAATTAAAAAAATATGCCGAGGGTGAGAATCGAACAGGGGAGTGGAAGGTAACAGGCGCGCTAATGAAACAAACCCTAGAGACGAACCAGGCGACCGGAATAGTGATTCCGGTCGTCTTCTCCGGCGATTCTCCGGCGACGTTCATCATGAAAAATTCCAGAACTCAACAAAATTGGTACCGTTGGAACCGCCTCTCAATGAGGAACGCGAATCTCACAATATCTAAGCTTAATTCCTCCTATATTGGACGGATCGAACGAAAACAAATTTCACATCACAACTTTAAATCCATGTAACTCACTCAATTTCTAACCAAAATCAATTCTACAACTATCAGAATTACCATCACAACAAGACCTACAAGTTTATGGCAACGAATTGGAGAAAAGTGAAGGTCGAAATTCACCTTGTTTGAAGAGCAGTGTGCTTTATACGCGTGTTCAGGCCTCCACAATGTCCAGATCTTCTCCTCTAACCTCAACTTGAAGCTTGATGCGTAAAGAAGCACTTGAAATGGCTTGGATCTTGCTTAATTTGAAGCTTCCATGTTCATGTTCATGATCTTAATGTGCACGAATCTGGATGGAATTCTTCAAACCAGAGGTCAATTCCTACTCAATGATGCATGGTAATCAAGATTATGCAAGAATTTTGATAGCTTGTGTGAAGAAATTTGAAGTTTGAGATGAGAGAAATTTTGGAGGGAATTGAGATTTTGAGATCTAGAATTGTTCATCTGCCAAATTCTGTTACAATTAGGCTTTTATACCATTTGTTAATCATCATGCTAATCCCAATTTGTCTTGGTTAATTGAAAATTAGGAAGATATGAAGTGCATTTCAAAATTGGTAAATGCACCCTTGCATGGTTAAAGTGCACGTGAATAGTGCCATGTTAGGGTTCAATTCCACTTAAAGTCAGCTCATGAACATGATAGGATTGGTATTTGGCTCATGTGATCAACCAATTTCAAATTATGCATTTTCCCTCCAAAATGCACTTGAATGAACAAGTGGTCATGTGATCCTCTTTCATGCAAGGCAATGGATGATTTGAAAAAATTTGGTCATGACAAGCATTTTGCAAAAAGAGTGGCTCAATTTGGAGTTTTGGATCAAAAGTTATGGCACTTTGAAGTTCCAAGCATACTTTGCAATCATTTGTTCATAATCTCTCAACCATTCATTAGATGCTCATGATCTTGGACTTTTTGAATATGGGAGAGAAAGATATTCAACTTTCATGTTGACCAAAAATTCATTTGAAGCTTCTTTGATGTTGGAAAATCAAGTTAAATGTGAACTAGAAACTTGCCATTTTTGGAAACTTTGAATTACAGGTCACTTTCCATTTTTGGAAACTTTTGATTTGACTTCAAAATCTTCAATATAGGTGTTTGACATGATGAATAGGCCTCTTTTGAGCATGAATGAAGTGTCTCAACTCATTTCCCCAACTCAAAGCCCTCAGTTGACTGCACAGTTGACTTGTATGGGCCTCAAATGACCTGAAAATGCACTGATGAATCTGGGCCTCTACCACTTGGTACAGTTGCTTCAAAATGAACCTTGGCTCATATAAGCTCTTTAGAATAATCATGTGGCCTTCATCTCAAGGAAAAACTTGCTCTTCTGCACAAAGGATTCTCTTGATGCCAATTCTGACTGCCATGGTGCAATGCAATATGGAATGATAAATGACCTAAAAAATGAATGAATGCATGAATGAGTGAGGGCAAATTTGAGGTGCTACAGCTGCCCCTATTCAATCAACTATGAACTTGAACGGATGAAAGAAGCGACTATCAGACCTTCAAGGTAAACAGGGATTGAATACCAAAAGAACCGGAGAATTTGCACTCTGTAGGGGACGAATCAAGGAAAGCGGGGCCATTTACCGATGGCGGCTTCAAAACAGGATTTGATATTTACCGATATCAAAGACAGCGAGGCCATTTACTGATGGCGGTTGGGGAATGAAAATGATATTTACCGATATCAAAGAAAGCGAGGCCATTTACCGATGGCGGCTTGGGAATAAAATTGATATTTACCGATATCAAAGAAAGCGAGGCCATTTACCGATGGCGGCTTGGGAATAAAATTGATATTTACCGATATCAAAGAAAGCGAGGCCATTTACCGATGGTGGCTTGGGAATAAAATTGATATTTACCGATATCAAAGAAAGCGAGGCCATTTACCGATGGCGGCTTCACTGGGGAGAAACAAGATGTTTACAATTGAAACAAGACCAGTCATTTACCGATGACTCTACTGAGGAATTGATATTTACCGATATCAAAGAAAACGCTTCATGACCAGACATTTACCGATGACTGGGAAGGGACCCGATGTTTATCGACATCGAACAATGATGTTTAGGAAGCGAAATAAGACCATACATTTACCGATGACCGGGAAGAAACTCGATGTTTACCGACATCGAACGATGATGTTTACAGACACCAAGGAAAGAATACACTTATGATACGGAACCATTTACCGATGGTCGATATTTACAAATAATGAATCTGCTGGGGAGTCCTAAATGACAAAAACCATTTACCGATGGTTAACAAGCGGTTGATGTTTACCGACATCGAACAATGATGTTTACCGACATCAAAAGAAAGGACACACACGGGTGTTGACAGAACGATTTTTTTTAGACACCATGAGAGGTATTCCATTTACTGATGGCCCACGATTGGAGTTGGACGTTTACCGACATCGAAAGATGATGTTTACCGACATAAAAAAACAGACATTACGGGGATCAACACGACACTTACCGGTATCACAAGGATGGCATTTACATATGTCAAAACAAGGCAGACACTTGCCGGGGTCTACACTTGGGAGAGAATCAAACTTTCCTTTCACGGACGGGTGAGGAAATAAACCTCTATGGGGATTATCAATTCTGAATGCTGCCAAGAGCAATTGTTGCAAATGTGCCATACAGATGTTGAAAAATGATCCGCCTCTGCCGGGGATATGATCCACTCTGGTTTAACACATGTATGGATATGTTTGAGTTTTCTATGGCGTAATGCTCCACACTGAATGGAAATGCTACGCGATTTGAGAATGCGAATGCAAATGATGATTACTATATGCAAGATCCAAAGGGAGGAAACCTCCTGCTAGGAAGCAAACGGTCACTTTGCTGAGCACCCAATTCTGATTCGATCTTCCAACTCTGTGGGGAGATACAACAATTCTGCTGAGGATACTATTCTCGGAACGGTAGAGAAACCAACTCAACTGGGGAGTCACCTGTTGGGAAACAGCAACCTTCAGACTTGCTGGGGAATAGCACTGCTGCTGGGGAAAGGATAACCCTCACTGGGGACGACCTCCACTGAACCCGATCTGCTTGGGGATTTCACTGGGGAAAAACTACCAACACATCCCTCCGTTGGGGAAACAGCAACCTTCAAACTTGCTGGGGAAATAACACTCTCAACCCTGCTAGGGGAAACAGCAAACTCCAGGCCTAGCTGCTGAGGAAACACCGATCTCGAAACTGCTGGGGAGGCAAGTCCTGAACTTGACTTAGACAACCCAACTTCTCACACTACTGGACAGTCTTGAAACAACCTTTGAACAACCTGTGGCTTATCTGCTTCAACCAGCAATCAAAGATAGTAACCTGCAAAACAGCAAGACACACATGCCCCAGGGGGTCGTATGGACAAAATACACTCAAGTGTACTCAACATTCAAAATGATTTTCAAACGTTTTATCCTTTCGCACGTTATTGTCTAGCCTTCATGTTTTTAGATGCAATGTTTATCAAAAATTCGGACATTTTTTGCAAACAAAACAGTAAAATATAAAAACAAGAGAGCAATTTAACTGAATAACGACTTTTATTGATTGAAAATGGCCTATAAAGGCAAATACATCAGGAAGCAATTCCTAGGAAGAGGTAATTGCGCCAAAAGAAAAAATAAACTATCCTATTGGCAATGTGAACACGACATTCCACTATTTTCCAATTCTGTTATGACTCGCAGATCCTCGATTTTCTCCCATATTCCTTGCTTTCTGAGAAGAATGATTGGACCGGTCATATCCTTCAAGATGGTAGACACTGAAACGCGATGAAGTACAAACAACTCAGACTGTAGTCTTCGCCTTAATCCCTCTTTTGCCTGGATCGCCTTTTCAGGTTTTGAATCCACCGGGATACCCTTTTTTGCCTAAGCCGCCTTTGCAGGTTTTCGACTTACCGGGTGTACATATTATTTTTATTCTCTATCCCTAATTTTTGCCCGAACCCTTTTTTTCTTTTTCTCTTGGTTCGCCGGGATGCCCTTTTTTGCCTGGACTCTTTTTTTTTGTCCAGCGGGTCAATTTATGCGAAGTATTTTTTGACTACATCTGAGTTCACAGGGGACGGAAAATCTTCACCATCCATAGTTGTAAGCATCAAGGCTCCACCAGAAAAGACCTTTTTAACAACATATGGACCTTCATAATTCGGAGTCCACTTGCCCCTGTTATCTGTACCGGGAGGAAGGATCCTCTTCAAAACCAAATCACCTGTCTGATAGCTTCGAGGACGCACTTTCTGATCAAAGGCCTTCTTCATCCTTCTCTGATATAGTTGCCCATGGCACACGGCTGCTAGTCGCTTTTCCTCAATAAGGCTCAACTCATTGAACCTTGTCCGAATCCATTCAGCTTCGTCTAACTTGACATCCAACAGGACTCTTAGAGAAGGAATCTCCACTTCAACAGGTAGGACTGCCTCCATACCACACACAAGGGAGTAAGGGGTTGCCCCGGTCGACGTACGTACTGAGGTACGGTACCCATGCAAAGCGAAAGGCAACATCTCATGCCAATCCTTGTACGTTACGACCATCTTTTGCACAATCTTCTTAATGTTCTTGTTTGCCGCCTCTACAACACCATTCATCTTTGGTCTGTAAGGAGAAGAATTGTGGTGTTCGATCTTGAAGTCTTTGCAAAGCGCTTTCATCATCTTGTTATTGAGATTAGAACCATTATCAGTAATGACTCTCTCAGGAACCCTATATCTGCAAATAATTTCCTTCTTAATGAATCGAGCAACCACTTGTCTGGTAACATTGGCGTAGGAAGCTGCTTCCACCCACTTGGTGAAGTAATCGATCGCGACTAGGATGAAGCGATGTCCATTAGAAGCAGTAGGTTCAATCTTCCCAATCATATCGATGCCCCACATCGCGAATGGCCAAGGAGCATTCATAATATTCAGAGGGTTTGGTGGTACATGCACTTTATCTGCATAGATCTGACATTTGTGGCACTTCCGAGCGTGTTTGAAACAATCAGATTCCATGGTTATCCAGTAATAACCGGCTCTCAACAACTTTTTGGCCATTGCATGACCACCAGCATGGGTACCGAAAGACCCCTCGTGTACTTCCTGCATTAACATGTCTGCCTCATGTCTATCCACGCATCTGAGCAAAACCATGTCAAAGTTCCTCTTGTACAACACATCATCCTGGTTCAAATAAAAGCTTCCAGCTAGCCTTCTCAATGTCTTCTTGTCATTCTTTGACGCCCCTTCAGGATACTCCTGGCTTTTGAGGAAATTCTTAATGTCATAGAACCACGGCTTCTCATCAACAACAGACTCGGCTGCAAACACATACACAGGCCTCTCGAGTCGATTCACAACAATGTGTGGCACATGATTCTGCCAATGGACTTTAATCATGGAAGACAATGTGGCTAAGGCATCAGCCATTTGATTTTCATCTCGGGGTACATGATACAACTTCACTGTTTTGAAGAAAGTTAGGATCCTTCTGGTGTAGTCTCTATAAGGAATCAAATGCGGCTGATGAGTATTCCAGTCTCCATTGACTTGGTTAATCACTAGAGAATAATCTCCATAGATGTCCAGAGTCTTGATCCTTAGATCGATGGCTTCTTCAATACCCATGATACAGGCTTCGTACTCAGCTTCAATGTTGGTTACCTCAAAAGTCAATCTGGCAGAAAAAGGTATGTGTGCACCTTTAGGATTGATGAGTACTGCCCCAACACCATTTCCATTCACATTTACCGCCCCATCAAACATCAGCATCCACTTGTCATCAGGATCCGGTCCTTCCTCGACAAGAGGCTCTTCACAATCTTTCATCTTTAAGTACATGATGTCTTCATCGGGGAATTCAAACATCATCGGCCGATAGTCATCAATTGGTTGCTCGGCAAGGTAATCAGACAGAATACTACCCTTGATAGCCTTTTGCGACGTGTACTGGATATCATACTCCGTTAAAATCATCTGCCAACGAGCCACTCGTCCGGTAAGAGCTGGCTTTTCAAAGATGTACTTTACAGGGTCCATCTTAGAAATCAACAAGGTAGTATGGTTCAACATATACTGTCTTAGTCGGCGAGCAGCCCATGCCAAAGCACAGCAAGTTTTCTCGAGTAGGGAATATCTTGTTTCATAGTCGGTAAACTTTTTGCTAAGGTAGTATATTGCATGCTCTTTTCGACCAGACTCATCATGCTGTCCCAATACACACCCCATCGAATTCTCTGTTACTGATAGGTACATTATCAGAGGCCTCCCAGGAACTGGAGGTATAAGAATTGGAGGTTTCTGCAGATATTCTTTTATCTTATCAAAAGCTTTTTGACAGTCATTGTTCCACCTGATTGCTTGATCTTTTCTTAGCAATTTGAATATCGGTTCGCACGTAGCTGTTAAGTGAGATACGAATCGTGCAATGTAGTTCAACCTCCCTAAAAACCCACGAACCTGCTTTTCCGTTCTCGGTTCAGGCATTTCTTGAATAGCTTTTACTTTCGCTGGATCAACCTCAATCCCATTCTCACTGACAATGAAGCCTAACAGCTTTCCGGATCTCACTCCAAACGTACACTTGTTTGGATTCAACCTCAGTTTGAACTTTCTCAGTCTTTCAAACAACTTCTGCAAGTTTACCAAGTGCCCCTCTTCTGTCTGAGACTTCGCAATCATATCATCCACGTACACTTCAATTTCTTTGTGCATCATGTCATGAAAGAGAGTCGTCATAGCCCTCTGATAGGTAGCACCGGCGTTCTTCAGCCCAAATGGCATCACCTTATAACAGAAAGTGCCCCAAGGCGTAATGAATGTCGTCTTTTCCATGTCTTCTGGCGCCATCTTGATCTGATTATAGCCAGAAAATCCATCCATGAAAGAAAAAACCGAGGAATGAGCAGTGTTATCAACCAATACATCAATGTGAGGCAATGGGAAGTCATCTTTCGGACTGGCTCTGTTTAAATCTCGGTAATCGACACACATCCTGACTTTACCATCCTTCTTCGGCACGGGCACGATGTTGGCCACCCAAGGGGGATAATTGGTAACTGCCAGAAAACCCGCATCCAACTGCTTCTGAACCTCCTCTTTGATCTTGACAGCCATATCAGGACTAGTTCTGCGAAGCTTCTACTTTACCGAAGGACAATCTTCTCTGAGAGGTAGCCTGTGCACCACAATGTCTGTATCCAAACCAGGCATATCTTGATACGACCATGCGAATATCTCCACATACTCTCGCAGCATTTCGATCAGCCCTCTCTTGACTTTTTTCTCTAAAGCAGCCCCTATCTTGATTTCTTTCCTGGCGTCCTCAGTACCAAGGTTAATGATCTCCAACTCTTCCTGATGAGGTTGAATGACCCTTTCCTCCTGTTTCAATAATCTGGCCAATTCTTTGGGGAGTTCACAATCTTCTTCACTCTCCTCTTCGGCTTGGTAAATGGGATTATCGAAAGCATACTGAGCCATAACAGAACTGTTTTTAATGGAATCCGCGAGATCAATTCTACACGAATGATGTTTAATGCTTTATTTTAGAAAAGAGTTCAAGAAAGTCACAAAAAACAAAAACATTGCCATTTTTATTGTTTTGAAAGTGAAGGTAAAAACAGAAAGACAGTGAGCACAAATTTGATTGCAAAACGTCCTTTATTAATGATAATCATTGAAAATTCCAACATGATGTGGCCCTACAGTGAACCACTACGCCCCGGGCAGAGCGTAGGGTTTTTGTGCAAAATGAAAAACAAAAGAAAATTACTCTGTCTGAAGAGTAACTTGGACAATTTCTTCGGCAGTCCAGTTGTTGATCATCTCTCCTGGAGCACACGGGCGCATCCAACTGTCCAAATCACAATCACTGTCGCTGTCTTCATCGCCTATTGCAAAGACATCGCCGTGATTCATCAATCCAACGCTGGTAAAGGTACACGGCCCTTTCTGAATCTGAACACCCTGCTCTGATTGAAGAGGATGATAACCAATGCCGAACTTGTCTTCCTTTATGGGCATATCAATCATCTTGCCCCAGCCTTCCGCGTTGCCCGAATTAATAACCTCCAGAGCTTGCTTATATGACGCAATCGAGGTACCTGGCTTCTTCTGCTCGACAAAAGCCACCTTCTCAGTATCAATAGTCTCAAAAGCTTGGCACAGAGTTTCATGAATCTCGTCATCCATCTCCACATATTTGAAGGAGGATAGATGACTCACAAGGATGTCCTCTTCGCCACACACGGATACAACCTGACCGTTCCACACATACTTCAGCTTTTGATGGAGAGTTGAGGAAACTGCTCCGGCCCCATGTATCCAGGGACGCCCCAACAGACAACTATATGCTGGTTGAATATCCATCACATAAAAGACAATATCAAACACTTCTGGGCCGATCTTTACAGGCAATGTGACTTCACCAAAAACAGACCGCTTGGATCCATCGAAAGCACGGACAACGAGATCACTTGGTGTGAGGACAACCCCTTCCACATCAAGTTTACTCAGAACCTTCTTGGGCAACACATTCAAAGAAGATCCGGTATCGACCAACACATGCGATAACACCGCGCCTTTGCACTCCATCGTGATATGCAGGGCTCTATTATGATTGCGACCCTCAGGTGTCAAATCTGAATCTGTGAACCCCAAACCATGTCTCGTGTTAACATTTGCAATGACACCTTCGAGTTGGTTAACTAAAATCTCTTGAGGCACATAAGCCATATTCAACATTTTTAACAAGGCGTTACGGTGTGCCTCAGAACACATTAGCAGGGAGAGAATAGAGATTTTCGACGGCGTCTAGTTCAACTGATCCACAATCTTATAGTCACTTTTCTTGATAATTTTCATGAATTCCTCCACATCTTTCTCAAAAGAACCCTCGGGCACCTCCTTCCGCACTGATTCTTCTTCAACCACAGCTTGCTTTCCTTTTGCTTTAGCAAGAGCCTCAGCATTGCTATCCTTTGGAATCTGTGGTGCAAACAAACGACCACTTCTTGTAAACCCTCTGGGTCCTCCCACATTATCCACAGCCGAACCCACTGTTACGGGAGTCTTATTTGACAAGTCAATCATCACTGGAGCATGATTTACCGGTCTGGTCTGATTTCCTGATCTTCTATTACTGCGAAAAGCATTGTCATATTGCCACGGAATTGCCCTACCATTCTTAAACAGTCTTCCATCAGAAGCAGCAATGGTGGTAGGAGCACCAACAGTCACCGGAGCAGATATGGTCACAGGAGTACCAATAGTCACGGGCGCATTAACAGTTCTTGGAGCACGTCCAGGGCCTTCTGATGGTTTAAAGTAAATGGTAACCGTTGATACCTCTCCACGATCTTTCACTACCCGACCAAACTGTAAGCAACCCTCATCCATCAATCCCTGGATACCTCTTCTCAACTTTCCACAGCCGTTCTCATGATTATCACAATCGGAACAAGTCTCACCACAGCCCGGGAACACTCCCCCTTTAAGCAGACGTTCTTTCACCACAAACAACGACGTCTGGACGTCATCAACATCAATTACCAAGTCCAAAGTTTCCTCATCTTCCACACTGTTTACCCTAGGCCCACCATGCTAAGGCATAGGATTATTCACTACATTCGGAACGGGAGCAAAGTTAATCGCTTTGGCATCAATCAAATCCTGAACCTTATGGTGAAAAGCCCGACAGTTCTCAATGTGATGCCCTGGTGCACCGGAATGAAAATCACAACGGACGTTAGCATAATACCCAGCCGGTATCTTCGTTAACGGAGCCATAGTGCGAAGCTCAACAAACTTCAACCTGAGCAGTTCAGGAAGCAATTCAGCATAGGTCATTGGTAACGGATCAAAACGACGATCCGGCATTCTCTGTCGAGGTTGAAATTGGTGTTGCTGTTGTTGTTGTGGTTGTCCTCTGTGTTATTGTTGTTGTTGGGGTGCTGGAATAGTCACAGCAGCAACTTGACGATACTGTAGTCCTCTGTTCATATTCCTCCGATGGTGTACAGCATTTGTTTCACCCTCTCTCCTTCTGGGTGCCCCCGAAAATGGTTTCTTAGAACTCGAAGAGCTTAAAGAGCCAGGATCTTGGATCTTTCCTGCTTTGATAAGACTTTCAGTTCTCTCTCCGCAGATTACAACATCTGAAAAGCTACCAAACTGGCAACTTCCCATACGATCCATGAACACACCCTGCAGGGTTCCAATGAACATGTCAGCAGCTCTCTCTCCAACATCGGAGGTTGCACTCTTGCAGCTAGTTCACGCCACCTCTGGGCGTATTCTTTGAAGCTCTCACCAGTCTTCGGAAACAAACTCTACAGCTGAGTTCTGCTCGGAGCCATATCTATGTTGTGCTTGTATTGTCTCAAAAAAGCTTCACCCAAATCTCTCCAGCTTCTGACGGATTCTCTCTTCAAGTCCATGTACCAATCCAAAGACGCTCCAGACAAGCTGTCTTGGAAAAAGTACATCCACATCTTCTCATCATCAGTGTATGCAGATATCTTTCTATAATAAGCTTGCACATGAGTGCGGGGACAAGAAGTGTCGTTGTATTTGTCAAAGGATGGCGCTTTGAATTTGTAAGGGATCCTCAATCCATCAACTAGACCCATATTGGTAACATCAAAGCCCAAAGAATTCTGGCATTCTATGGCACGGATCTTTTCAGCTAGGGCGTCAACCTTTCTATCCCTCTCTTCCGTCCTTCCCACTTCGTCATCGTCACTGAGGACAGTGAACATATCTTCCTGTCTGTCAACCAAATGAGCAGGATGGCGGGCTGGAGCATGGGCCACTCGAGCATTGGTAGTCTCTGTAGTGATGGGTTGTCCATTGATTCTGATACCCCTTAATTCATCACCTACAGCATAGTTATTGACAGGGATAGTGGCAGCAGCAGTGTCATTAACAGGGGCTACTTCTGGCAAATTCCAACTGACAGGTGGAATCACAGCTTCTTGTCTCTGGGCCAAGGCACGAAGTTCCTCTTGCCCTTGCATGACCCCTTGCATCATATTCATGAATTGGGTCATGTTGACCCTCATTTCTGCTAACTCTGCTTGAACTTGATCCATATTCCTCTATTGATTCAACCTTGTTACGTACCGGTGCGGACGATGATCAACAATCCTGCCTAGGACAGGAACCAGAATGAGAAACCTTCTTCAAGAATACCTGTAATGCAAGAATGGTATGTGTATGATGTGTATGATGTGTATGATGCGTATGCAATGTTTTATCGTTTCTCAGGCATTCAAGAGTCTCGTCCACCTTTGAAAAATGGCAACCTGCACCCGTAGGCGGAACACAAACAACAAAGAAGCAACATACACGGGACTGCAAGCAAAACTGAAACACCAATAATTCTCATCCATAGACATAAGAAATAGGGTTCATACAAACATGGCTCAAGCAAAGATTCAGTTCATCAGAGTAGAACAAGGAATCCCATCCAACAATCCTGGAGGTGATTCTCAAAACAAACAACAAGACAAACTATGAATGTCGTCCTTCAGGAATGAGAGTCTTCAGATACTGGCACTAATCCATCATTCGGTCACATTCTGAACACTCGGGTAAAGGAGTGAGCTTCTCTTTCAGTTGCACCCTGAGTTCAACAACTTCCTCTAGGAAATGAGATGCACGGATGTCACCTTCTCTGAGCTGGCTCTCTGCAGCATGCCTCAGGCCTACTTCTTTCTTCAACTGAATATCCTTATCCTTAAGCTGCCTTTCCAAGTCTCGTATCTTCTTTTGGTAATTGGCTTCCGCTTTTTGTAGTCTCAAGCGTTCACGGCGTTCCTCTTCCAACATTGTTTCTATCTCATCATAGGACCTCTTTTTGCTTCCTGATCTACTAGCTCTTTCACCTTGCACTCCTTTGAGTTTGTGAGCCAAATTCAACTTATCAGCTTTGGCTTTGTAAAGCTCCATTTGGATTTCTTGTTCATTTTCTTTCAACCGGCGATTCTCCATTAAGGCTTGTTTGTAATGCTCAGCAGGCACATTCTCAGAAAGGATCAAAGGTGGTTGCTCCTGCAATGGTTTCATTCGATCATATGGTAGCAACAAAGTTCCAACTCTTTCCTTGACCCACTCAATGTAAGCAGGCATAGCAATTGCAAACTTCCTCCCTAAAACAGATCCATCCTTCATACCAATGTTCTCCCAAGCTTTTCCCACTTGCTCCAATATGGCTGGATCTCTTCGTTTCTCAAAGTACACACTTTCAGCTATCTCGACATCTTGCGGTCTTCCATTCATGACAAAACCCAATTGACGGAGAGAAAGAACCGGGTTGTAGTTGATGCAACCCCTAGTTCCTATGAGTGGGACATTGCGAAACTCTCCACAACTCATAATGACGTTACGCACGTTAATTCTATAAGCTTGCCACTTGATATCATAAGATGTGAGCGACATGATCCTCTGAGTCCATTTGTGAGTGCTCTGAGTATCCACAAACGGTCCACTGGTTGGTAGAAAGGACAAGAACCACTTGAGTAGCAACGGGAGACAACACCTGATAGCTCCACACTTACCATGCCTGCTGTGTATAGCATAATAGGTGTCAGCTAACAAGGTAGGCACCGGGTTTGCTCCAATGAAAATAGTGATCGCTGCCAGGTCCACAAAATTAGGCATACTAGGGAACAGAACAACTCCATAAATCATGACAGCCAACTGAGCGTTGAAAGCTACCCAATTTCCTTTCTTCGCTTCTTCCTTAGCCATCCTCACCAAGAACTTCAAGGACAAGCCTACAACATCACCGCTTGGTTTCCAATTATCACTCACTTCCTTGATGCTCAAGTAGAGAGCCTTAGCAATAACCTTGAAATCTACCTCCTTTGGCACATCCAGGAAGGGTACTTGGTATTTGATTGGGACATTCATAAGGATAGAATACTCTTCAAGAGTGGGCGCTAACTGATAGTCCTGAAAAGTAAAGCAACGGAGCTCCGGATCATAGAACTGTAAGAGAGTCTGCAGAGGTACCAGATCAACCACCATCTTCAACAATGCTAAGATATCCCCATACTGATCAACAAAAGCCTTCTGATTACAGTCTGCCACGAGATTACCAAATTCTTCCAAAGATGTCAACGACTCACGGTAAAAGTTGTAGGTGCAAGTCTTCCTCTTCAACTCTGGAATGGCTGCCATCTCTCGACGTGAACAGACTCCTGAATAAACCAGAGAAATGATATGCATGTGCAAGTTAGCTTTTTTTCTTTTTTTTTATGCGTTATTATTTTTTTTTAAATAAACATGCTATGATGCAAATGATGAAACCATGGCTGGTTGACTGTGTATCACGAGGCACAAGATCAGAACTTTGGCATGAATTCGGAACCGGAAACCACAGATCATAGTCATCAACTTAGAACCCAAGCTTCAGAACCAACGGTCACCAACAGGACCACACAGAAGTCACCAACAGGACACGGTCACCAACGGAACGAGTCACCATCAGTACCTGTAAATGATTCATTCCCGCCCCACTCATGGGTGCCATCTAGGCCAGGGTAAGGTCAAGGGAACGCAAGATAAACAATCCTTTCAAGAATATCATCATATACACACCAGGTGTATGCAACGATAATACCCCATCAGAATCTGAACTGCTGGTGATACAATGTTCCGCTAAGTGGCGCCATACCACCCGCTTCCCATGAATCACTCTATGCCTAGGTGTCCTAAAGTTCACTCGTAGCCTGTGTATTGGGCCTTTTACCTCTTGTGATTCCCACCCAACAGTGAAACAGATACACAGCCAGCACAGTATGCATGAAACAATGAAGCACACATAGGATGCAATGCAAGCAGATAAGTATGCAAAGCAATAAATAAACAGCACCGCACATAGGATGCAATGCAAGCAGATAAGTATGCAAAGCAATAAATAAACAGCACCGCACATAGGATGCAATGCAAGCAGATAAGTATGCAAAGCAATAAATAACAGCACACAATAGACAGTAAACACACAAACGCTAGGAATGGCCCGCTAGGGAAAAGATGTCCCCAGCAGAGTCGCCAGTTGTCGCTCCCCAGGATTTCCCGAATCCAGGTACAAACGCGAAGAAGAGTGGCGAGAAACAAAAAGGGGGTAGAGTCGCCAGCTATGTACTTTTATCCCAAGAGGAGGGAAAGGTAGTACTGCTTAACCTAGAGGGAACGGATAAAACGAACTCTCGAACCAAAGAAACTGAGTAAGGGGGCCGGTTACGTGAAGGGAAGGTTATCGCACCCCTTCACGTCTGTGGTACTCCACAGGATCCACGATTGCTATCTATGTCTAAAATGTGTGTAAAAGTTCTACATGCAATGCGAAAGAGAGAAAATCAAAGTAGGGAAAATAAAGAGTTATTGCTCGCACAGGCCCTACCCTGCTGCATACGTATCTCAAGAAGGATTGAGAATCAGAGCATCGTAGCTCGGCTAACCTGTTTCTGTTTGTTTTGTGTTTTTTAGGTGAACGACGCTACTACGCAATCTACCGGATGCTCGACCTTGGGAGACTTACTCACCTATAGTAGAAGGAGTTAACATGTCCTTAAGAGAAGATAGAGTTTGTTTGTGTTTTAGGAATGCTCATGCAAGAAAGGAAGTCCTAGACGAAGGAACCGTGCTACCTTAATTGACATGCAAACGAGAGACTATACGAAGTCTAGCAATCCTATAGGGAGACTATAAGCAAGTCTCAAAAGAGAACAATAAAAACTAGAAACAGAATGCCACTCAATGGACTTACATCCAACTCCACACAACAAACTGGAAACCGAATGCCAATAGATGGACTTACATCTAACTCCTCAAACAAATAGGAAACCGAAAGCCAATCAATGGACTTACATCTAACTCCTAAAACAATGAACAAGCAACAAATGCAAACACACAAAATGCAATCATCACACTCTATATACAAACAAGAGGCTCAGACAAACGGTTGGGCTTTAGTCAAGAGGGGTCATATCAACCTCGACAAACAAGCCAAAACTGTAGGGGTGTTCTGAAGCTCTTAACCACTAACATTGAGAGTTAGGGTGAAGTTGATGAAAGATGGAAATGAGGATTAGACCTCATGCTCTTAACCTTGGCCTGGGTGAGCTTGAATCAAAGAAGGTGTGGGGATCCAGAATGAGGGACCCTATTCCACTTGACTGACTCTATACAGAGATCTTGGGTTATGTTCAAGAGCATCAGCACGTAGTGCGAGCATAATGGACGACTCACAGAATAACAGGGGATTGATTTCTAATCCCTTCTATCTGTCAATTGCCTCATCACTTAGGAGGACTTAACAAGTAACATGCCTCATTTAGAGGTCTTTAACACAAATATAAACAAGCACAATCATTGCCTCTTAAGGAGGACTTTAGCCAAATGCTTGCCAAAAGAAACGACAGGGCTTCCAGACTACATGGAGTACAAGAGTGGTTACCTAGGTGGTGTTTCAACCACACTCCAAAGCAAAGGCTAAGCAAGAGTTAGCTAGCAACTAATGTACCTGTACAAAAGCTTAACCAATTAATATTGTATTCAGGGAACCAAACAGACAACAGTGGAATCATCCAACAATTATACACAATGCAAGTCTCAAATGCAAGCACTCAAGTGAGTTCATCACATCAATGGACCTACAACACAATAAGAGTTAGTTACCAAAGCAAATGGCATCCCATATAATGAGGCCACACCAAACATCAAAGCTAAATGCTCAAACCTGAAACATGAACACAATTGGTGAGTACAAACCACTAGTGCAAAGACTAGGGTCAAAGGCAAGTCAAATGGCCAAAACAGAAATCAACATTTCACATGAAGCACATTCAATCAAATAAGAAAGAGTCCTCAAAAGGACCAAAACCAAATCATAAGGCAAAGCCATCATATGAACAAGATAAGGCAAAGGCAAACAATGTGATCAAAATTGGTTATCAAACATAGAAAATCCACATTAAAACAGAAATGAATCCCATGCTCATGGGAATTTATATGTGAGCTCAACATGTTAAAACAAACATCATACCAAAAAATTAGGTCCAAAAGCAAACAAATGGTGTGTGAATGAAAATGCACAAGTTCAAGGTCAAGAATGTGACACCAAATGTTACAACATATGTCCATGTGTCCAAAACAGTGGTATTAAATGGTAAAAATGCCAAACAAAAGCCAGAAGATCATGTCACATGTTATGAATAAGCATGTTAAATTTCAAGGCAATTGGACAAACTATGAGCATTTCACAAATCAATTAACACAACATGTCATTTTGGTATCATGTTCAAACAATCAAGCACATTTAAAAATCCAGCAATGCAAAAATCAGGAAATTAACATCACAAAATAATAGACATTCAAACAAGAAAGTGAAAAAAAGTTTAGATTAATTTGGACACATATGCTATGTTTTATGATTTTTAGAAGTTGCATGAAAATAAAAAGAAACAACATGAAATAATAGAAAATGGAATTTGAATGGAAATTGGAAAATGCTAGAACCAGGTATTGAACTCAGGTCAACAAGGTACAAGGCGCTCAGCATGAAAATCATTTGGAAATTAAAAGTGCACGTGCTGAGAATCGAACCAAGGTCTTGAAGGTTACAAGAAGCGCTCAAAAATGAATTTAAACAAACATGCCAAGCGAAGGATCGAACTGGCGTTCATGAGGTTGCAAGCATGTTACAAGCAAAATGCCGCGTTTGGCTAAGTGAAGGAAAATCAAATAGAATTTCCAAACGCTCGTGCCAGGGAATCGAACTGAAGTCTCGCTGGTTACAGACGCGCTTCAAAATGGAATTAAAAAAATATGCCGAGGGTGAGAATCGAACAGGGGAGTGGAAGGTAACAAGCGCGCTAATGAAGCAAACCCTAGAGACGAACCAGGCGACCGGAATAGTGATTCCGGTCGTCTTCTCCGGAGATTCTCCGGCGACGTTCATCATGAAAAATTCCAGAACTTAACAAAATTGGTACCGTTGGAACCGCCTCTCAATGAGGAACACGAATCTCACAATATCTAAGCTTAATTCCTCCTATATTGGACGGATCGAACGAAAACAAATTTCACATCACAACTTTAAATCCATGTAACTCACTCAATTTCTAACCAAAATCAATTCTACAACTATCAGAATTACCAGCACAACAAGACCTACAAGTTTATGGCAACAAATTGGAGAAAAGTGAAGGTCGAAATTCACCTTGTTTGAAGAGCAGTGTGCTTTATACGCATGTTCAGGCCTCCACAATGTCCAGATCTTCTCCTCTAACCTCAACTTGAAGCTTGATGCGTAAAGAAGCACTTGCATTGGCTTGGATCTTGCTTTATTTGAAGCTTCCATGTTCATGTTCATGATCTTAATGATGCATGGTAATCAAGATTATGCAAGAATTTTGATAGCTTGTGTGAAGAAATTTGAAGTTTGAGATGAGAGAAATTTTGGAGGGAATTGAGATTTTGAGATCTAGAATTGTTCATCTGCCAAATTCTGTTACAATTAGGCTTTTGTACCATGTGTTAATCATCATGCTAATCCCAATTTGTCTTGGTTAATTGAAAGTTAGGAAGATATGAAGTGCATGGCAAAATTGGTAAATGCACCCTTGCATGGTTAAAGTGCACGTGAATAGTGCCATGTTAGGGTTCAATTCCACTTAAAGTCAGCTCATGAACATGATAGGATTGGTATTTGGCTCATGTGATCAACCAATTTCAAATTATGCATTTTCCCTCCAAAATGCACTTGAATGAACAAGTGGTCATGTGATCCTCTTTCATGCCAGGCAATGGATGATTTGAAAAATATTGGTCATGACAAGCATTTTGCAAAAAGAGTCGCTCAATTTGGAGTTTTGGATCAAAAGTTATGGCACTTTGAAGTTCCAAGCATACTTTGCAATCATTTGTTCATAATCTCTCAACCATTCAATAGATGCTCATGATCTTGGACTTTTTGAAAAGGGGAGAGAAAGATCTTCAACTTTTATGTTGACCGAAAAATCATTTGAAGCTTCTTTGATGTTGGAAAATCAAGTTGAATGTGAACTAGAAACTTGCCATTTTTGGAAACTTTGAATTACAGGTCACTTTCCATTTTTGGAAACTTTTGATTTGACTTCAAAATCTTCAAGATAGGTGTTTGACATGATGAATAGGCCTCTTTTGAGCATGAATGAAGTGTATCAACTCATTTCCCCAACTCAAAGCCCTCAGTTGACTGCACAGTTGACTTGTATGGGCCTCAGATGACCTGAAAATGCACTGATGAATCTGGGCCTCTACCACTTGGTACAGTTGCTTCAAAATGAACCTTGGCTCATATAAGCTCTTTAGAATAATCATGTGGCCTTCATCTCAAGGAAAAACTTGCTCTTCTGCACAAAGGATTCTCTTGATGCCAATTCTGACTGCCATGGTGCAATGCAATATGGAATGATAAATGACCTAAAAAATGAATGAATGCATGAATGAGTGAGGGTAAATTTGAGGTGCTACAAGGAGTTGTGCCAGAACTTCAACATTCAGCATCACAATTCTTCCCCTTACCGCCCTAAGATGAACGGTGTTGTTGAAGCGGCAAATAAGAACATAAAGAAGATTGTGCAGAAGATGGTCGTTACGTACAGAGATTGGCATGAGATGCTACCCTTCGCCTTGCATGGGTACCGTACTTCAGTACGTACATCGACCGGGGCAACCCCTTACTCCCTTGTGTATGGTATGGAAGCAGTCCTACCTGTTGAAGTGGAGATTCCTTCTCTAAGAGTCCTGTTGGATGTCAAGTTAGACGAAGCTGAATGGATTCAGACAAGGTTCAATAAGTTGAGTCTTATCGAAGAGAAGCGAATGGCAGCCATTTGTCATGGGCAGTTGTATCAGAGTCGGATGAAGAGAGCCTTTGATCAGAAAGTGCGTCCTCGATGTTTCCAAGTCGGAGATTTAGTGCTGAAAAGGATCCTTCCTCCTCAGACAGATCACAGGGGCAAGTGGGCTCCTAACTATGATGGACCGTATATTGTCACCAAGGTTTTTGATGGTGGGGCCTTAATGCTTGCAATGATGGATGGTGAAAACTTCACTTCCCCGGTGAACTCAGACGCAGTTAAAAAAATACTTCGCATGAAATAGACCCGCTGGACAATAAAAAGAGTAGTCCAAGCAAAAATGGGCATCTCGGCGAACCAAGAAAATGAAAAAGGTTCGGGCAAAAATTAGGGATTAAAAGTGAAAAGATTGTACACCCGGTAAGTTGAAAACCTGAAAAGGCAACTTAGGCAAAAATGGGTATCCCGGTTGATTGAAAACCCAAAAAGGGTGATCCAGGCAAAAGTTAGGGATTAAGCGAATGATTGCGTTCTGAGTAGTTCTGAATCTCATCTCGTGTCAATGACTGGAAACTTTTGAAGGATAGGAAACAGTCCAATCACTCTTTCAGAAAGCTGATCATCTGGAGGATCTTGAAGACGAGCAAGTCATAGCAGAATTGGAACCCAATAGAAATCCATTTTACATTGCCATTAGGTTAATGTCTGTTTTTATCTGTTGTGCGATTACCTCTTTCCAGGGATTGCTTCCTGATGTAAATGCCTATTCAAAGGTCATTCAATCAATAAAATCATGTTATTCAGTATATCTCTGTTTTCATTTTCATTTTTCTGTTTTGTTTGCAAAAATGACGTCCGAATTTTTGTATAAATATTGCATCATGACACATAAGAACTTTACAGGTACATGCTTAATAAACATTTAAAATTGCTGTAAATTTTAAGTGCTTTGGATCGTCTATTCAGAACAGGTACCCGCGGGGCATTTCCTTAAAATCCCCTGCAGATGATCGTGAATGTTTTCCACCAACAGACGAATTCGTATCTTATCCCTGCAGAGCTGATCAGAGCGTTGGATTCTTCAATCTCCAGCAGGTTCTCACCACTGTACCTCCCCCCAAGCGGTGGTTTCAGATTATACACTCCCCAGTAGAGTTGACAGTGTCAGACTATATACCCCCAGCGGAGTTGACAGTGCCAGACTGTATCTTCCCAGTAGAAGCGGCTGCTCCTCAGAGTTTGAGGCCAGATCGATAATCCCAATGCCAGATCCATGGTTTCTTTCCTTGAAGCAGAACCTCGGTACCGTATCGGTGTTTGCTTCCCCTGCTGAGTCATCTCTCGCAGGTCGTGGTTGCCAGAACCACTATCGCTTTCCCCAACAGCAGGTTTTCAGTGTCGTTCTCTCCCCAGTCAGAATCTCGGTATTTCGTTATTGCTAGAACACCGTGTGGCGGGTCATTTCCCCACATAATTCTTTGCGATGTGCATCTCCAGCAGCCTTGCCAGGGTCCAGAAGATGGTGATCATTTCCCCAGCAGATTCCCTTGCCTCAGCTTGGCATTCTGCCCAGCATTTCGCATCCCTGCATGTAGAATCATATTGCATTGCAAATCGCGTAGCATTTCCATTTTCATGGAGCATTACGCCATTGAAAAATTCAAACATATGCATGTAAGCATAAAACATTCACGGTATCCCAAGTGATAAGCCAGAAGTTGTTTCCAGTACTCAGACTGAAGATTGTTCATGACTTACCTTTATTATCCCCAGCAAGTGTCATTGGCCCATGCGCCGCCTCTATTATCGTTCCCTATTTCTGTCGATGCTGACAGACATGAAGTTTCCGGTATTCAGACCGAAGTGGCGTTCAGGCCAGTTTTCTGATGTTCAGATAGAAGAAGTTTCCGATGTTCAGGTCGATGCAACTTGTGGCGTTCAGGCCAGTTTTCCGATGTTCAGATCCAAGAAGTTTCCGACGTTCAGGTCGATGCAACTTGTGGCGTTCAGGCCATTTTTCCAATGTTCAGATCGAAGAAGTTTCCGACGTTTAGGTCGATGCAACTTGTGGCATTCAGGCCAGTTTTCCGATGTTCAGACTGAAGAAGTTTCCGACATTCAGGTCGACGCAACTTGTGGCATTTAGGCCAGCCTCTCGGTGTTCAGACCGATATTAATAATCTCATATCTTCCGATGTTCAGATCGAAGTCATTTCCAGTATTCAGACTGATGAGCGGCATTCAGGCCATGGTTATTTCTGTGTTACCATTTATTTTGGTATCCAGGTTAACATTCTTTTTCGGTATTCAGACTGACTCTCACCGTACAGACTGATTCTTCTTTCAAGACCACCTCTTTGCCAATTTTGATAGGCATTGTTACTTCACTTCACTTCAGTGCAAATTTTCGGGCTTTTATTGTATTCAATTCCTTGATACCTCGAAAGCACGAAAGCCGCTGCTATCTTCTTTCCAGGTCTTTAGTTGATTGAATAGGGGCAATTGTAATACCCCAAAATTTACCCTTCATTTTCCTTGGAAGCATACGCTTTACACCTCATGCATGCATTCATTTTTAGGTCATTTAGCATTTGCATTTCATCATGGCAATCGGAATCGGATCCAAGAAGCTTGAACATCATCCAGGACACTTTGTGGGCTCTAGTTAGATGATCAGTCAACACAAGGGAAAGACTTAAGTTACTTCCAACAGGGGTCTATTCGTCAGTCAAAACGTTAATCTTGAAGGAGCAAAGGTTTGTTCATGAGCTGTCATGCTCGCTAGGCGAAGCCCACATGTTTTGAAAAAAAAACGGAAAATGAAAAAAAAACGAATAAATAAATAAATAAAAGAAAAAATCTTGGACTTGGACCTCTCTCATTTGAGCCCACAGGTCCATAAAAATCAGGTTATAAATTCAGAGTTTCAGTGAAACAAAATTTCATTCTATTCCTATTACCCTGTCTGGGAAAAAGATGGTGAGAGAAGAACCCTGGGGAAAAAGATAGTGAGAGAAGAGCTAACAGAGTTCAAAGCAACCTCCAGGCAACTGTGAAAGGTTCATTCTGACTCACACACTTTCAGCTCAAGCAAACCCTAACATTAGTTTGCAAATCCAGCCGTACCATTTGATTTCAACCGATCTCTCCAATCAGGTTTGCCCTTATTCCCATTACCTTTATGCTTTGAAGTTGAATACTCTGAATGTTTGAGGTATGATGGATGAATTTCATTAGGTTTTTGCCCACGGGTTCATAATTATGTATGAATGTATAAATAATGCCTTGAATGCTTAATCGTTTAATTTCTGAAGTGTATGCCACAGGGTTTGAGGTTTCTAAAACCATACTGTTATCCATGAAAAACCATACTATTTTGCTCTAATCTGACTTACGTTTGTCATAGCATGTTTTCTCCTAATCCTTATCTTGTTTCACTAACCCTTTTGTTGAGTTTTTGTGAAGGCTCACATGACTTTTGCAGGGATAGCTCGCTGGATATTCCACTTTGCTTGTGGGATACCATTTGGGAGATTTATTCTGATTGCCTTGTTGGCACATTTACTTTATACATGTTTGTTTTGTATGTGTTTGTATCCCCGCAGGTAGCGCGTTTCCTTCGTCAAGGACTGCCTTTTTGCATGAGCATCCCAAATCCTAACCCTTCATTGATTTTTCTTCTCCTAAACACACGTTTACTCCTTCTACTACAGGTGAGTAAGTCTCCAAAGGTCGAGCATCCGGTAGATTGCGTAGTAACGTCGTCCGCCCCCAAAACACAACCCTTAACCCGTAGTTAGCCGAACTACGGCTTGCTCTGATTCTCATTCCAGATGAGATACGTAGGCATAAGACGCGATGTCTTAGCGAGCACACATCCCCCCAACCCATAGGTCAGCCGAGCTACGAAGACTCTGATTCTCATATTCATATGAGATACGTATGCAGTGGATGCGACATCCGCGCGAGTCATTTTCATTTAACCCCCTTTTTTAGTAAACAGCACAAGATAAACTCACACCCTTTAGACAAGAACTACAAAAGTGGATCCCGTAGAGTACTACGGATGCGTAGGGGTGATAATACCTTCCCTTCGCATAACCGACTCCCGAACCCAAGATTTGGTTGCGAGACCTTGTCTTTTCCTTTCCTCTTTTCAGGTTTACTTCGAGCGTTTCCTTTCCCTCCTTTGGGTAAAATAACGCACGGTGGCGACTCTTCTGTCATTTTCTTTCGCCGGTTGTTTTTTTGCACACTGTATTTTTCAGGTTGCGACAGTTACTGGCGGAACGCACAGTCTTCCTCCTCACAGAGGGTCTTCTTGGTTTCTCATGGGAGATCACAGCATGTGCCTCTCCATCTTTCTTCTTTGCAAACGCCCCATAACGTTTGGCAGAAGAGCCTTCTTCTCTAGTTAACCGTCCTTCACGGACCCCTTCTTCTAGACGCATCCCCATATTCACCATCTTGGTGAAGTCAGAAGGAGCACTAGCAATCATCCGCTCATAATAAAAAGAACTTAAAGTCTTCAAAAAGATCTTAGTCATCTCTTTCGCCTCTAGCGGAGGCACGATCTGTGCTGCCATATCCACGTTGTACTTGTACTTCTTGACGAAGGCTTCACCGAGATCATTGAAGGATCGGATGTTCGCGCTGTCTAAACCCATGTACCAACACAAAGCGGCACCGGACAGACTGTCCTGAAAGTAGTGGATGAGCAGTTGGTCATTATCGGTTTGAGTTGACATCTTCCTGGCATACATGACCAGGTGGCTGAGAGGACAAGTATTTCCTTTGTACTTTTCAAAATCAGGGACCTTAAGCTTCACAGGGATTTTCACATTTGGAACCAAGCAGAGTTCGGCAGCAGACTTGCCGAAAAGATCCTTCCCTCTGAGAGTTTTCAATTCCTTGCGAAGCTCAAGAAATTGATCGTTCATAGCATCCATCTTCTCATAAACATCTGGACCCTCAGACGGCTCAGAATGATAGATGGTGTTGTCTACCCTGGGCAAAGTATGCACGACAGGAGGAGGAACGGCAAGGACCGGGCTAGATGCCGACAGAGAAGCAAAGGTAGGAACAGGACCCTCAGGCATGAAATTGGGAGGCATCCCCCACGGGAACCCGGTTGGCATGGCTGTTGGAACAAAGTGTGCACTGGCAGCGGGCACAGTAGAGGAGACAATCTCGGAGATAACTGTCCTCTGGGGAGGAGTTGAAGGTGTCAGAGAAGACTGGCTCTGGGCAGCCATGAGTGACTCCATTAGGGCAGTCAATCTGGCCACTTCCTCTTTCAGCTCGCGGTTCTCTTGCTCTAAGTGATCCATCAGTCTTGAAATGTTGGCTCTAGTGTAGTACCGGTGAGTCAGCTTGTCTTCAAAATAAATGAAGGACATAGAGTTAGACCACAGGGCAAGGGATCGGAAACAAAACCTGCTTATGAATATGATGCATGCAATGTTTGTGCATATGATTTGTTTTTTATTTCAAAGGAACTTTAGAGTTTTATTTGCAAATTCTGGAAATATTAAGCATTTTATCACATATGTAAATATCTCATCAAATAATATCAGGGAAAAGAAGTGCAGCATCGTCAATCATATACAAGAGAAAAGTAAAATAATCATCTTATGGATCCCTAGAAACAATCATCTAAAGCTCGGGACACAGGAAGATAAGATGCGCGAAGCCTCTTCACCTCCCTCTCGTAGGCTGCCTCCATATCGGCCTTCTCTTTGGCGAGTCGATCATACCTCCTCTTCCAGAACTTAGAAGACTGAGGAAGTAGAGAAGTCCATACATCATCAGGGTCATCAATAACCTGATGCTCAAGAAACTCAATCAACGCATCCTTCTCCTTAATCTGCTGAAGCAACTCTTCACGTTCACGGATCCAGGCACGTGAATGGTCTTCGTCTCTCAACTCCTCTGTTCCTTGATTAGGGAGGGTTGAAGGCCCAGCCATAATCATAGGTGTAGGTCTCGGATACTCGTAAGGCATGAGATACTCAGACGCCCTCTTCCTAACCCAAACAGTGTAAGGCTCCAAAGCGATGCAATTCTTAGGACCCAACTTTTTCCTTCCTTTCCTATGAATCTTGCGCCAAGCGCAAACCATCCTAGCTTTCAAGCCTTGGGGATCTTTACCATCCTGAAAGAATACACCCTCTAACAGAATGTTATTGGGTTTATCCTTTAAGGGGAACCCAAGCTGCCGACGTGCCAAAACAGGATTGTAGTTAATCCCACCACATGTACCAAGAAGAGGTACATTGGAGAATTCGCCACAAGAGTCAATAATATGCACACCATCATACACATGGTTATACCAAGAGATATCATCATTAGTGAGAGACATAAGTCTCGTGGACCACCGTAGACATTCCTTGTTCTCCTTGAAAGCGACCGTCTGAGGTAAGTGAGAAATAAACCACTTATACAACAGAGGCAAACAACACACAATGGCGCCACCACCCTTTGCATTCCTCATATGCAAAGAGAAGTAGGTATCGCCCAACAGAGTCAGAATGGGATTAAGAGTAGAGAAGATCCTAATAGCATTCACATCCACAAACTTGTCGATGTTGGGGAATAATACTAGCCCATAGATGAGAAGTACAAATATGGCCTCAAGGCGTCCTCACTCATGGCCTTCCCATACATAGTAGCTTGAGCAATGAGGAACTCAGAAGGGAGACCTTGAATTCCTCCTTTGGTAGTCATATGAGCACCAACCAGAGATTCATCTATGTGTAACATGTCATCTATCTCTTGAGAAGTAGGAATACTCTCCAAGCCACTGAACGACAACTGGTCTAGAATAGATATACCCACAAGGTAAGCATACTCCTCAAGGGTAGGCAAAAGCTGGAAATCCGGAAACGTGAAGCAACGGTACAAGGGATCATAAAACTGCACCAATACACTCACCAATCCTTCATCCACTTGAGTAGTCAGAAGAGGAAGAAGCTTCCCAAAACGAGCCTTGAAACCCAAAGGATCTAATACATAGGATGTCAGATTCCTTAACTCTTTCAAATCTGGTTGCCTGAAGTTGTACTTCTTTGTATTCCTTCTTTGTCTTTCCATGTCTGAAAATTTTGCAAATAAACCCCTTAAGTTCCTTGAAAATTTTCTTATTTATTTTGATGATATGAATGCAAATGGGTGCATGAATGCATGAATGCAACAATCACACTCAAGGGTCAAGCAAAGCACACCAAACAAAGGTCATGGGATGGATCATGTTATCCTTAATATCAATCATCCATTTTGGTGGATTATGGTTTACACCTTATCAACACCCAAGTTCCATTGATATTAAGGATTCATGAACAGATCAACCATGAATCAAGGGTTTGTTGTAAGTCACGAGCATGGAGTTAGGTTAAGAACCACCCAAAAGGGAGTGTACTAGGGTTTAAACCTGCCAAACATGTTCTACAAGATGTTCCCATAGTCATCATCCCATCTTTCGGATATTATTGGAGAAACGACTACTCGTATTCCGAAAATATTCTCAAGAGAGACTCTTATGAGTGTAGTATCGCGTAACAATCGTATCAAATCTTACACTTGAACGACTTTCACACTACATCCTAAGAATAGGCCAAGAAGGGCTTGGTAAACTAAGGTCCTTGGCTTCTAAGGTCTATATTGGAAAGAGTAATGTCTAACCACAACTTACTTGTGTGACATTATTGATCCCAACATAACCTCCACCAAGTGAATGGACTTGCAAGTCAACTTGCTAAGGCATAACTCCACACAAGTCGACAAGACTATGCCATTCTCCTATCCTAAGTGCACTCGAGTCCGGGTATAGAACTCATCTCACAAAGATCACCAAGCATACAAGGAATTAATATTCAAACAATTCAATCATTACATACAATACAGTAATCCCAAATTGCACAAAAATATGTCACACAAAAAAAAATATACAATACAATACAACAAATATGAAAAGTAGGCAAAACCCACTAGGATGTTCTCTTTCCCCAGCAGAGTCGCCACTTTTCTGTAGCGGGGTATTCGTTACCATTAGAGATATTGACTAAATCCAAGGTAAATCATACAAGTCGAGTCGCCACCGCACTTCTATTTATCCAAAGGAATGGTTAGAAAGCGAACAAAAACCTAAAAGTTTTATCGAATCAAAAACTAGTAAAAATGTTAGAGATATGGGTAAGGGGGTTGGTTATGCAATGAGAAGGTATTAGGCACCCAAAACATCCTAGGTACTCCTAGGGAGCCCTTTTCACATTTGTTGCAAAGGTTGTTGTTTTTTTTTTTTTTTGAAAATTTATTTGTGCAAACATGATTAAAGGGATGAGAAAAGCGTGTATGTTTATCTAATGTACTACTTACTAAAAGAAGGGTCAAAAGAAAATGACTCGCACGGACGTCGCATCCACTGCATACGTATCTCATCTGAATAGGAGAATCAGAGTCTTCGTAGCTCGGCTACCAATGGGCTAAAGGGGAGTGTGCTCGCTAAGACATCGCGTCTTATGCCTACGTATCTCATCTGGGATGAAAATCAGAGCAAAACATAGTTCGACCACCTATGGGGAAAGGGTTGTGTTTTGGGGTGAACGACGTTACTACGCAATCTACCGGATGCTTGACCTTTGGAGACTTACTCGCCTGTAGTAGAAGGAGATAACATGTTTTTAGGAGAAGAAAAATCAATGAGTTTGGGGTGTTTAGGGATGCTCATGCAAAAAGGCAGTCCTAGATGAAGGAACCGCGCTACCTTAAATGACATGCCACGAGAGGCTATACGAAACCTAAGAAATCGGTAACATGCGGGAAAAGTAAAGGGATCGAGAGATCTACCATACGGATAAAGATCCGAAGTAACAGCAATTAGATAAATAAGAAACCCAAAGACTCTTCCAAGCTAAACACCATCAAAGAAAGTGAGTCAGTACAGGTAATCGGAATAAACATCCAGGTGGTATCCCACAAATAAAGTGGAACACCAGGCAAGACATCTCTGCAAGAGTCATATGAGCCCTCACAAAACAAAACTCAACAAACAGGTTAGATAAACAAGATAGGTAATCAAGAGTTGCCCCCAAATCAAAATGTAACCACATGAATCATGCCATTAAAATTCACAAAAAGCTCACAAAAAGCAACCAAGGGTAGGAGGCCTAAACCTCTTGTCAAACACATGCATCAAAAGGGTATCAAATTCACCGATAATACCTCATACATTCAGAGCATTCAAATTAAAAGCATAAAGTAATGGGAATAAGGCAAACCTGACTGGAGAGATCGAATGAAATTGAATTGCCCGGTTAGGTTTGCAAAGCAATCTGAGGGTTTATATGAGAGGGAATTGGTTCTTTGCCGATGAGTTCCCTTCAGTCTCTGGAGGTTGCTCTGAACTCTGTTAGCTCTTCTCTCACTATCTTTTTCCCTGCCAGGGTAATAGGAATAGAATTAGAATTTTGTTTCACTGAAACTCTGAATTTATAACCTGATTTTTGTGGACCTGTGGGCTCAAATGAGAGAGGTCCAAGTCCAAAAATTTTCTATTTATTTATTTATTTATTTTTATTTTTTTTCGTTTTTCATTTTTTTTTCGTTTTTCATTTTTTTTTAAACACGTATGCTTCGCCTAGCGAGCATGACAGTTCAAGAAATTCCTCTGAGCGTAGGTGATTCTGGTGGCTTTTCTTGGCACTCACTAGGCGACCCATTCTGCTCGCCTAGCGAGCATGACAGCTCATGAACAAATTTTTGCTCTTTCAAGATTAACGTTTTGACTGACGAATAGACCCCATTTGAACCTGTTGGAAGTATCTCAAGCCATTTCCTTGTGTTGACTGATCATCTAAATAGAACCCACAAAGTGTCTTAGATGATACTCAAGCTTCAAACAAAAGATGTTAGTGACACATTTTTGTGCTTTTGGTTAGTAAACAAAAGTAAGAGAAACAATGATGTATAATTCAAGCATGCTTGGTGATCTCAAACCAATCACAAGGAGTCCCACCCAAAGGCAGAGGGAACCAAGATGCTAAAGATCCTTGAGGCAATGCAAATGCAATGTTATGATGCCATGAGGAATCTTAGGGTTAAAATTGGGGTCTTACACCTCATTACAGATATATACTTGAAAATAGACATGTTGTAATACATAGATGAGACTACTCGCTTTAAGAGGGACTATCTCTATGATTCACATATTTATTTCTTGAGTAAGTTTTTCATGACTCATTTATGCCAATAATCAGTTCTATGGACCAAGTGGGAGAATGTAAGGGTTTCTTATTTTTATTATAATAATTATTAATAATAAAAAACCAATTTTAATGTGGTCCATAGTTTTGGGATTTTGGTTCTGAAAAGGGTATGGTTTATTTTGGTTTTAATGTAAATTGATATGACCATTTAATTAGGTGGTAATGAGTTTTAATGGCTTTAAATTCTTGATGGTAGAATCAAGCCTATAAATAGTCTTTGGTCCCCAAAGCTTTCTCTCATCACAAAAGAAATACACCATCTATATTGAGAGAACAAGAGCTTGGAAGAATCAAAGGCAGTGCACTCATAACACTGCAACAATGGATGGAGGTAAAACCTCTAATTCTATTTCCGCATATTATTTTATTGATCTTGTTGTTCTTTTGTTATCAGGAACATATGATCAATATATATATATTAATCTATCAACTTTACCTTTTTCAAATCCTCTTTCACAAATAAAGTTGTTAAGTCTATCATACTAATCCTTAGTTCTTGCTTCAACCCATAAAAAGCCTTTCTCAACTTGTAGAAATGTTAAGGATTCTTAAAGTCTTCAAAATTGGGAGGTTGTTTAACATAGACCTCCTCATTGATGTATCCATTCAAGAAAGCAATCTTGACATCCATTTGGAATAACTGAAAATTCAATGAACAAGCATAAGCAAGTAATAAATTAATAACTTTTAACCTTGTAGCCAGAGCAAATGTTTCTTCTAACCTTGGGCGACCAACCTTACCTTGTTTCAAACAATTATACCATTCTCATCAAGTTTATTCTTAAACACCCATTTGGTACCAATAATGTGTTTATCACTTGGTTTAGGAACAAGTTCCCAAACTTGGTTTCTTTTGAATTAATTTAATTTTTCTTGCATGGAATGTATCCATTGGTCATCCTCTAAGGTTTCAGTAATCTTTCAAAGTTCTATTTGAGAAACAAATTCCATATTTAAGCAAGCATCTTTAAGATTTAGCATTGTTGAAAATCCTTTAATAATGTAACCAATAACTTTGTTGATAGGGTGATCACAATGGGTTCTCCACTATTGAGGAAGAACACTTTGATTTTTCTCTTGTTGAATCATTTCCTCTTTGTGTCCGGATTCTTCAACTCTATCATCTTTGTCAATGTCACCCGTAGGCAATTTTAAAATGTCATCATCATCACAAACAACTACATCCTCCCTGGAGGGGTTAGATTCATCAAATGATACACGCATAGATTCTTTAATAGTTAAAGTTCTTTTATTATTAATTATATATGTCTTACTTGTGAGAGAGTAACCAAGAAAGATACCTTCGTCGAATTTCTTGTCGAACTTACCGAGATTGTCTTTGTCATTTTTTATGGTGAGTCTTGTGATGAGGATTTAACTAATGAATAGATAGAAGCCTGCGTGGAAATAGAGAAACTAAAGAAAACGATGAGCGATCTTCATCAAGATAAAGAGAAACTTGATACTACCATCTCAGGCTCGAAACTCAAAATACTCAAAGATGTCTTAAAACTCACACTTGGACAACTTGGCATACAACTTCTTGTCCTGCAAGGTTTGCAACACAACTCTCCGATGTTTTGCATGCTCTTTGTTTAACTGAGAGTATACCAGAATATCATCAGTAAACACCACGACATACTGATCATAGTAAGGGTAAAAAGTCATATGCATATACTTCATGAATACTCCTGATGCATTAGACACACCAAAGGGCATAACTGAATACTCATAATGACCATAACAGAAAGTCTTTGGTATATCCTCCGTCTTCACCGTAATTTGATGGTAACATGACCTCATATCAAGCTTACTATTATCAATGTCTAACATAGAATTAAAGATATAAGGCTTAATTGCATATTTGGTCTCCGTATTTTTGTCTTTTTTTTAGTTTTGGTCACTCATTTTAAAAACCACTATTTTGTCCCTTTTTAAAGTTTTGTTTTGGATTTTAGTCCTCAAACTGATTTGAGAATAACTTTTAATGATGTGGTGCTTGTTTTGTTAATGTGTCAATGTTAAATTATAATTAATTTTTTCATCTCATTATTCATTAAACTTTTAATATTTTTAATAATAACAAAAACGTAAAAATAATTCATTAATATAAGTTAATGTTATTCTTTAGTTGTTCATTTATTTTTTATTCTTTTTATTTTTTTATTTATTTTATATTTATTTAGATTAATGTTTTTTTTAACTTATTGATATATTTTTAAAAGGAAAGGTTAAAAAGTTGCATTCATCTAAGAAGACTTCTTAGCTTCCATTGTTTCTTCCCCAAAAATATGAATCTTATGTTTCATTTCCTCTGAGCGTTCCATCGTTCGTCTTCTTCTTCTAGATTGTGTTTGAGTTTCAGCATTCGCCTTCTTCTTCTCCCATATTATGTTTATTCTTTTCGAAAACCCATTAATCTTCTTACATCCACTCCATACCCATTTTCATACCTCCAATCCATATCCGAAATTTCTACTCCAGTAATCACTAAAATTAGCATTCTATTCTTGTTGAGACTTGAAAGAACAATTTTTGAGAGTTTGTGTTATTCCAAATAGAGTGTTAGAGATTTCAAATTTTCCTTAAAACCTTGATGTGGTGGTTGTTGTTGATTTCCTTTGCTCTTTGAGTTAGATCGAGTTGAAAATGTCATCATAAGGCTTGTTGTTGCAATTTGTTCATCAATTTTTAGGAGTTTAATTGGTGTTGAATGGAATTGAGTTGAGATTTAAGTAATGAAATAGATTAAAAAGAAGTCACAAAAGTGTCTAGAAAGGAGATTTTGGTTCTGAAAAGAGTATGATTTATTTTGGTTTTAATGTAAATTGATATGACCATTTAATTGGGTGGTAATGAGTTTTAATGGTTTTAAATTCTTGATGGTAGAATCAAGCCTATAAATAGTCTTTGGTCCACAAAGCTTTCTCTCATCATAAAAGAAATACACCATCTATATTGAGAGCGCAAGAGCTTGGAAGAATCAAAGGCAGTGCACTTACAACACTGCAACAATGGCTGGAGGTAAAACCTCTAATTCTATTTCCGCATATTGTTTTATTGATCTTGTTGTTCTTTTGTTATTAGGAACATAGGATCAATATATATATATATATATATATATATATATATATATATATATATATATATATATATATATATATATAAATATATATATATATATATATATATATATATATATATATATATAACATTCAAAGCAATAGAAAAAAAACAGTTGCAAATACATGAACATGAGTAATGAGGTACATAGAACATAAGAGTTCAACATGACAAAAAGACAGCACAATATAAAAAACCAGTTGCATAGAGATAACTTGAACTTTTCAAAAGCAATAGCAAAATCCAATTGAAATGCATGAACATGAATAATGAGGGAAATGAACATAAAACTTCAAGAACGCACAATAGAAAAGTATAAGTGTTGGACATGAACTTCAACATGAACATGATTTATAGAATAAACATGAACATAAAGACAATTAATAAGAGTAATAAAAAAGAGTTCAAGAAAGCACAAAATAAAATGTAAATCAGATCAGACGCAACATAGCACATGAACATAACCATGCAAATGAAGAATGAATTAAACATACAACATAACCATGAAAATGAAGAATATGAAAGAAGAAACTTCACACAACATGAATATGAAGACGAACATACAACAAGGATAAAGAGAATGCAAGTAGATAAATGAGAGTGTTATGAGCAGTTATTACCTGAGATGAAATGGAAAGAAGTTGGATTTTAATGAACTGAATGATGTGTTGGAAATTATGAATAATTAATTCCCATGGGAGTGTTCCAATATAATAAGAAGTGTGAAGTTGAGTTAATGACAATAAATGCATTGTCAATAGTCCCACATAGAAAGTGATGCTCACTTTGAAAGCATTTATAAATACTTAAAAACATTAAACTCAATAAAAGAGCTAAAGAGGATAAAGTGTCACATGGACAAATATGGTAGTCACAAACATTATGCGATACGTGTGCTTGAAATACTTTTAAGGAAAGTGACATCAATCACGATTCAGACATGGATCCATTCAACTTTCCCGATATATCTAACAATATAAAAAGTATTATAGTTCCTACTTACCGCTCTGAAGGTTCACTAAGTCTTAGATCGTCTTTACGGCCTCTATACGGATACTCAGTTTACAACAGAATTTGGAAAGCACTCAAATTCAAATTCAAGGGTGAAGATGAAGGTACAAAAAATTTCTTAATATATAAATACTTTGATTTTAAAAATTATAGACTTCAAGCCTATTCTTGCACAAGTACACGAGTTACAGGTTCTTGTGGATAAAATAAAACATCCCAGAAGCTTTTCAAGATGGTGCAATCATTGAAAATTTTCCATACATATTTCCTTGCATTCGAATTTTCACCAGTCTTATGCAGATTCAATTACGAGGCTAAATTATGTACATGAAATACTTTTAAGAAAAGTGACATCAATCACGATTCAGACCTGGATCCATTCAACTTTCCCGATATATCTAACAATCTTAAAAGTATTCTAGTTCCTACTTACGACTCTGAAGGTTCATTAAGTCTTAGATCTTGACTTGAGACTAATTCTTAAATCAACCCAGGATAACTCTGATGAACTCAAGAAGGAGCGCAAGAAACGTAAAGAGATCGTCTCTACGACCTCTATACGGATACTCAGTCTGCAACAAAATCTGGAAAGCACGCAAATTCAAATTCAAGGGTAAAGATGAAGGTACAAAAAATTTCTTAATATATAAATACTTTGATTTTAAAATGATATACTTCAAGCCTATTCTTGCAAGAGTACACGAGTTACAGGTTCTCTTGAATAAAATAAAAACCCTAGAAGCTTTTCAAGAAGGTGCAATCATTGCAAAATTTCCACCTTCGTGAAAAGGATACAGGAATAAATTGCTGCGTAATTCTGAGGATTTCTCGTTGGAGAAACTTCAGAAACACCTTTGAATGAGGAGGAGATGAAGGATAGAGAAAAGTCAAAATCTTCACCAGTCTTATGATGATTCGATTACGAGGTTGAATTATCCTGGGTATTCTTACGTTCAACTCTAAGACAATAAAAAGAGTGCTTGAAATACTTTTAAGGAATGTGACATCAATCACGATTCAGACCTAGATCCATTCAACTTTGTCGATATATCAAACAATCTTAAAAGTATTCAAATAATGGATTCAGACGTTGTAGTTTCAAGCATCAAGGTTATAAACCAGGACCTTATCAAGTAAGATCACTTCGATGGAACCAATTTCACCAGATGGCAAGACAAGATGACATTCCTACTTACCACTCTGAAGATTCATTATGTCATAGATCCTGACTTGACATCAATTCCTGAACCAACCCAGGATGGCTCCGATGAACTCAACAAGGAGCGCAAGAAACGTAAAGAGGACGAACTACTATGTCATGGACATATCCTGAATACGTTTTATGATCGTCTCTACAACCTTTATACGGATACTCAGTCTGCAACAAAAATCTGGAAAGCACTCGAATTCAAATTCAAGGCTGAAGAGGAAGGTACGAAAAAGTTCTTAATATATAAATACTTTGATTTTAAAATGGTAGACTCCAAGCCTACTCTTGCACAAGTACACGAGTTATAGGTTCTCGTGAATAAAATAAAAGCCGTAAAAATTAGACACATAAGCTTTTCAAGTTGGTGCAATCATTGCAAATTTTCCACCTTCGTGGAAAGGATATAGGAAGAAATTGTTGCATAATTTTGAGGATTTCTCGTTGGAGAAACTTCAAAAACACCTTCGAATCAAAGAGGAGATGAAGGATAGAGAAAAGTCAGAGTCTAGTGGATACTCTAAATCCAATGTTGTAATTGGAAAAGGAAAGAGGAAAGATGATGGCATGAATAACCATCTTGTCCCTAAGAAGGAACATAATAGGGTCAATCATTCTAACGAACCAAAAGGAGGTTTCTATGTGTGCGGCAAGCCATGCCACTATGCTCGAAATTATAGGTAGAACAAGTCCAAAAACGAAGTTAATGTTGTTCATGCAAATGACGACATAATTTCTGCAGTGAGTGAGATTATGGAAATCGAAGGCAAAGTGCAAGGATGGTGGTATGATACATGTGCTACCATGCATGTTTCTTATGAAAAGGAGTCATTTAAAAACTATTCAAAAGTAAATGGTGGACAAGAAGTTCAGATGGGAAATGAAGTACGATCTAGAGTCGTTGGAAAAGGATCCGTTGAAATGAATTTCACTTCCGAAAAGAAAGTCACTCTTGTCATTGTACTCCATGTTCCCGACTTGAATAGGACACTAGTTAGTAGGGACTTATTGGGAAAACCTGGTATTAAGTATGTATATAAATCAGGAAAATTAATATTGACCTGTAATGTTGTATTTGTAGGAAAAGGATATTCCTCTGAGGGAATGATCAAACTTTGTATTACCGATAATATTATTAATGAAATTTATAATTCTGATTATACGCTTGAATCCACTTCTTTATGGCATTCTAGATTAACACATATTGGTATTAGTACTATGAATAGACTAATTAAACCTGGTTTGGTCTCATGCAATATTCATGATTTCGAAAAATATGAAGTATGTGTCAAATCAAAAATGATCAAGAAACCTTTCAAAAGTGTTGAAAGAAAATCAATTTTGCTTGATCTGATGCACTCTGATTTGCATGAAGGTAATGGCATGCTAACCCGTGGGGGGAATCGATATTTCATAACCTTTATTGATGATTGCTCTAGGTTCACACATGTATATCTTCTAAAGCATAAATATGATGTTTTTAATGCCTTTAAAATCTATAAAGTGGAAGTAGAAAATCAATTAAGTAGAAGTATCAATGTCTTTAGAAGTGATAGGGGCAATGAATATTTTTCTATGAAAGTTGATGCATATTATAAAGAATATGGCATTATACGTGAATGTTTCGCGCCTCGTACACCACAACAAAATGGTCTAGCCGAGAGAAAGAATCGAACATATCAAGAAATGATAAATGCTATGTTAATGCATTATGAATTTCCATTTAATTTGTGGGGTGAGGCACTTCTATCCGCATGTCATATAATGAATATAATTCCTTTAAAGTTAACTGATATCTCTCCATATGAGATATGGAAAGGTAGATCCCCAAATATTGGTTATTTTATAGTGTGTTGGTGTGTGGCATATTACAAGAATATGGATCCTAAAAGAACTAAATTAGGTCCTCGAGGGATCAAATATACTTTCATAGGATATGCATCCAACAACAAGGCATATCGACTTTTAAATTTGGAGTCTAACGTAGTTGTTGAATCCCGAGATGTGGAGTTCTTTGAAAAACTTATCACGAAGGATAAGGAATATGAGATTCCCATGAGTAAGGAATCTCGTAATGAAGATTCTCCATGAATTGTTGAAGAACAACCCGAAAGTATCTTGCGTATTGTTGAAACACAACCTGAGCCTAGGATAAGTAAAAGAGTCCGAAAAGCTAAAATTATGGGATCAAATGAAATCGATTATCAACTCATTTCCTTTTATTTAGTTGAAGGAAATTTCAAGAATGATGTTCATAAGATCCCTATTATTCTCCAATTAGAAGATGACCTTAAAACCTATAAAGAGGAAGTGGCTTCAAGGGACTCTTCTTTTTAGAAAGATGCTATCCAAGATGAAATGGATTCAATCATCTCAAACCACACTTGGGAACTTGTCGCTCTTCCAAAGAGTTCAAGTCCCATTGGATGTAAATGAGTGTTTAAGAAAAAGTATCATAGTGATGGTACATTAAACACCTACAAGGCTAGATTAGCAGCAAAAGGGTTCAGACAAAAATAAGATGTTGATTATTTTGACACATATGCACTAGTGGCAAGGGCTACGACAATAAGAGTATTGTTTGAATTAGCTTCTCTAAATGACCTTATTGTTTATCAATAAATGGAAAACTCGATGAGGAAATATACATGGAACAACCAAAAGGTTATGTGCTTCCTAGAAATGAACAAAAAGTATGTAAACTTGTCAAATACTTATATGGTTTAAAACATGCACCAAAACAATGTCTTAAAAAGTTTGACTCTGTCATACTTTCAAATGGATTTACTCCAAATTCTTGTGACAACTATTTGTACACAAAGGTGCATAGAAACATTGTAATATTTTTGTGTCTATATGTTGATGATATGTTGATAATTAGCAATGAGATCAATGGAATTTCAGAAACAAAGAGATTTCTAATTTCCACATTCAAGATGAAAGATCTTGGATTAGTTTACATTATTCTAGGGATCAAAGTAAAACGAAATAGTGGGGTTATGAACTTAGTCAAACACATTATATTGAGAAAATGTTGGATAAGTTCAAGCACCTACACTTTAAGGAAGTAAGCACTCCATTTGATCCTAGTGTCAAACTTCAAAAGAACAATGGACAAATTGTGGACGAATTGGAATATGCAAGTGCAATTGGATATCTGATGTATTTAATGCAATGTACCATACCTGACATAGCATTTGCAGTTAGTAAGATGAGTAGATTTACTAGAAATATAAATGGTGAACATTAGAAGGCCATAACTAGGATTTTCGGTTACCTCTTAAAAACTAAAAATCTTGGCCTTCATTATGGTAGGTTTTCTGCCATACTAGAAGGATATACCGATGCGAGTTGGATATCGAGTGTTGGAGATCATAAATCTACAACAAGATGGATATTTACATTGGCTGCATTGCCTATTGTCACACCCCGATTTTGACCCTGAATCACCAATTTAACACATTCGTCATAGTCGTTGCATCTTTACATATCATAATATGTATTCCATACTGCATAGTGCCTAGAATATCAGTCGAAATAATTTTTTCGAATCTACAGGCAAAGCAGTTGAATTAATCGACGAATGTGCGTCAAATCAGTGGACGAAATTTTTTAAAATAAGGCTTCCAGACATCAGCTTTATTAATCTACGTTTCGCGTAGTTTAATCTAGTATACTCGATTTATTTTTCAGCTAATTTTTTGGCCACTCTTTTATCAGCTCGAGCCTGTTTAACCGGTCAAAATTTATTTCAAAATTAAAAGAAACGCTGTATTTTTCCAATAAGTTTATTTTGCAATAATCATTTTGGTGCATTCAGTTTAATTTTTCGAGCATTTTTACGCCCGATTTTTATTGATTCTGAGTCAATTTATTTTTATCTCTTTGTCAACGTGTTCATAAAAAATAAATGGGATTAAATGTGATTTTATTTCGATATTATTTTGATTAATTTTAAGTGTTTGATTCTATGTGGATTAATTAGTTTTTAATTTATTTTTATCTTGTAATTATTCAAAAGGGTAATATTGGTATTTTGAAATATTATTAAAACCTAGTGTTATCGCTATATAAGCCAATGTATAAGGAAGGAGATCTGAAGAAATCCACACGCGGCGCATATAGAGACGTGATCCATTTGTTTCAAAAGAAAAAACAGATTATTGTCTATGGATTGCAACAATAGAACTTTGAAAAAGAGAAACTCAGAAATCCTATCTTCACTTTCCATATTTTATCACTTTTTCATGTCTCCTCAAAAAACCCATATTCCATCTCTAACCTTTTTTCTTCATTTCAAACCAATACTCCCTCTTTACTCACACAAACCCACTTTCATTTTGAGTTTGATATATTGATTGTTGAGATCCTCATATGATTTTTGTTTAAATTTCTTTTTATTTATAAATTTATTATTGTTTCAAGCTTTTTATATATAATTAGTTGTTATTTTGATATATCCTCATATCATTTTATATATATATATATATATATATATATATATATATATATATATATATATATATATATATATATATATATATATATATATATATATATATATATATATATATATATATATATATATATATATATATATATAGAGAGAGAGAGAGAGAGATTTATATAAATTTGTTATTTTGAGTTGGAAGTTTTATATATTATATATAAAACGTTTTGTTTTAAGGATATATATATTTAGTTTTAATTTCAAATTTCGTGTATACATATACTTTCTGTTTTTTAGTTTTTTGTTGAGTTTGTATATATTTATTTTTGTTTTATTAAGTTTTATTAATATTAGTTTAGTTTCAAATTTTTGTTATATATATATATATATATATATATATATATATATATATATATATAATATATATATATATATATATATATATTTTTTACACAAACTTGTTTATTTATTTCTATTCTCATTTTTAGATTATTATATGTTATTATTGTTATTATGAAAATTGGTTAAGATTATACTATTTGTTCTTTAAATTAAATTTATTAATAATTTTTTTATTTGTAATAATTTTTGTGTTATTGTAAATAGTTTGTGTTGGTGATGCATTTTTATTTTATAAGTTTTGATTTGCAAAACAAATCATATATCGGGTTGCTATTGTTTAATTTCATTGTGTTACGATCTCGAAGTTTAAATTCAATTTAACTTTCGAAAATCGTTCGAACGCATAAATTATGTTTCTCGGCTTCTTATATAGTGATTCATACATGAGTCTACTTTAAATTAGCTTAGAGAAAAATTCAGTTTGCTCTCGGTTTTGGTTGACATTCAGTCTCGTGGCTTACTCGTATGGCTTCTTACAATGAGCTTTGTTCTTTTTGCGTGCTCACATTTACTTGTATGCATTTCAATTATCCTCAATATTCAAACCATTCTCATAAGTAAGTTAGAAAAAAAGATTACCTGGATGAAATATCTAGTCGTAATCCTGAATATTAGACCGAAGTTGTAAGAGCTTGCAGGTCATAAGTATTCATCTTCTTTTCAAAACACTTGTAAATATTCAAATTTCTTTTCTTAAATAAAATTGGAAGAATAAGATTACCCTGGATGGAATATCCAGTCGTAATCCCGAATATTAGGCCCAAGTTGTAAGAGCTTGTAAGCCCTATGTATCCGTCCTCTCTTTAAAACGCTCCAATATTCAAATTATTTTCATAAGTGAATCTGAAAAAAAAGATTACCTGGATGAAATATCCAGTCGTGATCCCGAATATTAGACCCAAGTTGTAAGAGCTTGTAAGTCCTATGTATTCGTCTTCTCTTTAAAACGCTCCAATATTCAAATCATTTTCATAAGTGAATCTGAAGAAAAAGATTACCTGAATGAAATATTCAGTCGTAATCCCGAATATTATATTCAAGTTGTAAGAGCTTGTAAGCCCTAAGTATTCGTCTTCTCTTCAAAATATTTGTAAATATTCAAACATCTTTTCTCAATGAAATTAAAAGAAAAATATTACTTGGGTGAAAGGTCCAGACGTAGTCTCGAGTATTAGACCCAAGTTGTAAGAGCTTGTAAGTCATAAACATCTTCTCTTTTCTTTTGATCCTATTATTCTTTCCCTCATAATAACTTGAGAAGCCTAACATTTCTAAACTAACACTAACGTGCACAACTAACCTAATGGTTCCCGTTGAGTACAACGGACGTGAGGGGTGCTAATACCTTCCCCTTGTGTAATTGACTCCCGAACCCTGATTAGGTTGTGACGACCATAATCATTGTCGTTCTTTCTTGGGTTTTATCGATATTTTCCCTTTCCTTTTTAGGAATAAATAAAGTTCGGTGGCGACTCTGTTCAGTCCATCATGCGAGCATGCGATTGCGTTTCGCTAAGTCGTATTCTCCATTTTTCGAGGTGCGACAAATGGCGACTCTGCTGGGGATAACATGTTTCCCTAAGTGAGTCAAGCCTAGTTAGGTCGTTTGTGTGCCTTTGTTTGTTTACTTGTGTGGCTTTTCTTTATTGTTTTTGCTATCTTTATTATCATATTGATATAATTTGTTGAATTTGTTCCATTATGCTTTGGTACTTGGATACTCTGATTGCGAACCTGGTGGGAAGGACTTTTTACCCAAGTGTCGAGTAAAAACATAAGATAGGATGAGGTTGAGTAGTGCGGGTCTGCGAGATGAATTTCTCGTTGGGTCTGTGCGAGAAACTTACTTAGAGTAGATCCTTGGGAGGATGTTGTCGCCCGACAAGTAAGTTGCTGTAAGCTTCGATATTTTAATTAGGATCCATGACTCTTAGGACCATTTGTAGAACCTTAATACTTTGGCCAATTAGGAAAGATGGTTGCGTAGTGTGGGTCTGCGAGATGAATTTCTCGTTGGATCGATGCCAGAACCTCACTTGGAGTAGATTCTTTGGATGGAGTTGATGCCCAACAAGTAAGTTGCCACAAGCAGCAAACAGTCTAATGGATCCATGACTCTGGGAACCTTTGTAACCCTAGATCGTACCCGGTGAGAACCTATTATTGGAAAGTAATCAGATTCATCAGTACCTCAGACTTATGAACCCGTGTATTGAGGAAAAAATATATACATGGCTTGCATTGCATTCATTCACATTCCATTGCATTTGTATCTCATCAGAATGCATGTCATTTTCCAGACAAAATACAAAAAAACTTATCCATCCTTTGTCTATGATCAGTAAAGTGATTCCCAACATGCATTTAGAACAAAGAACCATGTCTCAAAAGATGATGGACGAGCTAAGGAAAAGTCAAGAAGCATTGAAAGAGGAACTCAATCTTTTGAAAAGTCAGATGGGATGGGTCGTGGAAACCCTGCAAGCCTTACTGAGAAAAGAGGATCATCCAATACATATTATTGCAACGGAGGAAGCTACTACTCTGTATCCATTCGGTGTTACCCCGAGTCAAAGGCAATTCTATATGGCAACTCCTCATCTACCGACATATGGCCCTCCATCAGGATGTCATCATCAACATCCTCTGGCTATTCCTCCTCAAAATCATCGAAGTCAGGTTTGGAACAAAAATCAGAATCAGAACAAGGGGAACAAAGATCACAATGACCCGATTCTAGCGCCATATAATAAGCTTTACCCGCAACTGATCCAGAATGCTTTGGTGACCCCTCGAGCTCTCACGCCTACGTCACCATACTTGACATGGTACAATCCAAATGCAACATGTGAATTCATAAAGGAGCATTGGGACATGACCTGGATTCTTGCTTTACGCTGAAAGCCTTGGTACGAGAACTGATTAACAAAAAGTGCTTAGTCCTTGAAAAAGATCACACGAAGGTCAAGTGCGGATACCATACTGGAACAATTGGGCACTCCATCGAGGAATGCCATAGTTTTAAGTTCAAGCTGCAAATATTGATTGACATAAGGTCACCAACACTCAAGGAGGAAAGCTCAGGTATATACATGTAGATGTTTGATTGGCTGCATTTTATGGTAAAACACTAGCTGGATTCTAATGTCTTGACTAATGTCATGACATGCTGTGGAGATGTTTGTTTGACTGCATTGTATGTTAGAATATCTAGTTGTACTCTGATGTCTTGACTGATGTCATGACATACTTGAGTAGTATGCTGAAGGTTTAGCTAATACAGGACTTACTGAATGTCAAACTAGATGTTATGACATTCATCCCTGACAGCAGATACTGAGGAACAAAACAGTTGGTGTTCTGTTATAACTCAGTATTTATTTTCAGTCTGTTTATCAAGGAAATAACAGACCTGGCCTAAGGCCTACTGTCTGAATGTCAAACTGGATGTTATGACATTCATCATAGACAGCATATACTGAACAATAGGCAGATTGGTTCTCTGCTACATTTCAGTATGTATCTCAGTCTGTTCTTCAGGAGAACAACAGACCATGGCATAAGGCTCCTTGTGTAAATGTCAAATTGGATATTGTGACATTTATTAATGTTAGCTGATACTGAAGTATGGACTGAGTGGTCTTGTACAGTACAACATTTTGTAGAGTCTGTTTTCAGGAAAAACAGACTTAGCATATGGTCTATGATGTGGACGTCAAACTGAATGTTGTGACATTCATTCCTGACAGCATATGCTAAATTGTAGGTTGGTTAGTTTTTCTGTTTCAGCAGTTTTCTCAGGCTATTCTTCAGGAAGTCAATAGCTGAGCTAAAATCCAGGAAACTAACAACTAAGCTACAATTAATGAACCTAACAAATAGCCTATTTGTTAGTACCCTAATATGTGGAAATTAGGTTAACTTGCTTGACCTTAATTTCAGGAAATACAAGTACAAGGCCCAAGTGTTGCATTATAAAAGGATGGCTATCCTTCATTCAGAACTCGGGGGATTTTAGGCGTGAAGATTTTGTTGTTCCATATACTTCACTGCTGTAATTTTTGTGTGTGTCTTGTATTAGGTGTATCTTGTGAGCCAAACAATTATCACCTAGATGATTGCATTGGACTAGGGTGTTCATTGAGTTGTAAGTGTTGTGTCACTCTAAGCTTTTAAGCGTGAGTGCTGTGTATCTTGATTAAAGCTGTTAAGCACAATCAAGAGTTGTTTGAAGTGTGACTTCACTATAAACTTTAATATAATTAAAGGTTGTAATCACTGAGGTGATTGAGGGGGGGTGAGTAGGAACTCTGATCTTAGTGTAAGATCGAAATTGCATTGGGTAGGTATTAAGTGATAGGGTTAAACAGTTGGTTTAAGGTCTGAATTAATACTACTAATAATGGATTTCCTCCCTGGCTTGGTAGCCCCCAGACGTAGGTGTGTGTGACACCGAACTGGGTAAACAATTCCTTGTGTTATTTACTGCACTTACTTTTTAAGTTCTGCATAATTCTTGTCTGCGCAGAATTGGATGTCATAACATCCCTTGTGACATCGAAAGTCTGTTAACTAGAATTTCAATTGGCATCAGAGCAGGCACCCTGCCTGTTATTTTTTGGGTGAGATCTAGGGAAGTTACTTTCTAGTACCATGGACAAGGATGTAGGATACTCAAATAGACCACCCATGCTGGATGGTTCTAACTATGATGACTGGAAGCCTCGTATGATAGCCTTCTTAAGGTCTCTAGATAGCAAAGTCTGGAGAGCTGTCAACAAAGGATGGGAACATCCAACGAAGACAGGGAAAGATGGAGTCAGTGTGCAAATTCCTGAAGAAGAGTGGGACAAGGAACAAGAGGCATTAGCCCTTGGAAATTCTAAGGCCTTGAATGCATTGTTCAATGGAATAAGCAAGAACATCTTCAGACTGGTGCACCACTGTGAGCTGGCTAAGGAAGTTTGGGATACCCTCAAGATAACTCATGAAGGTACCTCCAAGGTGAGGATGTCTAAACTTCAGATGCTGACCACCAAGTTTGAAAATCTGAGGCTGAAAGAGGATGAGACTATTCATGACTTCCACATGAATATTCTTGAAATTGCCAACACCTCTGGTGGCTTAGGTGAGAAAATGGCTGAAGAGAAACTTGTAAGAAAGATTATCAGGTCATTACCTAAGAGGTTTGCCATGAAGGTCACTGCTATAGAAGAGGCTCAGGAGATCTGCAATATGAAGGTGGATGAGCTTATTGGTTCTCTCCAAACCTTTGAAATGGGCTTGTGTGAGAATGTTGAAAAGAAGAACAAAAGCGTAGCTTTTGTATCAAATATTGAAGAAGATTCAGAAGTAGGAAGTACTGGAGGTGATGAAAGCATATCAGAAGTCATAGCCATGCTTGGGAGACAGTTCAACAAGTTCGTAAAGAAGATTGATCAAAAAGGTAGACCAAATGTCAAGAACATCTCGTCTGACATCAGGAAAAGATCAACTTCTGAAGAGAAGTTCAACCAAGGCAAGGGAATCCAGTGTCATGGATGTGAAGGTTTTGGACACGTTAGAGCTAAATGCCCTACTTATCTAAAGATGCAAAAGAAGGGGCTATCTGTCACATGGTCTGAAGGAGATTCTGAGAGTGAATCTGAAGGAGAATCTGCTAAACATGTCACTGCACTAACTAGTGTTTGTGCCACTGATGATGACTCAAGTGGAGATGAACTGACCTTTGATGAACTAGCTGCATCATATAAAGAGCTATGTGTCAAAAGTGCAGAAGTGCGTGTACAAGGAGAAAAGCAGAAGAAACTCATCAGGGAGCTGGAGGATGAGAAACAGAAGCATCTGACAGTCATAGATGGTCTAAATGGTGAGATAACCTTGCTGACCTCCAAGCTAGATCAAATGACAAAATCAATCAGAATGCTAAATAAAGGAACAGACACTCTTGAAGAGATCCTAAAGGTGGGACAGAAGTCAGGAACCATGTCTGGTTTAGGCTTTGTGAAGAAATTCTCAGCTGAACCCAAACGATCCAAGGCTGATGTTCAGAAATTCAAGCAGAAGTCACATTCAATGTCTCAACATCAGGGAACCAGGATGAGTAACCATCAGAAGAAGAAATTTCAGAGATGGAGATGCCACTAGTGTGGTAGGTTTGGTCACATAAAAGCCTTCTGCTACAGGCTGCATGGTTATCCTAACCAAACCCCTCATGTCAGACCTAAGCATAAGGCATATAAGCATAATGCCCCCATTAAGAAATGACAATGGTTTGCTAGGTTAGCTCACACAACTCTAAGGGAATCTACCAGAGAAGACTGGTACTTTGATAGTGGTTGCTCAAGACATATGACTGGTATGGAGAATTTATTGGTGGATATACAACCCCACACTACCAGTTATGTGACCTTTGGTGATGGTGCTAAAGGAAAAATCAAAGGTGTGGGTAAGTTGGACAGCTCTGGAGTTCCAGAACTGAATAATGTGCTGTTAGTAAAAGGACTAACTGCTAATCTCATCAGCATAAGCCAGCTGTGTGATCAAGGGTTCTATGTTCAGTTCACCAAGGAGCTATGTGTTGTGACGAACGGAGATAATCAGGAAGTTATGAGAGGATCCAGATCCAAAGATAACCGTTACCTGTGGGAACCGAAAGTCTCAAACTACTCCACAATGTGCTCCTCGGCCAAGGAAGAACAGGAGGTGAAGTTGTGGCATAGACGCCTTGGTCATCTCCACTTAAGGGGAATGAAAAAGATCATATCCAAGGAAGCAGTTAGAGGAATCCCAAAGTTGCTTATTGATGAAGGAAAAGCCTGTGGAGAATGCCAGGTTGGCAAGCAAACCAAGATGTCACATCCTAAGCTGGGACATCCTACAACTTCCAAAACTCTGGAACTGTTGCACATGGACTTAATGGGACCTATGTAGGTTGAAAGTCTGGGTGGAAAGAGGTATGCCTATGTGGTTGTTGATGACCATTCCAGATACACTTGGATAAGCTTCATCAGAGAAAAGTCAGATGCATTTGATGTCTTCAAAGAACTGTGCATCAGACTTCAAAGGGAAAAGGACAGTTGTGTCGTCCGAATTAGGAGTGACCATGGGACGGAGTTTAAGAATTCCAAGTTTGATGAGTTTTGCTCGTTTGAAGGAATAAGTCATGAGTTTTCCTCTCCTATAACTCCTCAGCAAAATGGGATAGTTGAAAGGAAAAACAGAACTATTCAAGAATCTGTCAGGGCAATGATTCATGCAAAGAAGCTTCCTATGCACTTTTGGGCCGAATCTATGAATACAGCTTGATATGTTCACAATAGAGTTACCTTGAGAAAAGGAACCTCTTCCACTCTGTATGAAATATGGAAAGGCAGAAAACCCACTGTGAAGTACTTTCATATCTTTGGAAGCAAATGCTACATTCTTACAGATCGTGAACAGAGAAGGAAAATGGATCCCAAAAGTGATGAGGGTATATTCCTATGATACTCAACTAACAACAGAGCCTACAGAGTGTTCAACTACAGGACCAATGTCCTGATGGAATCCATAAATGTTATTGTGGATGATAAAGAGGAAGGAGTCGATGTCATAGAGGATGTTGGAACATTCCTTGATACTTCAACAGACATACCAGTCAAGTCTGAAGAAGTACAGGAGACTCCCCCTGAATGTGAGGTAGATGCATCCACCAAAGTGTCGTCTATCAGAATTCAGAAAGACCACCCTAAGGATCTTATCATAGGGGATCCCAATAGTGGTGTGACTACCAGGTCAAGGGAAATTAGCTCAAATTCCTGGTTTGTATCCAAGGTTGAACCAAAAAATGTGAAACAAGCCCTGACTAATGAATATTGGATCAATGCCATGCAAGATGAACTGGAGCAGTTTAAAAGGAATGAAGTATGGGAGCTAGTTCCACAACCTGAAGGGACTAACATCATTGGTACCAAGTGGATTTACAAGAACAAATCTGATGAGAAAGGAGTGATCACTAGAAATAAAGCAAGACTAGTGGCTCAAGGATATACTCAAGTTAAAGGGGTTGATTTTGATGAGACGTTTGCACCTGTTGCTAGACTTGAGTCAATCAGATTGTTGTTAGGTGTGGCCTGCATTCTGAAGTTCAAATTGTTCCAAATGGATGTGAAGAGTGCATTTTTAAATGGCTACTTAAATGAAGAAGTCTATGTGGAACAACCTAAAGGGTTATGTGATCCTAACCAACCTAAACATGTGTACAAGTTGAGGAAAGCCTCGTATGGGTTGAAGCAAGCACCTAGAGCTTGGTATGAAAGGTTGACTGAATTTCTAACCTCTCATGGGTACAGAAAAGGTGGGATAGATAAGACCTTGTTTGTGAAGGATGAAGATGGCAAAATCATGATTGCCCAAATTTATGTGGATGGCATTGTCTTTGGTGGAATGTCAGAGCAAATGGTGAAACAATTTGTTCACCAGATGCAATCTAAGTTTGAAATGAGTCTGGTTGGGGAATTGACTTATTTTCTTGGAATGCAAGTAAACCAAATGGAGATTCTATGTTTCTCTCCCAAAGCAAATATGCCAAAAACATAGTTAAGAAGTTTGGTATGGATAATGCTAGGCACAAGAGAACTCCTGCACCTACTCATTTAAAGTTAACCAAAGATGATGGAGGTCCCAGTGTTGATCAATGCTTGTATAGAAGCATGATAGGTAGTCTACTATATCTAACTGCAAGTAGACCTGATATTTCCTATGCAGTTGGAGTGTGTGCTAGATACCAAGCAGAACCCAAAGTGAGCCACTTAAATCAAGTCAAGAGGATTCTAAAATATGTCAATGGGACTTGTGACTATGGTATGCTATACTCTCATGGCTCTGAGCATGTCCTATCTGGGTATTGTGATGTTGATTGGGCTGGGAGTGCTGATGATAGAAAAAGCACCTCAGGAGGATGTTTCTTCTTGGGAAACAATCTCATATCATGGTTCAGCAAGAAACAGAACTGTGTATCTCTGTCCACTGCAGAGGCTGAATACATAGCAGCTGGAAGCAGTTGTTCCCAACTGGTGTGGATGAAACAGATGCTTACTGAGTACAATGTCTCTCAAAATGTCATGACCTTGTACTGTGACAATCTCAGTGCCATCAATATTTCCAAGAATCCCATCCAACACAGCAGGACCAAACATATTGACATTAGACATCACTTCATCAGAGATCTGGTGGAAGACAAAGTGATTACCTTGGAACATGTAGCCACTGAACTACAACTTGCTGACATTTTCACCAAGGCTCTGGATGCTACTCAGTTTGAAAATTTAAGGGGCAAACTGGGAATATGCCTCTCTGAGGATTTATAGCAACCAATGATGTTTGGGATGTATTGTTTAATATCTCAACCTATTAAACAATTGAAAGTGTGCTATGACTGGACAACAGATCACAGCTATGTTACTTGCTGCAAGTGTGGTAACAAGATGTTAAGGGTATATTCTAACATGAGACATCCTATGTGTCTGCTGGACTTCAAGAAAGTGTTCAGGCAGGAGTGGTTCAAGATGTCAGACTCAAAGTCATGGGATCTAATATGGGTGTACCTGCTGTAAAGTAAGAATGTGTGACTACTTGATCAAAGCTGTGAAGCAAGATCAAGTGGGTGATGTCTTAATCAAAGCTATAAAGCAAGATCAAGAGGGGGTATTCTTGATTGAAACTGTGAAGTAAAATCAAGAGTGTATTTCTGTCATTTGTGTAATTCTGTTTATGTTGGTCTGTAATTTAAAGTGTTGCTTTGGCAACATTTTTGACAAAAAGGGGGAGTAACACCTGTGATGCCCCAGGACACCAGATTATGTGATTAAACAGATATTGAAGATCCTCTAATCCAGAGGTTGTGCTGCAGCTAATGTTCCACTTCTATGAGTGTGAGTGTGTGTTTGTGTGTGCTGCTATAAGAAGTTTTTATTTAACTTCTTTATGTGTGCTGATATGTGAAGTTTTTATTTAACTTCTATGTGTGGGAGTGTGTTGCTGCTATGAGTGTATTAGCTAGTTTTTTTCCTGCTAGATGTGTGTTTTCCGCTGCTGTGTACTCTGTTGTGATGCCAAGTTGTTTTAGCCAAAAATTTGCCAAAGGGGGAGTTTGTAGATGTTTGCTTGGCTGCATTTTATGGTAAAACACTAGCTGGATTCTAATGTCTTGACTGATGTCATGACATCCTATGGAGATGTTTGTTTGACTGCATTGTGTGTTAGAATATCTAGCTGTACTCTGATGTCTTGACTGATGTCATGACATACTTGAGTAGTATGCTGAAGGTTTATCTAATACAGGACTTACTGAATGTCAAATTATATGTTATGACATTCATCCCTGAAAGCAGATACTGAGGAACAGAAAAGTAGGTGTTCTGTTATAACTCAGTATTTATTTTCAGTCTGTTTATCAAGGAAATAACAGACTTGGCCTAAGGCCTACTGTCTGAATGTCAAACTGGATGTTATGACATTCATCATTGACAGCATATACTGAACAATAGGAAGATTGGTTCTCTGCTACATTTCAGTATGTATCTCAGTCTGTTCTTCAGGAGAACAACAGACCATGGCATAAGGCTCCTTGTGTAAATGTCAAATTCGATATTGTGACATTTATTAATGTTAGCTGATACAGAAGTATGGACTGAGTGGTCCTGTACAGTACAGCATTTTGTACAGTCTGTTTTCAGGAAAAACAGACTTAGCATATGGTCTATGATGTGGACGTCAAATTGAATGTTGTGACATTCATTCCTGACAGCATATGCTAAATTGTAGGTTGGTTAGTTTTTCTGTTTCAGCAGTTTTCTCAGGCTATTCTTCAGGAAGTCAATAGCTGAGCTAAAATCCAGGAAACTAACAACTAAGTTACAATTAATGAACCTAACAAATAGCCTATTTGTTAGTACCCTAATATGTGGAAATTAGGTTAACTTGCTTGACCATAATTTCAGGAAATACAAGTACAAGGCCCAAGTGCTGCAATATAAAAGGATGGATATCCTTCATTCAGAACTCGGGGGATTTTAGGCGTGAAGATTTTGTTGTTCCATATACTTCACTGCTGTAATTTTTGTGTGTGTCTTGTATTAGGTGTATCTTGTGAGCCAAGCAATTATCACCTAGATGATTGCATTGGACTAGGGTGTTCATTGAGTTGTAAGTGTTGTGTCACTCTAAGCTTTTAAGCGTGAGTGCTGTGTATCTTGATTAAAGCTGTTAAGCACAATCAAGAGTTGTTTGAAGTGTGACTTCACTATAAACTTTAATATAATTAAAGGTTGTAATCACTGAGGTGATTGAGGGGGAGTGAGTAGGAACTCTGATCTTAGTGTAAGATCGAAATTGCATTGGGTAGGTATTAAGTGATAGGGTTAAACAGTTGGTTTAAGGTCTGAATTAATACTACTAATAATGGATTTCCTCCCTGGCTTGGTAGCCCCCAGACGTAGGTGTGTGTGACACCGAACTGGGTAAACAATTCCTTATGCTATTTACTGCACTTACTTTTTAAGTTCTGCATAATTCTTGTCTGCGCAGAATTGGATGTCATAACATCCCTTGTGACATCGAAAGTCTGTTAACTAGAATTTCAATTGGCATCAGAGCAGGCACCCTGCCTGTTATTTTTTGGGTGAGATCTAGGGAAGTTACTTTCTAGTACCATGGACAAGGATGTAGGATACTCAAATAGACCACCCATGCTGGATGGTTCTAACTATGATGACTGGAAGCCTCGTATGATAGCCTTCTTAAGGTCTCTAGATAGCAAAGTCTGGAGAGCTGTCAACAAAGGATGGGAACATCCAATGAAGACAGGGAAAGATGGAGTCAGTGTGCAAATTCCTGAAGAAGAGTGGGACAAGGAACAAGAGGCATTAGCCCTTGGAAATTCTAAGGCCTTGAATGCATTGTTCAATGGAATAAGCAAGAACATCTTCAGACTGGTGCACCACTGTGAGCTGGCTAAGGAAGTTTGGGATACCCTCAAGATAACTCATGAAGGTACCTCCAAGGTGAGGATGTCTAAACTTCAGATGCTGACCACCAAGTTTGAAAATCTGAGGCTGAAAGAGGATGAGACTATTCATGACTTCCACATGAATATTCTTGAAATTGCCAACACCTCTGGTGGCTTAGGTGAGAAAATGGCTGAAGAGAAACTTGTAAGAAAGATTCTCAGGTCATTACCTAAGAGGTTTGCCATGAAGGTCACTGCTATAGAAGAGGCTCAGGAGATCTGCAATATGAAGGTGGATGAGCTTAGTGGTTCTCTCCAAACCTTTGAAATGGGCTTGTGTGAGAATGTTGAAAAGAAGAACAAAAGCGTAGCTTTTGTATCAAATATTGAAGAAGATTCAGAAGTAGGAAGTACTGGAGGTGATGAAAGCATATCAGAAGTCATAGCCATGCTTGGGAGACAGTTCAACAAGTTCGTAAAGAAGATTGATCAAAAAGGTAGACCAAATGTCAAGAACATCTCGTCTGACATCAGGAAAAGATCAACTTCTGAAGAGAAGTTCAACCAAGGCAAGGGAATCCAGTGTCATGGATGTGAAGGTTTTGGACACGTTAGAGCTGAATGCCCTACTTATCTCAAGATGCAAAAGAAGGGGCTATCTGTCACATGGTCTGAAGGAGATTCTGAGAGTGAATCTGAAGGAGAATCTGCTAAACATGTCACTGCACTAACTAGTGTTTGTGCCACTGATGATAACTCAAGTGGAGATGAATTGACCTTTGATGAACTAGCTGCATCATATAAAGAGCTATGTGTCAAAAGTGCAGAAGTGCGTGTACAAGGAGAAAAGCAGAAGAAACTCATCAAGGAGCTGGAGGATGAGAAACAGAAGCATCTGACAGTCATAGATGGTCTAAATGGTGAGATAACCTTGCTGACCTCCAAGCTAGATCAAATGACAAAATCAATCAGAATGCTAAATAAAGGAACAGACACTCTTGAAGAGATCCTAAAGGTGGGACAGAAGTCAGGAACCATGTCTGGTTTAGGCTTTGTGAAGAAATCGTCAGCTGAACCCAAACGCTCCAAGGCTGAAGTTCAGAAATTCAAGCAGAAGTCACATCCAATGTCTCAACATCAGGGAACCAGGATGAGTAACCATCAGAAGAAGAAATTTCAGAGATGGAGATGCCACTACTGTGGTAGGTTTGGTCACATAAAAGCCTTCTGCTACAGGCTGCATGGTTATCCTAACCAAACCCCTCATGTCAGACCTAAGCATAAGGCATATAAGCATAATGCCCCCATTAAGAAACGACAATGGTTTGCTAGGTTAGCTCACACAACTCTAAGGGCATCTACCAGAGAAGACTGGTACTTTGATAGTCGTTGCTCAAGACATATGACTGGTATGGAGAATTTATTGGTGGATATACAACCCCACACTACCAGTTATGTGACCTTTGGTGATGGTGCTAAAGGAAAAATCAAAGGTGTGGGTAAGCTGGACAACTCTGGAGTTCCAGAACTGAATAATGTGCTGTTAGTAAAAGGACTAACTGCTAATCTCATCAGCATAAGCCAGTTGTGTGATCAAGGGTTCTATGTTCAGTTCACCAAGGAGCTATGTGTTGTGATGAACGGAGATAATCAGGAAGTTATGAGAGGATCCAGATCCAAAGATAACTGTTACCTGTGGGAACCGAAAGTCTCAAACTACTCCACAATGTGCTCCTCGGCCAAGGAAGAACAGGAGGTGAAGTTGTGGCATAGACGCCTTGGTCATCTCCACTTAAGGGGAATGAAAAAGATCATATCCAAGGAAGCAGTTAGAGGAATCCCAAAGCTGCTTATTGATGAAGGAAAAGTCTGTGGAGAATGCCAGGTTGGCAAGCAAACCAAGATGTCACATCCTAAGTTGGGACATCCTACAACTTCCAAAACTCTGGAACTGTTGCACATGGACTTAATGGGACCTATGCAGGTTGAAAGTCTGGGTGGAAAGAGGTATGCATATGTGGTTCTTGATGACCATTCCAGATACACTTGGATAAGCTTCATCAGAGAAAAGTCAGATGCATTTGATGTCTTCAAAGAACTGTGCATCAGACTTCAAAGGGAAAAGGACAGTTGTGTTGTCCGAATTAGGAGTGACCATGGGACGGAGTTTAAGAATTCCAAGTTTGATGAGTTTTGCTCGTCTGAAGGAATAAGTCATGAGTTTTCCTCTCCTATAACTCCTCAGCAAAATGGGATAGTTGAAAGGAAAAATAGAACTATTCAAGAATCTGCCAGGGCAATGATTCATGCAAAGAAGCTTCCTATGCACTTTTGGGCCGAAGCTATGAATACAGCTTGATATGTTTACAATAGAGTTACCTTGAGAAAAGGAACCTCTTCCACTCTGTATGAGATATGGAAAGGCAGAAAACCCACTGTGAAGTACTTTCATATCTTTGGAAGCAAATGCTACATTCTTACAGATCGTGAACAGAGAAGGAAAATGGATCCCAAAAGTGATGAGGGTATATTCCTAGGATACTCAACTAACAGCAGAGCCTACAGAGTGTTCAACTACAGGACCAATGTCCTGATGGAATCCATAAATGTTATTATGGATGATAAAGAGGAAGGAGTCGATGTCATAGAGGATGTTGGAACATTCCTTGATACTTCAACAGACATACCAGTCAAGTCTGAAGAAGTACAGGAGACTCCTCCTGAATGTGAGGTAGATGCATTCACCAAAGTGTCGTCTATCAGAATTCAGAAAGACCACCCTAAGGATCTTATCATAGGGGATCCCAATAGTGGTGTGACTACCAGGTCAAGGGAAATTAGCTCAAATTCCTGGTTTGTATCCAAGGTTGAACCAAAAAATGTGAAAGAAGCCCTGACTGATGAATATTTGATCAATGCCATGCAAGATGAACTGGAGCAGTTTAAAAGGAATGAAGTATGGGAGCTAGTTCCACGACCTGAAGGGACTAACATCATTGGTACCAAGTGGATTTACAAGAACAAATCTGATGAGAAAGGAGTGATCACTAGAAATAAAGCAAGACTAGTGGCTCAAGGATATACTCAAGTTGAAGGGGTTGATTTTGATGAGACGTTTGCACCTGTTGCTAGACTTGAGTCAATCAGATTGCTGTTAGGTGTGGCCTGGATTCTGAAGTTCAAATTGTTCCAAATGGATGTGAAGAGTGCATTTTTAAATGGCTACTTAAATGAAGAAGTCTATGTGGAACAACCTAAAGGGTTCTGTGATCCTAACCAACCTAAACATGTGTACAAGTTGAGGAAAGCCTTGTATGGGTTGAAGCAAGCACCTAGAGCTTGGTATGAAAGGTTGACTGAATTTCTGACCTCTCATAGGTACAGAAAAGGTTGGATAGATAAGACCTTGTTTGTGAAGGATGAAGATGGCAAAATCATGATTGCCCAAATTTATGTGGATGACATTGTCTTTGGTGGAATGTCAGAGCAAATGGTGAAACATTTTGTTCACCAGATGCAATCTGAGTTTGAAATGAGTCTGGTTGGGGAATTGACTTATTTTCTTGGAATGCAAGTAAACCAAATGGAGGATTCTATGTTTCTCTCCCAAAGCAAATATGCCAAAAACATAGTTAAGAAGTTTGGTATGGATAATGCTAGGCACAAGAGAACTCTTGCACCTACTCATTTAAAGTTAACCAAAGATGATGGAGGTCCCAGTGTTGATCAATGCTTGTATAGAAGCATGATAGGTAGTCTACTATATCTAACTGCAAGTAGACCTGATATTTCCTATGCAGTAGGAGTGTGTGCTAGATACCAAGCAGAACCCAAAGTGAGCCACTTAAATCAAGTCAAGAGGATTCTAAAATATGTCAATGGGACTTGTGACTATGGTATGCTATACTCTCATGGCTCTGAGCATGTCCTATCTGGGTATTGTGATGCTGATTGGGCTGGGAGTGCTGATGACAGAAAAAGCACCTCAGGAGGATGTTTCTTCTTGGGAAACAATCTCATATCATGGTTCAGCAAGAAACAGAACTGTGTATCTCTGTCCACTGCAGAGGCTGAATACATAGCAGCTGGAAGCAGTTGTTCCCAACTGGTGTGGATGAAACAGATGCTTACTGAGTACAATGTCTCTCAAAATGTCATGACCTTGTACTATGACAATCTCAGTGCCATCAATATTTCCAAGAATCCCATCCAACACAGCAGAACCAAACATATTGACATTAGACATCACTTCATCAGAGATCTGGTGGAAGACAAAGTGATTACCTTGGAACATGTAGCCACTGAACTACAACTTGCTGACATTTTCACCAAGGCTCTGGATGCTACTCAGTTTGAAAATTTAAGGGGCAAATTGGGAATATGCCTCTCTGAGGATTTATAGAAACCAATGATGTTTGGGATGTATTGTTTAATATCTCAACCTATTAAACAATTGAAAGTGTGCTATGACTGGACAACAGATCACAGCTATGTTACTTGCTGCAAGTGTGGTAACAAGATGTTAAGGGTATATTCTAACATGAGACATCCTATGTGTCTGTTGGACTTCAAGAAAGTGTTCAGGCAGGAGTGGTTCAAGATGTCAGACTCAAAGTCATGGGATCTGATATGGGTGTACCTGCTGTAAAGCAAGAGTGTGTGACTACTTAATCAAAGCTGTGAAGCAAGATCAAGTGGGTGATGTCTTAATCAAAGCTATAAAGCAAGATCAAGAGGGGGTATTCTTAATTGAAACTGTGAAGTAAAATCAAGAGTGTATTTCTGTCATTTGTGTAATTTTGTTAATGTTGGTCTGTAATTTAAAGTGTTGCTTTGGCAACATTTTTGACAAAAAGGGGGAGTAACACCTGTGATGCCCCAGGACAACAGATTATGTGATTAAACAGATATTGAAGATCCTCTAATCCAGAGGTTGTGCTGCAGCTGATGTTCCACTTCTATGAGTGTGAGTGTGTGTTTGTGTGTGCTGCTATTAGAAGTTTTTATTTAACTTCTGTATGTGTGTTGATATGTGAAGTTTTTATTTAACTTCTATGTGTGTGAGTGTGTTGCTGCTCTGAGTGTATTAGCTAGTTTTTTTCCTGCTAGATGTGTGTTTTCCGCTGCTGTGTACTCTGTTGTGATGCCAAGTTGTTTTAGCCAAAAATTTGCCAAAGGGGGAGTTTGTAGATGTTTGATTGGCTGCATTTTATGGTAAAACACTAGCTGGATTCTAATGTCTTGACTGATGTCATGACATGCTGTGGAGATGTTTGTTTGACTGCATTATGTGTTAGAATATCTAGCTGTACTCTGATGTCTTGACTGATGTCATGACATACTTGAGTAGTATGTTGAAGGTTTATCTAATACAGGACTTACTGAATGTCAAACTAGATGTTATGATATTCATCCCTGACAGCAGATACTGAGGAACAGAACAGTTGGTGTTCTGTTATAACTCAGTATTTATTTTCAGTCTGTTTATCAAGGAAATAACAGACCTGGCCTAAGGCCTACTGTCTGAATGTCAAATTGGATGTTATGACATTCATCATTGACAGCATATACTGAACAATAGGAAGATTGGTTCTCTGCTACATTTTAGTATGTATCTCAGTCTGTTCTTCAGGAGAACAACAGACCATGGCATAAGGCTCCTTGTGTAAATGTCAAATTGGATATTGTGACATTTATTAATGTTAGCTGATACTGAAGTATGGACTGAGTGGTCCTGTACAGTACAGCATTTTGTACAGTCTATTTTCAGGAAAAACAGACTTAGCATATGGTCTATGATGTGGACGTCAAACTGAATGTTGTGATATTCATTCCTGACAGCATATGCTAAATTGTAGGTTGGTTAGTTTTTCTGTTTCGGCAGTTTTCTCAGGTTATTCTTCAGGAAGTTAATAGCTGAGCTAAAATCCAGGAAACTAACAACTAAGCTACAATTAATGAACCTAACAAATATCCTATTTGTTAGTACCCTAATATGTGGAAATTAGGTTAACTTGCTTGACCTTAATTTCAGGAAATACAAGTACAAGGCCCAAGTGCTGCAATATAAAAGGATGGCTATCCTTCATTCAGAACTCGGGGGATTTTAGGTGTGAAGATTTTGTTGTTCCATATACTTCACTGCTGTAATTTTTGTGTGTGTCTTGTATTAGGTGTATCTTGTGAGCCAAGCAATTATCACTTAGATGATTGCATTGGACTAGGGTGTTCATTGAGTTGTAAGTGTTGTGTCACTCTAAGCTTTTAAGCGTGAGTGTTGTGTATCTTGATTAAAGCTGTTAAGCACAATCAAGAGTTGTTTGAAGTGTGACTTCACTATAAACTTTAATTTAATTAAAGGTTGTAATCACTGAGGTGATTGAGGGGGAGTGAGTAGGAACTCTGATCTTAGTGTAAGATCGAAATTGCATTGGGTAGGTATTAAGTGATAGGGTTAAACAGTTGGTTTAAGGTTTGAATTAATACTACTAATAGTGGATTTCCTCCCTGGCTTGGTAGCCCCCAGACGTAGGTGTGTGTGACACCGAATTGGGTAAACAATTCCTTGTGTTATTTACTGCACTTACTTTTTAAGTTCTGCATAATTCTTGTCTACGCAGAATTGGATGTCATAAGATCCCTTGTGACATCGAAAGTCTGTTAACTAGAATTTCAGTACATCTTGATTTCTGGGCCAAGTAGTGAGAAAGGCAAAGGACCCCAGAAACCCCTCAAGGTTTTGTACCACAAGGAAGAAGTCATGGAGGTGGCTAACGAAATATCATCGTTTCCCGATAAGAGAATTGAAATATCACCTTGGATTTCTAATGTCACGACCTATGCCAACGAAAGCAAAGGAGAAGTGAGTAATGAATCCAAGAGGGCGGCGTCCAATGATGAGGTTGAAGACAAAGAATTTGAAGATCGTCATGCCAATGTCAAAAAGCGTGTTGATCCCAACTTTCAAGTGGATGAAAATGAGCAGTTAGCAATGCCCAAAGTGCCATACCAGCAACCACTACCTTTTGGTCTTCATTACCAACAGTCATGGTTTGCTCCTCATCCAAATCAACGAGCCCAAGGCCCGAGATATCGAAATCAACATCAAAATCAGCCTAGGCCTCAAAATAACTTGGAAAGAAGAAATGTTCCTCGTCATCCAATCCTCATGACATATAGCCAACTTCTACAGCCTCTGATTCAAAACTCGTTGATGGTTCCCAAGTCTCTTAAGTCGGTTCCATAACCTTACCCACCCGGGTATGACCCAAATGTGTAATGTGGATATCGTACCGGATCAAAAGGGAATTCGACTGAAGACTACAACACTTTCAAAGCCAAAGTACAACAGTTGATTGACAACAGGTACATAGCCTTTCAAGAAGGAAGCTTGGTGGTAAACGTTAACCTATCGCCCGGATAAGTAAGAAATCAAGGGGTGTATCCTGAAGTTAATGGATCAAGTTTGAAGAAGTCAATTCCCTAAAGTTGGCAATCATTTGGCTATTTCAGCATTTCTTTTGTAATTTCCTTGCATGTTGATTGTTAATTGCTTTTAAGCATTGTTGCTTTCTTTGAATTGGTAAGATTGATGAAATGTTTATGCATCTTTTGAATTAATCCATTTGTATTCACTCGTTTTTCATTTATGTTAAAAACAAAAATACTTCTCTCAATCACTTTTGTTTATCAAACCGTTGTGTTAACAAAGATTGGAAGGAGGGTGATGAAAACGAAACACCTGAACTTGTTGTGGTAGGCTTTTGAAGAAAACCTTGTCGATGATGTAAGGCATTGTTTCAAATCCACGAACACTGAAGAGATAAGGAGTTGATCCCTAGTCAACCACTTTGAGCCTGGAAGTTGGTGTTTCTTTCAGATCTAAAACCTTTAATCTTAACCTGGGGCAAGGTAGTTGTGTTCAGATAGTTTGACTATGCATTCAATCTTTCAAAAGAATTTGTCCATCTGTACACCCTCCAATTAGGATCAACCACATGTTATCCTTCATGCACATGTTGAAGTGTCGAAGAAGCTGAGAAAAGTTAAAATTAGTGTTGGTTGATCCTCATCCACCAATAATGTCACAGTCACACCTTTAAAAAAAAGAGAAAAAAACCCGCTAAGTCAAATACCACAAAATGACTTAGGCAAATGTTAGGGCATCTCGATGGACCGAAAGCTTCAAAGAAGCGGTCCAGGCAAATGGATAAAAAACACCAAAAAAGAGGTCCTCAAATCCTCAACAAAACAAATAAAAATAAGGTGACTGCCATTTCAAGAAAATTCGTCTTGAATCCTCATCACACCTTCGAACCCTCTTGGAAGTCGAATGTGTGTATCGAATTAACTGAACGTAGGAACTGGAGATCATCAAGAAGAAGGGGTGGGTAACAATTAAATTTTGAGCCTTATATCCTTTTTGTTTAAAAACCGTGAACCAGGCCACATTACAACCCTTAAAAGACCTAATTGAGGAAGAGTTTATTCTGAAAGCATACTACAACAAGGTTGTGTTAACCTGACTCCAAACGATTTTTGCTAATCATTTGATGGCACCAACTTTCATACTGTGAATGACTTGATCACCATTGTATTCTTATCAATGACTCGTTCACTGTATTTCACCCATTCATATCAATAAACTTTGATTTCAAATTTTTGCATAAGCATTGAATTAAAATTACCATTTTTGAATGAACAATCTTATTTGCGAGTCAACACTTAGCATCAAAGAAATTCCAATAATATACAGGTGAGGAACTTGATAAAGTGAAAGAATTCCAGTCAAGGGAAAATCACTTTGAGCATCAGTTAATCCGAGCTAATCACCCTAAGGGTTATTTAGTCAAGAGTAATTTGCTTCAAGATCCAGACTGGGCAAGCCACCTCAGAGGTCAATAAGTCCAACTATCCAAAGGAAAGTCAATCAAGAGTCTACCATTCCAACATTTGGTTAGTCAAGTTTAGACCATTGCTAATTTCAAACACTTGGGGCAAGCCAATGGCAAGTTGTTTCCAAACTCACTTTCAAGGTGAACATTTCCAAAGACCCAACAGACTGGGGTAAGATGAGCCACAGAGGGGCAAAAACTCTTTCTTCATGCTTTCAAATTGCTCAAACAAATTCTTCCATACGTCAACAACTGTTGAGTTTAAGACGAGTGCCCAGAAATTATGCTAGCACGATTCATTAATCCTTAAAAAGGATCTCATTGGCTAAGTTTATGGTTGTCAAGATTGATAGAATTCTCTATGACAATATCTATCACATATATTTGGTTGAGTTCTTGGTGTTGAGGAATCATGATCTCCATAAAAAGCCTCTACAACTCCTAGTCCACTTAGGTGTCAGCATTTTCATATCATGATCATTCATATATCACGCATAAAAAGAAATTCAAATCATGCATAGCCGAAATGTACTTCGCGCTCATTTTGCATTGACCCAGGTCTTGTTGTTGATCCTATATCCTTTGACCTCTAATTTCAGTTTGTCTTTGGTGCCCTTAATCCATCATCCGGTTTTCGCAGTCATCTTCCAGTCCAACTCAGTTGGCAATTTTGTCCATGAGGTTCAATTCCTTTTAGGATTATCTGATGAATTTTTGGATTACTCCTTTGTTTATTGATGTATTTCCATAACTTGTCTGATGTATTTCTAGATGTTTTCCCACCTATATGATGTATTCTTGGATGTGCCTGTATTCTGATGTATTTCCAGAATTTCCTCAATGTATTACCAGATGTGTCTGTATTCTGATGCATTTCCATAATTTGTTTCTTTTACTCTCCGATGAATTCTCAGACATGTCATTTTTGTTCTGACGCACTTCTAGAACCCCTATGCCATTCCCTAGCATTATTTCTAGACGCATTGGTGTCTCCTAAAATTTAGTTGTCACTAGGCATTATTCCAAGTTTAGTTGTTACTAGACCTCGTTTTAAACCCAATTGTCAGTGGCATCATTGTCACTCCATTTGTAAATACAATCATAATTGATACCTGAAGTTTGGTTGTCGCCAACATCATTTCAAGTCCAGTTATTGCTGGAAAACTCCGTTGTAGCCAGTAATTGTTTTACCAATGCCTTCGGTCAAGTCCAATTGTTGTTGGCAAAATCCGTTAAAAGTTGGTTGTAATCCATTGCTTATGGTCAAAGTCCAATTGTTGTTGGCACTAATTCATTAAAAGTTGGTTATAATTCATTGCTTACAGTCAAAGTCCAATTGTTATTGTCACTAATCCATTAAAAGATGGTTGTAATCCATTGCTTACGATGAAAGTCCAATTGTTGTTGGCAAAATCTATTATAAGCTGGTTATAATCCATTGCTTACGGTTAAAGTCCAATTGTTGTTGGCACGTACATAGAGTTTGATTACCCTGTATTTCCTGATGGTTCCGTGAAAGTCATGTATGACTCATCATCTTGAGGAATTCCCAGAAGCTTGGAGGTTTTTGTGTTAGAAAACTTCAATAATGTTGATTTTGTTTGATTTCTTTGTAAGGAATCATCATAGCCTTTTGCGTGGATGATCTTCTAATGAGAAGACTCTAATTTATCCTTGTCTTGGATAAATTCCCTGTTAGAAATCTCCAAAATCTTTGATCAGATGAATTTCTTGTGAGAAATCTCCAGAACTATCAGAGGTATTCTAAAGTGTCAGGTCATGTATGAACCTATTGATGAAACTTGATATGTATGTTTTTCAGTATTGTCAGGTCATGTATGAACCTATTGTTGAAGTTTTCTTTGAGTTTTCTAGTGGTTTCAGGTCACGTATGAACCTGTTGTTAGAATCTTCGTGAAACCTCCAGAATTGTCAGGTCATGCATGAACCTATGGATATACTTTCTTTGAATTTTCCAGTGTCTCCAGCTCATGCATGAACCTATTGATAAAACTCCCTTTGATTTTCCAAGTATTATTAGGTCATGTATGAACCTATGGATGAAACTTTCTTTAAATATCCTAATGTTGAGGTCACGTATGAACCTATTGATTAAAATTTCCTTGATTTTCTAGTATTGTCAGGTCATGTCTGAATCTGTTGTTGAAACACTTTGAATTTTCCAATGCTGGCAGGTCATGTATGAGCTTGTTGATGAAAATTTATTTGTATATTTTCTAGTATTCCAGGTCATGTTTGGACCTGTTTATGGAACCTTTTGATATCCCTTAGCATTGTCAGGTCATGTTTGAAATTTTTATTGAAACTCTTTGAATATTCCAATGGTCAGGTCATGTATGAACCTATTGATGGAACTCTTTGATTTTTTTCCAATATTGTCAAGTCATGTATGAACCTGTTGACTAAACTTTCCTTGATGTTCAAGCTCTCATTAGGTCATGTTTGAACTTGTTGTTCAAACGTTCTTTATATGTTCCCCAATGCTATCAGGTCATGTTTGAACATGTGAATTAAGCACTCTTTAAATAGTCAAGTGTTGTCAGGTCATGTTTGAACTTGTTGAAAATTCCTTGAATATTCTGGTGTTGTCAGGTCATGTATGAACCTGTTGTTAAAATCTCTTTGCATATTCCCCATTTGTCTTTCCTCCAGTAGGACTGTTATCCCCATTGAATTTCTACCCTCATTTTTTGTTTTCCGTGGGCCACATTTACCCTATATTTCCATCATTCCCCACAACTTTGTCCATTATCCATCATAATCATAAAAAAAAAGAGTCTCCCACCCATGCATAACATATCATATCATGCCATGTGCATGCATGGTCAAAATTCGGGTCTTCTTAGTATTTAATTATCTTCCACTATGATCATATGAAGAGTTTCCTGCTTCATATTCTCTAGTTGAAGATACTTAAATAGGGGCAATTGTCACACCCCAATTTTGACCCTGAATCACCAATTTAACACATTCGTCATAGTCGTTGCATCTTTACATATCATAACATGCATTCCATATTGCATAGTGCATAGAGTATCAGTCGAAATAATTTTTTCGGATCTACAGGCAAACCGGTTGAATTAATCGAAGGATGTGCGTCAAATCAGTGGACAAAAAATTTTAAACTCAAGATTCTAGACATCAACTTTATTAATCTACGTTTCGCGTAGTTTAATCTGGTATGCTCGATTTATTTTTCAGCTAATTTTTCGGCCACTTTTTGATAAGCTCGAGTTTGTTTAACCAGTCAAAATTTATTTCAAAATTAAAAGAAACGTTGTATTTTTCCAATAAGTTTATTTCGCACTGATCATTTTGGTGCATTCAGTTTAATTTCTCAAGCACTTTTACGCCCGATTTTTATTGATTTTGAGTCCATTTATTTTTATCTCTTTGTCAACGTGTTCATAAAAAATAAATAGGATTAAATGTGATTTTATTTGGATATTATTTTGATTAACTTTAAGTGTTTGATTCTATGTGGATTAATTTATTTTTAATTTATTTTTATCTTGTAATTATCCAAAAGGGTAATATTGGTTGACATTCAGTCTCGTGGCTTACTCTTATGCCTTCTTACAATGAGCTTTGTTCTTTTTGCGTGCTCACATTTACTTGTCTGCATTTCAATTATCCTCAATATTCAAACCATTCTCATAAGTAAGTTAGAAGAAAAGATTACCTGGATGAAATATCCAGTCATAATCCTGAATATTAGACCCAAGTTGTAAGAGCTTGCAGGTCATAAGTATTCATCTTTTTTTCAAAACACTTGTAAATATTCAAATTTCTTTTCTTAAATAAAATTGGAAGAATAAGATTACCCTGGATGGAATATCCAGTCGTAATCCCGAATATTAGGTCCAAGTTGTAAGAGCTTGTAAGCCCTATGTATTCGTCCTCTCTTTAAAACGCTCCAATATTCAAATTATTTTCATAAGTGAATCTGAAGAAAAAGATTACCTGGATGAAATATCCAGTCGTGATCCCGAATATTAGGCCCAAGTTGTAAGAGCTTGTAAGCCCTATGTATTCGTCTTCTCTTTAAAACGCTCCAATATTCAAATCATTTTCATAAGTGAATCTGAAGAAAAAGATTACTTGGATGAAATATTCAGTCGTAATCGCGAATATTATGCCCAAGTTGTAAGAGCTTGTAAGCCCTAAGTATTCGTCTTCTCTTCAAATTATTTGTAAATATTCAAACGTCTTTTCTCACTAAAATTAAAAGAAAAAGATTACCTGGGTGAAAGGTCCAGATGTAGTCTCGAGTATTAGACCCAAGTTGTAAGAGCTTGTAAGTCATAAATACTCGTCTTTCAAGCCCAAAAATACATTCAACCAATCAAACTCTTTTTTCGCCGTCGTGCGGTCTTTAAAACTTTTTCATAAACGAAAGACATCTTGTCTTAAGGTGATGTAAAGCAATGCTTCAGCCATAATTGTTAAGTTGAGATAAGTGACGTTTTTCCGAATGTTGATTTGTAAATCCATTCGATGTGTGGTATACGTCCGATCCTCATCTGTTTTGGGTAAAACAATGTTTTCGTCGATTAATACAATATAGCTTTCGCTAAAATTGACCAACAAACAAATATTTTTCTATCCATAACAACGTAAGCCTTGAGTTCTCTATTGAGATACGTAGGAGCTGGATTGCAAAATCTTGTCAGGCCCATTAATAAAAAACTTAGGTTTAGTCCCCTTCGTTGTAAAAAACCCAAAAACATCTTCTCTTTTCTTTTGATCCTATTATTCTTTCCCTCATAATAACTTGAGAAGCCTAACATTTCTAAACTAACACTAACACACACAATTAACCTAATGGTTCCCATTGAGTACAACGGACGTGAGGGGTGCTAATACCTTCCCCTTGCGTAATCGACTCCTGAACCCTGATTTGGTTGCGACGACCATAATCATTATCGTTCTTTCTTGGGTTTTATCGATATTTTCCCTTTCCTTTTTAGGAATAAATAAAGTTCGGTGGCGACTCTATTCAGTCCATCATGCGAGCGTGCGATTTCGTTTCGCTAAGTTGTGTTCTCCATTTTTCGAGGTGCGACACCTATAAATACATTGTTCAGTATTCGAAAACATATATCAAATCCGTTTATCCTCTTCTCATAAATTCCATACATATTTCCCTACATTCGAATCTTCACTAGTCTTGTGCAGATTCGATTACGGAGCTGAATTATCCTGGGTATTTTTGCCTTCAACTTTAAGACAATAAAGAGAGTGCTTGAAATACTTTTATGGAAAGTGACATCAATCACGATTCAGACCTAAATCCATTCAACTTTAATGATATATCTAACATGAAGTTGTGTGAGGAGAGAAAAAAGTGGTAATTGACTGAAAATGAGGGAGGGAGAAAAGTGTTCAGAACTGCAGGTGAGTGTTTTGAAGTGAGAGAGGGAAAGAAAAAACCAGATAAACAAATGAAACGAAATTGAATTGAAAATGATGAAACATCTGCCACGTGTACTCTTCATTCTCATTGATTAGTCAAGCAATGTGAATTAATAAATTATTGAAAAAGGCAAATTTTAGTGTAAAGTAAATATAATTGAAAGGGTATATAAGGAGTGCTTAGACATCTTTCAATCTTAGTTAGGTAGTTGGTTAGAAGCCAATGAGAAATCATCAACATAAAGAAACCAGTATTAAAAGACAAAAGGAGCTTTGTTGCATGAGAAATGTTATTCATAATACCAAGAATTTGCAACAACTTATTTTAGAAAGTTGCACAAGAGAAATGAATAGTATGTTTGTACCTTGCACTCTGACCAACTGATCCAATAAGTAAACAAGGCCATGCCAATCCTCGAATCTAACACCCAAAAGAAATTCAGTGAGACTAGAAGAGAATTATACCTTCCCTTGATCAATTTCAATATGTAAATAATGAAAGCACAAAAGTAGAATCTTATTCGAAAGGTACCTGCTCATGTGCAAATGAGTGAGGGGAGACTGCCTTAGATCTGATAAAGGACCATAGAAAAATCCTGAAATATTGAAGGTAATTTTCTGTTCTTTGTTAGATTTTGGCATATGTAATAGGCTGACATTTATAGTTCTTTGAAAATTTTATAAATTTTTTGTTCACTGAAGGTATTCAGGTGTATATGTTTAATTTAGATGTGTATATGCTTACATAGTTGCTAGTATGTATATGATAATGATAGTGCAAGCTTATTGTCTGTTGCATAGTTGTGTAGTATGTGTAGTATGCTAGTTTACTGTCTGTTAGTAATATGCATTATGTGTGTAGCTGTTACATTGGTTATCATATTTCATGTTAGATATCATATGTGGAAATAATGGTATCACAATTTCATGTAAACTTTATAGAGGTAAACATTGTGTAGCTGTTAACATAATGATTGGGTAAACATAATGGTATGGATTTATAGAAATTTTTGTGTAACTGTTAAGCTTATATTTCATGTTAGATATCATACGTAGAAAAAACTGCGATATGATGGAAATTGGAAAGTGCTAGCTGTTACATGTTTTATATATTAAAAAAAGTGTAATATGATGGAAAGTGCTAGCTGTTAACACTAAATTTTTGTGTAACAACATTGTGTAGCTGTTACATGTTTTATATATTTAAAAATGGTATTTCTTGTAGGATTGAAAGAGTGTTGTGCCGAATTAGCACTTCTAGCAAGACACTAGGCGATCATGTTGCAGAACATGGCGCATCAAATAGTAAAGTTCGTACTTCCCAGAAAGGTCAATGAGTTCTGGTATATGCCTACATACGAGATTTCTTCTAATTAAGGTATAAACAATTTTTAGATGATTTATTTAAGCCTTGTTGTTATGCATCTCCTACATGTTGAACCACTCTAAAGTAGATGCAGGAGATGCCCATATCGTTGATGTAGTAGATGCATGATCAAACTTGGAGTCAATTTCTAGATTTTGTTATGAATCTACTTTTAAGTTTGTATAGGGAAATTCTTCCTACTATTGGACTTGCAGGTTATGCATCTATTAATTATCTTATTGTTCTTGTGGGAATACTTTGTTCATGTTATAGGTATTGTAATTTGTAATATTGAGCTAATCATACTTATGTCTTAACATCAGGTCCTGCATCCTTTGCACTTGTTGAAATGCACATGACAAATTTTGAGTAGTGTGGAGGCCAATACCATGTCGTAACAATTGAAGATGATCAATTATTCTAGATTGGATCAAGGGGGGAGTAGTTTGAATTACAAATATGAGTTTATTTGTAAAATATATGAAGCTTTAACTCTTAATACATTGACAGGTTGTGATGGATGACTTTTAATTTGGATTACTGTAACATCTTAATAACAAATACTGTTAGAAAACTTAACTTATTATGAATGCTTAACTATTTTAAAATTTGGTTTGAAATTTGAATGACTTATTAGGTTGGAAGTAGAAAAGTGTTAAAAAAAATTATAATGTAGGTTAATCTTTTTTGACAATTAAATATCAGTTAACCGAACAAACCGATTCGTTTTAACCGATAAACCGATTTAACCGAATCAGATCAAACCGATTTTGAAAATACAGTCGGAATTGGGCCTAACAAATGAATCCATGGTTTCGGTCGACTTGTTATATTGGGCCCGAATCCAACCCAATCCGACCGGTGTCCAGCCCTAGGTTGTATACTTTATAAAAATAAATATTACCATACAATTCCTTATTTTATTTTATTTTATTGGATTATACAAACCCTTATTTATTATTTTGTTTAGTCTTATTTATAAGAAAAAATTGATTTTTTAGATTCATTCAATAATAAATGTATGTGGTCCATTATCCAATCCAAATACATTGATTATTCAATAAATTTAAAAAGTAAATTTTCTTTTATAAATAGAACCGGAGTTATATTATAAAAATAAAAAATAAAGTTATGCAATATCTCGACATAAATTATTTTATGGTTTATTGAAAATCAATAACATCAATTCTAATCTTAAATTAAATTGAACGATATTTAATCAGAAGAAAAAAAACTGGACAAAAGCATTAGCTGCTGGTATTATATGTACATTCTTTAGTTCAGTAAAAGCCACAAAAGACATTAATAGAACAACTCGTCAGTCGTAGGGTTGACTCTATTACTATTTATTAGGGGTGGAAAAATGGACAATGACCCGCCGGCCCGCGCACTCGCCAAAAAATGACGGATTGGGTTGGGATTTTGTGCCCGCCTACCCGCTAAGCCCGCCCCGCCTTAAATCCGCCAAAAAAAGGGGCGGGTTGGCCCGCCAATCCACCAACCTAGTTATCAAGCACTCAAAATATAATTTTTATATATTTATTAGTAAATATATGCAATATTTTTTAACGATACTTGTTGATGATTCTATTTTATATACTTCTTAGTGAATATATGCAATATTTTTTTAAGTAAATTTGTTAAAAAGATACTTTTTAAAAAATTATTTTAAAAAATAAATGAAAAATCTAATTGAAATGTAAAAATAAATGTGTAAATCAGCCGCCTGGAACCCACCACCTTGGGAGAACGAACTAGATTTTTAAGTCAACTTCATTTAGTGGACTTGCCCATCGTACCCTTTTTTTTTTACGGACTTAAGGTGTGGCGGGGCGGGTGATCCGTTTTGCCACCCCTACTATTTATGCATTAGTGAATCACTATTATCCCTATAAGAGACAGATCTGGGCAGAGCCTGTCGTTTTCAATACTTGACAGCACTGTTGCACCAAATAACCTTGTGAACAAAAGCATCACCAAGCCACATGATAAACCAATATAAAGCAAGACCGATATGTGATGTTGCACCTATCCTACACAATGTATTTACTAATCAAAAGAGGACATTATAATAAATTAAAAGTGTCTTTGAATAAAGTATTTTAATGAATGACAATAATTTTTTTTGAGTGAATTTGAAATGACTTGACCAAAATCTATTGTATGGGTAAAAAATATAGAGAATTGTTAAAATAATATAAATTTATGGAGTATTTTATTCATGTTAAATTAAGAAATTAAAAATGATACTAAAAGATAAATAACTTCAAATTGTTTTTCACTCAATATAATGAGAATGTTAAATTGTTTATTATTAATTTTTTAAGTTTTGTCAGATGGGATTCTCATATTTTATGAAAAATTCAAATTCAGTCTAAAAATTTTCAAAAAATTATAAATAAGTACATAATAAGTTTCAGATTTTACAAATTGATCCTTTAAATATTAAAAAATTACAAACTGATCCATATTTTTCATATTTTAAATTTTACCCCAAAATTTAAAAAATTATGAAAACGATATCCAGAATTTATTAATGAATCATTTTAATACTTCACCCAAACAAAATAATTTAAAAGTAAATGATTTTCAATTGAATAATTTGAATTACTTAGAATTTTAAATTTACTAGAAATTTTCAATTACCTCATCCAAACACACTTTAAAAATCTGTTTGGATGAAGCATTTTAATGAGGGAAAATAATATATTTTTTTTAAAATTTAAAATAACTTGACCAAAGTCCATTGTTTGAATAAAAAAATCGAACTGTTAAAATGATGTAAATTTATGAAGTAATTTATTCAAATTAAATTTAAGAAATTTCAAATGACATAAAAGAGTAAAAAATTTGAAATCTCAGTTTCATTTTATATATACAAATGTTAAATTATTTATTATTTCTTTTTCAAATGTTTCAAGATGGTTCACATATTTCAAATGCAGTAGAATAAGAGTAAAATGAAAGTACTAAAATGGTGTATGGATGAAAGTAACATAAAAGTAAACTGAATTTATAAGACTTTTGCATTAAAGTAAAGATTGATATTTCATGGTTCATACATTCTCTTAATGAATACTCTTTTCTATTAATGATGATACTTCAAGTACAAGTGAGATTCTTTAGTAAAATGAACACCCTGAATTCTACAAATGAAAATCCTATATATACTAGTGAGAAATAACTATCTTTATCGTTTAAATCTCCAGATTTCGCCACATAGAAGCCTGCATGCCCCTCCGCCTCGCATTTCTCCCACATGTCCTTCAGAATGCAACTTCAAAGTTGTTATCCATATTTGAACGTGACATCTGTGTGTCCAAATAACCGCATTTTCGATGCAATTGGCGTTGTCGAGTTGTTTCCATAATATTCCCAACAGATACTAAGTACCAATTTCTTTTCGCTTGAGACCTAAGAATCATGTATATGTCATGAAACAGTCAATAGGTCCCTACCTTTGACATGTTTGTTGAGGTATTTTCCCTTGTCGAAAATCCCAACTAACAAATTACCCTCCAAGAAGGCCTCTTTCGACGGACTAAGAGATGATTTTATAAACCTTTTTTAACATTGTTAAGCTAAATGAGTTGACATCATCAACAACATGACCTTTCAATTAACTGTCACCTCGAAATCGTCCATTTTACACTATCCTCATGACTTTCATAATCATGGCTCCGATTTCATAGGGTGGCGTGGCTACGTGTACCAAATCTTTCGATCTTCCCTCTAAGGAAATGACACGTGCCACTTCGAGTCATTTGTCAAGTGAAAAAACTGAAGAGTCTTTTCCTTCTTCACTATAAATATCACTTCCTTCGTTCTTATTCTTTTTTACTTCAATCGTCTTCAGAAACTTTCACTCCAAAGCTTTTTTCTTCAACTAACTTTTAAAAAATCTCAAGCTCAGAACAATGGAAACCAGATCCAAAAACGCTAAAGCTACCAAAGAATCTCTCCCCATGGCCAACATGCTTCAATGTGCTATTGTGATTGGGAACCAAGAGTACATTCCTGAACCTCCCAACTATAAGGAAAAGTTGCGCATTTATAAATCTCAGGTAATAATTCCATACTCTATTTCTGATAAAATTCATGCGCTTATGGGTCCTATGTATGACCCTGCTGCAGATCTTACCAATATTAAGGATTTCTTCCCTTCTTACCACAGGATAAAACCCATAGTTAGCATTGTAGACCCTTTAAACTTAGATTATTTGACCATTTCTTTACGAGTTTTTCGTTCAACTCCCCCCACTAAGAAACATGAGGATTACATCCTCTGACTGAACAAAATTGAAGGAAAAAATAGTGAATTCCAGAAGGAAAGAGGTATTTTCGACCTCATTCAATTGTCGAGCACTAGTTCCGCCTACTGCCAAAATATGTTGGTCGCTTCTTTGTACTTTTGGGAAAATACGACTAACACTTTCCAAATTCCCTGTGGGATGCTGACACCCACTCCTTTTGATGTGGCGGCCCTCACAGGCCTTCACCCCACTGGTCAAACCTTCGACCCAAATTAGAGTGATGAAGACACCATCAACTTTGATGGTAATCGTGCCAGCTTCGGTCGATACATTAAACACTATCACGTTATTGACGACGACGAAGTTTTCGATGAAGAGCACATCACCTTCCTTGCATTATGGTTATACCTTAGCCAACAAAATACATGAAGGCAAAGAAGTTTTCCTTAGTCAATTGATCCTAGGGTCCCTTTATGAATCCCTAGGGTTAGGAACCAAAGGTTTGAAGAATATCCGATCACAAGATGGGTTATTGTTATCTAGACCTTTATGGTTCCTTCAACTCTGGCGCAACACCACTTTTGAGATTTCTCTGGATGCCAAACTTCCCAATGGAACCGAGGAAGCCCTCATAGACATTCGCGTCGAGGGAACATGCTTGAATCTGTTGACTCTGGCTGACAAGAATAGATCAAATCGAGAAGGTTTTGTATCTTATTTCCTGATGTTCGCCAAGCACTATCACTTTAATGCTGCAATGGATCTTTTGCTAAGAGGACCCATGGATCATAATTGTTTACCAGAGAGTTCCCAACCACTAGTGAATGTGAGGTTGAATCAAAGAAAATATGGACAACCTTCTTGGCTCCTCGACTCATTTTTTCCCGTCTTGGGGGTTCAAAGGAAGTTATGAAGACTCTCTGTTACCAACCCAACTTGGTGTCGCGCCAATTTGGGATTAGTTAAACCAAACCCAAATCAGTTTTCTACCGAAAGAATGACTTATGCCTCTACACAATCGACTATTCCGAAGATAGCTACTTGCGACAGATAACCTGACATATCAGTGATCGCCCCATGCTAACTCCTTTTTACTTCCAACCCTCCTTGTATTGTACTCTAGAATTTGACACTTGGTGGAAGGATTATCATGCTAAGGAATTCATGATTGTTGCAACATTGAGCCAACATCTAACTAATGCTTATTCTTCCTTGCAGCAAAAGTTACACAAAGGTAGAGCTCAACTTGTCAAAGAGATCCAAGATTTCCAGAAGTATTTTGAAACTGTGTATGATCCTGACGACCTTAGTCAGACGATCCATGCAGCCACTATTACTTTAAAATAAAAAGTGTATGCAAGCTTCCCAATTTACACATTCCTGATTACGTAAAGGATAAGTATTTGTTCGCCCTAAAATTCCATCCTCAGAGATTTCCCCCTCTGCCTACCAGCGAAATGACTCTATCTTTCGCCCCTTCATTTCCACGGTGGTACGTTTGTGGGGAATTTATAAAGGTGCATAAGAATGAATGCTTGAAACCTACTCAATGAGTGACTCCGACTAAGCACGATGTATACAGTTTCAAAGGCCACATTCATGTTGAGCTAAAGCATGTTAGGGTCGAAACCCCAATACATGAAGGTGACGGAAAGGAAGGATCTTATCTCCATCTTTTTAAATCTTGACCTACTCTTACCTTGTACTCACAAAAGATTTGTTTACAGTTGTCGAAGACATGAAGAGGAAGAGGGTTGCTGCGAGTGCTAAAGTAGCACTTAAAAAATCCAACGTCGAGGAACCTCCTCCAAACCAGTCCATGTATGTTTTACTTTATTATTGTAAGTTTAAGTTGCTCAACATTTTGAACCTAGATGATTTTTTATCACTTCAACTTTTCTTTTTTGTGCAGGATGATGATGTTATCGTCGAAGGTGATGCTGCTGAAAAAGTCCATGAAGCCATTCATGTCGAGGACTCTTCTCCCGAGCCTTCTTTTCAAAAGAAGTAACCAAGGAACCCTAGTACTCATACCATAAAAATTCCAACAATCCCTAGAATTTATCCTACTCCCAAGAAGAGGAAGGAGAAGAAGGTTCCCACGGGAAAGACGATCGGTGCTGCAATAAAATTGGCTTCTAACGAAAGTGCCAATTCTAGCCCATACGCATAAAATTTAAAGGAAGGCTTCATTTTATTGTCTTTTCTTGTATCTCTTCTTTTTTGAATGCTAAGACTTTACATCCTGCAGGACAAGGCATCGAACAACCATACACCAGCGTTTACTTAGACAGTTCCCCAAGAAGACATCTCTTCCCCATACCGACCTGTTGCAGACATTGTTGAAGAGGTTTACAAACCTGCAGAGGTGGATGATAACATCTCTCACCATTCAACTGACCAAGTGCAACCTTCTTTCTCGGCTTCTTCCATGTCTAATGAAGGAGAACACCAACATAGGGATGTGGATGAAACTTCTTTGATGGAGGCTTATGAGCAAGAAGAAACTAAACATGACTCCTCCTGGAAGCCCTCAACCAATTCATGATGCTCATCAACACAAAGAAACTACTGAGACTCTTAACAATGATCACCAACCTGAAGTGGAGACCAATCCTACTATCGAACAAGACCCTCAATAGACGTCGACATTAAAACCAACTTCCCATCTAAGTAATATCCTATCTCAAGAGGAAATAGATGTGTTTAAGAAAACCAACCCCCGTGCTTATATGAAGATGGCGATGAGTAGCAAGGGTAGCTCCATTGATCGATGTTCAAGCTCTTCGATTATTTTTGGAGGCAAAAATAGATCTGAAATTGTCGACAAAGTCTTGAAATAACAGAAGACACAACTTGAAGGAACTAATCTTTTTTAAGCATTAGAGAAAGATTTCATCTACGATTATGGCATCAAAACACTGCTGAAAAAACTCGACGTTCCTGATGCCCCTAGTGAGGTTCTTGATTTCTTGGAGACTTTTGGGCCCTTATTCTACCATATCATTGTTGACTTTCAAAGAAAGCATGATGCTAAAACAAAGATGAAATCTAAAGAAAATTAGAGGTTGGAAGAATGGAACCTGGCCGCTGAATCTAACCAACACGCTGAGCAATTGGAGACAAAACTTTGAATGGAGAATGAAGATGCCACTGCTTTGGATGCTAAGATCCTTGGTTGACAAAAGGAGATCGAAACCTTGCAGAAGAAGGTATGAGAAGTAAAAGTCAATAATAAATCCATCCTGAGGGTCAGTAAATTACCAATAGATGAAGAGACCCAAGTTGGGATCCAACACCTGGAGAATGTGACGACACTTGATGTCGAACTAGTTGGCTTCACTTCCCAAATTTCTCAGGCCGACTGTCGACTAACCGCAACCATGCTTCAATATGAAAGATTTAATACTTCTCTCCCTTTCTAGGGATGAGCTTTATTTGCTATTTCCATTAAGTATTCTATTCCTTCTAATCAACTTTTTTGGATCTTGTAACTTCTAAGTATGCCATTGGGTAATTCTGACAATTTTAAGGTTGTTGTTATTTAGCCTTCTTAGTTCCGCCATTATTATTTTATTATGAATTTATATGTATTTTTGCAATATAGGTCTATATTTTTTTAAATACTTTCCATTTATTTGCAGGATTCGACCCCCATGGGTCAATTCTTCGACTTCATATGCGTTATTCGTATATGCTTGCAGAATTTTAAATGACCCTTCCAAGTTTGGGGACCACTTGCCCAATGTCCTATCTTTTTGATCCATGGGCATTATGAATTTCCACACCAAGCATCCTAGGTTGAATGTCTTGGGCTTAACTTTTTTGTTATAGGCTTTAGCTACCCTCTCTTTTTGTCTCATTAAGACATCTAGAGCAGCCAATCTTTCGTCATTTAAATCGACCAACTTGTCGAACATCATACCCCAAAAGAGTTCAGTTGGGATCTCAGCTTCCCTTTGGACCCTAACTGACTATAAATGGACTTCCAACGGGAGCACCACGTCATGCCTATAAAGAAGTCGGAAAGGTGTAGTATTTGTTGATTCTTTAGGCGAGTTTCGACATGCCCATAGCACTTGGTTTAAGGTTTTGTGCCAATTTATTGGCTTATGACCTACATGCTTTTTTTATGAAAACAATCAAAATTTTGTTCATCGTTTTGACCTGACCATTAGCCTGGGTGTAATAAGGTGTTGAAGTTAACAACTTGAACCTTACTTCTGTGGTAAAATCTACCTTTTTCCTCCCTGTAAAAATTGAGCCTTGGTTTATGGTAATAGCCTTGACTAAAAACAAAAATGCAATTTTATTCATAAATAAGTAGTTGAAACGAAGGGGCCCCTACAAAGCTCGTCTATTTGGCTTGGGCATAGCAAATGACTTATTATAAAAAAATAGTAAATTACTTCGAACTGGAAATCATCTTCGGGATCTCGATAGCCTTCCATTTGCTGAGAGGTATATTTGGTGAACAGTGACACACCAAGTTAGGTATCCCTTTTTCTTCTTGTTCAACCGCAGTCACTTGATCTTCATCCATATATCCCACGATGTGGAAGGTTTCTTGAAGTGTACAAAGCTTCTTCTTGTCCGACTTCTAAACTCCTTCATTAGCTGGTTTGTAACCCAGCCTGATCCGATCTTTTTTCTCTGGTATCTCTAACAGCTTGCCCTAACCCTTGGTATCTCAGCCCTTGATTAATTTTGACATCTTTTCCCATGGGGATATTAACTTTTCTTTTCTTCGACTTACTGCTGCAATCTCCAAGGATTGAAAAGGTATTTCAGACGTTTCTCCATCCGTTTCTATGTATCTGGAGGATGAAAGGTGGCTAACGAACATGTCCTCTTACCCTTCGATGATTATTAGCTTATCATTGATTATGAATTTCAACCTATGATGTAAGATTGAAGTTACATCCCCTGCGGCATGGATCCAAGGTCGTCCTATGAGACAACTGTAGGATGGATCGATGTCCATTCCTTGAAATGTGACCATAACGGTATGAGGTCCCATAACTATTGGTAAATCAATTTCTCCAATTACCATCCTCTTTGACCCATCAAAATCCTTGACCACTAAATTATTAGCTTTCATGGAAGTTCTTACATTATTCAGCTTTCCCAAAGTATTTTTAGGCATGACATTTAGACACGATCCTGTGTCCACCAACACCCTTGATAGAAGACTATCTTGGTATTTGATGGATATGTTTAAAGCTTTGTTATGAGTGTGTCCCTCTGGTGGTAATTCATCATTACCAAATCCTAAACAACTGCTAGCGGTGATATTAACCACCATATTATCAAATTGATTTACTGTTATGTCCTGAGTGACATGGACTTCATTTAATATTTTCAACAATGAATATCTATGGGCTTCAAAGCTTAACAATATAGATAATATAGATATTTTGGATGGTGTCTATCTCAATTGGTCTACCACCTTGTAGTCTCTGTTTCTGATCAACCTTATGAATTCCTCGGCTTCTCCTTAAGGTATAGTCTTCTGGGAAGATTCAACTTCCTTCTCTTTTGAATTTTCAGGTGTCTTTCCTTTCGATTGTGGCTCGAAAGCAAACACTCTTCCACTTCGGGTCATGCCCCTGGTTCCAGCAATATTAGTGATTGCTGGTTCTAGTACTATAGGTTTGTCTCCTGCAAATGTTGTAGGGTTATAATTCCAAGGTACATACTTAGTGCTTTCGAATGGGAACGATGCAGGAACATGGAAGACAATAGGGTCTTTTGACTTTACTGGTATTTGAAATGGAATTTGAGATGGAACTGGAACTGATATTTGTACTGATGTTTGAGAAGACATTTGAAATGATATTTGAAATGGTGAGGGAGCTTCTATTTACTGGTAACTGGTCTCAAAAGGTGTGTGCCCCTGAGATTCTATGAATGAGACATCTTCTAAATTCCTGGTATACCCACCAAACCTTCATTCATCATTTGTTGAAGACACCCCTTCATCCTTCTACATATGTCTGGATCGATGAGGAAAATTTTAAAGTTAGCGTGTAACTCTTCGAATGCCTTGTAGTTGATCAATGTTTCACATATTTTTGATGTGGGAGTCTTCACTTGATCTACCATTTGGGTCAGAACGATGTCGTCTCGTCCATCCACCGTATTAATAGTTGGACCACTGTGTCCTGACATTGGATTTCCCTTCACATTTGGACCCTCTGGAGCGAAAGAGATAATCTTGCGATCCAAAAACTTGATTGGAAAAATAGCAAGGGTACTATTTTGCCTATTATAGTAATAAAGGGGAAATTCCCTAAATGTCGATCTCAAGGACTGCAAGTCAATATCGAGTTCAAATTATCGTTCAATTAAATAAAAACTATTGTTTAGCGTTTTTAGATTCAGATATAAAAATAAAGGCAAAAGAAAATAATACTGTAAAAATAAGGGTTTGCAAGGTAAGAGGAACAATGCCAAGGAAGGTGTATGATTTGTCCTTGTAACAACTCTGAGTCAATATTGCATCAACAAATATCAATTACTACCAATTCTCAAGGGTATTTTCTCCCAAGTCCTAGGTGAGAAAAACCTTTAATCATTCTACCCTAATTTCTATGTCCATAGGCAATGAGGGTGAGGTTAAGCTTTATTATATCAAGAATACTCTGATTCATACAGGGGATCCCTAGTCCTAGGTGATATCTACTGCAGAGTAATCTTATGAAAACCTTACCAATGGCAGTCCAACCTAATTGATAACCATATAAAAATCTCAATTGGTCCAAAAGAGAAGGCATTAAACACATCAAAAGATTACCGTAAAAATAATATTATAAATTCAATCATAAACTCATAGTCATTACAAATTCTAAATTAGGGACACCCACTAGTATTTGGGGGTTTAGCTACTCATATTGTTTAAAACAAATTCAAGATAAAAATTACACATTACAAGTAATTGGATGACTTGGATCTTCAATCGCTTCCTCTCATGAAAACCTTCCGATCTCCAAATTCCCTGATCTTTATAATCCTTGATCATCTGACAATTTTGTGTTCGCCTCGTTCCAAGATGATCTTTTCTCTTGTAGAAACTCTCCTAATATAATGAAAATTCCCTAGGCAAAAGGTGGAAATCTCCAAAACGTCTCTGCAGCTCAAGCTTGGTGAAAATCCCAAAAAAGCGAAAAATATGCACCTGGGCTGACACGGCTCGTGTCAGCTGACACGGATGGCCATGTCAACTCTCTTCCTTGCCTGACACGCCCAAGGCACTCTACCATGACCTCCAGTTGACCTGACACGGGCGGCCGTGTCAGGCCTCTGTCTTGGTCCTTCCTGGGTTGATTTGCCTTCTTCCTGACACGGCCCATATTAGATGACACGGGTGGTCGTGTCAGGCCTCCTGTGCTGAGTATTTTTCTTTCCTCAATTGCCGAAACTCCTCATTATCTCGCATTGAATCCCTCGTATATTCTACATGAACCAGGAGGACAAAAACACAAACAACCCATGCATGAAATCGCGAAAACATAAAATACAATTGACAATTAATAAAAACGCTCAAATAACTTATGAAAATGAAAATTGACTTTAAAGATACCATAATGCATGCACAATGTCTCAAAATCCTTGGTTTCTTGTTGGATAAGCAACAAAAACATAGTGAAAATGGTGACCGATCAACCATCATTTATTTGTTCCTAAGGAACATGGAAATAATGATAAAACCTAATGACTAAGGGTGAGAGACTAGGTTCGGAAGTCGGTTAAGTAAGGGGAAGGTGTTAGAAACCCCTTACCTCCATTGTATTCAATGAGATCCTCCTCTAGGTCTAAGGTTAGTGAATGTTTCTAAGGTGTTTACTTGATTACTAATTAGTTATTAATTATTTATTTACAGAGGGTATTTTACTTAAATGGTTGAGAGGTAAAAAAAAAGGTTTTTTATAATTGTATTCGTTAGAGTTTACAACTCTATGCCTACGTACCTCCGCATTAGGCGAAGAATCAGAGTATCGTAGTTCTTCTTGAAAATATTGATTGGTTGGTCGTTTTTATACCTTGAAAGTTCTCACGTATCGGGGAAGGATAAGTGATTTTAGAAAATGCCTCAATATACTAGGGTAGAGGTCTTACGATTTGAAGCGAATCTGAATTGATTTTATCCCTTTATCCCTTGCAAAAAAAATAGTATTTTACACTGGGGAAGCTAAAAATAGTATTTTACACTGGGGAAGCAAAAAATAGTATTTTACATTGGGTAAGCAAATGAGCTTGAAAATGGGGGTGGGGGTGGGGTGGTTAGCAAGGGCTGGAAAGCCCACTGCGTTCTAAAGCTCACGTTAGAGAGGGTTCAGGGAGAGGGAGAGTCAACACCAACTATCTCTGCTCCACATGATCAAGACCAAAGGGGCTCCATTGCGTAACATCGTATCCATTGATCATACATACCAGTCAAAGTAAATGAAACGGGTGGTCCAGATGGGAAGCCAAAGGGAGAACATGGTATACACACATGCACATAGTCTTTAGTTGACCAGGATGATCAAATGATCTGGATCTCCCCGGAGTTCCACTTGGCGTGCTTCCGAGGGACAATGGAAGGAGTATATAACAAAAATCTCTTCATCTTTTTTCATTTTTTCATTTCCCTCTCTCTCTCTCTCTACTTTCTCCATCTCTTTTCCTACTCTCATCTCTCTCTATCTTATTTCTTCGAACCACCCTTTCCACCACCACCAACCCCCTATCGGACCACCACATTCGTCTTGTTCATCAAGAACATGATGAACATCAACCCACAAACACGAACCCAACCCAGAAACCATCACCCCCACTCTGAACCGCCTTGCACCTCAGGTCTTCGGTTGAAGTTCAATCGGAACCTTCAACCGGTGTTTATCCGGGTGATGAACACCAACCCGTAAACCTCTTGAATAAATAACCTTAACCCTAAACCTAAGAATCCTAACCCCAAAATGCTTTACACAAATGAACCATAACCCTAGTGTGATGAACCATAACCCTAAAGAAGATGAATCTCCATCTTCTTCCTTCGTCCCGAACCTCAACCTAGCCCTGATCGAACCCTAACTTACCCAAAATCATCCTAAACCCCCGTCAAACAAACATTCCTAATCCCCTGACCTTTAATCACACGTCAAACAACACATTCAACCAAACAAATCAGAATCAGTTTACCTGAACCCTAATCCCCAAATTCAAACCCCAGTCATCATACAATCAACAACATCAAATAATCAACAATATGATTTAGGAATCGAAGTTATACCTGTTGGTGTAAGCCCTAGAGGCCAATACTTTTGGTACTTCTATCGAATTATTTATTAATAATAAAAGGCATTTTATTTATTATCGTTGATTAATAAAGTCCCTGGAATAGATAGTCCGTTTAATGTATTAAGTGTGACTTAATCATGAGAGCACATTAAACATAAGGACACTATTCTTAACGTATCCGTAGTCGAGCTTTAGTGTGAAGTGGGATAACATTAAAGCATTAAGACTATTATGTTTGTAGACTGATGATCACATCTCATGGATCATGGATAAAGAGTTATCAAGTCTTAAACATAGGTGTGAATATTAGGAGTAATATTTATACCGGATTGACCTGCTATGAGAATACTATATAGAAAGTTATGCAAAGTGTCATAAGTTATTCTCATGGTGATAATAGTGTATACCACTCTTCGACCTGAAACCACTATGGATCCTAGATGTAGAGTCGAGTGCTTTATTGCTGATCCAACATTGTCCGTAACTGGATAACCATAAAGACATTTGATGGGTACTCCACAAAGCATGTTGAGGGACATGAGTGTCCTAGATGGAATTTGCCCATCCTACGTAACAGGATAAATGTCTATGGGCCCAATATTGAACTGGACAAGGGTGACACGGTCTATACCTTGTGTTCAATATAGACATAAGGGCAAAGGGGTAATTATACACATAATTATTATCACAGGAGGTTTTGTCAAATCACATGACATTTTCGTGACTTGGGTAGCAGTGATGTGTTGCTAGATATCGCTCACTGTTTATTATGTTAAATGTGTGATTTAATATAATTGCCAACGTCGCGAAAACCTATAGGGTCACACACAAAGGACGGATTGATGAGAAATAGAGTAACTAAGGAACACCGTAAGGTACGGTGCACTTAAGTGGAATACGAAATATGGTAAGGTACCAAATACTTAAGTGATTTGGGCATATTATGAGATATGGGCCAAAATACACTTAAGTGGGCTTTTTAGCTTGAAGCCCACACAAGTGGTTCTATAAATAGAACCCCTTGGGTAGAAGCATTATCACTCCACTCAGACTGAAACTCAAGTAAAGACTTGGAATTTCGTAGTCCACACTCTCTCACTCAAAGCCTTCATTCGTACCAGCTAGCACTGAGATTGAAGGAATCTGTTCGTGTGGACTGAGTAGAGACGTTGTCATCGTTCAACTTTCGTGATCGCTCCGTGGATTTATATCCAAGGTTTTGATCGTTACAAGAGATCTGCACCAAAGGTTTGAATCGCCACAAGAGGTAACGATTCTATCATTGATCATGCCCATTCGTAAGGATCGCTAAATGGAGAAATTTTTATATTCCAATGCGCCTTGGATGACAATTCTCCTTCAGTGGTATCAGAGCCATTTACGAAACCATGAATCTGATAACTGTTTTTGTTCTGTAATAATATGATTAAAGACAGAATGAATCAAAGATTAAATTGAGATCGATCAAGTCATATATATGATATATGTAATCTTGATGCAAAATACATTATATATGATATAGTGTTCTCGTTTCGTTCATTCAAACACTTAATGATTATTTTCCTTTGAGTGATCAATGGTCATTTGCTTCTTGATGCGACATTAGTATGGTGAAGCAATGACGTGTTGATCAATCATACTGAATTAACAAGAGATGTGTTTGACGGTCTGAAATTGGCGCATCAGGGTTAGTGACGGCACAAGGGTTGTGTTGTCAGAGAGTTATGCGATTGGGGTTATGACTGCACAAGAGTTGTGCTTTCTAAACACTTTTTGGAACAATGTTAACCGGTTAACGTGTATGGTTAACCGGTTAACGCAATACGAAATAATTTTTTTTTAATTTTTCAAACAGTGTTAACCGGTTAACGCATATGGTTAACCGGTTAATGCAAGACGGAAAACAGTTTTCCAAGACATTTTCAAACAGTGTTAACCGGTTAACGCGAGGCAGAAAACATTTTTGAACAGATTTCAAACAGTGTTAACCGGTTAACGCATATGGTTAACCGGTTAACGCAAGGCAAAATTCACCCGTTCGGCTAACTCAGTGCTTTAAAAGTATCAAGTGTTGATGCGAAAAGCGACATTGATTTTAAATGAATTGTTCATTAAAATGTGGTGATCGGTCGTTGAGATTTAATTTGATTTTAATTAATTAAAGGAATTGATAATAATAATAAAGTGTTTATTATTGTCTTGTGGTGATCGGTTATGGCCTTAGTCTTCCTTTATTTTGTTTTGGGTTTTAAAATACGACCTGCGTGTCGTGCCTCTCTCTTAATCTCCCAAATGTAACTTCTTTTCTCATCTCACTCCCTCGTATGTAAAACGAGTTTCTTTTATGTAATGTAATGATATGAAGAAAGCAAAGAAGTCAGTGCCAAAGGAGGACAGCCTTGAAGATCTTGCTTGGAGAAGCTTAGATCGTTGTTAGGTTAGCTTAGGTTCTCTCATTGGCTTGGGAGAACAATTGCGCTAGGGGCCATAATAGTTTCATTATGTATGTATGTATGTTGATGCATGTGAATGTATGTTGATGCATGTGAGAGGCGATTTATATGATAAATAAGCCGGTGAGATCAGAAAAATTCCAATTCCCTCAAATTAAATATTAAGTTTATGCTTTCCAAGTTTTAACACTCATCAAGACTAGTATCGAATAATGTAGGTTTCGCCTACGCGAGGTGCATGTTCTATATTAGTAAGGTGTGATGGGATAATTGTAATATCCAACTGTTAAAGCAATGGGTCAAACTTAACTAAACAAATTATAATAAGATTATATATATGTTTAGAAGTAAGAGTTGGGAATGATCCATATGATGGATTGGAATAAGGAGTTATTCACCCAACTGAAATTTTCGAGAGTTGTATGAGATACAATTGGAAGGAGTTCCTACCTAAATAACCTAGTTTTGTGTAATCCGCCTACGCGGACTTAGAACGAAGTGAAATATGGATCTCGACCCACTAGAAAATCTTCCAACGGGATTTTCCGAATCAAATGATGAGGGTCATTTGTTTTGAGTAAAATAGTGGGAGCATGTTTAATTAAAGGCCTAATTAAATATGTCAATGATACTTATATTTTCATTAATCCTTGTGTAGATTACCATGACACCAAACACCTCTAACAACATCTTGCGATCAATCTTTGATAAGCAAAAATTGTCTGGGACAAATTTTCTGGATTGGCACCGAAACCTGAGGATTGTCCTCAAACATGATAAAAAGTTGTATGTCTTGGAGACACCTGTTCCTGAAGAGGAACCTCCTAGTTCTGCACCTAAGGCAGAAAGAGATGCTTATAAGAAGCATGTCGATGATGCCAATGAAACTGCTTGTCTCATGCTAGCTACCATGAACTCAGAATTGCAAAAGCAACATGAGAACATGTCAGCGTTCGATATGATCGAACACCTGAAAATGCTCTATCAAGAGCAAGCAAGGCATGAGAGGTTTGAAGTTTCAAAAGCCCTTTTTCAAGGCAAGTTAGCTGGTGGAGCCCCTGTAGGTCCCCATTGTCGCATTACGCGAAAAACCGGCGGGAAAACAGAACAACAGAGCCGCCACCGTGCGTTATTTATCCCAAAAGAGGGAAAGGAAACGCTTAGAGTAAACCTGGAAAAGACGTGGTCTCGCGACCAAAGAGAATGGGATCGGGAGTCGGTTATGCGAAGGGAAGGTATTAGCACCCCTACGCATCCGTCGTACTCGACGGGATCCACGCACAATAGGAAGGAAAATGGTTGCTAAAACACTGCTCAAACACGCACACACACTGGCTGAAAGAGACACAAGAAAACAAACAAGACTGACTCGGCAGGATATCGTATCCTGGGCCTACTTAGTCTATCAGGCATAGACATCAGAGTCGAAGTAGTTCGGACTGGGGAAACGACACATGCTCGCTAGGATATCGCATCCTATGCATACGTATCTCCTCGGACGAAGGAGAATCAGAGCATTCGTAGCTCGGCTAACACGCACACAAACAAACACAGGCAAAGGCAAACATGGAGCCCGAATGCCAATTACTGGACTTACATCAGCATCCGAACCAAAACACACCCACACTAGAACCCGAATGCCACTCGATGGACTTACATCAGCTTCCAAGCACACAACAACACAAAACAAAGACACAGGCGCCCGGAGAGATCTGCTCATCTCCTGCCTACGTACCTCATCTGGTATGAGGATCAGGGCGACGTAGTTCCCCTACGAAGGGACACAGGACTAGCCTAACCAGATAACAGAGGGAGACACAACTAGGGAGACTACGACTCGAGCCTAGATGTTATCATGCAAATTCATCCCTAAGTCAAGGTTTCTAGCTAACTTGCACAGGAAGCAAGCCTATCCTAAACATGACTTGCACAGGAAGCAAGCCAAACTAAACCTAACTTGCACAGGAAGCAAGCTAAAAACAAACACACAAGCACAAGTAGCACACACTATATGCAATCAATGGGCTCAATCAAGGTTAGGTTTTAGTCGAGGGGTCATATCAACCTCAACAAACAAACCACTGTAACTGGGTAGTGTTAGCTCTTAACCCTAACATTGAGAGTTAGGGTGAAGCTGATGAAAGGTGAGTGAAGGTGAGACTTCACAGCTCTTATCCCTGGCCTGGGAGAGCTCAAGACAAGAATGTGTGGGTTCAGAAAGTGGGAACCCTTCTACACATTTGACACTGACTCAACTGTACAACTGTACAAGATCTTGGGTTAGTATCTGCAATGCATCAACACAGTGGTGTGAGCAAAGCAGATGACACACAGAATAGCAGGGGATGGATTGCACATCCCTTATATCTGCCAATGCCTCTTCACTTAGGAGGTCTTTGAATAAATGCAAGGACAAAAGTAAACAAACACAAACATTGCCTCTTAAGGAGGACTTCAGACAGGCGCCTGGCCAAGTAACAGGCCAGGTCTTCCAGACTACATGGAGTAAGGAAATTATACCTCAATGCAAATTGCTTATCAAGCAAAGCAAAGCAAAGTTCACAAGGAACTAATAGCAACTAAAGTACCTGAAATCAGTCAAGCACAATTAGTATACCAGACACAAAGTTAAAACAAAACAGCATAAGCCAACAGACAATACAGTCAAGCATATGTGCAAAGCAACAAGCTCATAACAAGTGAGCTAAGCAACCTACAAAACAAACAAGTTAGTTCATGATAAACAATCAAACTCATTGAACTTGTATTGATCTCTTTGAAGCATTTGTTGCTTAACCTGAAAAACCAAGCTTAAACATGAGTGACAAGACCACTAGGACAAGCCTAGGGTCAAAAGGAGATAAAAATTTTAAAACAGCAAGGGATAAGTGTCCAAAGTCAAGACAAATCAATCAAGAAGCAAACCCAAGTGGTTTCACATTCATATCATTCATCATTATCATTTCACAAGCAAATTAAGTCAAAGCATGGCATATAGAACCTCAAAGAAGTCAACAGAATGACTCAACTCAAATTAAATCACAAACATTCCAAAAAATCCTCAAATAAATCATGATCAAAAATCATCCACAACATGATAGGCATACCAAATTTCAGCTCATTTGGATCAAAGGAAGTAGGTCAATGAAAATCAGAAAGTCAAAGCAAGTTCAAACATCCTCATACAAAGCATCAAAACATGCACCAACTTCATTTAATCATAAAACAGAAACAACATATGATAAATGAATGGGACTAAAGCCATGACAAGCTATAAAATGTCTACAATCCACATGTTAAATTTCAAGTCCATCCAATTAAGCATTAGAATTTCACAAATCATATGGCATCATGTGTCACAAAAGTCAACAATTTGGTCAAACAGGGGAGAAATTGCCAATCAATTAGGAAATGCATTCAAAAATTCCAGAAAAATTCACACACATTCTAAACATGCACAAGTGTCTTCATGCAAAAATCCAAACCATTTTGAGTTCATTAAGCATGGTAATTAAAATCATGAAGTTGGACATGCATGGTGTGACACAAATTGTCACACCCCTATTCAAAACATCATATCTCCACAACCAGCAATGAGAAAATTACAAACTCTACACCAAAATCACCATGAACATGTCTAGTTTAAGCACAAAAAATTTGAGAATCATTGGATAATGTATCATCATTTCACAAGCAATTTGGCAAGGCATACACAAAATGGACAACATGAACAAACCCTAGGCATTTTTAAAATCTACACGTGCAAAAAATCTGGAAAAAACACCATAAAAAACTAGAGGCCAAGAGGAGCAATCCACAAAAAATCCCATCAAAATTGGATAAGAATTGAAGAACTTATGAATTTTTGAAGTTGGCCATGCAAAATGAGATAATATTTGAAAAAAAGAAATGAATTAAACTAATTAAATAAACGGCAATGGCACAAACGTAAATAGTTGGTCCCTTAAGTGAAACTCTGCGTTTCACTTAAGGGTGTGTTGCGCCCTGATTGGTGCATGGCCAATAAAACAGTGAACCCATGCAAAGAAAAACCAAAACACGATCAAAAACAAAATCTGGGCACAGCAAGCTAGGGTTATGAGCAACAGTGTAGGTTCATCATCGTTGATGAACAATTTTTCCAGAAATTGGAATCAAGCACACCAATCAAACCATCTAACCACATACAATCCAAATCTAACCCTAGTTTTCAACAATTCGAACTAACAACAAAGAAATAAGCAAGAACATATTTAACAACCAAACTTTGAGTCCATGTATCTTCCTTAATACTCAACCATTTCTCTTGATTCAAAGCTTAATACATTCAGCATGGCAAGATCTTCATGAAGCATATCATAATTTCATCAAAGGCTAGGTTCGAATCTTACCTGATTTTGAGGAACAGTGACGAAATAGATGTTGTTTGGCTGTGTTGAGCTAAAACAGGTGCGCAATGAGGTTTGTATTGATGAATGGAGACAAGACTTGAAGCCCAGCTAGCACGATTCAGCTCAAAATTGGAACTGCCATGACTGATGCTCCAATGTAACAATGGTAGGAGATGGCTTTACAACTGTGAAATGGTGCTTGCAATGGCTCCAAGAAGGTTTGTGAATGATGAACCAATGCCCAAAACACGAATCCTTTGATAGTTTTTTAGAAAAAATTCAGAGTAAGGAAATGAGAGTTTTAGAGCAAATGAAGTTTTTTGATCTGGTTTTTGTGTTGTGGCTAGGGTTTTCAGACTGAAAATGATCCATATATACTCTGTTTAACATTGCTTAATCATGGTTAGTGTAATGGTAAGTGAATTTGGCTTAATGAAAGTGTTTTGGTCATTTTACTAAAAACCACTCAAATTGCATGGGGTGCATGTTAATGCACGAAATTGGGCCTTAAACAAACCCCAAATATGATTTCTGAACATTGGCAATTGGTACAAAGTGTTGGAAATGTTTAATTTGAAAGTCCATTTTTCAACTCACCCTTTTTTAATTCATGCACTTGAAAAAAAGCCATTTTGATTGAAATATTTTTGGTGAATTGTGATGAAAAATTTGGATAGAGCACATCAAATATGACTTGTAGCAAAAAAACCCCATCCAATTTGGCCAAATGGTTTGGAAGTTATGGCCTTTTGAAGTTCAAAAATTCTTGAGAATGATTTGATCATAACTTGCCAACCACAAATGAGAAATGAGTGTTCTTGGACTTTTTGGAAGGTGAGAGCAAGATCTTCAACTTTCGTGTTGGACAAAATTTCATTTGAAGCTTGTATGATGATGTAAATTTGAGGAGAAAAACTTTCTATTTTTGGCAGTTGAAAATTACAGGTCACCTGCCATTTTTGGAAACTTTTTGTCTGACTTTATTTTCTCCAATCTTGATCTTTGAAATGTCAAATGAGACTTGTATGGACATGAATGAACCCTTTCAAACCATCTCCCACCTTGAAATCCATAAAATCAGGCACAGTTGACCATAGTTGACTTTCTAGGGTTTCTGGTGGACTGAACAATGACTGATGACTTCTGAGCACCCAATCCTTGACCAAATCACTTCAAAAGGACCCCTAGGTCATGTGAACATGTTGGACCAACCTTAGGGCCTTGTCTCAATGGAAATTGCACTTGTTTGCTTGATTGACTGATCTCCTGACCAGTTTGACCTAATTTGTCAGTTGAACTTGCACTTGGGCAAATGGACAATGCAATGCTATGCAGTGGACTATGTTATGTTAATGACCTAATATGAGACTGTATATACAAAGGGTAGGTGCAAATTTGAGGTGCTACAGCTGCCCCTATTCAATCATCTGGGAACCTGAACGGATGAGAGCAACGGCTGTCAGACTTTCAAGGTACGCAGGGATTGAATACCAAAGAAACCGTAGAATTTGCACACTGCTGGGAATAATACAAGAAAAGCCGAGTCATTTACCGATGACGGTTGTCGCATCCGCGAAAAAACAACCGGCGGGACTCAAATAAAAACACAACACAGAGCCGCCACTGCGCGTTATTTATCCCAAGATAGGGAAAGGAAACGCTCAGAGAAACCTGGAAAGGAAATGGTCTCGCGACCAAAGAGAAAGGGTAAGGGAGTCGGTTACGCAAGGGGAAGGTATTAGCACCCCTCACGTCCGTCGTACTCGACGGGATCCACGTTCTAAAATAAAGAATAGGTTGCTAAAACATCACACACACACACAGGGAACGCAGGTGGGGTTAGGAGAAGGGAGCTCGATAGGACATCGCATCCTATGCCTACATATCTCGTCTGGAACGAGAATCAGAGCCACTGTAGTTCGGCTTACGCACGCCAAACAACACAAAACACACAAACAGATGGCAAACATGGAGCCCGACAACCACTAGATGGAATTACGTCAGCATCCGAACCAAAACACACTCAAAAGGGCAAACGTGGAGCCCGACAGCCAATTACTGGACTTACGTCGGCATCCGAACCAAACACAATCAGATAACAAGTAAACACACGCAAAAAAGAAAAAGGTTGCCCGGAGTGGTCTCGCACGACCACCTGCCTACATACCTCGTCTGGAACAAGGATCAGGGCGATGTAGTTCCCCCTCAAGGGAAAGAAAATCCAGCCAGAAACCACGGGATGACACACTACCAGGGAGCTGGACTCGAGCCTAGTGTTGTCATGCATCGTTGCCCTAAGTTCAGGTTTCTATCCTACTTGTATAAGCAAGCTAATCCTATCCAGGAAAGAAAGCAAGCATACAAGCATACAATCATACAAGCATCAACAGATCAAAACAAACATTTCAAACAAATATTCACATAGCACACACTATAACCAGTCAAGTGGGCTCAAACAATGGGTTTGACTGCCGAAGCAAGCCATCTGTACATGGGTATTATTTGCTCTTAACCTTGCCATTACGAGGCTAAGGTGAAGCAGATGAAAAGGTGAAGTGAGGATGAGACCTCACAGCTCTTATCCCTGACCAGGGAGAGCTTCTGACAAAGGAGCGTGGGTCCAGAATGGGGGGACCCTTCTACGCTCAAAGACTCTGACTCGATTGTGCAACAGCACGAGATCTTGGGTCTGTGTCCCAATGCATCAACACACAGCAGTGCGAGCAGAGGGACGACTCACAGAATAGTGGGGGATAGATTGCATATCCCTTGGCTTCCACCAATTGCCTTGATTAAGGACTTTACCTGCTTAGGCACAATATTAAACAATCACAAACATCGCCTCTTAAGGAGGACTTCAGACAGTTTGCCCGGCCAAATAACAAACCGGGCCTCCAGACTACATGAAGAATAGAAGTCCTACCTCAAGTGGTTCAAAAACCAAGCAGCAGCAAGCAAGTTCTTAAAGAACTGTAAGCAACTAAATGTACCTGAAAACAATCAAGTATCATCAGTACTCAGACAGACAATAATAAACAGCAAATGTTAATCAGTCAGACTATACAAACTAATGCACACAAAGGCAAGCTATGAGCTCAAGCTCAAGCTTCACAACCTACAAAACAAAGTTATGTTAGTGTACAAACATCAAACAAACTCAATTGAATTAACTTGATTCAATCTCCTTGAGCATTGTGCTTTTTATCCTGAAAAATCAAGCAAATGTGAGAGACTAGACCACTAGGCCAAGCCTAGGGTCCAAAAGTGACAAAAATGTCTAAACAGCAAGGGATCTCTAACCAAAGTCAAATTAATGCCAAACAAAAGCCAACACAATTAGTCCCATGCTCATACCCTTCACCATATTCATTTCATGCACAAAACAATTCAATTTAGATCAAATGGAACATCAAACATCCAAACAGAACTATTGCATTCAATTCCATATCAAAACAATTCCAAAAATCCTCAAATAATTTACACCTAAACAGGACATATTCAAGGTATAGCATGTCAATTTTCAGCTCAATTGGACAAAAGGAACTATGTCAATGAAAATCAAGAAAAACAGACACAATTATATGAGCCAAATCACAACATCAACACATGCATTCACTTCAAAAATTCATAAGTCCATGAAAACAATAAATAAATGAATGGGACCAAAAGCATCATGTCCTATCATGTGTCTATAACCAGCATACCAAATTTCATGGCCATTCAATACCATATGAGCATTTTACAAAATATCTACCAACATATGTCACATGAACTTGCACATTTGATCAACAGAGATGAAAAATACCAATCAAATTGAAAATGCAATGGAAAAATCCAGAAAAATACACATAGCATCTTAACATGTTAATGAACATCCATGCAAAATTTCATCCCATTCTAACAAGTCTAGGTCATGAAAATAAATCCAGCAAGTTAACCTAGCTAGGTGTGACACAAATTGTCACACCTAGATTCAAAAATTCATAACTCAATCACCAGGTATCCAAAATTCACAAAATTTGCATGTAAATCACCACTGGCCTGTCCACAATCATCACAAAAATTTTCAAGAATTTCTTTCAAAGCATGAGTATTTCACAATAGGAATGGCAAAATGTGTCAAAAATACATACATGTCAAACAACCCTAGGTCAAACCTAATTTTCTCCAAGCACAACTTGCAAATTCATGTCCATAAAATTCTACAGGGAATTTGGAATCCATAGAAAAAATCCTCACATTTTTCTGACTTTTAAATAATTTTTTATGAATTTTCTAAGATTTTTATGATTTTTTAATAATTATTTAGATTATATTAATTAATTAAAGTGAACGAATGGCATTATTGTAATTACCATCAGCCTGGCGCGGGAAACAGGTTTTTCAAAAGTTCAAACGAAAAATTGGATCAAACTCCCTACATTTTCCAGATTTTCACTCTCTTCCTCACGCGTTTTCCAGAAACTCAAGAACATGAAGAACCACGAACCATCACCAAAATCCACAAACCGCATATGGTTGGAACCGTCTCAACACGAGGATCTCAAATATCGTCCTAATTTATCCTAAATGTTCATGTATCTCACTGATCGATCGACTTAGGGTTTGCATTCGAAACTTAAATTCCAGATTACTTCCTCTACAGTTCACCAATTCCTAAACTAATCACATCACTATGATCTATGTTCTTCACTCTACCAAACGCACATGAGCAATTGAGGAATCAAGACATTCGAAAAAAATCGATTACCTGGAATGCAGTGCTGGAATTGATGCTCTTTGTGCGTGTTAACCTCAAACAGATGGACTAGAAGCTCCAAGCAATTGAATGATATGATCAGGTTCGAGCGAATCAGCTTCTAATGCATGAAATCTTGATTCACCATAATCGAGCTTCACTTGGACAGTTGAGAATGGAGATGGATTTGATGTTGAAATGCCAAAACAGTCCAAGCATGAGAGGAATAGAGATCATATCCAAAAGAACTTTGCAAAATGATGGAGAATTGAGAAAGTTTGATGAATTTTTGTGTGAAGTGTTCATGAAGAATTCTTGAGAATTTGGAGGGAATTTGATCTGATTTTGAGGCTTGTGAAATTCTGTTATGATTTGATGATGATTAACAATATATACTCAAGCTTAATCCATGTTTAATCACTCTCATTAGCCAAAATAGAAATGATTAGCAAAATGTTAATTTTACACCAAGGGCAAAAATGTAACTTCATATGCCAGCTCATTGCCAGCTCATGGACAGCTCACACACTCTCAAAATGACATGTGTGAGCTGTTGCAACTTGGCTTATGCTCATTGGATGTGTATTTTGGAAATTCCACATGTGAATGGCTATGTGTTCAATTATTCAAGTTCATTTCAAAAACCATTTTCCAAACCATGAAGCCTTAGCATGTTATGAATATTCCAACAACTTTCAAATGCCATTTATGAAGTGTTGCAAAAATCCCCACTCAAAAATTCCAATTATTTCACAAGTTGGACAATTTTGCCCCTGATCCATTTAACTGTCCAATTGAAATTTGACTTTTTGCATTGGCCATTTTTGAGAAAATCCAATTATGCACCATGAAAGTACATGTCAAATGGAGTTTGTGCATATAAAGAACATCCAATTTGGACAATCCATGTGGAAGTTATGCCCTCCTGATTATGGGTCATTTTTGAAATTCACCGGACCATAACTTGACAACCATACATGGGATTTTCAAGTTCTTGGACTTTTTGGAGAGGTGAGAACAAGATCTACAACTTTCATGTTGAACAATTTTTCATTTGAAGCTTCCTTGGACACGTGGTCTTGAGGTCAAAAACTTCCCATTTTTGGAAACTTCTATTACAAGTCACTTTCTATTTTTGGCAACTTTTGTCCTGACTTGATTTTCTTCATTCTTGAGCTTTGAGATGTAAAATAACACTTGTTCCAACATGAATGAAGTGTATCCAACTCATTTCCACCTCCAAATCCATCAGATCATGTACAGTTGACCATAGTTGACTTTTCAACTGATAGATGAATTTGGCAATGCATAGATCAATCTGAGCTCCAATCCTCAACTGCAATGGCTCAAGGATGAAACCCTAGCCTCAATAAGCTTCATATAATCATAAAATGATCCTCATCTCCATCATAAACCCCATCTTCTGATCATGCCCTGATTGGCCCAATGCAACTGATTAGGGTTGACCAGTGGTCAAAACCCTAATCTCAAGGAATCTGCTTCAACACTTGAATCCTCTGATGATAACAAGACATGATGATAATGATGAATCATTGTAATCAAAATGAAGACCAATATCCTTTGAGAATCACAAAACCCTAATTCACAGCCCAATCCTCAGATGGCCAATGATCAGTCAACAAAACCCTAACTTGCACTTTGACTTCCTCATCTTCTGATCAAGACTTGGGAGAATGGCTTGCACAATGTAACCACATGATATGCAATACGCAATGCCTAATGACCTAAAATGATATGCAAAATAATAATGCTAGTCCCAAGAGAGGAGGGCAAATTTTGAGGTGTTACAACGGCTGCACGACAACTTCATAAAAGCGAAACCATTTACCGATGGCTAAATACTGGAAACTTGATATTTACCGATATCAACTTCAGCGAGACCATTTACCGATGGCTGCTGGGAAACAACTTGATATTAAAAGGAAGCAAGACCATTTACCGATGGTGGCTTCAAAGCAGCTTGATATTTACCGATATCAACTTCAGCGGGACCATTTACCGATGGCTGCTGCGACTGGGGACTCGATATTTACCGATATCGAAGTAACAGGGTCATTTACCGATGGCGTCCACTTGGGGGACAAAGAGATATTTGTAATGGAATTAGACAAGACGTTTACCGACGACTCTTGGGGATCTCGATTTTATCAACAAGAAAGTAAAGCCACGACCAGACATTTACCGATGACTGGGATGAGACTTGATGTTTACCGACATCGAAAGATGATGTTTACCGACATCCAAAAAACGACCAGACATTTACCGATGACTAGGGGGTAAGACTATGTTTAGCGACACCAACAGAGAGGTGAAAATTTTACTGGGGAAGGAAAAAACAAATACTTGCAACCGGAAACCAGACAGGACGTTTACCGATGACTCTATTGGGGATCTATAGCTGGGGATTATCAGGCATTTACCGATGACTGGAAAAACTCGACGTTGACCGACATCGAAAGACGATGTTTACCGACATCAAACAAAGGTGACTAGACATTTACCGATGACTGGAATGAGACTCGATGTTTACCGACACCGAAACAATGGTGTTTACCGACACCAAACAAAGAACACACGCGGGTGCTGTCATGACACTTACCGGTATCACAAGAATGACATCTTAAGTACGTCAAGGCAAGGCTGACCACTTGTTGGGGTCTCACTGGGGAGAAACAAACTTTCCGTTCGCGGACGGGTGAGGAAATAAACCTCTGTGGGGATATCAATCCTGAATACTGTCAAAGCAACTGTAGCAGACGTGCCGTGCCGATGTTTGAACAAAATGATCCGCCTCTGCCGGGGATACAGTCTGGTTGGGTTAACACATGAATGCATATGTTTGAATTTTTCTATGGCGTAATGCTCCATATTGAATGGGAATGCTACGCGTTTGAGGATGCGATGATCACTACATGCAAGATGCAAAATGATGAATACTCTGCCGGGGAATACACAGGATGACTGCGCTGAGAAACCATCAATACAACTCCACTGGGGAAAACAAGGCAACTCGCTGGGGAGTAATAAAGCAACTTGCTACGGACAAACCGGCAACTTTGCTGGGGAGAGTCCCAACCAAATCACAAGTAGGATAAACTCTGCTCTGGGAAATAACTGCTGGGGAATGCTCACAGATGACGACCTGCAAAACAGAACAACAAATGCCCCCAGGGGATACATGGACAAGATACGCTCAAGTGTCCTCAACATTCAAAATGATTTTCAAATGTCTTGATTTTTTGCACTTTATTGTTTAGCCTTCATGTTTTTATATGCAATGCTTATCAAAAATTCGGACGTTTTTGCAAACAAAACAGTAAAAATAAAAACAAGAGAGCTATTTATCTGAATAACGACTTTTATTGATTGAAAATGTGCCTGAAAAGGCGAATACATTGGGAAGCAATTCCTAGGAAGAGGTAATTGCGCACAAGAGGAAAATAAACTATCCTAATGGCAATGTGAACACGGCATCCACTATTTCCCAATTCTGTTATAACTCATAGATCATCGATTTCCTCCCATTTTCCTTGCTTTCTGAGAAGACTGACTGGACCGATCACATCTTTCGAGATGGCAGCTGACGAAGCGCGATGAAGTACAGATAACTCAGACTGTAGTCTTCGCTTTAATCCCTCTTTTGGCTGGACCGCCCTTTCGGGTTTTCAATCCACCGGGATACCCATTTTTGCCTAAGCCGCCCTTGCGGGTTTTCGACTTACCGGGTGTACAAATTCTTTTCATTTTTATCCCTAATTTTTGCCCGAACCTTTTCTTTCTGTTTTTTTGGTTCGCCGGGATGCCCCTTTTTTGCCTGGACTCTTTTATTCTTTTTGTCCAGCGGGTCAATTTATGCGAAGTATTTTTTGACTACGTCTGAGTTAACAGGGGACGGAAAATCTTCACCATCCATAGTTGTAAGCATCAAGGCTCCACCGGAGAAGACCTTCTTCACAACATACGGACCTTCATAATTAGGAGTCCACTTGCCCCTGTTATCTGTACCGGGAGGAAGGATCCTCTTCAAAACTAGATCACCAGTCTGAAATGTCCGAGGACGCACTTTCTGATCAAAGGCTCGCTTCATCCTTCTCTGATATAACTACCCATGGCACACAGCTGCTAACCGTCTTTCTTCGATAAGGCTTAACTCGTTAAACCTTGTTTGAATCCACTCGGCTTCGTCCAGCTTGACATCCAGTAATACTCTCAGAGAAGGGATCTCCACTTCAACAGGCAGGACTGCTTCCATGCCATACACAAGGGAGTACGGGGTTGCCCCGGTCGACGTACGTACAGAGGTACGGTACCCATGTAAAGCGAAAGGCAGCATCTCATGCCAATCCTTGTACGTTACAACCATCTTTTGCACAATCTTCTTGATATTCTTGTTTGCCGCCTCTACAGCACCATTCATCTTTGGTCTGTAAGGAGAAGAATTGTGATGTTCAATCTTGAAGTCTCTGCAAAGCTCTTTCATCATCTTGTTATTGAGATTTGAACCATTGTCAGTGATGATTCTCTCAGGAACTCCATAACGACAGATGATTTATTTCTTGATGAACCGGGCAACCACTTGTTTGGTAACATTAGCATAGGAAGCTGCTTCCACCCACTTGGTGAAGTAGTCAATCGCGACCAGGATGAAGTGATGTCCATTCGAAGCAGTAGGCTCAATCTTCCCAATCATGTCAATGCCCCACATGGCGAACGGCCAAGGCGAGTTCATGACATTCAGAGGGCTTGGTGGTACATGCACCTTATCAGCATAAATTTGACACTTATGGCACTTCCGAGCGTACTTAAAACAATCGGATTCCATAGTCATCCAGTAATAACCGGCTCTCAACAATTTCTTTGACATTGCATGACCACCAGCATGGGTACCAAACGAACCCTCATGCACTTCTTGCATCAACATGTCTGCTTCGTGTTTATCCACGCATCTGAGCAAGACCATGTCAAAGTTCCTCTTGTACAACACATCATCCTGATTCAAATAAAAGCTTCCAGCTAGCCTTCTTAGGGTCTTCTTATCATTCTTCGACGCACCTTCAGGATACTCCTGAGTCTTGAGGAAGTTCTTGATATCATAGTACCACGGCTTCTCATCAATCACAACAGTCTCGGCTGCAAACACATACGCAGGCCTCTCGAGTCGATTCACCGCAACATGTGGCACATGATTCCACCAATGAACTTTTATCATGGAAGATAAAGTAGCCAAAGCATCAGCCATCTGATTCTCGTCCCGTGGGACATGATACAGCTTAACCTTCTTGAAGAACGTCAGTAATCTTCTGGTATAATCTCTATACGGAATCAAATGCGGCTGGTTCGTATTCCAATCTCCATTGACCTGATTGATCACTAGAGCGGAATCTCCATAAATGTCAAGCGTCTTGATTCTCAGGTCGATGGCTTCTTCTATCCCCATGATACAAGCCTCATACTCAGCTTCATTGTTGGTGACGTCAAAAGTCAATCTGACAGAGAAAGGTATATGAGCCCCTTTAGGATTAATGAGCACTGCCCCAACACCGTTACCGTTCATATTCACAGCCCCATCAAACATCAGTGTCCACTTGTCATCAGGATCCGGTCCTTCCTCGACAGGTGGCTCTTCGCAATCTTTCATCTTTAAATACATGATGTCCTCATCAGGGAATTCAAACATCATAGGTTGATAGTCATCAATTGGCTGCTCGGCAAGGTAGTCCGACAGAATACTACCTTTGATGGCCTTCTGTGACGTGTACTGAATGTCATATTCGGTTAAAATCATCTGCCATCGAGCAACTCGTCCGGTGAGAGCCGGCTTCTCAAAGATGTACTTTACTGGATCCATCTTAGAAATCAATAAGGTAGTATGGTTCAACATATACTGCCTTAGTCGGCGAGCAGCCCAGGCCAAAGCACAGCAAGTTTTCTCGAGCAGTGAATATCTTGTTTCACAGTCGGTAAACTTTTTGCTAAGGTAGTATATGGCATGCTCTTTTCGACCAGACTCGTCATGCTGTCCCAATACACACCCCATTGAATTCTCGGTTACTGACAGGTACATTATCAACGGTCTCCCTGGAACTGGAGGGATAAGGATTGGAGGTTTCTGTAAATACTCTTTGATCTTGTCAAACGCCTTCTGACAGTCATCATTCCACCTGATTGCTTGATTCTTTCTGAGCAATCTGAAAATTGGCTCACACGTGGCAGTTAGGTGAGATATGAACCTTGCAATGTAGTTCAACCTCCCTAAAAACCCACGGACTTGCTTTTCAGTTTTTGGTTCAGGCATCTCTTGAATAGCTTTGACCTTTCCTGGATCAACCTCAATCCCTTTTTCACTGACAATGAAGCCTAACAGCTTCCCTGATCTCACCCTAAACGTACACTTGTTCGGATTCAGCCTCAGTTTGAACTTGACCAATCTGTCGAACAACTTCTGCAAATTAACCAGGTGCTCCTCTTCTGTCTGCGACTTCGCAATCATATCATCCACGTACACTTCAATCCCCTTTGTGCATGATGTCATGAAAGAGAGTCGTCATTGCCCTCTGATAGGTAGCACCGGCATTCTTCAGCCCAAATGGCATCACCTTATAGCAGAATGTGCCCCAAGGTGTAATGAATGTCGTCTTTTCCATGTCCTCTGGCGCCATCTTAATCTGATTATAGCCCGAGAAACCGTCCATGAAAGAGAATACCGAGGATTGAGCCGTATTATCAACCAATACATCGATGTGAGGTAATGGGAAATCATCTTTCGGACTCGCTCTGTTCAAATCCCGGTAGTCGACACACATTCTGACTTTGCCATCCTTCTTCGGCACGGGAACAATGTTGGCCACCCATGGTGGATAACTGGTAACAGCCAGAAAACCTGCATCCCACTGCTTCTGAACCTCTTCCTTGATCTTGACAGCCATCTCAGGACTAGTTCTGCGAAGCTTCTGCTTGACCGACGGACACTCTTCTCTGAGGGGTAGCCGATGCACCACAATGTCTGTATCCAACCCAGGCATATCTTGATACGACCAGGCGAATATTTCCACATATTCTCTCAGCATCTCAATCAACCTCCTCTTGACAGAGTCCTCTAAAGCAGCCCCAATCTTGATCTCTCTTCTGGCGTCCTCAGTACCCAGATTAACAATCTCCAACTCCTCCTGATGAGGTTGGATGACCCTTTCCTCATGCTTCAGTAATCTGACCAATTCCGCGGGGAGTTCACAGTCTTCCTCACTCTCCTCTTCGGCTTGGTAGATGGGATTATCAAAGTCATACTGAGCCATAACAGAATTGTTCACAGTGGATTCCATGATATCACTTCTGCATGTTAATGCCTTATTTTAGAAAAAGAGTTCAAAAAAGTCACAAAAACAAAAAACATTGCCATTTTATTGTTTTGAAAAAGTGAAAACAAAAAATAGAAAGACAGGGATCACAAAATTTGATTGCAAAACGTCCTTTATTTATGATAATCATTAAAACATGATGAGGCCCTACAATGAACCACTACGCCTTGGGCAGAACGTAGGGTTTTCATGCAAAATGAAAAAACAAAGGAAAATTACTCTGTCTGAAGAGTAACTTGGACCACTTCTTCAGTCGTCCAATTGTTGATAGACTCCCCTGGTGCACACGGGCGAACCCAGATGTCTAGATCACAGTCGCTGTCACCGTCTTCACCACCGGTTGCAAAGACATCGCCGTGATTCATCAGCCCGGCGCTGGTGAAGGTACTTGGACCCGCTTGACCACTCTGCTCTGCTTGGAGAGGCTCATAACCAATACCGAACTTGTCCTCCTTAGCAGGCAAGTCTAACATCTTGCCCCAGCCCTCAGCTTTGTCGGAATCAACAACCTCCTTGGCTTGCTTGTACGAAGCAATCGAAGCACCCGGCTTCCTCTAATCAGCGTAGGCCACCTTCTCAAGAGCCACTGTCTCAAACGCCTGGCATAATGTTTCATGGATCTCGCCATCTACCTCGACATATTTGAATGAGGATAGGTGACTCACCAGAATCTCTTCTTCGCCACATACGGTCACAATTTGGCCGTTCCAGACATACTTGAGCTTTTGGTGGAGAGTTGACGAGACTGCTCCTGCCGCGTGAATCCACGGACGCCCCAACAGACAGCTGTAGGCGGGTTGAATGTCCATAACATAAAAAATGATGTCAAAAACCTCGGGACTTATCTTCACCGGCAATGTAACTTCACCAAACACAGAACGCTTGGATCCATCAAATGCGCGCACAATAAGGTCACTAGGAGTGAGCATAACTCCTTCAACATCAATCTTCTTCAGAATCTGCTTCGGTAAGACATTCAGTGACGACCCGGTGTCTACCAACACGTGAGACAGAACTGCCCCCTTACATTCCATAGTGATATGTAAGGCTTTTTTATGATTACGACCCTCAGGCGTTAAGTCTAGGTCAGTGAAACCTGCACCATGCCTGGTGCTCACGTTGGCCAACACTCCCTCTAGTTGGTTGACGGAGATCTCTTGCGGTACGTATGCCATGTTCAGCATCTTCAACAAAGCATCACGATGTGCCTCAGAGCACAGCAGCAAAGAGAGAATTGAAATTTTGGACGGAGTCTGGTTGAGCTGATCTACGATCTTGTAGTCACTCTTCTTTATGATCTTCATGAATTCCTCCACGTCCTTTTCAAATGAACCCTCAGCCTCCTTCTGAGTCGGTTCCTCGTCAACAACAACTTGTTTGCCTTTAGCCCTAGAAGATGCCTCAGCATTAGCATCTCTCAACGGCTGAGGAGCAAACAGTCATCCACTCCGGGTAAAACCTCCTGGTCCACCCACGTTGTCCACAACGGGACTCACAACCACAGGAGTTTTAACCGGTACACTGATCGTCACAGGCGCTTGACTTGCTGGCCTCGCCTGATTATCAGCCCTTCTGTTGCTGCGGTAGGCATCATCATACCTTCAAGGGACAGCCCTACTATTCTCAACTGGTCTTCTTCCAGACGCCACAATAGTAGTTGGAGCATTGATAGTTACCGGAGCGGAAATAGTAACTGGGGTACCACTTGCTGCAGATGTACTAACAACCCCTTGTCCTCGTCCTTCAGCTGGTTTGAAGTAAATGGTGACAGTTGACACCGACCCATTATCTCTGACAGCCCGACTGAACTGCACACGGCCTTCATCAATCAACTTTTGAATACCAGCCCTCAACTGGTCACAACCGTTATCAGCTTCTACACAATCAAGACAGCCCTCATCACTGCCCGGGTAGACACCCCCATTTAGCAGACGGCCCTTCACAACTGACAAAGAAGTCTGAATATCATCAACATTATCAACTAGATCTTCAGCTTCCACTTCAATATTGTTCACCCTATGCCCACCATGCTGAGGCATAGGATTGTTTACAACGTTTGGTACCGGAGCAAAGTTGATCGCCTTGGAATCAATCAAATCTTGGACCTTGTGTTGGAAAGCCCGGCATTTTTCAGTGTGGTGCCCTGGTGCCCCAGAGTGAAAGTCACAGCGGACGTTGGCATCGTATCCAGGAGGCAATACTGTTGGTGGAGCCATTGTACGCAACTCTACAAACCCCAACCTGAGTAGTTCGGGCAGTAGTTCAGCGTACGACATTGGTAGCGGATCAAAACGTCGATCAGGCATTCTCTGTCTGGGCTGATACGGACGTTGTTTCTGTTGTTGTTGTTGTTGCGGTTGTTGAACCCTTTGTTGTTGTTGTTGATGAGGTTGAGGTGCAGGAATGGTCACTGCAGCAACCGGGCGATATTGATATCTGTTCACACTGCCTCTGTACACATTCCCTCGGTGTTGTACGGCATTGGTTTCACCTTCTCTACGGCGAGGTGCCCCAGAGAAAGGTTTCTTTGACGATGAAGAAGAACCCACATCATGAATCTTGCCAGCCTTGATCAGACTTTCAGTTCTCTCGCCACAGATGACGACATCAGAAAAACTACCGAATGGGCAGCTTCCCATCCGGTTCATAAACACACCTTGAAGAGTGCCGATGAACATGTCTGTCAACTCCCTTTCCAGCATAGGGGGTTGAACTCTTGCAGCAAGTTCACGCCACCTCTGGGCGTATTCTTTAAAACTCTCGTTGTTTTTCTGGCACAAACTCTGCAGCTGTGTCCGGCTCGGTGCCATATCCATGTTATGTTTGTATTGTCTAAGGAAAGCTTCTCCCAAATCCCTCCAGCATCTGATCGAATCTCTTTTCAATTCCATATACCAATCCAAAGATGCCCCAGATAGGCTATCTTGGAAAAAGTACATCCACATCTTCTCGTCGTCAGTATACGCCGAGATCTTTCGATAGTATGCCTGCACATGGGTGCGAGGGCAAGAAGTGCCGTTGTATTTGTCAAAAGTGGGTGCTTTGAACTTATACGGGATTCTCAAACCTTCCACTAACCCCATATTAGTTACGTCAAAACCGAGATAATTTTGACACTCCATAGCCCGAATCTTCTCAGCAAGGGCCTCAACTTTGCGATCTCTCTCATCAACCCTTCCCAAAATGTCTTCGTCTTCGCTGAGCAGGGTGCACATATCCTCTTGTCTGTCAACAATCGGAGCTTGGTTACGGGCCGGAGCACGGACTACTCTGGCATTGGCGGTCTCTGGAGCAATCGGTTGACCGTTGACTCGAATACCTCTCAATTCGTCCCCTACAGCATAGTTGTTGATGGGCACAGCCGCAGTAGGGTTGTCATTGATCGGGCCTCCCTCTGGCAGGGCTTGGTTGGGCGGTGGAATTACAGCTTCTTGTCTCTGAACTAGAGCTCGGAGTTCTTCTTGTCCTTGTGCAACCCCTTGCATCATATCCATGAACTGGGCCATGTTAGCCCTCATCTCTGCTAACTCAGCTTGTACTTGATCCATATTCCTTTGATGGTTGAGTCTCGTTGAGTAGCGGTGCAGTCTCTGATCAGCTATCCTGCCTGAACACAGGAACCAAAGTGAGAAGTCGGCACAAGAACACCTGTTATGCAAAATGAGATGAGTATGATGTTAATGATGTGTATGATGCACATGATATGCTCATTTCTCAAGCATTCAAAGAGCCCGATTCATCCTCAAAAGATGGCAACCTGCAGCAACAAGGGAACAACAAAATACAAGGTAAATGAGAACAACAGGAAACACCAACAACCTTATCTATAAATAAGAGTAATAAGATCATACAACCAAGTTAACAAATATCCGAATAAACGAAGTACAACAATGAATCCCTTCCAACAAGCCTGGAGGTGATTCTCAACATAAACATCAAAGGTACAGGCTAAGACAAACGGTCTTCCGGAATGAGGGTCTTCAGGTACTGGCACTGGTCTATCAACAGTGTGCATTCTGAACATTCTGGTAGAGGGGTGATCTTCTCCTTCAATTGTCTTCTAAGCTCCATGACTTCTCCTCCAAGATATTCCTCTGATGCTTGTCTCAAATCTACCTCTTTCTTCAACTGGACGTCTTTGTCTTTGAGTTGCTTCTCCAAGTCTCTGATCTTTTTCTGGTAGCTGGCTTCAGCTCTCTGTAGCCTCAAACACTCCCGGTGTTCTGCATCTAACATGGATTCCATCTCTTCGTAGGATCTCTTCTTGCTTCTCACTCTACTAGCATCCTCTCCTTGCACTTCCCTGAGTTGATGGGCCAAGTGCAACCTATCAGCTTTGGCTTTGTAGAGCTCCATCTGGGTATCTTGCTCCTTCTCTCTCAACCGGCGATTCTCCATCAGGGCTTGCTTATAGTGCTCAGCGGGCACACTCTCAGCAAGGATCAAAGGTGGTCGCTCCTGCAACGGCTCCATCCTATCGTAGGGTAGCAACAAAGTTTCCACTCTCTTTTTTACCCAATCAGTGTAATCAGGCATAGCAATGGCAAACTTCTTCCCTAAAACAGCTCCATCCTTAACTCCAACAGATCTCCAAGCTCTTCCAATCTGCTCCAATCTAGTCGGGTCACTCTGCTTCTCAAAAAACACACTTTCAGCTACCTCAGCCTCGAGCGGTTTTCCCTTCATTACAAACCCTAACTGACGAAGAGAAAGAACTGGATTATAATTTATGCAACCTTTGGTCCCTACGAGTGGCACATTCCGGAATTCTCCACAGCTCATAATAACATTCCGCACGTCCATCCGGTATGATTGCCATCTGATGTCATAGGAAGTAAGCGACATGACCCTCTGAGTCCACTTAAGAGTGCTCTGAGCATCCATAAAGGGTCCACTGGCCGGCAGAAGGGACATGAACCATCTGAGTAGGAGAGGTAGACAACATCTGATAGCTCCACCCTTACCATGCCTACTGTGGATGGCATAATAAGTGTCAGCTAACAGAGTGGGAACTGGATTCCTTCCCATGAAGATACAGACCGCAGCATAGTCAATGAAATTGGGCATGCTCGGGAATAGGACGATCCCATAGATCATGGCAGCAAACTGGGCGTGAAAAGCTTCCCAATTCCTCTTCTCTGCTTCTCCTCTGGCAACTCTCAGCAGAAACTTCAACGGCAGACCCACAACATCCCCACTGGGCTTCCAATTATCACAGACTTCTTTGACACTTAACTGGAGAGCTCTGGCAACAATTCTGAAATCAACTTCCTTCGGTACGTCCAAGAAAGGAACCTGATGCTGAATCTGGACACCCAACAAAATAGAATACTCCTCGAGAGTAGGTGCCAACTGATAATCTTGAAAGGTAAAACATCTAAGCTTCGGGTCGTAGAACTGAAGAAGAGTCTGCAGCGGTACCGGATCAACTACCGTCTTCAATAGCGTCAGAATATCCCCAAACTGGTCAACAAAACCCTTCAACTGATCACTAGTCACAAGGTTACCCAACTCTATCAATGAAGTCAACGGCTCACGATGAAAACTGTAGGAACAGGTCTTCCGCTTCGGCTCTGGGACTGTTGCCATCTCTATCAGCGAACAAGCTCTGGAATGTACCTGAGAAATGATATGCATGCAAAGATTAGTTTTTTTTCCTTCTTCTTTTTTCTTTCTTTTTTTCCCTTTTTTTTTCATTACGTATCTTTTGAAAATAAATATGCTATGATGCACATGATGCAGACGGAACTGGCTGGTTGCATCTCTAAATCACAAGGTCGAAGCTTCGGTCTAAATTCAGAACCCAAATCCAATTTGAAAACCCAAGGTCAATTGAGACACTGTCGTCTGAACCCAAAGTCACCAACAGAACCACAAGTCACCAACGGTACCTGTAATAATGATCAAACCCTTCCCCACTCACGGGTGTCGTCTAGGCCAGGGTAAGGTCGAGAGAAACGCAGCATAAATAACCTTTCGCAGAATACCATCATATACACACCCGAAGTATGCAACGATAATATCCCACCAGGGTCTGAACTGCTCGTGATGTCAATGTTCCGCTAAGTGGCGCAATACCACCCGCTTCCCATGAATCACTCTATTCCTAAGCATCCTAGATTTCACTCATGGTCTGGGTATTGGACATTTTACCTCAAGTAACTCCCACCCCAACGGAGAGAAACAGACAACCAGCCAGCCAGATAAACAATGAATGTGAATGAATGCGAACATAAGTGCAAACATAAATGCAAACAAACAGAAAATGAATGCAACCAATAAATAATGAATGCAATAACAAAACAGCAAATAGCAACCAAAACCCTAACCTAGAGAGTGCTAGGAGAGACTCGCTTAGGGAAGATGGACCAGCAGAGGTCAACTTCTTGGTCCCCAGCAGAGTCGCCAGCTGTCGCATTACGCGAAAAACCGGCAGGAAAACAGAACAACAGAGCCGTCACCGTGCGTTATTTATCCCAAAAGAGGGAAAGGAAACGCTTAGAGTAAACCTGGAAAAGACGTGGTCTCGCGACCAAAGAGAATGGGATCGGGAGTCGGTTATGCGAAGGGAAGGTATTAGCACCCCTACGCATCCGTCGTACTCGACGGGATCCATGCACAATAGGAAGGAAAATGGTTGCTAAAACACTGCTCAAACACGCACACACACTGGCTGAAAGAGACACAAGAAAACAAACAAGACTGACTCGGCAGGATATCGTATCCTGGGCCTACTTAGTCTATCAGGCATAGACATCAGAGTCGAAGTAGTTCGGACTGGGGAAACGACACATGCTCGCTAGGATATCGCATCCTATGCATACGTATCTCCTCGGACGAAGGAGAATCAGAGCATTCGTAGCTCGGCTAACACGCACACAAACAAACACAGGCAAAGGCAAACATGGAGCCCGAATGCCAATTACTGGACTTACATCAGCATCCGAACCAAAACACACCCATACTAGAACCCGAATGCCACTCGATGGACTTACATCAGCTTCCAAGCACACAACAACACAAAACAAAGACACAGGCGCCCGGAGAGATCTGCTCATCTCCTGCCTACGTACCTCATCTGGTATGAGGATCAGGGCGACGTAGTTCCCCTACGAAGGGACACAGGACTAGCCTAACCAGATAACAGAGGGAGACACAACTAGGGAGACTACGACTCGAGCCTAGATGTTATCATGCAAATTCATCCCTAAGTCAAGGTTTCTAGCTAACTTGCACAGGAAGCAAGCCTATCCTAAACATGACTTGCACAGGAAGCAAGCCAAACTAAACCTAACTTGCACAGGAAGCAAGCTAAAAACAAACACACAAGCACAAGTAGCACACACTATATGCAATCAATGGGCTCAATCAAGGTTAGGTTTTAGTCGAGGGGTCATATCAACCTCAACAAACAAACCACTGTAACTGGGTAGTGTTAGCTCTTAACCCTAACATTGAGAGTTAGGGTGAAGCTGATGAAAGGTGAGTGAAGGTGAGACTTCACAGCTCTTATCCCTGGCCTGGGAGAGCTCAAGACAAGAATGTGTGGGTTCAGAAAGTGGGAACCCTTCTACACATTTGACACTGACTCAACTGTACAACTGTACAAGATCTTGGGTTAGTATCTGCAATGCATCAACACAGTGGTGTGAGCAAAGCAGATGACACACAGAATAGCAGGGGATGGATTGCACATCCCTTATATCTGCCAATGCCTCTTCACTTAGGAGGTCTTTGAATAAATGCAAGGACAAAAGTAAACAAACACAAACATTGCCTCTTAAGGAGGACTTCAGACAGGCGCCTGGCCAAGTAACAGGCCAGGTCTTCCAGACTACATGGAGTAAGGAAATTATACCTCAATGCAAATTGCTTATCAAGCAAAGCAAAGCAAAGTTCACAAGGAACTAATAGCAACTAAAGTACCTGAAATCAGTCAAGCACAATTAGTATACCAGACACAAAGTTAAAACAAAACAGCATAAGCCAACAGACAATACAGTCAAGCATATGTGCAAAGCAACAAGCTCATAACAAGTGAGCTAAGCAACCTACAAAACAAACAAGTTAGTTCATGATAAACAATCAAACTCATTGAACTTGTATTGATCTCTTTGAAGCATTTGTTGCTTAACCTGAAAAACCAAGCTTAAACATGAGTGACAAGACCACTAGGACAAGCCTAGGGTCAAAAGGAGATAAAAAGTTTAAAACAGCAAGGGATAAGTGTCCAAAGTCAAGACAAATCAATCAAGAAGCAAACCCAAGTGGTTTCACATTCATATCATTCATCATTATCATTTCACAAGCAAATTAAGTCAAAGCATGGCATATAGAACCTCAAAGAAGTCAACAGAATGACTCAACTCAAATTAAATCACAAACATTCCAAAAAATCCTCAAATAAATCATGATCAAAAATCATCCACAACACGATAGGCATACCAAATTTCAGCTCATTTGGATCAAAGGAAGTAGGTCAATGAAAATCAGAAAGTCAAAGCAAGTTCAAACATCCTCATACAAAGCATCAAAACATGCACCAACTTCAATTAATCATAAACAGAAACAACATATGATAAATGAATGGGACTAAATCCATGACAAGCTATAAGATGTCTACAATCCACATGTTAAATTTCAAGTCCATCCAATTAAGCATTAGAATTTCACAAATCATATGGCATCATGTGTCACAAAAGTCAACAATTTGGTCAAATAGGGGAGAAATTGCCAATCAATTAGGAAATGCATTCAAAAATTCACAAACATTCTAAACATGCACAAGTGTCTTCATGCAAAAATCCAAACCATTTTGAGTTCATTAAGCATGGTAATTAAAATCATGAAGTTGGACATGCATGGTGTGACACAAATTGTCACACCCCTATTCAAAAAATCATATCTCCACAACCAGCAATGAGAAAATTACAAACTCTACACCAAAATCACCATGAACATGTCTAGTTTAAGCACAAAAAATTTGAGAATCATTGGATAATGTATCATCATTTCACGAGCAATTTGGCAAGGCATACACAAAATGGACAACATGAACAAACCCTAGGCATTTTTAAAATCTACACGTGCAAAAAATCTGGAAAAAACACCATAAAAAACTAGAGGCCAAGAGGAGCAATCCACAAAAAATCCCATCAAAATTGGATAAGAATTGAAGAACTTATGAATTTTTGAAGTTGGCCATGCAAAATGAGATAATATTTGAAAAAAAGAAATGAATTAAACTAATTAAATAAACGGCAATGGCACAAACGTAAATAGTTGGTCCCTTAAGTGAAACTCTGCGTTTCACTTAAGGGTGTGCTGCGCCCTGATTGGTGCATGGCCAATAAAACAGTGAACCCATGCAAAGAAAAACCAAAACACGATCAAAAACAAAATCTGGGCACAGCAAGCAAGGGTTATGAGCAACAGTGTAGGTTCATCATCGTTGATGAACAAGTTTTCCAGAAATTGGAATCAAGCACACCAATCAAACCATCTAACCACATACAATCCAAATCTAACCCTAGTTTTCAACAATTCGAACTAACAACAAAGAAATAAGCAAGAACATATTTAACAACCAAACTTTGAGTCCATCTATCTTCCTTAATACTCAACCATTTCTCTTGATTCAAAGCTTAATACATTCAGCATGGCAAGATCTTCATGAAGCATATCATAATTTCATCAAAGGCTAGGTTCGAATCTTACCTGATTTTGAGGAACAGTGATGAAATAGATGTTGTTTGGCTGTGTTGAGCTAAAACAGGTGCGCAATGAGGTTTGTATTGATGAATGGAGACAAGACTTGAAGCCCAGCTAGCACGATTCAGCTCAAAATTGGAACTGCCATGACTGATGCTCCAATGTAACAGTGGTAGGAGATGGCTTTACAGCTGTGAAATGGTGCTTGCAATGGCTCCAAGAAGGTTTGTGAATGATGAACCAATGCCCAGAACACGAATCCTTTGACAGTTTTTCAGAAAAAATTCAGAGTAAGGAAATGAGAGTTTTAGAGCAAATGAAGTTTTTTGATCTGGTTTTTGTGTTGTGGCTAGGGTTTTCAGACTGTAAATGATCCATATATACTCTGTTTAACATTGCTTAATCATGGTTAGTGTAATGGTAAGTGAATTTGGCTTAATGAAAGTGTTTTGGTCATTTTACTAAAAACCACTCAAATTGCATGGGGTGCATGTTAATGCACGAAATTGGGCCTTAAACAAACCCCAAATATGATTTCTGAACATTGGCAATTGGTACAAAGTGTTGGAAATGTTTAATTTGAAAGTCCATTTTTCAACTCACCCCTTTTTAATTCATGCACTTGAAAAAAAGCCATTTTGATTGAAAGATTTTTGGTGAATTGTGATGAAAATTTTGGATAGAGCACATCAAATATGACTTGTAGCAAAAAAACCCCATCCAATTTGGCCAAATGGTTTGGAAGTTATGGCCTTTTGAAGTTCAAAAATTCTTGAGAATGATTTGATCATAACTTGCCAACCACAAATGAGAAATGAGTGTTCTTGGACTTTTTGGAAGGTGAGAGCAAGATCTTCAACTTTCGTGTTGGACAAAATTTCATTTGAAGCTTGTATGATGATGTAAATTTGAGGAGAAAAACTTTCTATTTTTGGCAGTTGAAAATTACAGGTCACCTGCCATTTTTGGAAACTTTTTGTCTGACTTTATTTTCTCCAATCTTGATCTTTGAAATGTCAAATGAGACTTGTATGGACATGAATGAACCCTTTCAAACCATCTCCCACCTTGAAATCCATAAAATCAGGCACAGTTGACCACAGTTGACCATAGTTGACTTTCTAGGGTTTCTGGTGGACTGAACAATGACTGATGACTTCTGAGCACCCAATCCTTGACCAAATCACTTCAAAAGGACCCCTAGGTCATGTGAACATGTTGGACCAACCTTAGGGCCTTGTCTCAATGGAAATTGCACTTGTTTGCTTGATTGACTGATCTCCTGACCAGTTTGACCTAATTTGTCAGTTGAACTTGCACTTGGGCAAATGGACAATGCAATGCTATGCAGTGGACTATGTTATGTTAATGACCTAATATGAGACTGTATATACAAAGGGTAGGTGCAAATTTGAGGTGCTACACCCATGTGCTCAAGATGATTGGGTATGTGGAAAACCTTGAGAGATTGGGTTTTCCCCTCGAAAAGGAACTTGCGAATGATTTGATCTTGCAATCGTTCCCAGATAGTTTCAGTCAATTTGTCCTAAATTTCAATATGATTGATATGGACAAATCTCTTCCTGAACTGCTCGCCATGTTAAGAACTGCCGAGCAGAATCTAAAGTCAAAAGGGAAGTCCATTCTGATGATCGGAAATGGAAAGAGACAGAACAAAAGGCCCACTAAGTAGGGTGATAAAGGGAAAGGCAAGGAAGTTGCCAAACCCAAACCCACCATTGCTGCTTTAAAGCCTAGTGGAGGCATAGCAAAAGAAGGCACTTTCTTCCATTGCGGTAAGACCGGACACTGGAAGAGGAACTGCCCAAAGTACCTGGAAGATAAGAAGAATGGAGTAGAGACTTCAACTTCAGGTATTTTTGTTATTAAAATTAATTTATCTACTTCTGTATCATGGGTATTAGATACTGGATGCGGTTCTCACATTTATACAAATGTGCAGGGGATGAAAAGAAGTAGAGATTTGGCAAAAGGTGAAGTTGACCTACGAGTTGGCAATGGAGCAAAGGTTGCTGCTTTAGCCGTAGGGACTTATGTATTGACTTTACCTAGTGGTTTAATAATTCAGTTAGAGAACTGTTATTATATACCTGCAATTAGCACGAATAGCATTTCCGTTTCTTGTTTGGACAAGTTTGGTTTTTCATTTATAATAAAGAACAATTGTTGTTCAATTTATTTGAATGATATATTCTATGCTACTGTACAAATGAACAATGGACTATATGTCCTTGATCTTGAAATGCCTATTTATAACATTAATACTAAAAAGATGAAACCTAATGAGTTAAATCCAATTTACCTTTGGCATTGTCGATTAGGCCACATAAATGAGAAACGCATTTCCAAACTCCATAAAGATGGACTGTTGGACTCTTTTGATTATGAATCATATGAGACATGCAAATCTTGTTTAATTGGAAAGATGACAAAGTGTCCATTCACAGGAAAAGGTGAAAGAGCGAATGATCTTTTGGCCCTCATACATACTGATGTATGTGGACCACTGAACATGCCAGCCAGAGGAGGTTTTCAGTACTTCATCACATTTACTGATGATTTCAGTAGATATGGTTATGTGTATGAAACACAAATCATAGTCCTTTGAAGAGCTCAAGGAATTCAAGAATGAAGTACAAAACCAACTAGGTAAGAATATTAAAACTCTTCGATCAGATCGATGTGGTGAGTATTTAAGCCTAGAGTTTGATGACCATCTGAAAGAGTGTAGGATCCTATCCCAACTTACTCCTCCTGGAACACCCCAATGGAATGGTGTATCTGAGAGAAGAAATTGAACCCTGTTGGACATGGTCCGATCCATGATGAGTCACGCCGATCTTCCAAACTCCTTTTGAGGACATGCAATATTGACATCAGCTTACACACTTAACCGCGTTCCATCCAAAAGGTTGAAAAGACACCATATGAGATATGGAGTGGTAAGAAACCACATATGTCTTACATGAAGATTTGGGGTTGCGAAGTTTATGTGAAACGACAAATTTCAACTAAGCTTGAGCCCAAATCTGACAAATGCTTATTTGTGGGGTATCCTAAAGAAACAAGAGGGTATTACCTCTACAATCCTTCAGAGGGCAAAGTGTTTGTCGCTCGAACTGGAGTTTTCCTGGAAAGAGATTTTATTTCCAAAGGAATCAGTGGGAGGAAAGTAGAACTTGAAGAGATTCAAGAATCACAAAGCATTGATACACCTATGGAGGAATTAGAGCAGGAAACACAAGTAGTTGTGTAAGAGCAACCTGCTCAAGTAGAACAAGACCAGCGTAGGTCAGGCAGGATACGTCACCTACCTGAGATATATGGATATCTGATCAAGGTGATGTATTACTCATGGATTCATCAAAAATAAAGATGAGCCTTGTGTCTACAAGAAGGTTAGTGGGAGCATGATCGTTTTCCTGATGTTATATGTAGATGACATATTACTCATTGGAAACGATGTCCCTACCTTGCAACGAGTAAAGTCTTGGTTGGGGAAATGCTTTTCTATGAAGGACCTAGGTGAAGCATCCTATATATTAGGAATCAGAATCTATAGAGATAGATCACAAAATGCTTGGCCTAAGTCAGGGTACATAGACAAAGTGCTGAGACGCTTTAATATGGATGATTCCAATGGTTATGTGTTTTGCTTAAATGGTGGCGCTGTGAGCTTGAAAAGTTCGAAGCAAGATACAGTTGCTAATTCTACAACCGAGGTCGAGTATATTGCTGCCTCAAGTGCAGCAAAGGAAGTTGTTTGGATCAGAAGTTCCTTAGTGAACTTGACATAGTTCCTAGCATAGTGGATCCCATTGCTCTTTATTATGATAAAAATGGTGTTATCGCACAAGCTAGGGAACCTAGATCTCACCAACGATCCAAACACATACTTAGACGTTATCATCTCATTCGAGAGATAATAGATAGAGGAGATGTGAAAATATGTAAAGTACCTACACTTGACAATATTGTTGACCCACTGACAAAGCCTCTTGCGCAGCAGAAGCATGATGGCCATACTAGATCAATGGGCATAAGGGGTATGCCTGATGGCTCTAGTGCTAGTGAGAGATTGTTGGTGTAAGCCCTAGAGGCCAATACTTTTGGTACTTGTATCGAATTATTTATTAATAATAAAAGGCATTTTATTTATTATGGTTGATTAACAAAGTCCCTGGAATAGATAGTCTGTTTAATGTATTAAGTGTGACTTAATCATGAGAGCACATTAAACATAAGGGCACTATTCTTAAAGTATCCGTAGTCGAGCTTTAGTGTGAAGTGGGATAACATTAAAGCATTAAGACTATTATGTTTGTAGACTGATGATCACATCTCATGGATCATGGATAAAGAGTTATCAAGTCTTAAACATAGGTGTGAATATTAGGAGTAATATTTATACCGGATTGACCCGCTATGAGAATACTATATAGAAAGTTATGCAAAGTGTCATAAGTTATTCTCATGGTGATAATAGTGTATACCACTCTTCGACCTGAAACCACTATGGATCCTAGATGTAGAGTCGAGTGCTTTATTGTTGATCCAACGTTGTCCGTAACTGGATAACCATAAAGACAGTTGATGGGTACTCCACAAAGCATGCTGAGGGACATGAGTGTCCTAGATGGAATTTGCCCATCCTGCGTAACAGGATAAATGTCTATGGGCCCAATATTGAACTGGACAAGGGTGACACGTGTTGGTGTAAGCCCTAGAGGCCAATACTTTTTGGTACTTGTATCGAATTATTTATTAATAATAAAAGGCATTTTCTTTATTATGGTTGATTAATAAAGTCCCTGGAATAGATAGTCCGTTTAATGTATTAAGTGTGACTTAATCATGAGAACACATTAAACATAAGGACATTATTCTTAAAGTATATGTAGTCAAGCTTTAGTGTGAAGTGGGATAACATTAAAGCATTAAGACTATTATGTTTGTAGACTGATGATCACATCTCATGGATCATGGATAAAGAGTTATCAAGTCTTAAACATAGGTATGAATATTAGGAGTAATATTTATACCGGATTGACCCGCTATGAGAATACTATATAGAAAGTTATGCAAAGTGTCATAAGTTATTCTCATGGTGATAATAGTGTATACCACTCTTCGACCTGAAACCACTATGGATCCTAGATGTAGAGTCGAGTGCTTTATTGCTGATCCAACGTTGTCCGTAACTGGATAACCATAAAGACAGTTGATGGGTACTCCACAAAGCATGCTGAGGGACATGAGTGTCCTAGATGGAATTTGCCCATCGTGCGTAACAGGATAAATGTCTATGGGCCCAATATTGAACTGGACAAGGGTGACACGGTCTATACCTTGTGTTCAATATAGACATAAGGGCAAAGGGGTAATTATACACATAATTATTATCACATGAGGTTTTGTTAGATCACATGACATTTTCGTGACTTGGGTAGCAGTGATGTGTTGCTAGATACCGCTCACTGTTTATTATGTTAAATGCGTGATTTAATATAATTGCCAACGTCGCGAAAACCTACAGGGTCACACACAAAGGACGGATTGATGAGAAATAGAGTAACTAAGGAACACCGTAAGGTACGGTGCACTTAAGTGGAATACGAAATATGGTAAGGTACCAAATACTTAAGTGATTTTGGCATATTATGAGATATGGGCCAAAATACACTTAAGTGGGCTTTTTAGCTTGAAGCCCACACAAGTGGTTCTATAAATAGAACCCCTTGGGTAGAAGCATTATCACTCCACTCAGACTGAAACTCAAGTAAAGACTTGGAATTTCGTTTGCCACTCTCTCTCACTCAAAGCCTTCATTCATACCAGCTAGCACTAAGATTGAAGGAATCCGTTCGTGTGGACTGAGTAGAGACGTTGTCATCGTTCAACGTTCGTGATCGCTCCGTGGATTTGTATCCAAGGTTTTGATCGTTACAAGAGATCTGCACCAAAGGTTTGAATCGCCACAAGAGGTAACGATTCTATCACTGATCATGCCCATTCGTAAGGATCACTAAATGGAGAAATTTTTATATTCCGCTGCGCCTTGGATGGCAATTCTCCTTCAATACCAACCTACGAAGAAGAGACTTTCTCTAGCTAAAAGGTAGTAATTTTCTTTTATTTTGTTCTTTCTGTATTTCCCTTCTTCCGTTTCTAACTCTTCCTTTTCCTTGATGCGAGGTACTATTGGAATTGATCTGAAGGTTAAGCTCAAGAGCTTAGGGTTTCAAAGTGAATAACCCTAAGTCTTCGGAGGCAGAGCTCTGGTGTGTTTGGCTTGATTGGTAGCAATAGTCCCTTAGGGTTTTCTTTTCTGTCCCTAATTCAGTTTTAATCTTAAGTTTTTATAGTGTTAGGATTAGGTTTAGCATTCAATTAGCTAACTTGTTTTAGGAAAATTTTGATGTAATTAGATTCTTTGTTTGATTCAATTAGAAATTAGGATTTTGATTCAATTGTGTATTTGGTCCAATTTGATGTATAAAACAGTTTCTCAATGTATCTGTATATCAATTTAGAAAGATTTGATTGAGATTACAAATTCAACATTTTGATCCCTTATGATTTTTGATTTTGTCAATTAGGGTTTCTGAGGAGGACGATTATGGACTCGGGTCACACTTGACCCGGTTTAGTGGGTGGGTCCTAGGTTTGATCCAGTTTAGTGGGTGGGTCCTAGGTTTGACCCAGTTGACCCTCGGGTTATTCAAATGACCCAGTTAAGAAAAAATAGTTTGGGCCAAGCCCAACTCTAATTTCAAACAAAGACCCAAACAAACCGAAAACAATGATAAGAAGCTCATTAATTCTAATCCTCTAATATTTCAATAATAAACTTAATTACTTCTAAAGACTTGAATTATTTTACTAATTTAATTAACCCATCACTTATCAACATCAGATTAGTTTAATAGACCAATTAAATCTAACACTTAGTTAAAACAAATTGGTTTACTAGTGTGATCTAATCAACATTTTTATAAAATAAAAGTCAATTTTCCTTACTAATATTAACCCATGTCTAGTTAATCCAACTTAACTTAAATAATATTCTAATAATGATAAAATAATAAAAATAACTAATAAATAATAATGTTGATAATAATAACAATAATAATAACATTAGTAAATAATAACGTTAATAACTAATAATTTAACTTCTTTTTTTAAAATATTACTATTAAATTTGAATGATTTTTTAGAAATTGATCAAAACTAGTTAATTTCAAAAGATCCAATCAAAATACCAACATATCAACCCAAGTCCACCTAAAATAACTTAATATTCTAAACAAATTTTCTAATATCAAAATAAATTCAATTAAATTTAAACACATATCAATAATCGAAGTCAATCTTAACCCTAACGTTATCCCTAAAACCTGATTTAATCCTAAACGAACAAATATAAAACTAAATATTCTCATAAAAAATCAAAAAGGTCCCCTTTTGACTTTTTTGTTATTGTGGTTGACCCGATAAAAATAGGAAGATTAGGTGGTCAAAATTTTGGTTACGACATACTTTTTGGTCAACTAGTTGACCAAAGTCAACTGACCTAATTTCTAGACCTAACCCTAATTTACACATTGTTTCTTCACTTGTCTATCCTTTCACTTGATTTCATGGCCAAGCATTTATTCATGGTCAAGCAAGCTTTGTTTCTTCAAGTTATCACCATCAGCCTTCACTTCAAGCCTTCTTGAATCATGACCAGAACTCCAAGCCAAAGCAGTTCTACACATCACAAACATCCTGCAATGCATTAGACCAATGCCATAAACAACTAAGAACCAAAGCATTCCATTCGAGAGAAAGAGTGTATGAGTTTCCTACATCAACATTCAAGGCATCACCATGATTACCATAAGAGTAAAGCTTTACTACTAAGCCAATGCAATTCCAAACCAAGATTCACATGATAAGGACAAGCATTTAAACAATAGTGCATTTCAACCAGCAAATTAACTGCATACAATCATTAAAAGAAAAAGAATAGTTCACCGTCATCCAACATTTCAAACCATGTTAACATAACATATATTCAAACTCACAGCAAGCCATTAACATCATGACAAAAAGGGCTTGCAATACAATGCTAACAATCAGTTCACATGTCAATAGCAATAGATGTGATGCAAAGTAGGATTTGATCAGGATTCAAACAGGGCAAGTAACACAAGCATTAATCATACATGTTACATCCAGGTGTGCATCATAATTCAGTTCATAGCAGAAATTGCTTCAACTTACAACTGGGCAATGGACAAGCATAGTATACATGCATTCTTTCCAAACTTCATAAGTGTAGCAAGTATAAAATAAAGAAACTACTGCAGTAACAATTTAAGTTATTAGAACTCATAGCATTGTAATCAAACAAGCACATTTTTAACACCAACATTTAAGTTCAAGCCAAATTCAAGGAGGTGCAAAGAAATTTCAAACTGTCAGCAGGGGTCTAACCTGCAAGAATTGTGACAGGGCATAACCAACAAGCTAGCTAACTAACACAATAGCTCAGTTGGCAACACTTTAACATTCTAACTTCAGTATATAACAACAATCCCGTTGAGTTCACTATTTTTTTGCATTGCAATGTAAATCAACTTTGATAACATCATAAACTTAGTTAAAGCATAGCTAACTATCTAATCATCTTGACTAACATCTAACAGATGGCATAACTAACCTAACATTAACTAACCATCATAACAATTACATCCAACTGTCTAACATCCTAACTAACTAACACTAACATACAACTAATTTCCCTAACTGACTTTCTAACTGCAAGCCAATTCCTAACTAACTTCAGTTCACAATCTAACATTTTTCTAAGAGAATCCTAACTTCCTAACTGCTAACTGGCATAATAGAAATTGATCCTAACAAACTAACTTGACACATTTTTCCAAGCTAACAGAATTGAAGCTCCAACTGAATTGCATTGAGGGATTGAAGGGCTTTAAAGCCATATTAAATCCTCATTCTGAGGGAAATCAATCATCATTATTCTTCACTAAATTCTCACTCTCACGAAATCATCATTTTTTCCTCAATCTTCATTCTCAAGTTCACACAGAGATTTCAACCAACATACACCATATCATAATCAATGACACACAGAAGATCAACACACTCAACAATCATCACCCAATCACTCAATCCTCTACTCTCTCATCACAGAGAAAAAGACCTCATCCCTAGATACTAAAGAAGCGAGTAGAAGAAAGAGAAGAAGAGAATAAACATGAAAGGGATCAAAACTCACCATGTTTCTTCCAGAATCTTCACGTCCTATCTACTCCGGTAAGCTCACTTGATTTCCCTTTATTTTCTTTTATTTTTTATTACCAATCGATTGTCTGAGTGTGGTAGATAATTTCCCCCATGGTTATGGATTGAAGTTGGGTGAGATTGAGGTTTAATTTATGGAGTTTCTAGTTAGGGTTCTTGATTGTTCATGGTGATTCTGATTGATTGATTGGAGATTGATAGAAATTAGGCTTGGATTCAGTTAGATCTCATTGATACAGTTGAGATGGCATATGTCTTATAGAGTTTGGCTTTCCGCCTCCGTCGGAAGAGATTCCAACGCGGCGGAGGTAGGTGGTTCACGAGCATAAAAGTTGGAGGGAATGTCATTTGAATCTCTGAGTGTTTCTTCATGAACGTGTTTGATTTTCATCTCTCCCTTGTGCTAAATTGCCAAAAGCTGCTCTGGCCCATGAAATTGCTCTTTTCACCCTATTCTCCAATCCACACCTCCCTTTTGAAATTCACCTTAGCCTGGGCTTATGCAGTTTCTAATCACACCTTTGTTTTGAAATACACCCCCTTCCTTTATCCTTGTTCTCTCTTGTTTTTTATTTCTTTTTACTTTTTCTATAATTTTTTACCATGTTTTAGTGCATTTTGAATGATCATGTTTTTACATAAATGCTTAGAAAAATATACATGATTAAATAATTAGAGTTTCAATTAGATTTTGTTAATTACTTAGAAGTTACTTTGAAAATAAATGGTTTAATGCTTTAGAACATAATTATATTTTAATTGGTTTTAGGCCATTAATCCATTACTAAAGATAATGATTCATCATGATTTTAACCACTCATTGCATGGTAATTTTTAGTTGATTTGATTGATAATTCAATGTGATCCGTAATTGTGTTTATCCACTTTTTGATTAAAAATTCATTATCATATTAATTTCTTTTTAGATGTTTTAGTCCACTTTGATGCATGTTTAAGTTTGAACTTTAGTCTTTAATTTGCCTTCTTTAGAATTAACATTCATTTTGTATCCATTTTTAATTGTATTTTGATGCATGATACATGATCATAATTGTGGACTTATTAGGGCTTACCATTGTCACTTGATTGATTTTTGGGCATCGTTAACCATTATATATTTGTATGGACATTTTCCCATTCTTGAATGGTGTATGATGATCCATCCCCCCATTGTTGGTAGAATGTCCCACATTCTCATGAACATATAATAATGTAGCATTTCATTTTCTTTATTGATTTCTTTTTATGCTAATAAATAAGATAAAATTGACACGATAAAAAAGAATATTTTTCAAAAGAATAAAAATACACTTGATCCAACGTCAAGTGTTTTTCAAAATCAAATACAATCAAAAGCAACATGAGTGCTTGATCAAACGTCAAGTATCTCATCCATTCCATTTCCATCTCACTTCCATCTCATCCAATTCTATCTCTCATTCTATTCTATTCTCACACCCTGATCAATTTCCAAATTATCAATCATTTTCATAATAAATTGGATAAAAAAGATGGGGTGTACGTACTTCTGCACAACATTCTCAAGTACTTGGGTTGTCGGTCATACCTAGCTTGTGGCCTAACACTTGACATCCATTCAAATATACTTAATAATGAAATGATTTTAATTCGGTCCTCTGAGAGTGAAAAAGAGTGGTTAGGATGCCATTATCCTCTCAACTCCCAAGTATTCTAATTGTCGGTTATACTTAGTCGATGGTTATACCCTTGTCTCCCTCTAAGTACCGACGATTAAACTCGTCGACCACACTCTTCTCTTTGGATCAAATACAACAATCACCTTAATATTTCAAAACCATTGCTTCATCAACCACACTCTACTCTTTGGATCAAACACAACAATCCCTCTTTGACATCCATACATTATTTGGGTTAATCACCTCATGGTTAAACACCTATCTCCGGATAAATCTTCATACATTGGCTTATAGAGTTACAGACTCTGGTAAGCATTCTTTTTCCCCATAGAGTTACATACTCTAGCACACATTCATCATCATGCCTTGTAGAGTTACAAACTCTGACAACATTTCTCTTTGCCCTATAGAGTTACAAACTCTTGCAATTTCTTTCTTTCCTGTAGAGTTACAGACTCTGGAAATTATTTCAAAGCCCTATAAAGTTACAGACTCTGGAAATTATTTCAAAGCCCTATAAAGTTACAGACTCTGGAAATCATTTCAATGCCCTATAGAGTTACATACTTGGGCTACTTCTTCTTTTTCCTTATAGAGTTACATACTATGGCATTCTTTTTTCCTTGCCATAGAGAGTTACACACTCTGGAAATCATTCATCCTACCTATAAAGTTATAAACTTTAGCCTTAACTCGTTCTTCCTACAGAGTTACAGACTTTGGCACCCATTCATTTCAATGCCTTATAGAGTTATAGGCTATGGCAATCTCTTTCTGCCTTATGGAATTACATACTTTGGCAACATTTCACTCCGCCGATAGAATTACAGACTCTGGCACATCCTTGCACTCTGCCTTATAGAGTTACAGACTCTGTCTATCTTTCCTCTTCCTTATAGAGTTACAGACTCTGGCTATCATTCCTTTCCCCTATAGAGTTACATATTATGGCTATTTTTCCTTTTTCCTTGTAGAGTTACAGACACTTGCATTCTTTCTCCTTGTCCTGTAGAGTTACAGACTCCGGAAAGCATCCTTGTACTTTTCCTTATAGAGCTACAAACTCTGGAAAATCCCTTTTCTCTCATTTTCCCTGTGGAGTTATAGACTCTTGCATTCATTTATTTCTCCCGATAGAGTTACAGACTCTGGCTATCTTTTTTTTTGCCCTGTATAGTTATAGACTCTGGCATTCATTACTTCTGCCTTATAGAGTTATAAACTCTAGCAACATTTCTCTTTATCTTATAGAGTTACCGACTCTGGCATTCATTTCTTTCTGCCTTGTAGAGTTACATACTCTAGAAAACCTTCACTCACTGCCTTATAGAGTTATAGACCCTGGCAAACCTCTTTTCTTGCCTTGTAGAGTTATAGACTCTGGCAATTTCCTACACCTATGCATTAACATCTCTTGGTTCAGACCATACTTTCACTATTCAAACAACACTTTTCTTTTTTGTCTTTGGCTAATTACCATCTATTGCGGGCCATTGGTAATAGTCATCTTACGATGGACAAAAGATGTTTGTTTGGTCCCTCTCATCTTCCTCCACCGCTATCGTGGTCTGATGGACAACTGGACCTTGCAAAACATGTTGTGTCACTCCCGGGGTAAGAACAAATGTACATTCCTCAAAAGTCGGTGCTATTTTGGTTGTCTGAGGCGATGGTGGTGTTGCAGTTGTATGAGGTGGTGGTGGTGCTGCGGTTGTATGAGGTGGTGGTGGTGTTGCGATTGTTTGAGGCGATGGTGGTGATGAGGTTGTATGAGGCGGTGGTGCTGCTGCGAGTGTTTGAGGCGGTGGTGGTATAGGGGTCGTCCAAATTATGGTGCTTGCGTTCTTTGCAGCGTGCTAGAAGCGGTGCTTTTTTTCCTTGTGTCATGCTTCATGTGATATGTGTTTATAGCTAGAGCTCAAAGTGGCATATGTCATGTTCAACATAATCTATCAACAACTCTTTTTTACACAATTGGCATTAGTAAGAATGCATCAAAAGATATTAAGTCATAAAGAAACTAAATAGTGAAAGTTTTAGTCATCTTACAGTTTCTTTCCCATTAGTGCTCTCTTCTTTGACCCTTCTCCCGTCAATTCAAATTACACCAAGTACGAGCCCCAAAAATCTACACAATTTAGGAAAAAAACCAAGTACGAGCCCCAAAAATCTACACAATTTAGGAAAAAACCAATCAATACTATTGAGCATGATGGTATTCATTGATATATAAAGAAATGAAGTAAGAAATATTTCAATTATTGAAAACTAATGTTATATACATATATTATTAAAAATGATCCAAATAAATAAAATTAAATAAATAGTAAAATCTAAATTTTATCATACTCATGCCTAATATATTTACAAATATATTCCATCAAATATACTTGAATGGATATATGTAAGACATTAAACTAATCAAAGAAAATTACGAAACCACACAATATCAAATATACTTGAATGCATATATGTAAGAGATTAAACAGTTGTTCATGCTCTTTCTGCATTGCCCGCATAACAAACTTAAAAAGTTCTAAGCCATAATTGCTTAATTTTATAAGTGTGCCTAAGCCATAACTACCTAAGAAGTTCATGAAATATGTGATATATTCTAACTATTAAACATGTTTGTTAAATGTTTTTAAGTTATTTGATGGTGTTTCTGTTGAAGTTTATTTGGTAAACCATTTTTTGTTACAAATCATGAACACACATGATTTGATATATAAGAAACAGAAGCATGGCCACAAATAAGAAACAAAATACCCACAAATCCATCACACCACATGAATGAGATTGAGCAGATTCTAAACAACACACCATTGAATACTAGCATCATCAAACCCTAATTTCCCCTAAACATATTCCCAATAGTATAACATATAAAATATTTGGCATTTACATATGTTATATTATTAGGAAGAATTACACCATTCATGGTTGAGAATATGAAACTTACCAACAGCCTGAACCTGTTCACAACAGTTTGAACCTGATAGCATAGACCAGAAACCGAAAGAAACGACAAAACTCCAACGCACCTAGCAACACTAAAAGAACACTATTTCAGCCACAATGCAGCCCAAAACTAGACGATAATTTAAATACATTGTTATATATTGTAAGCAATAACTTCTTCTAAATTACAGATATTAAACAAAATAAAGATATCATATTGATTTATTTTATACCAAATAAACTTAGTTTGTAACAGAGATTCAAATAAGAGAATGAGAGGCAGATCATTATCGATAACCAGATACTTAGTTTGTACCAAATACTTGAATGAATTCAAATTAACATCATACAATATATTGAAACAACAATAAAACAAAAACATAATCGTTTCGATTTGGTTACATTTGAAGTTCATGTTGACGAGGGATGACATCATGTCACTACTACCATGGCTTATTATAAACTAAAAGTATAGTTAATTTACATCATTGTTCTCTTCATCTTGAATCATTGGATCATTTTTCATCAGTAGCTCGACCTCATCAATTAATCCTTCATCGACTAAACCAAATATTTGTTCAAATTCTGTAATAGGCACAACTTGTGACATTTCATCAGATTGGTAAGGCATTTCATCCTTGGTGTTATATATCTCCATATAACGCCTTGGTTTTGTGGTGATTGCAGCACACCATCCATGCATGTTTCTACACATATATGGATAGGGGACATAATACACCTGTTTTACTTCTTGTGCAAGAATGAACAGGTCATATTGATGATTCCATCTATTCATCTTAATGTCAACAATATTGTACTCATTATTAGTTCTTGTGCCACTTTTATTTGTTGGATCAAACGAAGCACAATAAAATATGACAATCTTGTTGCTAAATTTAAGGGTACGTTGGATGATACCATAAAAATAATTTTCTCCTCCATTTGTAATTCCTTTAACACGTACCCCATAATTAGTAGTCTTATTACCACAAATCCATTCTTGAAACTTGTATCCATTAACAAAATAGATGTGCTATGATGTTACCTTAGGATTAAAACCGAAAGCTAATTCCTTCACGTATGGGCTAGGTGTTCCATTTCTCTCAACATTGACCTAAAAATAATATACTTCTAACTTTAGAGAGATTACATTGGCAAACTACATCAATGTGAGAAGTACACTTACATATTCCTTTAGCCATGAAGGAAATTGCTCGTGTATAAGACCAGAAACATCTTCCTCATTGATACGAATATTGCATGAACAATCTAACACCGAATATAAAATTTATGAAGGATTTATACACAATGGTTAAGAACAAAGAAGTTGTTTTACAATATGTACTTACTCGAGATACGGTTTAACCTTGTCATAATTGATTAGGACATCCACGTGATCAGATTCCCATTCCTTGTCAAGCACCCAATAATCTCAAGGCTTTCCATTAGGACAACCACATTTGCTAAAAATAGAATGTGTTGGTTGGACATTTTCATGATATGATCTTGGATAGTTTCTGAATCTTGTACTTGGAAACAAACTAATGGTCATGATGCTGAAAATAAGTAGTTTCACAATGCAAGTAGGCAGTGCATATTGAACCTTCAACCCTAGATTTATTTTTCACTGAATGCTTGTAGTCTCCCATCAATCTAAGAGTGAAATAGTTAAAAGATTTTATTTCATTAAAATAATTTACAAAAATTATACATCATTTACCTTTCAAATGGATACATCTAACGATATTGTACAGGACCACCAAAGATTGCTTCATTAGGTAGGTGAATCGGGAGGTGTTTCACCGAGTCAAAGAAACCTGGTGGAAAAATTCTTTCTAGTTTTCATATGATGATGGAAATGTTCTGCTCCAACCTAACAAGGTCTTCCAGCTTCGATGTATTACAACACAAGTCTTTAAAAAACGACTTCACTCAGTCAGCGACTTCCGTATCTCACTAGGTAAGGAACAAAAAGCAATTATAAGAAAACACTCCATGAATACATGATAGTCATGGGTTTTCATTCCCTTCATCCCACCCTTGGTGACATTAGCACACCTAGAAAGATTTGAGGCATAACCATCAAGCATTTTTAGTTCCTTAATCCATCTACATACTAGCTTTTCCTCTTCGATTTTCAAAGAAAATTTTGCCTTTGGCTTAGCCATCATTCCACTAGGTAGAGGATGCAAATCTAAATCCCCATGTAAATAGTTAAGAGGTAAACCCAATCACGCCTTCTCATTGTCCTTTGTTTTTATAGGATACTTCATGATAGTGTTAAACACATTACTAAATACCTTCTTCTCTATGTGCATCACATCAAGGTTGTGCCTTAACAAGATGTCCTTCTAGTATGGAAGATCCCAAAATATACTTCTTTTGATCCAACTATGTTGTTTCTCATATCCTAGAAGTTTTGTGGCCTAGTCACTCTCTATGACTTTTGGAAAATCACAAACAAGTTCCCATGGATCATGGCCTGTAAACATGTAAGGTGGTCTTTTTTTCTTAATCTTGTTTTTTGTAAATCTCTTTTTACTTTTTCCAAACGATGATCCATTTGTAAAAATCGACGATGACAATCGAACCAAGACAACATACCATATGCTGGAAAATCATTGATTGTCCATATTGAATACGCTCTCATTACATAATTATGATTCATAGAGATATCATATGTCACAATGCCATCTCTCCACAAGCGCCACAAATAATCAATCAAAGGTTGCAAGTAGACATTTATTTTAATTTTTAGGTTGTACAGTATAGGTACAAGACAAGTAAAAAACATGTATGGTTTGGTCATGCACATTTCGAGAGGGAGATTGTAGGGTGAGACTATCGTCCAACATGAATACAGAGAACTAGAGGCTTGAATGTAAGGTGTAAACCCATCAGTACACAAACCCAATCTTACATTTCTTAGGTCACTAGAATAATTGGAATAAACTTCATGAAAGTGTTTCCATGCTTTTCCATCAGATGGGTGATGCAAAACATTTGGATTACTTGTGTTCTCACGATGCCATCTCATTTGAGATACAAATTCCTTTAAAGCATAAAGTCGTTGTAACCTAGGAATGATTTGAAAATAGAACATTCTCTTCACTGCCACATCTTTGTATTTTATCATTCCACTCTTTCGAGGAACATACCTAGCAACTCCATAAACTCTACGATGAGTTAAAATGTTATCTTATTTATAATATAATAAGCATCCATTCACACAACATTCAATTTTCTCAACCTCCAATCCCAACTTAGACACCAAATTATTCACATGGTAATAGTTTTCAGGTAAGCATTGATTTGTTGGACAAACATCGTTAAGCATTTGAGTGAAAAAATCCATGGCCTTTTGAGGAACATGCCAATTAGACATGGCAGCCAACAGCTTAACAGAAATAGATAATATGGATTTAGAAGCTCCCTCATAAATGGGCTGGTTTACATAGGTCAGTACATCATAAAATCATTGAGCTTCTTCATTTGGTACCTCTTCTTCACTAACTGTTTTATTTTCCATGTTAGCACTCACATTGGGGACATTAAAAAATTGGATACTAGCATCATATACCATTTTATTCATTGCATCAAATTGTTCTTGATCACCCAAATTATCTCCACCAGCATTTCTGCCACTACTAGAATGACCATCAAAGCATACGTTCTAATCATCTTCTCCATGATCAGTCCAGGTATAATAGTTGGGCAAAAACCATCTTTGTATAAGTGATGTCTAACCTCACTAGGAGTCTTCAAGGGAATGCAGACGCATTTTACACAAGGACACCTTATTCCTCCCTCATTTAAAAATTATGGACGATTTATGGCTTTATTGACAAAACATTAAACCCACTAACATATTCATCTTTCAAACCATACCTATTGGAGTTTACTCTATCATACATCCAACTTCGATCCATTTTTTACATAAAAATAAAACATAAGTTTCTAATCTTCATTTGTTCAATTAACTTCTATGTTTAGTCCAAATCTACATAGAATCTAAGAGTAGAATTGTAAGACCCCAATTTTGGCCCTAAGATCCCTCATGGCCCATATCATATCATATCATATCATGGCCTCAAGGATCATTGCATGCCCTAGCTTCCCTCCTAGTGGGTGGGTTGTCTTGTGAGTTTGGTTCTTGATCACCAAGCATATTGCATTTGTATATCATGGCCTTTCATATGTTTACTAACCAAAAGTACAAAAATATTGTCATCTAACCATGTTACTTGCAGATGAAGCAATCAACAGTCAATCAGTCAAATTAGTCATTGAACAGTGGATGGTGGCCATTCTTGAAGAATTTGGGAACCATGATCATAATCAAGAGTTCATATAAGTTGTGATGTCATTTGGTATCAAGATCTCAAGTGATTAGGGTTTGGAATTCATCAGAAGGTGGTTCAGTCAAGCAAAACCCTAGAAAGTCAACCTTGGTCAACTGTGTATTTAATCAGTGATTTGATGATGGGAATTGGTTTGAGAGGTCTCATTCATGTCCATATAAGCCTCATATAACATGTCAAACATCATCATGGAAGAATTTGAAGTCAAACAAGAAATTTCCAAAAATAGAAAGTTGACCTGTAATTGGAATTTGCCAAAAATGGAAAGTCTTGATCCTCAAACTTACATCATGATACAAGCTTCAAACGAATTTTTGCCCAACATTAAAGTTGAAGATCTTGTTCTCCCATTTCCAAAAAGTCCAAGAACACTCAATTCCCATGTATGGTTGGCAAGTTATGGTCAAATCATTCTCACAAATTTTTGAACTTCAAAAGGCCATATCTCTCAAACCATTTGGCCAAATTGGATGGGGTTTTTTGCTACAAGTCACATTTGATGCCCTCTTTCCAAATATCTCATCACAATTCACCAAAACTTCACCAATCAAAATGGCATTTTTGAACTAGCATGAATTAATTCAAGTGAGGTTGAAAAGTGACTTTCCAAATTAACCAATTCCAATTACTTTTACCACTTGCAAATGACCAGAATATGCATTTTGGATGTGTGCCAAGGCCCAATTCGCAGCTGTAACACATACACCTTGCCATTTGACTCAATTTCACAAATTAACCAAAACACCTCTTTTATGCAAATTGTGATTAACACTTAATGATCCAAGCTTACAAACCTTAAACAGAGTATTTATACATCATATTCTCTCTGAAAAGCCCTAGCCACAACATTCTAAACAGACCAAAACTCTTGTTCTCTCAATTTCTCATTTTTGCATTTTGGAATTTTCTGCCAAAAACCTTCAAAGAACTCGTCCATTTATTGTTGGTTCCATCATTTACAAACCATTTGGAAGCTATTGTAAGCATCATTCACCAGCTGTAAAGCCATTACCAAGCACTGCTACATCAATATTCTTCCATGGCAGATCTTGGTTGCAGCTAGAAGCAAGACTGTTGAGCTGAAACTCGTGCATCATTCACCATCTGGAACTCAAAGCTTCAACTGTTTCAACCTTTCATAGCCAAATCATCACTGTTTCAACATTATCTTCCAAATCAAGTACCTTTAGTTGCTTAGTTCTTAAGAACTTGCTTTGCTTTGCTTTATAGCAATTTGCATTGAGGTATAATCCCTTTTCTTCATGTAGTCTGGAAGACCTGGCCTGTTATTTGGCCAGGCAACTGTCTGAAGTCCTCCTTAAGAGGCAATGCTTGTGTGTGTTTACATTTGTCCCAAGCAGGAAAAGTCCTTCAAATAAGGCAATTGGTGGATATAAGAGATATGTAGTCTATCTCCCACTATTCTGTGAGTCTTCTCCTTGCTCCCATTACATGGTTGTAGCATTGAGATCTTAACCCAAGATCTATAGAGTCTAATCTGTGGAGAGAGTTCCTACTTTCTGAACTCCCACACCTTCTGATATTCAAATGCTCTCCCTGACCAGGGATAAGAGCAATGAGGCACACCCCTCATTTCCTTTCATCTGCTTCACCTTAGCCCCTCAATGGCAAGGTTAAGAGCACCATTAACCCTATCCCAGTTGGCTTCAATGCCTAACCCTTTTGTATGAGCCTCCTTGTTTGGTTATAGTGTGTGCTGAATGCTTTCATTGATTGATTGTTGTTTCATATGCACATGTTTTCTTGTATGCTCTATGCATTTATCATCATTGATTGCTCATTAGTGCATGATCATCTCATTTGTCTTTGTGACATTATCATTGTTGATTTCCCCATTGAGAACAATTGTAAGACCATTCCTTTGGCCATTGTTCCTATGATATGGAAGTGAGTATAAGACCATTTCATTGGCCACTCATCTTATCTTCGCTTGATGCATTTGATTGATTGTATGAGAGGATGCAATTGTAAGTCCCTGTAAGTTGGCATTTGCTTTCCTGTGATCATATGTTGTATTGTTTGATTGTATGGGAGGATACAATTGTAAGTCCGTGTAATTTGGCATTTGTATTCCTATGATCATATGTTGAAGATTAGAGTAAGCCCAGATAAATTGGCATTTGACATCCAAGTGTTTTCTCTCTTTGTTGGAGATTGGTATAAGTCCAGATAGATTGGCATCCGGTATCCACTGTTTTCATTTCTTTGTTAAGGAGATTAGTATAAGTCCATAGAGTGGCCTCTGATATCCATTTCTGTTTTAGGAGATTGGTATAAGCCCAGTGATTGGCATCCGGTATCCGCTTTTGTTGACTTTCTTCTTTGTTTGTTTGTTATTACTCATTGCCCATTCCAAGGGACACACTTGAATCATCTCCTATATGATTTCAAGAGGTGAACCTTCTAAGAAGTTTTACAATCCATCTTCATCCATTCATCCCCATTATGTCCTAAACCTTTTCACACATTACTGTCAAACTTGAGATAGATATTGTGCAAACATCTTCATGCTTTTCAAACTGAAAACCTGGACCCAAGTCCTTGACTTTTTTCGAACTCCATTTCATAATACTTCTTTGAATTAATCTTAATCATACTTTGACTCCACTTTCATAATCATAATCAATTAACTTCACCCATTCAATTGTTTTGGCTTTTCCCATTGTTAATCTTTTCACATTAGCCATAGGTTTCAATTATCATTGTGGTTGATGTAAACCTCACCCTATCCTTAGTGAGTCGACAGTAAGACTTCCGTACTGAAAACAGGGTTAACCCCTCTAGTACGTCGAAGCTATCCTCGCATGGTGGATGTTGGTCTTGGTCGAGTTTTCTCCCATTGATAATGAAAGACCTCAGTGCTTGTGTTTAAAATTGAACTCACAAACCTTTGGAAATCTTTTAGCCGAACTACGGCGTTTTGATCCTTACCTTTGATGGAAGATACGTAGGCAACGGGTTCATCCGTTCGAACACAAAAACAATAAAAATTGTATATTCTTTTCTCATCATCCCAATCATGTTTGCACAATACTTATGTCATAACAAATAACAATTTTATACAACAAGTGTGAAAAGGGCTCCCTAGGAGTACCTAGGACGTAATGGGTGCCTAACACCTTCCCATTGCGTAATTTACCCCTTACCCAGACTCTCTGATCTTTTTATTAGTTTTCTACGCGTAAAACTTCTTAGGCTTTTGTTCGCTTTTTAGCCAGTCCTTTGGATAAATAAAAGTGCGGTGGCGACTCGAATTCATTGTATGCTTTGCTTATGGTTTAACCCATAGACCATATAGCGACGAATACACCGCTACAAGAATGAATACAAATTATAGTACATATAATACAAATTACTGTTGTTTTAATACAAATGTTTAAAACAGTTACAAATGCATTAACACTTACTAGTTCACATTCTATATAAAAAATTAATAAACCTCTAAAATTTTCACTCTAGAGACATTAATTAGTAATTGCATTAAAATAACACACATGGGTGTAACACCTCAAAATTTGCCCTCTTCTCTTGGGACTAGCTTAGCATATTGCATTTCATTTTTTAGGACATTAGTCATTGCATCTTTGCATATCATGTGGAAACAGTGTGCAAGTCATCCTCCTAAGTCTTGATCAGAAGATAAAGAGGTTTAAAAGATTCAAGCCTGAGGGTCTCATGAATTGATCACTAATCATCTGAGGATTGTGCTTCAATTAGGGTTTCTTGGTTCCTCAAGGAGGTTGATCTTTATCTTGGTTGAAATGGTACATCATCATCATCATGGTCTTATCATCACCAAGAGATTCATTATTCATGATCAGTTCCTTGAGATTAGGGTTTTGACCGCTGGTCAACCCTAATCATCTGTCTTATGCCAATCAGGGTTTTGTCAAGGAGATGAGGTCTTCATTGAGAGAGGGATCATCATATGGTTATATTGAGCTTGTGGAGGCTAGGGTTTCATCCTTGGAGCCATTTCATCAGGAGATTGAGGCTCAAGCTCAACAGTCAAGCTGAAATTCATCTATCAACTGAAAAAGTCAACCACAAGTCAACTGTTGAATTTGGAGGTGGGAGAGGGTTAGAAACACTTCATTCATGTCCAAACAAGTTTCATTTGACATTTCAAACATCAACATTGAAGAAAATAAAGTCAGATGAAAACTTTCCAAAATTAGAAAGTGACTTGTAATTCAAAATTGCCAAAAATGGAAAGGTTTTCTCCTCAAGATTACATCATCAAAAATGCTTCAAATGAAATTTTGTCCAACATGAAAGTTGTAGATATTGTTCTCCTATTTCCAAAAAGTCCAAGAACATGAATTTCTCATGTATGGTTAAGAAGATATGGTCAAATCTCGGTCAAATGAATTTGAACTTCACAAGTGCATAACTTTTGAACCATAAGGCCAAATGGAGTGGGATTTCTTGCAACATTCTTCTTTTGTCATGTACTATCCGATTCAAGCATCATAGGCCATGCATTTTGCTCACAAAAATATTTGATTTTTCATTTGAAATTAGGAGGGAAAAGTCCAATTCGAAAAAATAGGCATTGCATTCACTTCCAATCACATGCATTTGGCTCCAAATACCATTTCATGTGGATTTCAAACCAGAATATGCACTGTTCCATTGGTCATTGTATGTATAGAGGTGAATTGGACAATTTGGCATAACACCTTCATTTCACTAATACCATTGCATTTGCTTAATTATGATTAGCGTGCATCATTAACAGAACCTATATAAACCTAATCATAACTGTTTTCTTCATTAGCATAACAGAATTGTGAAATCTAGATCTAGATCCAAAAACTCTTCATTTTCTCTCTCTCACTTTTCTCCAATTTTTTGCATAAACTTTGTTTGGTTCTTGATCCAATCATCATCTACTAGCATAATTGGAGTTGTTTGAAGCAAGATCCAAGGGATTTCTTCAAGATTCGAGGACTCTTGAAGCATGTGTTCATCAATGGCAATTTGATTTTCCAGCTAGATCGTGCACAATTAACACTCAAGCCTTCATCCAAATCATCATATGAGAGCTAAGGAACTTCTGTTTGTGCCTTGCAAAGCTTGAATCCACGTATTTCACTTCTGCCATTCAATTGAGGTTAGAATTCGACCATCATGATTCTTAAAATTGATGGATGTATCTTGTAGATCTTTCTTAGGTGGTTATGTTGCGCTTTGTTTCATTGAAATCCATGCTAAAATGAGAAAGTTACATTGATTTTAAGTTTGATGAGTGAAACTTATTCTGATCGATCCGTGCATGATAGTGAGAATTAGGTTAAAATAAGCTTAGATTCATGTTGCTTGTTGAAAGATGATTCCAATGGTGTGGTTTTTGTGAAATTCTGGACGAAAGTGTTCTTGAGATGTTGAACACGTATGAAGATTGCATGAACTTAGGGTTTTTCAATTCCAGAATTCGTTTAATCCATGAGCGCGCGTTTTGCATGTTTTTTGGTGTTAGTCTGCATGTATTGGACCACGTGTCCTGGTCCTTTAGTGAAACGGTGAGTTTCACACTATAGCGCGCGCCAGGTTTAAATATATACTCCCTTCGATTCCAGCTGAGGGACATTCCATATTTGCCTTTGTATTTTGGTTCATTATGCCATGCCATTCATATACCATGCTTCCATGTGATTTTTATTTTTTTCATTCACTTTGGAAAATCATATCTCCATGATTATTGATCCAAATTGACTGGGATTTTTTGCATGATGTTCCTCATGATCTCTAGTTTTTTTTGATGATTTTCACAGAAATTGTGCACGCATGGATTTTAATTTTGGCTAGGGGTTGTGTGTACATGTGTTTTCTTGACATGCCTTGCCATTTTGGCTAGGGGTTGTGAAATTTTGCATGCTTAAAATAGACATCCTAATGGTCATTTTGGTATAGAGTTTGCATTTTTCCCATTCCTGGTTGATGAGATATGATGTTTTGAATGTAGGTGTGACAATTTGTGTCACACCTTTGCTTGCTTGACTTGTTGATTTTCATTACCATGCCAAATAAATGCCAAATGATGTGAATTTTTGCATGATGTTAATTATTGATGTTAGGATTGCTTGTGCATTTTTATGGAATTTTTGGATGCATTTATGATTTGTTTGGGATTTTCTCTTCTGGCTTGCCATTTGTGGACCTTTTGATAGTCATGAATTTAAATGATTTGTGAAATGGTGGATGTTTATCATATGAACTTGAAATTTTGCACATGTGTTCTAGACACTTTTAAGTTTATTGTGGATTTGATTGGATGCATTTATCATGTTTGGATTTATTTTTAGGCTTGTGTGAAGTTGAGGTATCATTTTGTGCCCTAATTGAGCTTATTTTGCCTTGCCTTGTCTTATGGAATTTATTTGCCATGCTTCCATTTGTCCAAATGACTTGAATTTTGGTATGATGATCATGTGATGAATTTTGTTTAGCCCTGATTTTTCTTGAGATTTATTGAATCATTTTTGAGTTAATGTGGATTGGTTCATTCTGTTTGCTTCAATGAGCTTTGAACTTGCATGCTTTGCCTCATTTGACTTGTGAAATGATTTTGGTTGATGATATTGACATGAGACCACTTGGATGATGTTCTAATTTGATTGAACTTGATTTATGTCAATTTTCATGTTCTGTTTTGAATTATTTCTCCCTCTTTGACCCTAGGCCTTGTCCTAGTGGTTTGCTTCTCATGTTTGAGCTTGGTTTGTAGGTTAAGAAGCATATGGCTATGAGGGAATTGATTCACTTGCTTGAGTTGACTAATTGGTCAATGTCGAACTAATCTTGAGTTTGTTTTGTAGGTGGCTTCTAAGTCATTTGTGTTGAGCACATTGGCTTGTGACTTGCTTTGTTGTTTGATTGTGTACAACTGTTGACTATTAACTGTCTGTTTGACTTTTGTTTGAGTTGTGTACTGACTGAGTTAGATTGTTTTCTGGTACATTGGTTGCTTAAGTTCTTTTGAACTTGCTTTTGCTGGTTGCTTGGTTGCTTAACCAATTGAGGTATAATTCACTGACTCCATGTAGTCTGGAAGACCTGTCCTGTTACTTGGGCAGGCACCTGTCTGAAGTCCTCCTTAAGAGGCAATGCTTGTGTATGTTTATCTTTGTGCCAAGCAGGAAAAGACCTTTGATAAGGCAATTGGCAGATACAAGAGATGTGCAATCCATCTCCTGCTATTCAGTTGAGTCATCCCTTTGCTCACACAACTGGTGTTGAGGCATTGTGGATATTAACCCAAGATCTATGTTGAGTCAGTCATATGTGTAGAAGGGTTCCCACTTTCTGAACCCACACATTCCTTTGTCTGAAGCTCTCCCTGGCCAGGGATAAGAGCTGTGAGGCATACCCCTCACTTCCTATTTCATCTGCTTCACCCTAACTCTCAATGTTAGGGTTAAGAGCTAACATCACCCGATTACAGTTGGCTTGTGTTGCACAGCCTAACCTTGTGTGAGCCCACTTTGTTTGTATATAGTGTGTGCTAATTGTGTGTATGTTTTCTTTGCTTTGTTTTGATTGTGCTGATTAAGATAGCTTGCTGCCTGTGCAAGTTAGATAGAAAACTCAACCTAGGACCATTGTGGAATACATGATAACTATTTGGCTCGAGTTAGTCTCCCTTCTAGTTTGTCATTTCCCAGTCTCTGGTTAGGAGAAAGTTTCTCCCCTGTTAAGGGGAACTACATTGCCCTGATCCTCATACCAGATGAGGTACGTAGGCAGGAGGTCGTATGAGATCTCTCCGGGCACCCTTTTCCTTTTTTGCATGTGTTTGCTTGACAACTTTCAGGTCCGAGTTCCCGACTCCCTTTTAGCTTGTTTCCTTTCACCCTTTTTCTTTTTGTGTGTGTTTGCTTGACAGTTGCTAGGCTCGAGTTCCCGACTCCTTAGTAACTTGTTGTTTGTTATCTTTCTTGTGTGTGTTAGGAGATGGATGTAAGCCCAGCGATTGGCATTCCGTATCCTATTGTTGTGTGCTTGAAGTCCGATATAAGTCCAGCAATTGGCATTTGGTTTCCAGTGTGGGTTTGTTTGGTTCGGAGTCTGATGTAAGTCCAGCGATTGGCATTCGATTTCCATGTTTGCCTGTGTGCGTGTGTTTTGTTTCGACGTGCGTGAGCCGAACTACGGTAGCTCTGATTCTCATTCCAGATGAGATACGTAGGCAAAAGGTGCGATGTCCTAGCGAGCCCTTTCCCCTCTTCCTCCACCTGTGTTGTTTCCAGTGTGTGTGTGTGTGTGTGATGTTTGTGAGCAGCTTTAGCAACCTTTCTTCTATTCTTTTGAGCGTGGATCCCGTCGAGTACGACGGACGTGAGGGGTGCTAATACCTTCCCCTTGCGTAACCGACTCCCGATCCCATCTCTCTTTGGTCGCGAGACCATGTCTTTTCCAGGTTTACTTCGAGCATTTCCTTTCCCTCTGTTGGGATAAATAACGCACGGTGGCGGCTCTGTGTTGTTTTGTTTTAGCTTGCCGGTTGTTTTTCGCGGATGCGACAGCTGGCGACTCTGCTGGGGATTTAAGAAGTTGACCTTTTGCTGGTCCATCTTCCCTAAGCGAGTCTCTCCTAGCGCTCTCTAGGATAGTTTAGGTTGCTTGTGTTCTATTTATTGCAGTTATGATTATTATGTTGTGTATATATTTGCATAAATGTTTGCATGCATCATACTATCATTGCTGCTGTCCTCTGTACAGGTGGTTTCTCTGTTTTGGGGTGGGTGTTCTGAGTGGGGCTAAAACCCAGGCCCGAGTATACACCTAGGATTAGTGTGGTCTCATGTTCCTCACATACTGGTTGGGCATGTTGTTGCGACGTGACATACCACAAGCCGGATGAGGTTCATTTGAGAGAGCTCTTCCATTGTGGAGTATTCCACTTTGGTCTAGTTAACTTTTTTGAGCTGTTGACTTCGGTGACCGATCTTTCCCGGATCTTTGGTTTAGATGATCTTAAGAGAGCTACAACGGCACACCCGAAAGGGCAAACCCGTTGAGTATCTTTGCCCGATTGTCGAGACCATTATCCGCCTTAGGATGACCTGATTAGAATTCACCTGTGAGGGGAGGGTTGATTCTTGCAGATGCATGTTCTGATGGTGACTTTGATGGTGACTAATGGTTCCGTTGATCAGAGTCCTATTTATAAGTCGGATTTATGGACATTTATTTCAGAGACGCCGGAGTTCTGTCCGTATTATTTATCAGTGGGGATCCGTTTATTTCAGGATTCCCCGGGCTGGTTCAGAGGTTCTTGTGGTTATCAGATCAGTAGTTCTCTGGTGATGATGGTGATGTATCTTTCAGTTCCGTTTATTTCGGAACCCTGAGTCGGATTTGTGGTTACATATTCCGTCAGATGGTTGTGATCAGTTCAAAGATCCAGGCTTCAGTGCAACAGATGTTCAGATGGCTTGGAGGATGGCACAATGCATTGCATTCATACATCAGCATCATTCACATTTTGCATTTATCCGCATCTAATTCATGTTTATCCATATGCAGGGACATCTTCGATTGAGATCCTGGTTGAGAGACTTCTCTGCTCAGATATGAGGCCCGGTTTGAAAGACGATATTGTCTACAGTTTCTTTGATCCAGAGATTGGTATGCTGAAGGATATGATAACATTGATTACGTCCGACCATGTGGGGTTGTTTCGTGAGATGTATGGGGGTATTCTGAAGATGGTTTTCAGGCTCACCGACAGAGATAGAAGCGCCATCCATACTCTTCTCCAGTTTTATGACCCTGGTTTGAGGTGTTTCGTCTTCCCGGATTACTTATTGGGACCTTTGATGGAGGACTATGCTGGTATCTTGGGCATTCAGATCAGAAATCAGGTTCCTTTCTATGCTACTAAGGAAGCACCTGATATTGGTGGGATATCCCGTGCTCTTTATTTGAGTCCGAAAATGATTAAGGGGGGTCTGAAAGAGAAGGGGAAGTTGTCTGGTTTTCATCTGAGTTTCCTAGAGGCTAAAGCCAAGGAGCATGCTGAGTTGGGTAACTGGAAAGCTGTCTGTGCCTTGATTGCTGTGGGCATTTATGGGACTATTCTGTTTCCTAATCAGAAGAGCTTCGTGGATATTAATGCCATCCGCTTGTTTGTTCAGAGGAATCCCATCCCTACCTTGATTGGAGATGTCTATTACTCTGTCCATAACAGGAATGAGAAGCGGCGTGGGGGATTGATCCGATGTTGCACTCAGCTACTATACAAGTGGTTTATGGGATATTTGCCTTCCAGGGGTGCGTTTGTTCTTCTCGACCATACGGTCAATTGGGAGACCAAGCTGATGGGTTTGCGGGCCAAAGACATAGCTTGGACTCACAGTAGCGGGGTTGGACAGGACTTCATTTGCAGTTGTGGGAGTTTTCCCAATGTGCCTCTTATAGGAGTTCAGGGTTGCATTAATTATAACCCGACACTTCTTAAGAGACAAATGGGATTCGCTATGGAGGTTCCTCCTCTCAAGAGTGAGATTCAGGAAACTTTGTACTTCCCGGTTGAGGGCAATCAGGCCAGGTTGAGACAAGTATCTGATGCATGGCGCAACATTCAAAGGAAAGGCAAGTTTTCTTGGGGTAGAGCTAATAACAGGTCTTTTCCTCCGTTTGATGACTGGCTCAGCAAGAGAGTGGAGCTTACTTGTCTACCATTTCCTATGGTTGATCCTTGGTATCCGTTGATTGAGGAATCTCCTTCTTTCGTCAGTATGGAAGAGTTCCTAGAGGTGAAGCGGGAGAGGGATCAGTTGCTTGCAGAGAAAATGGAATTGGAGATGAGTGTTGCTCGAGTTCAGATGACTAATCAGGAGATCAGAGGGAGGATGGAAGATCAGGATAAGAGGCATGCTCTTGTGGAGAAGCGCTTTGAGATGGATACCGCTTACTATGGCAAGGTCAGCCAAGCTTTAGCGTCGTCCACAAAGGAGCACGACATCACTAAGGAGAAGCTAGCCAGAGCTTCAAAGGTCATTGAAGATGAGAAGAGGAGGCAAATCCTCGTGAGGGATCAGAGGGAAGACAGAGTCAGAGTCCTTATCGCTGAGTGGGAGGCAAAGCTGAAGATTAAGGAAGCAGAGAATGTGAAGGCTATCGCCGAGAGAGATCACTACATTGCTGAGAGAGATCATTACTTCAGGCAGATGAAAATTCACCAGAAGGAGGTGGGGAGATTGCAGCAGGAGAACACCGAGCTCAGGTTCGCTGCAGAGTTTGCTAGGATGGTTGATGATATAGGGCCTTCTGTGGGACCTTCGTCAGGCTAGACCTTTCTCATTTGTGTGGATTACCGTCAGGCTTGTTGACGGAATTCACTTGCTTGTATTTCCTTTCTGATTCTGGAGAATTGTATTTGATTTGTCTCAGACTTGATGTATGACTGTGGCACTTATCGTGCATTTTTGATATGTAGTGGTTTTTTTCATTCAATGATTGATCTTCAAGCTTTATTTGCTTTCCTGTATGCACTCACACAACACACACATGGTTGGATGGTATTTTGCTAAATCATATATCTCTGATCTGTATGGGGAATCATTCGATGAATGTCAGAATATTGCTGCCGGATTATTATCTGTCTCAATGAAGCCAGGATCGAAGGACAAAGTGTTCCTCATGTGGAAAAACATTGCATTCATGCATGATCATGATAACTTGTTTTCTATTTTGCAGGTATCAGTTCTAACGTGCTTGATTGTTTCAGGAATCATTGCTCGTGCTCGTAGAGTTGTACCTTTGCACTCAACACGTCCACACAGATATTTCACCAGACGCAATACTCCAAGACTGATGGATCTACCAAATGCAGATGTTCTCGAGGTGAAGGATAAAATGAATGAGCTGATTAACATCATGCAAGGTTTTGCTGTGGGCCAGAAAGCATTGGCTGATAAAGTTGAGAAGCTCGAGCGGGCTTCAGCTGCCAACAGCGGTGTCAACTTGGATGGTGTCTCCAACCAGGGGCTTGGTGGTTCTAGGGAAGGCGGAAAGAGGATGACTGTGGGTGTAGTGAACAATGCTGGTGGTTTTGGTGCTGCCACATGTGGTGGACCGGGCCCAGTGGGCAATAACATGAAGGACAGTCTGTTTCCTCCGTTCTTTGGGGTTGAGGATGATAGAGAGGAAGATAGGGAAGCTGATCAATTCTCAATGCATAATGAGCCGTTTGGGCAGTACGGTGTCCAACCACCGAATAAAGAAATCCAGTTGCTGGCAGAAAAAATCAGGGCTCTGGAAAGCTATGCCACTCTCGGGGTTGTGAATATGTCGAATATGGGGCTGGTAGAGGGGATTGTGATCCCACAGAAGTTCAAGGCGCCCGCATTTGATAAGTACAATGGGAGTTCCTGCCCGGAAACTCACCTTCAAGCTTTTGTCCGCAAGATCTCTGCATACACAATGGATCAGAAGCTGTGGATGTACTTCTTCCAGGACAGTCTGTCTGGAGGATCTTTGGAGTGGTACACCAAGCTGAAGTCTTCTGACATTAAGAGCTGGCAGGATCTTGGCGATGCCTTCTTTAAACAATACCAGTTTAACGCTGATATGGCTCCTAGTCGTACCCAGCTGCAGGGTATGTCTCAGAAGCATAACGAGGGGTTTAAAGAGTATGCTCAAAGGTGGAGGGAGCTGGCTGCTAGAGTTCAACCTCCATTGGTGGACAGGGAGATGTCTGACTTGTTTATGGGTACCCTGCAGGGGGCATTTGCTGAGAGAATGGTTGGTTGTCCGGTGACCAACTTTGCTGACATAGTGGTGGCCGGGGAGAGAATAGAGAGTTGGTTGAAGCTGGGGAAAATCCAGGGTGGTAATGCTTCGTCGTCTGGTTCGAAGAAACCCTTTGGAAATGGTCAGAGGAAGAAGGAGGGTGACGCCAACGCAGTGTATTCCCAAAGAGGACAAAGTAGGGATCGTTACTTTCAGCACACTGCTGCAGTAACTATTCCTGCTGATAGTCAGCCTGCACAACAGCAACAACAGCAACAACCGCAACAACAACGTCAGCCATTTCAGCAGAGACCGCAGAGGGCTGGGTATCAGGTGCATGGAAGAATGAATGATCGGCAGTTCGATAGGCCGCCTGTGACTTATTCATTCCTGTTGAAAAAGCTGAAGGACTTGGGGTTGGTACAATTGAGAACTCTGGCACCTTTGAGACCTGATCAGAGGCCAGCCAGTTTTGATGAGAATGCAAAATGTGAATTTCATTCAGGTGCTCCGGGGCATAACGTGGAAAACTGCAAAGCTTTTAAGCATGTGGTTCAAGACCTGGTGGATTCAAAGGCGATCAACTTTGCACCATCTCCCAATGTGAATGCTAATCCCATGCCTGGGCATGGTCAAATGGGAGTGAATGCAATCTCTGAGGAGAGAAGAATCGGGCTGTTGAGTATAGACCAATTGAAGACTCTGTTGGCTGAGGTCAAGAGGCAGTTGTTGAAAAATGGGGTCTTCCCGGGATGTGTTGATTGTGCTGCGTGTATTGTTGCTCCGAGTGGGTGTATGCTGCTAAGGGAGGTTGTCCAGAGGCTGATGGACGAAGGAAGCCTCAGGTTTGAGAAGGCTGGTTTGGGGAAGGAGGATGTCTCCACCATAACTATTTACTTCGACCCGGTTGATTTGTCAACTCTGGCTGAGGCGGCTCCAGTTACTATCACGGTACCTGGGCCGATTCCTTATGACAAAGATGATGCCGTGCCGTGGCATTATGGTGGGGAAGTGTATTGCAATGGAGAGAAAGTGGAAGATCAGACTGCAAGTAGTGAATGAAGGTACTCTAGTGGTGACACCGGCGCCTGGTGGGTCGGAGAGAGAACTTGATGATGAAGCGGAGGAATTTTTAAGAATCATCAAGAAGTCTGAGTACAAACTTGTTGACCATCTACAGCAGACTCCATCCAAGATTTCGATCTTGTCGCTATTGCTGAGCTCTTAGGGGCATAGAGAGGCTTTGCTGAAAATTCTAAAGAGAGCCTATGTTCCTCAAGAGATAACAATCAATCAGTTGGAGACGATGGTGTCTAATGTTCATGCCAGCCACGGGCTGGGTTTCACCGATATGGATCTGACTGTGGATGGGAGGAATCATAACCGGGCTTTACACATTGCGATGGAATGTAAAGGAGTTGTGCTTTCGCACGTATTGGTTGATACCGGCTCCTCATTAAATGTGTTGCCAAAGAAGGCCTTGGCGAAGCTGAATTGTGAAGGGTTAATCCTGACGCCCACTGATTTGATAGTAAGAGCTTTTGATGGTTCAAAGCGGGCTGTGTTTGGAGAAGTTGAGCTCCCGGTGAAGATCGGACCCGAGGTGTTCAAGTCGGTATTCTATGTCATGGATATTCAGCCGGCATACAGTTGCCTGTTGGGTAGACCGTGGATTCATGCTGCTGGGGCAGTGACTTCGACTTTGCACCAGAAACTAAAGTATATTTGGGATGGGAAGGTCGTCACCGTTTGTGGAGAAGAGGATGTCTTCGTCAGCCACCTTTCATCGTTCAAGTACGTGGAAATGGACGGTGAGATATGGGAGACCCTGAGTCAAGCATTCGAAACCGTTAAGGTGGAGAATGCTCTTTTTGCCAAAGAAGAGGAGAAACCGTCCATTTCTTCATATAAACAGGCTGCCGAGGTAGTGAAGAGTGGGGAAGCTCCTGGTTGGGGGAAGATGATGGACATCTCCGCCAAGAAAGACCGCTTTGGAGTGGGTTATCAGCCGGGCCGAGGCTCGTCAGGACAAGGCAGAGGACGCCGTACGTCGTTCACATTCACCAGTGCTGGAATGCTGGATCCAGATCACATCTGTATGGTGAATGAAGAAGTTGACAGTGACTGTGAGATGGATCGGTGGATAAAGCCGTGCGCACCAGGGATGGGAGTCCAGAACTGGAAGGCTGAAAAGATCATCACTGTCACTCTGCTCGAAGAGTAATATTTTCTTGTTTTCGATTTTATTTGCATGGAAGCCATACGTTTTGCCTGAAACGTAATGGTTCATTGTAAGGGCCACCTCATGTTTCATTTTGCAAATTTGCATCATAAATAAAAGGATGTTTTTCAATTAAAGGCGGTGTTCCCTGTGTTTCATTTATTTTTGCAGTTTAAAAACAAAAAATAAAAATGGCAATGTTTTCATTTTTCTTTTCAATTTGTCTCGCTCCGGTTCTAAAGCAATGCATGAACCCACATTCATGCAGATGCGATTTCTCTCCGGATCTCATTGATAACAATCCTGTTACACCCTCATATGACTTCGACAATCCGATCTATCATGCCGAAGAAGAAGGCGAAGAAGATTGTGAACTGCCAGGGGAATTAGTCAGGTTGTTGAAACAAGAGGAGAAGGTGATTCAGCCGCACGAGGAGCAGGTTGAAGTTGTGAATCTGGGTACCGACGAGGTCAAGAAAGAAGTGAAAATCGGGGCTGCTTTGGAGGAGAGTGTTCAGAGCAGAATGGTAGCATTGTTGAAAGAGTATGTCGACATCTTTGCCTGGTCTTATCAAGATATGCCAGGGTTGGATACCGATATCGTTGTGCACAAGCTACCGTTAAGAGCAAATTGTCCTCCTGTGAAGCAGAAGTTGCGCAGAACTCGACCTGAGATGGCAATGAAAATTAAGGAGGAGGTGCAGAAGCAGTGGGATGCTGGTTTCCTTGCTGTCACTAATTATCCGCCTTGGGTCGCGACTATTGTGCCGGTCCCGAAGAAAGATGGGAAGGTGAGAATGTGTGTGGACTACCGGGATCTGAACAGAGCTAGCCCGAAAGATGATTTCCCGCTACCTCATATTGATGTGTTGGTAGATTATACAGCTCAGTTCTCGGTGTTTTCCTTCATGGATGGCTTTTCTGGCTATAATCAAATCAAAATGTCGCCAGATGATATGGAGAAAACAACGTTCATCACACCGTGGGGCACTTTCTGTTACAAAGTGATGCCATTCGGTCTCAAGAACGTCGGTGCTACTTATCAGAGAGCCATAGTGACTTTGTTTCATGATATGATTCATCATGAAATTGAATGCTATATTGATGACATGATAGCAAAATCCCAAACAGAAGAGGGGCATTTGGTAGATCTGGCCAAGTTGTTCGACCGGCTGAGATAGTTCAGACTGAGGTTGAATCCGAATAAGTGCACTTTCGGGGTGCGGTTCGGTAAATTGCTGGGGTTCATTGTGAGTGAAAAAGGAATCGAGGTTGATCCTGCTAAAGTAAAAGCAATAAGAGAAATGCCTGAACCGAGAACAAAGAAGGAGGTTCGCGGTTTCTTAGGTAGATTGAATTACATTTCACGGTTCATATCTCATCTAACAGCCACGTGCGAACCAATTTTCAAATTGTTGAGAAAAGATCAAACGGTCAGGTGGAATAATGATTGCCAAGCGGCATTTGAAAAGATAAAAGAATATTTACAGGAGCCTCCGATTCTGATGCCTCCTGTGGAGGGGCGACCGTTAATCCTGTACTTGACGGTCCTCGAGGGGTCTATGGGGTGTGTATTTGGGCAGCATGACGAGTCTGGTCGAAAAGAGCATGCCATATACTACCTTAGCAAAAAGTTTACCGACTGTGAAACAAGATATTCACTGCTCGAGAAAACTTGCTGTGCTTTGGTCTGGGCTGCTCGCCGACTAAGGCAGTATATGCTGGTTCATACCACTTTATTGATTTCCAAGATGGATCCAATTAAGTACATTTTTGAGAAGCCAGCATTGACCGGACGGGTTGCGAGATGGAAAATGATTTTGACAGAATATGATATCCAGTATACCTCTCAGAAAGCGATCAAGGGGAGTGTATTGTCTGATTACCTCGCCCAGCAACCTATTGAGGATTATCAACCGATGAAGTTTGAATTCCCTGATGAGGATATCATGTTTCTCAAATCGAAAGATTGTGAGGAACCAATCCCGGAGGAGGGGCCTGACCCTGAATCCGAATGGATTCTGATGTTTGATGGGGCCGTTAATGTGAATGGTAGCGGTGTTGGTGCTATTTTGGTTACGCCGAAAGGATCCCACATTCCTTTTGCTGCCCGGCTAACATTTGAGTGCACCAACAACGTGGCTGAATACGAAGCTTGTATCCTGGGGATTGAAGAGGCGATTGATTTGAGGATCAAGAACCTTGTCATATATGGAGATTCAGCTTTGGTGGTGAATCAAGTTAATGGAAAATGGTATACGCACCAATCTCATTTAATTCCATACCAGGATTATACGAGGAGGTTGTTGACGTTTTTCACCAAGGTGAAGATGCATCATGTGCCGAGAGAAGAGAATCCGTTGGCAGATGCTTTGGCTACTCTGGCTGCCTTGATTAAGGTGCAGTGGTGGAATCAGTTCCCCAGTGTTGAGGTGGGACGTCTGGATAGACCGACTTATGTGTTTGCCGTGGACACAGTGCCTGATGATGAGAAGCCGTGGTATTACGATATCAAGCGCTATCTAGAAACTCGAGAGTATCCCGAGGGAGCATCCAAAAAGGACCGAAAGACTCTGCGGAGGCTGGCCATGGTGTTCTACCTGAATAAGGATGGGGTTTTGTACAAAAGAAATTTTGATTGGGTCTTGCTCAGATGTGTTGATGACAAAGAAGCAAGCCAATTGATGAAAGAGGTTCATGAGGGATCGTTTGGTACCCATGCCAGCGGGAATGCAATGGTGAAGAAGCTGCTAAGGGCAGGTTATTATTGGATGACAATGGAGGCCCAATGTTTCAATTTCGTGCGGAAGTGTCATAAATGCCAGATTTATGCTGACAAGGTGCACGTGCCTCCAAATCCGTTGAGTTTAATGTCGTCTCCATGGCCGTTCGCTATGTGGGGCATTGATATGATCGGAAAGATAGAGCCTACGACTTCGAATGGGCACCGGTTCATATTAGTGGCTATTGATTACTTCACCAAGTGGGTGGAAGCAGCCTCTTATGCGAATGTGACGAAGCAGGTCGTTGCCAGGTTTCTGAAGAGAGACATTATTTGTAGATATGGGGTTCCCGAGAGAATCATTACTGATAATGGTTCTAATTTGAATAATAAGATGATGGCAGAATTGTGCCGGGAATTCAAGATCGAACATCACAATTCTTCTCCTTATCGTCCGAAAATGAATGGGGCGGTTGAGGCAGCCAATAAAAATATCAAGAAGATTGTGCAGAAGATGGTTGTGACCTATAAGGACTGGCATGAGATGTTGCCGTTTGCATTGCATGGGTATCGAACTTCGGTGCGTACATCTACTGGGGCAACGCCTTTCTCGTTGGTGTATGGAATGGAAGCCGTACTACCGGTTGAAGTTCAAATTCCCTCTTTGAGAGTCCTGATGGACGTGAAATTGCAAGAGGCTGAATGGGTAAGAACTCGGTATGAAGAGTTGAGCCTGATTGAGGAAAAGAGGCTGGCGGCCATTTGTCATGGGAAGTTGTACCAGTAGCGGATGAAGCGTGCTTTTGACCGAAAGGTACGACCTCGGGTATATCACGTGGGTGATATGGTGCTGAAAAGGATCCTTCCTCCTCAAAACGATCGTAGGGGCAAATGGACACCCAATTATGAAGGTCCATTCGTGGTCAAGAAGGTTTTCTCTGGCGGAGCCTTGTTGTTAATGACCATGGATGGCGAGGATTTTCCATCCCCTGTGAATGCGGACGCAGTTAAAAAATACTTCGTATAAAGAGACCCGCTGGACGAAAAGAATAAAATAGTCCAGGAAAAAATGGCCATCCCGGCGAACCAAAAAACAGAAAGAAAAGGTTCGGGCAAAAATTAGGGATAAAATGAAAATTGTACACCCGGCAAGTCGAAAACCTGAAAAGGCGACTTGGGCAAAAAAGGGTATCCCGGTGGACTGAAAACCCGAAAGGGCGGTCCAGGCAAAAGAGGGATTGAAACGAACAACTGCGTCTGGCATGATCGTTTGTACTTTGGATATGACATGGATAATACCCGGCGGGGATCGATCGGAAGCGTCTTGTTCAGAAGGCGGAAAGCACGGAGAGTCTGAAGACATATGGGGTGTAACCGAGTTGGAACTCGATGAGATCACGGATTTTCACATTGCCATTAGGATAGATTTTTTCCTTTTGTGCGCAATTACCTCTTTTTAGGAATTGCTTCCTTTGTATTGCTCAGTTTGAGCCACACTTTTTCAATCAATAAAATGCATATTCAGTCAAATAATTTTTGTTTTTTGTTTTCATTACCGCTTTGATTGCAAAAACATCCGATTATTTTTGATAAAGAATCTTTGCATTTTAAGACATACAAGTCCCTTCCAATGCATGTTTATAAGATTGAAGACTTGAAATCTTATTCGGAAGGTTGAGTGACCCAAGTGTTGAAATATTGACACGCCTGGGGCACGGTTTTATCTAACGATCTCTTTTGCAGGAGCTGTTAGATATTTTCACTCACTTGCAGGTTGTGATGTGGAAGCTTTTGACAAAACAATCCCCACGGAGTCCAGACAGGGACGAATGAATAGAAGAATGGTGGAAAAGACGATGAAAGACGTACGACGATCCTTGAGTATTAATCAAGAAGACTCTTCAAGGTCTAAGATTGGAAAGTCTGTATAAATCCCAGGAGTTCGTTCTCCGTAGAATACGGAGCAGTCGAGAATACAAGGTGATGAATCAGAAAAGTCCAGACAAGTCTGGGAGTTCTCAAAATTGGAAAGTTGATAGTGGATTTGGACGGTGAATACCAGGGGTCGACGAGTCGACGGGTGTTCAGTACCAGAATTTCCTCATCTCCCCAAGCAGAGTCGGGAGGACTGGTTCCCCAGCAGATTCAAGGTCTGTGGCTTCCATAGCAGGGTCAGGATGGTTATCTCCCCAGCAGGTTGTAGATTGGTGTTTCCTCAGCAGCCAGGCCTGAAGGTTGCTATTTCCCAGTGGAGGTATCTATTGGTGGTGGTTTCCCCAAGCAAAGTCGGGATTGTTGTATCCGCAGCAAGTCAAAGACCGTTGTTTCCCCACAGCGTGCGTTGGTGGTTCTTTCCCCAGCGAAGTCCCTAAGCGGATCGGGTGCAGAGGAGTTTATCCCCAGCAAGGGTTGCCTTTTCCCCCGCAGCATTACTATTCCCCAGCAGGGTGGAGTTGGAGCAATGGTGAGTTCCTCAGCAGAGTGCCTCGAGCTCCCCAGAAGAGTCCCTTGAGGGGGATACCTTTTATGCATTCATCATGTAGATAAGCATAGCATATTGCATAATAAATCGCGTAGCATTTCCATGATTATGGAGCATTACGTTGAAAAAAGTCATGCATCATTATTGCAAGCATAAGCTGGTCTCAAGCCGTGGTTACCGTTTGAGATTTGGTTTTGCCAGTGGGTGAGGATGCTACTCAAGCCGTGGTTACCGTTTGAGAAATGGTTTCGCTAGTTGGGAAATCATCAGCATTGCAAGCATAAGTTAACCCCAAGCCGTGGTTACCATCCAAGAATGGGTTTTTGCCGGTCAGTGAAGGTGTTACTCTGAGGAGTTTAGCATCGTGATGTTGGGTCAACAATATTCCCCAGTAGTGCGATACTGGAGGAGATTTCTGTCGTGCGAGATAGAAATTTGAAGGTGTTACTCTGAGGAGTTTAGCATCATGACGTCAGATTAGCAATGTTCCCCAGTAGTACGATATTGGAGGAAATTTTTCCGTCGGGCGGAGATGGAAATAAAATCAAAGGACGTTACGCGATCAGCGCGAAAATAAAGTTCAATTGGAGAAAAGGAAGTGTTGAGGCATTTTCTGGAGAGCGGGGTTCAAATGGAGATTGGAGTTGAAGATTATATCCGGGATGAGGTCCTCAGGATTATCTTCTGTTCATGTGTCACCTAAGACTTTGGGATGAGGCCAACAGAGGTCGTTATGGGTGTCTTCTGAGGAAGAATTGCACATGTTACCTTCCTTTTGTGAAGGTGTACCCTCTGATATGTCGCCATCAGAGTGGTGTTTTGGTGTTATTTCCGACGTTGCCAGCGGAATTATCACAAGTTTTTGGAGAACGGGGTTCAAATGGAGAAAAGGAAGTGTTGCGGCATTTTCTGGAGAACGGGGTCCTAATGGAGAAAGGGAGACACGGGGTGTTTTCTGGAGAACGGGGTTCACAATGACGATCACCAGTTATCGTCAGGCGACTGGGGTTCAAATGGAGAATGGGGTTCATTATTGGCAAACAAGATGTCGGGGTTCAAATGCGGTGATCCGGGATCATTCGCGCGAAAGAAAATTTGTCCGGGGTTCAAGAAAAGAAAAAAGGATTATCAATCGTAAAGTTTCGGGGTTCAAGAAAAAGAAAAAAGGTAATAAAAATCCCCAGCGGATAGGTGGTGTTCAGGCCATGGTTATCCCTGTGCTACCGTTTGTTTTGGTCTCCAGACCAATTTCTGTTTCGGTATTCAGGCCGACTTTTCTCCGTGCCAGACGGATTTTTCTTCAGAGATTGCTTCTTTGCCGATTCTGACAGGCACTGTTAATTATTTCCTATCAGAGTGCAAATTGTTCGTCTGTTCTTGGTATTCAATCACTCTTCACCTTGATCATCTGAAAGCCGAGGCTATTCATATCGACAGGTTCACAGTGGATTGAATAGGGGCAGCTGTAACACCTCAAAATTTGCCCTCTTCTCTTGGGACTAGCTTAGCATATTGCATTTCATTTTTTAGGACATTAGTCATTGCATCTTTGCATATCATGTGGAAACAGTGTGCAAGTCATCCTCCTAAGTCTTGATCAGAAGATAAAGAGGTTTAAAAGATTCAAGCCTGAGGGTCTCATGAATTGATCACTAATCATCTGAGGATTGTGCTTCAATTAGGGTTTCTTGGTTCCTCAAGGAGGTTGATCTTTATCTTGGTTGAAATGGTACATCATCATCATCATGGTCTTATCATCACCAAGAGATTCATTATTCATGATCAATTCCTTGAGATTAGGGTTTTGACCTCTGGTCAACCCTAATCATCTGTCTTATGCCAATCAGGGTTTTGTCAAGGAGATGAGGTCTTCATTGAGAGAGGGATCATCATATGGTTATATTGAGCTTGTGGAGGCTAGGGTTTCATCCTTGGAGCCATTTCATCAGGAGATTGAGGCTCAAGCTCAACAGTCAAGCTGAAATTCATCTATCAACTGAAAAAGTCAACCACAAGTCAACTGTTGAATTTGGAGGTGGGAGAGGGTTAGAAACACTTCATTCATGTCCAAACTAGTTTCATTTGACATTTCAAACATCAACATTGAAGAAAATAAAGTCAGATGAAAACTTTCCAAAAATAGAAAGTGACTTGTAATTCAAAATTGCCAAAAATGGAAAGGTTTTCTCCTCAAGATTACATCATCAAAAATGCTTCAAATGAAATTTTGTCCAACATGAAAGTTGTAGATATTGTTCTCCTATTTCCAAAAAGTCCAAGAACATGAATTTCTCATGTATGGTTGAAAAGATATGGTCAAATCTCGGTCAAATGAATTTGAACTTCACAAGTGCATAACTTTTGAACCATAAGGCCAAATGGAGTGGGATTTCTTGCAACATTCTTCTTTTGTCATGTACTATCCGATTCAAGCATCATAGGCCATGCATTTTGCTCACAAAAATATTTGATTTTTCATTTGAAATTAGGAGGGAAAAGTCCAATTCAAAAAATAGGCATTGCATTCACTTCCAATCACATGCATTTGGCTCCAAATACCATTTCATGTGGATTTCAAACCAGAATATGTACTGTTCCATTGGTCATTGTATGTATAGAGGTGAATTGGACAATTTGGCATAACACCTTCATTTCACTAATACCATTGCATTTGCTTAATTATGATTAGTGTGCATCATTAACAGAACCTATATAAACCTAATCATAACTGTTTTCTTCATTAGCATAACATAATTCTGAAATCTAGATCTAGATCCAAAAACTCTTCATTTTTTCTCTCTCATTTTTCTCCAATTTTTTGCATAAACTTTGTTTGGTTCTTGATCCAATCATCATCTACTAGCATAATTGGAGTTGTTTGAAGCAAGATCCAAGGGATTTCTTCAAGATTCGAGGACTGTTGAAGCATGTGTTCATCAATGGCAATTTGATTTTCCAGCTAGATCGTGCACAATTAACACTCAAGCCTTCATCCAAATCATCATATGAGAGCTAAGGAACTTCTGTTTGTGCCTTGCAAAGCTTGAATCCACGTATTTCACTTCTGCCATTCAATTGAGGTTAGAATTCGACCATCATGATTCTTAAAATTGATGGATGTATCTTGTAGATCTTTCTTAGGTGGTTATGATGCGCTTTGTTTCATTGAAATCCATGCTGAAATGAGAAAGTTACATTGATTTTAAGTTTGATGAGTGAAACTTATTCTGATCGATTCGTGCATGATAGTGAGAATTAGGTTAAAATAAGCTTAGATTCATGTTGCTTGTTGAAAGATGATTCCAATGGTGTGGTTTTTGTGAAATTCTGGACGAAAGTGTTCTTGAGATGTTGAACACGTATGAAGATTGCATGAACTTAGGGTTTTTCAATTCCAGAATTCGTTTAATCCATGAGCGCGCGTTTTGCATGTTTTTTGGTGTTAGTCTGCATGTATTGGACCACGTGTCCTGGTCCTTTAGTGAAATGGTGAGTTTCATACTGTAGCGCGCGCCAGGTTTAAATATATACTCCCTTCGATTCCAGCTGAGGGACATTCCATATTTGCCTTTGTATTTTGGTTCATTATGCCATGCCATTCATATACCATGCTTCCATGTGATTTTTATTTTTTTCATTCACTTTGGAAAATCATATCTCCATGATTATTGATCCAAATTGACTGGGATTTTTTGCATGATGTTCCTCATGATCTCTAGTTTTTTTTGATGATTTTCACAGAAATTGTGCACGCATGGATTTTAATTTTGGCTAGGGGTTGTGTGTACATGTGTTTTCTTGACATACCTTGCCATTTGTTTCATGAAATGATGAGTTTTGATCCTATAATTGTGAAATTTTGCATGCTTAAAATAGACATCCTAATGGTCATTTTGGTATAGAGTTTGCATTTTTCCCATTCCTGGTTGATGAGATATGATTTTTTGAATGTAGGTGTGACAATTTGTGTCACACCTTTGCTTGCTTGACTTGTTGATTTTCATTACCATGCCAAATAAATGCCAAATGATGTGAATTTTTGCATGATGTTAATTATTGATGTTAGGATTGCTTGTGCATTTTTATGGAATTTTTGGATGCATTTATGATTTGTTTGGGATTTTCTCTTCTGGCTTGCCATTTGTGGACCTTTTGATAGTCATGAATTTAAATGATTTGTGAAATGGTGGATGTTTATCATATGAACTTGAAATTTTGCACATGTGTTCTAGACACTTTGAAGTTTATTGTAGCTTTAATTGGATGCATTTATCATGTTTGGATTCTGTTTTAGGCTTGTGTGAAGTTGAGGTATCATTTTGTGCCCTAATTGAGCTTGTTTTGCCTTGCCTTGTCTTATGGAATTTATTTGCCATGATTCCATTTGTCCAAATGACTTGAATTTTGGTATGATGATCATGTGATGAGTGCTGTTTAGCCATGATTTTTCTTGAGATTTATTGAATCATTTTTGAGTTAATGTGGATTGGTTCATTCAGTTTGCTTCAATGAGCTTTGAACTTGCATGCTTTGCCTCATTTGACTTGTGAAATGATTTTGGTTGATGATATTGACATGAGACCACTTGGATGATGTTCTAATTTGATTGAACTTGATTTATGTCAATTTTCATGTTCTGTTTTGAATTATTTCTCCCTCTTTGACCCTAGGCCTTGTCCTAGTGGTTTGCTTCTCATGTTTGAGCTTGGTTTGCAGGTTAAGAAGCATATGGCTATGAGGGAATTGATTCACTTGCTTGAGTTGACTAATTGGTCAATGTTGAAATAATCTTGAGTTTGTTTTGTAGGTGGCTTCTAAGTCATTTGTGTTGAGCACATTGGCTTGCTTTGTTGTTTGACTGTGTACAGCTGTTGACTATTAACTGTCTGTTTGACTTTTGTTTGAGTTGTGTACTGACTGAGTTAGATTGTTTTCAGGTACATTAGTTGCTTAAGTTCTTTTGAACTTGCTTTTACTGGTTGCTTGGTTGCTTAACCAATTGAGGTATAATTCACTGACTCCATGTAGTCTGGAAGACCTGTCCTGTTACTTGGGCAGGCACCTGTCTGAAGTCCTCCTTAAGAGGCAATGCTTGTGTATGTTTATCTTTGTGCCAAGCAGGAAAAGACCTTTGATAAGGCAATTGGCAGATACAAGAGATGTGCAATCCATCTCCTGCTATTCAGTTGAGTCATTGTGGATATTAACCCAAGATCTATGTTGAGTCAGTCATATGTGTAGAAGGGTTCCCACTTTCTGAACCCACACATTCCTTTGTCTGAAGCTCTCCCTGGCCAGGGATAAGAGCTGTGAGGCATACCCCTCACTTCCTATTTCATCTGCTTCACCCTAACTCTAAATGTTAGGGTTAAGAGCTAACATCACCCGATTACAGTTGGCTTGTGTTGCACAACCTAACCTTATGTGAGCCCACTTTGTTTGTATATAGTGTGTGCTAATTGTGTGTATGTTTGCTTTGCTTTGTTTTGATTGTGCTGATTAAGATAGCTTGCTGCCTGTGCAGGTTAGATAGAAAACTCAACCTAGGACCATTGTGGAATACATGATAACTATTAGGCTCGAGTTAGTCTCCCTTCTAGTTTGTCATTTCCCAGTCTCTGGTTAGGAGAAAGTTTCTCCCCTGTTAAGGGGAACTACGTTGCCCTGATCCTCATACCAGATGAGGTACGTAGGCAGGAGGTCGTACGAGATCTCTCCGGGCACCCTTTTCCTTTTTTACGTGTGTTTGCTTGACAGCTTTCAGGTCCGAGTTCCCGACTCCCTTTTAGCTTGTTTCCTTTCACCCTTTTTCTTTTTGTGTGTGTTTGCTTGACAGTTGCTAGGCTCGAGTTCCCGACTCCTTAGTAACTTGTTGTTTGTTATCTTTCTTGTGTGTGTTAGGAGATGGATGTAAGCCCAGCGATTGACATTCCATATCCTATTGTTGTGTGCTTGGAGTCCGATATAAGTCCAGCAATTGGCATTTGGTTTCCAGTGTGGGTTTGTTTGGTTCGGAGTCTGATGTAAGTCCAGCGATTGGCATTCGGTTTCCATGTTTGCCTGTGTGCGTGTGTTTTGTTTCGGCGTGCGTGAGCCGAACTACGGTAGCTCTGATTCTCATTCCAGATGAGATACGTAGGCATAGGGTGCGATGTCCTAGCGAGCCCTTTCCCCTCTTCCTCCACCTGTGTTGTTTCCAGTGTGTGTGTGTGATGTTTGTGAGCAGCTTTAGCAACCTTTCTTCTATTCTTTTGAGCGTGGATCCCGTCGAGTACGACGGACGTGAGGGGTGCTAATACCTTTCCCTTGCATAACCGACTCCCGATCGCATCTCTCTTTGGTCGCGAGACCATGTCTTTTCCAGGTTTACTTCGAGCGTTTCCTTTCCCTCTTTTGGGATAAATAACGCACGGTGGCGGCTCTGTGTTGTTTTGTTTTAGCCCGCCGGTTGTTTTTCGCGGATGCGACAATGGGATGACCACTATTGTTCTTCACCACAAGGGCCCATTATTCTTCTACTTGATCAAACAACTCATTCAAGCCATGAACACAACAGATCTAAGTAAAACAACTAAAAATTCAGTAGAACCGAAAATTAAATGAAAATAAACTATAAAAACTCATATAATATATATTTAGAATAATATCATACAAGTGGAATTATTTGGTACTGATACAACATAAGAGCCTAAATGCATCATTTACATACTTGACCAAAATAAAATATACAACCTATGGTATAAGATATGGAAAGTGCGTAAATAAAAAATCTAACATCTATGTACAATATCTAGCATTTTACAAAATCCATAGCAGAAGATCATAGTATCAGAACAACGTCGAAACATCATCAATCAACTCCTCTTAATCAAACCTGCAAAAACACTTGAAAAACAACAACATTGATGGGGTGAGATAATAATCTCAGTGAGTTCCCTTATCCTATGTGTCTACTCGACTCTACATGGTTGCTACCTGATTTCTAACTCAAGTGTTCACCTTCTGTTACTTGTGTATCACTCACACAATGTAACTAGGACTTGAGCAACTGAGGGATATTCACAATGTATGGAAACATGTCACTTGAGTTCACATAATTCAATAAGTCACTATTTTGATTCATGAAACATTAATCCCCGAATGGACTTACGTATAAGCCAGGCTCGGTTCACACATGCTCGTATGATTCGACTTTCACGATGGATATTGTGTCCTCTATGAGGTTTGATCCTCAGTTCAAGCGATCATCACCCGTATGAGCCTATAACCCACTTAGGATATCTTTCACCGTATGTGCCTCTAACCCACTTAGGTGTCCACCTTTCCCCCATGCCCGCCATGTTTAAGGCTCAAACCCAACTGAGGCATGAATCATTGGTGTCACATCCCCACTTACCACTTTACCTAAGCCTTTGAAGTGGTATGTGCATAATTCATATCTGAATACATGATTAGGTCTCAACAACAAATATGACTTTCAGAGTAAGGCTCCTCACCAAAATAGGGCTTTTGGAAAAAATGGTCCTCATCGAATATCAACCAATTATCATTATATCATATCAGTTCTCATGGCATCATAACATGATACATTCTCATTACATAAATCACACATGTTCCATACAAAGCATGTCAATGCATCATTCATGTGACTACTTGTCAGTTGTACACACCACGACACGATTACGTCCAAGCATCACTATCTAAATCATTTCGTGTCTTAAGTTATCTTTCTAAGTCATTTACCTAGTGTTCTCCTATGTTTACCTCACTCATAAGTTTTAGTCATATTATTGTGTAACCAATACAATCGACCAATCAAAAGCTCTTAATCATTAATGCGTACACACAAGTATCAAAACCAACAACATATATAGAATACATTAACATATAGTTCATAACATACATTAAAGTCCACAAGATGACATAACATGCTACAAGGTCCACAGGCAAGGTTGTCACTCAACCTGCCTCAATCTAACTTATTCCACTTCCAAGTTTCAAACAACATCTGTCTAATCATCCTAAAATGGGGGTTCATCAGACTAAAAGGGAATTATTTAGTGGAATAAGTCATATAGACATCTCTATATATAATAGGCCTCTACATTAGCTTCCTAACGCATCCATCTGCTCATCAATACGAGTTATCAAACTCATTAACCGATCATTCTAACCTAGTTGGGATTCTAGGTTAAAACACACACAAACTCATATAAATTGACCGATTAATGTCAATCTAATGCATACACATCATGGTACAAGTTATAATACGTACAAGGTGGATTAGATACATGGAAGAAGTGGTTTTAAGCAAAACAAGACTGAACCAATCGATTGCACTAAGAGTCAATCGATTGTATTAAGTTACCAACTTCTGTTTTTGTAAAATTGGACAGGACCAAACGATTGGGGGTACTGTAGCCAATCGATTGACATCAGCAAAGTTCATCTTTTTCTTCACAATTCATGAACCAATCGATTGGTTCTGCAACTTTTTTGCAACCAATCGATTGACACCTACATAATCTCCAAAAATGCCTCTTCTAAACACGTTTTCTTCCAACTTCAATCATACCCAACCATTCTAAAACATATATTATCACGAACTCGTGTGATTAACCTCTATAACTTCAAGAACAAAAACACATAAGCAACATGTAATCAAAGACAAACACAACAACATCCATAGAAAATCATTCCAAAACATGAACCCACACTAGTAAGGGATTATGAAGTATGATTCAAGTACAACATACATATGCCACCATGGGAATCAAGGACAACAAGAACAACATAAAAGCACCATCAACAACACAAACCCTAGTTTTCCACACATAAATTTCTCCCACCCAAGGCTAAATCTAATTATGGAACTCACCTTATAAAGAAGATGATGATATGGTGAAGATGGTGAATGTTTCCATGACTTTTCGCTTCTTCTTCCTTCCTTCATCTTCTTCTCTTCTTCTTTTCTTTCTCTTTCCCAAGTTTTCCTTTTCTTTTCCTCTCTCTGATACTTTTTCCTTCCCTTCTTTCTTATCCATATATATATATATATATATATATATATATATATATATATATATATATATATATATATATATATATATATATATATATATATATATATATATATATATATATATATATATATATATATATATATATATATATATATATATATATATATATATATATATATATATATATATATATATATATATATATATATATATATATATAATATAATATAATATTATGTAATGTTACAAAATATTTCAATCTTCTAATATCAATTGACAAATTATTAATGTTATCAAAATGTCTCATCTTGCACTTATTAATAATGGTCAGTATCTTTTAATATTAATTAATCTTTTCAGAATTTACTAATTACTCTTTTGGTCCAAACTGACAATTTTCAGAACAATTAAAGATATATGGGATATTACAGATACCATGTAAGATGAAAAGTAAACAAAGCTATACACAAAGATATAATCAAAAACAATTTTGAGTAACAACATAATAATATGGACTTAATCCGACCGTTCTTACTCAAATAGAAAATTCAAATAAATTGCTTCACTAGAAGTTCATACATCAAGTTATGAGAAAAGCACAAAGTGAAAAATGGAAAATTATACAAGCCATGTGTGTGTATCATAATTAAGTTTTAGGAAAGCAATTATGCATATATTCATTAATCTTTAACATGTGTTATCAATATCTCACATCAACATATAGATAAAAACTGAACTGTATATACACAATCTTTACAAGAATGACTTTGCAACAATGCATGTCATAGGATAAATACAGAGTCCTAATTGTTATTCAAAGATAAGTAACATGAGCATGTGAGTGTGACTTACATAGCATGGACTAACATGAGCAGGTGAGTGTGACTTACATGGCATGTTCAGCAATTGAAATTGCTCATAATTCGGTCCAATATGATCGGACAAAACACGTGGAAGTAGAATGACACTTTATTAAGCAAAATTTGGAGACCAAGATAATTCAATTTCCGTTTGTTAAATCTAAAGATCAATTAACAGATACACTCACAAAATTTGTATGTAGTAGAGACTTCTACAACACACTTGGCAAGTTGGACATTTGAGATCTTTATGCACCAATTTGAGGGAGAATGTTGGTGTTAGCCGCCAATAAGATTTGAGGAACTATAATAGGAATATCGTTATTAATTGTTAATTATTCTGATTTGGTTATAATTAGAAATAGGATTTTCCATGTATATATATAACATATTCCTCTCTTGTAAGATATACAAAACCAAAATAATATGAAATTACCGTACCAATTTAACATGGGTCAGAATTTAACACGAGGCAATAACTAACATATGGGTTTAGTGTTTTGATATATTTAATCATAACATTGTCTATTTAGTGATATTTTGTGATCTAGTTTTCCTATAGTTTGGATGACTTTCGTTTTTTTGTGTCTGCTATTGTTGGATCAATAAGTAGCAATCTTGCAATAGTTAATTAATGTTTATGAATGTTTTCAATTGTGAATATGATGATTCTTATTCAATTATTTATACAACTACTAACTTTCATGAGATTAGACCCTAACCCAAGTCCTTTGTATCTGTCACCGAAACGGTTACAGTCGGCACTGTTTATGTGGGGCATTTTACAATCAACCCAAAACACCTCAAGGTTTATAAAAGACAAATTATACTTAGTAAGAAAATAAACTTGCATTGTACAAGTTCTATCGTAACTAGCAAATACATTGTATCAACCATGTTCTTAATAGAAACTTATAACTAGAGTAAAATACTACAGTTCTTAGGAACCATGGAAAATAGGCTTTAGAGTTACCGCACTCTCCCTTCACCCCTAACGATAATAAATTTAGAAAAATATCCGGCCAATATAAATCACAGTACAATGAAATATATAGAAGAAACATCTTAAAACAAATTTGACATCATCTTTTGAAACATTCAAATATCCAAAATTATAAATTATAAGCAACATACATTAAGATAATTTCTCCAGACCTCTTCACTTGCAGTAACTGTGTTTGTTTCTGCGTTCCATCCAAATCCGGTATTTTGCAAGAGTGAATAGAACTCACGATACATGACCCGCAACCTATGCATTTTTGCCTTTAGTTGTCTGACTTTAAATGATCGATTAGTTATGGAACTCAACTTAGTAGTCATTAAGGTCCATGTTCTATTATGAAACACACCATTTGACATATTTCCTTTTGTAACTTCATCAACCATAATGTTAATGAAAGCTTTAGTGACAAAATCAGGCCAAAGCTTTGAGTCACTAATGTCAATATTAGTTGCCATCTATCATAAAAATAAGCAACTTAGAAAATCTAGAATAAAGTCACACATAGTCATTCACAAGAATAAAAAACGTAAACATATTTTATTGCCTCAAGTCCAATGAAAACTATTTCTCAACAAATGAAGAATTCAAAAATTTGAAGAACACACAAGATTATCATGACATAGAAACATTATAAACCAGTCAAATACAAGCTTTTTTAAGGGAGCAAGTAAATGACTGAGCAATAAAATGTAGATTATAGGAGCAATGTATTGAGTAAAACAATTCTGAATTTTAATTTCAATATCATTGTTTCTCTACTATCATGGTATTTACTATGAGTTTGTGATAACTTTATTGAGTTCAATTGTTTGGTAGGTGTCATACCCCGATTTTGGTCCTGAATTTTTTTCATTTTTTCATTTTTTATTTGGCACGTGGCCTAAAGTTCATTTGCATACATTCATGACCAAAGGCAACCATTCCCAAATCCATATTTTCTTGATAAACATTGGTCATTATCTAGTTTTTTGATCATGGTGTTTTTTTTATTACAAAATGGATTTTAGTTATTTGACTTTTTTAATTTTCAATTTCAATTTAATTTCAAAGTAAATCTAACTCCAAATTTCAAGTTAATCTTAATTGTTTTTTTTACTAATGATTCAAACTCAAATTGATTTTAATTTTCAAATAAATGTTAGAATTGATATCAAAGCAATTTTAACAAATTATAGACTAATTTGATTTTAATTGGTTTTATTGGTTTTTTTATTTTAAATTGACATTTAGATGAGTTTTAGATTATTTCAAAAAAACCATATCCATTTCTATAACCACAAATTCATTTCATTCAAACCAAATTCCATGAATAATTTCAAACCAAGTCGCAATTTCACTTCCAATTCATTCTACATTTTACATTAACCAAATTCAAACATTCATTACACCATTCAAATGTCCAAATAATCATTTCATTCATTAACAATCCAATTACTTTACAATAATCATGTCAAAAAAATAACAAAGCAAAATCTCACAAACATGATCCATTTTCCATCCATAGTTCATTTCAAATCAAAGTAGTACATACACTCATTTCATAACATTCAATAATATTTAACTCTCAAACATTTCCAAACTCATTTTTATACATACATTTTCATGTCCAATTAAATTCAATTACCATTACACACGTAAACCATTTCAATTCAGATGTTCAAAACCACCACTCAACTCCAAAGTTGCAAACAATTTCACCCACATTACATAACCATGAACCAAATTGCAACATACATATCTACATAAACCATACATTAAACCATTGCAACATAAGCAAAATAACACATGTGACCTACAAGCTTCAATTCCAAATCAGCACCAATATCCAATTCTATGAGCTCGAAGCAAACACCAAGACAACCATTGAATTTGAATCCCACGAGCACTAGAGTCAAAGGATCCAAACCAACTCTTAGCAAACCAAATGGATTCATGGCACATGAAGCCTGCAAGAAAAACCAGTTCACAATTAACCCAAACATCCATAACAGACCATTAATCCAAAAGATTAGCAATCAATTTCATGAACCATAATACATTCACAACTCAGTTTTTCACCTTAACAATCAATTTAAACCTAACATTCGGTCGTCACCATCCATTTAATATTAACCTAGCAAAATATACAGTAGCCTATGTAATTCAAGCACGCTGGAAATTATATAGTAAAATGTGTTAATGATTTACCAATATGAATAAGTTATTGGAGTTTGGGAAGAAATTCATGTTTTATGCTAGGGTACTTTCTGGATATGAAGAGCGAAGGATCCAAAATTTTAGGCTGCAGTTTGAACAACGTGTACTGCAGGCACAAGCAAAGAAAGCAGCCATAAATAAAGTACCTGAGCAGATCATTTTATCTGAAATTCATCGTATGGTTGAAGAGATGCAAGCTTCGAACAAGAAGCTGGAAGAAACAGAGGTAGCCATTGAATAATATTTCAAACCTCTTGACAAGGAGGCGGAGTTTTAACGAAAATGCCACTACAAGGTGAAGAGAAAAACATCGGAGATGATGATGAAAGCAACACTTCAGAACAAACCTTCCAAGCTGAACCCAATTCTGAATTCATAAAGCTTCATATAATACAACCGCTAACGGAAGCTCTTTCGAACCACCTAGAAAAATCCACAACAGAGATCAAAGAGAAAAGTCATAATATAAAAGTTAAAGGATACTAGCACTAGCATATTAGAACTTTGGAATTTCATGGACACATCAACGGAAGAGAAAATCATAGGGAGATTAGTGACTTTAGATTGAAAATTCTTGACAAAGGAGGTGCTAAATGCACTTGATGTGGCTAACACAACGATACCATCTCACCGCAATCATCATGGATGGTATGGAATTCATTACCGATGCATATGATTGGTGCTGCATTTCCCTTGATACCAAGTTGTTAGGCCATGTATACTACTAAGTTGTAGGTCATTGTCATAAGGTGAAGTTGGTCAAAACGACTGAGCTGCGGCGTGAGAAGTATCGCCATAAAATGTTAGCATGAATGGAGCAAAAGAACCATCACAAAACCAACTGAAGGAACTGGTTTCCAACTCCCTCTCCATAACCTATAACAGAAAACCAGAAAAACAAACTCAGAATAAACCCCCAAACTTCCAAAATAAACCTGCATAATACACACGAAAATAGCTCAGATGTGCTGTGTACGGGAACTGGTTATGTAAAGCCCAAAGTAGAGAGATTTGGACCTATTACCAACTGCAGCAAAGTTACTGCAAAATAATTATGTGAAAACCAAAGCTCCTCATGTTTTCACTGAATTCACTGCAGTAAAACACAAAGCAATTAGCAAGGCAGTAAAATTTCAAGAAATATCCCAAAAGAGAGTTGAGACAAAATTCAAAAAAGAAAGTTAGTTTTGTGTTACCTTCTCCGGATCCAAACATCAAGTAGGGCGACCAAAACCTGACAACCCAAAAGAGATTTTGCAGAGATACTCTTTTGAACTCCATATACCATTCGAAACCCTAAAGCTGTAGAGATAAATAGAGGCGGAGGAGAGACGGAACGGGGACCCTAAAAAATTTCGGAGGCGGACTTCACTCTTTCTCCATCACTCATTTCCTCACTCCAACCCTAAATCCGCCGCCACCCTTCATCTTCCTCACTTCATCATCTTCCTCACGAAACCCTCATCAATCCTCCGTCACCATCTCACCCAAACACACACTCACCTTTATTCGCCTCAACCACCACCATCCGTCACGATTCTCCCTCACAATCTACACCGCAAACCCAACCATTCACAGCGAAACCCTAAACCGCCCTTTCCTTTTCCGCCTCTACTCAACACAACCACCACACCTCCGTCAACATCCAAACCCTCTTTGTAACACCCTTCTAAATTACCCCAATAAATAATTAAAACAACCAAACATAAATCAGAGTGGATATGCAATTTAAGGGTGTCACACTTGACACTTCACACCATGTTCCAAATTAACTCGTCATGCTCATTTATTCATCAAAATAAACATTTTCATAATTCGCAGCGGATAGAAATTAACAACATGCAAAACATGTAATACATCACATGTAAAGTTGTTCAACAACCAAAAATGAAAACAAGGTAAAACATCCCGTCCCGATGTTACATCTACCAGAGCATGACCCACTAAGGAACTACACTAGACTCCAAGCACTAGCTTCTACTCAATCACTGCTCGTTACCTGAAACATAGTTGTAAGGGTGAGTTCCTCAATCGATATAATAAGCATTATAAAATATCATGTAATGCTAAGTAATTTAACACATATCATCACCCTAATCAGATCACACATTCAGCAACGGCAACATCAACTCATAATCATACTCATACTCAACACCAACACAAAACAACACGTATAATATTGGAATACATCCATTCATATTATACGCCATACATACATTATGCAATGAGACTCCATGCATGCGGTACCGACTATTCGTGAACATATAGTTCAACCTCACCGATCAAATCCAGATACGGCTACCAAGCTCACTAGTCCCACTCATTTGAGACCTAGTGACTCACTCACTAATTCCTCACCATGGGAATTAGCTACCACCCCAAGGGCTATGATATGCACGCTAACCACCTAGCATGCAAACATCAACAACAATCCACAATAACTCACTCACTAATTCCTCACCATGGGAATTAGCTACCACCATAAAGGCCATAATATGCACGCTAAATCAACTAGCATGCAAACATCAACAATCCACAATGGACATATGCTCACACTCTAAGTCATAAAACAGTCCATTCCACAATTGCATACATAATACATACATTCACAGCATTATGCATACCATCATACATCATCAGCATATTATCACAAATCATATCATGTCATGCCAATTAATAATCACAGTATTAGCACACTCTACTAATACCTACACTGCTCAAAACAACGGAAAATGATCCCTACTATATCATGCATCAGCTAAATTACATCACCCAACTGAAACGACCAAAACTGCACAACAACAGCTCAGAAAAATCACAATTCTGCCCATACGCGTATGCCTCATGCCCATACGCGTATGGCCCATTTCTCAGCCAATCTCATACGCGTAATTGCCTGCCTCATACGCGTATGCTACGCGTACCACTTCCCCATACGCGTACCAACAGAGACAAAACCACGTTTCAAAACATCATCTTCCTCATCCATACGCGTATGAACTCACCCCATACGCGTACCACTCACAGAATACGCGTAATGCACGCGTATGGCGCGTATCAGCGCCTATTTCCTCCCTACCAGGCCATCTCATACGCGTATTGCCTAGTGCCATACGCGTATGACCAGAAACAACATTTCCAGATCTGCTATGGGTTCTCTCTGCTACGAGGTTTCTCAGATCCAACCTCCCACAGTCCAATTTTACACAGTGTTCGTTCATATCATCTAACACGAATCATACCCTATTCAATTTCACAAATTCTAACATTATTCCATCTAATTCTTACGAATTTCTCCAATTATAACTCATATCACATTCATCCATAAGTTCACAATTCACAACATGTATCATTCTAATCAGAGTCAATTCAATGGTTTATCACTACCCATTACATGTTAACCCATAATACCCATCAAACGACGATAAACCCCCCTTACCTGAGTTAATCCGGCAATCCTTTAGCTTCGAGCTCTTCCTCTCTTCAACCCTTGTTCTCTGGCTCTTTGCCCTTTCTCCACTTTAGAGTCGTTTTTCTGTATTCACGTGAAAGCTCTCTTTTACCAAATGGGACCTTTTCTAATTCCAACTTTTATTCCAATAATAATAATAATAATAATAATAATAATAATCCAATAATAATAATCCAATTATTTAATTAAATTAATAAATATACTATTAATTTAAATTAAATAATTATTCTTATTTCATCGGGGTGTTACAACTCTCCCCCACTAAAAGAGTTTTCGTCCTCGAAAACATACCTCAAGCGAATAACTCCGGATAAGACTCCTTCATCTGACTCTCAAGTTCCCAAGTCACATTGCCACCTGCTGGTCCTCCCCAAGCTACCTTTACCAAAACAATCTCTTTACCCCGCAACTGCTTCAACTCTCGATCCTCGATCCTCATAGGTGATGTTTCAACAGTCAGGTTATCTCTCACCTGTACATCATCTACTTGGACTACATGCGACGGATCAGGAATGTACCTCCTCAACTGAGACACATGAAAAACCTCATGCAAATTCGCAAGTGACGGCGGTAAAGCGATACGATAAGCTACCTCCCCTATCCTCTCCAAAATCTGATAAGGACCAATAAATCGAGGTGTCAACTTCTTCGACTTCAAAGCTCGACCAACCCCAGTTATCGGAGTAACACGAAGAAACACATGATCTCCCTCTTGAAACTCAAGTGACTTCCTCCTCTTGTCGTGATAACTCTTCTGACGACTCTGAGCAATCCTCATCTTCTCCTGAATCATCTTAATCTTTTCCGTAGTTTGTTGAACAATCTCCGGTCCAACCACAGCACTCTCACCGGACTCATACCAACATAAAGGTGTCCGACATCTCCTACCATACAAAGCTTCAAACGGTGCCATACCAATGCTCGAATGAAAACTATTGTTGTAGGTAAACTCAATCAAAGGTAAATAACAATCCCAAACACCTCCTTTTTCCAAAACACAAGCCCTCAAAAGATCCTCCAGTGACTGAATCGTCCTCTCAGTCTGACCATCAATCTGCGGATGATATGCAGAACTCAATCTCAGCTTAGTTCCCAAAGCCCTCTGCAAACCTTCCCAGAACTTCGATGTAAATCTAGGATCTCTGTCCGAAACAATACTCGACGGAATACCATGCAAACTTACAATTTTCTCAATATACAACTCAGCTAATCTCTCTAACGGATAATCCATTCTGATCGGAATGAAATGAGCCGATTTTGTCAATCTGTCAACAATAACCCAAATAGCTTCAAAATTCTTAATTGTCCTCGGTAAACCAGAAACAAAATCCATACTGATACTATCCCACTTCCACTCTGGGATAGCCAACGGTTGCATTAGCCCAGACGGCTTCTGATGCTCAATCTTTGACTTCTGACAAGTCAAACAAGAATAAACAAAACTCGCAATTTCTCTTTTCATTCCCGGCCACCAAAATAACTTTTTCAAATCATGATACATCTTCGTAGCCCCAGGATGAATACTCAGGCCACTACGATGTCCTTCCTCAAGAATACTCTTCTTAAGTTCGGTAACATCCGGAATACACACCCGATTACCAAATTTCAAAACACCATTCTCATCAACTCTGAATTCACCACCTTGACCTTGATTCACTAGAGTCAACTTATCAACCAAAAGCACATCGGATTTCTGACCCTCTCTAATCTCATCCAGAACACCACTCGTTAACTTCAACATTCCCAATTTAACACTATTGTGAGTACTCTCACACACCAAACTCTAAGTCTCTAAACTGCTCAATTAAATCCAATTCCTTAACCATTAACATAGACATATACAATGATTTCCGACTCAATGCATCAGCCACTACGTTTGCTTTACCCGGATGGTAATTCAAACCAAAGTCATAATCCTTCAGAAACTCTAACCATCTCCTCTGTCTCATATTCAGCTCTTTCTGATCGAACAAATACTTTAAACTCTTATGGTCACTGAAAACCTCAAATCTTGACCCGTACAAGTAATGCCTCCATAACTTCAGAACAAATACCACAGCTGCCAACTCTAAATCGTGCATCGGATAGTTCCTCTCATGAACCTTCAGTTGTCTCGAAGCATAAGCTACAACCTGCTTATTCTGCATCAAAACACCACCCAAACCCAACAATGAAGCATCACAGTAAACCTCAAATGGTTCCGACGGACTCGGTAATATCAGAATAGGAGCAGTAGTTAACCTTCTCTTTAACTCTTGGAACCCTTCTTCACATTTTGAGTCCCAAACAAACGCTTGCCCCTTTCTAGTCAACATCGTCAACGGTAACGCCAACTTAGAAAATCCCTCAATGAATTTCCTATAGTAACCTGCAAGTCCAAGAAAACTCCTTATCTCAGAAACTGACTTCGGAGTTTCCCACTTAGATACCGCTTCTATCTTAGAAGGATCAACAGCAACACCACCTCTTGAAATCACATGACCAAGAAAACTAACCTCTTCTAACCAAAATTCACACTTAGACATCTTAGCAAATAACTTCTTTTCTCGTAGAACTCCTAAAACCATTCTCAAATGCTCAACATGCTCTTCTTCCGATTTCGAATACACCAAAATATCGTCAATAAACACCACAACAAACTTGTCTAGGTAAGGATGGAAAATCCTATTCATATACTCCATAAATACTCCAGGCGCATTAGTCACACCAAAAGGCATTACAGAATACTCATAATGTCCATACCTTGTTCTGAAAGCAGTCTTCTGAATATCCTCAGTCTTCACACGTATCTGATGATAACCCGATCTCAAATCTATTTTGCTGAACACACTCGCACCAACCAACTGATCCATCAAATCATCAATCCTCGACAAAGGATACCGATTCTTGATCGTCACTTTATTCAGTTGCCTGTAGTCCACACACAATCTCATAGTACCTTCTTTCTTCTTGACCAATAACACTGGTGCACCCCACGGTGACACACTCGGACGAATAAATTTCTTATCCAACAGATCTTCCAGCTGACTCTTCAATTCAGTTAACTCAACAGCAGACATACGGTACGGAGCCATCGATATCGGCCTAGTACCAGGTACCAAATCAATCGAGAACTCAACTTCACGCTCTGGTGGTAATTCATTCACTTCTTCAGGAAACACCTCAGGAAACTCACACACCACGGATAGATCGCAAATCACCAGTTTATCTTTAGCCTCCAAAGTCGCTAACAGCATAAACAACTCTGCCCCATCTACTACTGCCTCATTCACCTGCCTTGCTGATAGAAACAAACTCTTTTCTTCCTCAATCTCAGGAAAGATCACAGTCTTATCAAAACAGTTGATATAAACTCGGTTAAACACCAACCAGTTCATACCCAGGATAACATCAATCTACACTAGTGGAAGACACACAAGGTCCATCCCAAAGTCTCTACCAAAAATACTAAAAGGACAATTTAAACAAACTGAAGTAGTAATCACTGAACCCTTCGCAGGAGTATCAATCACCATACTACCATGCATCTCAGATATCTCTAATTTAAGTTTCACAGCACAATCCAAAGATATAAAGGAATGAGTCGCACCTGTGTCAATAATAGCTACAAGAGGAAAGCCATTAATATAACACGTACCTCAGATCAAACGATCATCTGCAGAAGTCTCAGAACCCGATAAAGCAAAGACCTTGCCCCCCGACTGGTTCTCTCTCTTCGGCTTAGGACACTGTGGACTGATATGACCCACCTCTCCACAGTTGAAACAAGTCACAGTCTTCAACCGACACTCTGCAGCCAAGTGACCACCTTTTCCACACTTGAAACACTTCTTCTCAGTACTGGTACACTCATGGATACGATGTCCAGCCTGACCACATCTGTAACACTTAGCAGGGGCACTGGAGTCTCCCCCACTAGCTCTCCTCACCCCACTCTGTCTCTGGAAACCTTTGCCAGCTGCATACGGTTTCCCACGATCATTCTGATTCTTGCCTTTCCTATCAACCCTCTGCTGATAGCTCTCCGTTCTGGCCTTGGTATCCTGTTCGAAAATCCTGCAACAGTCAACCAAGTCAGAAAACACTCTGATCCGCTGATACCCAATAGCCTGCTTTATCTCGGGACGTAACCCGTTCTCAAACTTCACACATTTTGAAAATTCCCCAGTAGCCTCATCATAGGGAGTGTAATACTTCGACAGCTTTGTGAACTTAGCAGCATACTCAGTAACAGACCGGTTGCCCTGCTTCAATTCTAAGAACTCTATCTCTTTCTTTCCTCTGACATCCTCGGGAAAGTACTTCCTCAGGAATCTCTCTCTGAACACCGCCCAAGTGATCTCAGCACCCCCAGCAGCTTCCAACTCAGTGCGGGTAGCAACCCACCAATCATCTGCTTCCTCTGACAGCATATGCGTACCGAACCTGACCTTCTGGTTATCGGCACACTCAGTCACTCGGAAGATCCTCTCAATCTCCTTCAACCACTTCTGAGCACCATCTGGATCGTATGCTCCCTTGAACATTGGAGGATTGTTCTTCTGGAACTCACTCAGTTGACGAGCAGCTCCCAAGCCCACAACATTCGGATTCCCTCCAAGTACTCCAGCTAGCATACCCAGAGCCTCAGCAATCGCAGCATCGTCTCTACCTCTTCCAGCCATTCTATTCTGAAAGTCCAACAAGCTAAAACAATAAGTACTGATAGGGTTACACAACACCTATCCCGTACAGGGGAACAGAATAATTACGACTCGACTCGACCGACTATGCTCTGATACCACTAATGTAACACCCTTCTAAATTACCCCAATAAATAATTAAAACAACCAAACATAAATCAGAGTGGATATGCAATTTAAGGGTGTCACACTTGACACTTCACACCATGTTCCAAATTAACTCGTCATGCTCATTTATTCATCAAAATAAACATTTGCATAATTCGCAGCGGATAGAAATTAACAACATGCAAAACATGTAATACATCACATGTAAAGTTGTTCAACAACCAAAAATGAAAACAAGGTAAAACATCCCGTCCCGATGTTACATCTACCAGAGCATGACCCACTAAGGAACTACACTAGACTCCAAGCACTAGCTTCTACTCAATCACTGCTCGTTACCTGAAACATAGTTGTAAGGGTGAGTTCCTCAATCGATATAATAAGCATTATAAAATATCATGTAATGCTAAGTAATTTAACACATATCATCACCCTAATCAGATCACACATTCAGCAACGACAACATCAACTCATAATCATACTCATACTCAACACCAACACAAAACAACACGTATAATATTGGAATACATCCATTCATATTATACGCCATACATACATTATGCAATGAGACTCCATGCATGCGGTACCGACTATTCGTGAACATATAGTTCAACCTCACCGATCAAATCCAGATACGGCTACCAAGCTCACTAGTCCCACTCATTTGAGACCTAGTGACTCACTCACTAATTCCTCACCATGGGAATTAGATACCACCCCAAGGGCTATGATATGCACGCTAACCACCTAGCATGCAAACATCAACAACAATCCACAATAACTCACTCACTAATTCCTCACCATGGGAATTAGCTACCACCATAAAGGCCATAATATGCACACTAAATCAACTAGCATGCAAACATCAACAATCCACAATGGACATATGCTCACACTCTAAGTCATAAAACAGTCCATTCCACAATTGCATACATAATACATACATTCACAGCATTATGCATACCATCATACATCATCAGCATATTATCACAAAATCATATCATGTCATGCCAATTAATAATCACAGTATTAGCACACTCTACTAATACCTACACTGCTCAAAACAACGGAAAATGATCCCTACTATATCATGCATCAGCTAAATTACATCACCCAGCTGAAACGACCAAAACTGCACAACAACAGCTCAGAAAAATCACAATTCTGCCCATACGCGTATGCCTCATGCCCATACGCGTATGGCCCATTTCTCAGCCAATCCCATACGCGTAATTGCCTGCCTCATACGCGTATGCTACGCGTACCACTTCCCCATACGCGTACCAACAGAGACAAAACCACGTTTCAAAACATCATCTTCCTCATCCATACACGTATGGACTCACCCCATACGCGTACCACTCACAGAATACGCGTAATGCACGCGTATGGCGCGTATCAGCGCCTATTTCCTCCCTACCAGGCCATCTCATACGCGTATTGCCTAGTGCCATACACGTATGACCAGAAACAACATTTCCAGATCTGCTATGGGTTCTCTCTGCTACGAGGTTTTTCAGATCCAACCTCCCACAGTCCAATTTTACACAGTGTTCGTTCATATCATCTAACACGAATCATACCCTATTCAATTTCACAAATTCTAACATTATTCCATCTAATTCTTACGAATTTCTCCAATTATAACTCATATCACATTCATCCATAAGTTCACAATTCACAGCATGTATCATTCTAATCAGAGTCAATTCAATGGTTTATCACTACCCATTACATGTTAACCCATAATACCCATCAAACGACGATAAACCCCCCTTACCTGAGTTAATCCGGCAATCCTTTAGCTTCGAGCTCTTCCTCTCTTCAACCCTTGTTCTCTGGCTCTTTGCCCTTTCTCCACTTTAGAGTCGTTTTTCTGTATTCACGTGAAAACTCTCTTTTACCAAATGGGACCTTTTCTAATTCCAACTTTTATTCCAATAATAATAATAATAATAATAATAATAATCCAATAATAATAATCCAATTATTTAATTAAATTAATAAATATACTATTAAGTTAAATTAAATAATTATTCTTATTTCATCGGGGTGTTACACTCTTCACCGTCACACAGAAACCGCCGTACGCCATGAATCGCACAAACCCTTAACCGTACCTTTCCTCATCCCAACGACGAACCACTCCAACTCCTCCCTTCAATTTCAACCTCACAACAGTTCAAACCAACTTTCTTCCCGTCGCTGCTCCGTCACATGCACCGCCGTCTCGATTGGCTCCGATTGCGACGACTCCTTTACGGCGAAGTTAGAGATTTCACCCGAGCCTGTTGCTGCTGCTTCACTCGGGAAGGTTTATCAAGCTAGACTTCGCAGAACATGGCAGGTTGTTGCTGTTAAAGTACAAAGACCAGGCGTTCAAGCTTCTGTTTAGTCTTCATGACTTGGGTTCATCAAAAATATAGCCTTATCCCAATAAATTTGTGTTCTCAAATATTGGTGGTGTTGTTGCTGATTATTGATTACAAGGAGAGAAAACCCTGGGGCACTCCGACGATTGAGGACTGTGTGTGAGAGGGCGAAAAGAATTCTTTCATCTACTGCCCAGACTATCATTGAAATTGACTCTCAATTTAAGGGAATTAATTTCTACTCCCATATCAACTCTCATTATTATTATTCATTTTAATTATGTTTTATTATTAGAGCTAGGGATTTAATTGTGGAATGGGATTTGGGCCCTAATTTCATTTTAACATCCTTTAATTGCTTGTGCATCTCATATACGTGCATATTCCTTTTATATTTATAATTTGTTTTTATATATTTGATCACTTATTTATCCATTTGATTTCAAACTCATTTCGAGAGTGAACAATAAAAAATTGAACGATTGGGAACTCCACCGATTTATTTTCTGAAATCGCCAAATCCTTTTTCTAAATAAAATTTAGAAGAAAAAGATTACCTGAAGGGAATATCCAGTTATAATCCCGAATATTAGGCTCAAGCTGTAAGAGCTTGCAAGCCATAAATATTCGTCTTCCCTTCCACACTCTAATATTCAAATCATTTTCTAAATAAAGCGTGAAGAAAAAGATTATCCTAGAGGGAATATCCAGTTATAATCCTGAATATTAGGCTCAAGCTATAAGAGCTTGCAAGCCATAAATATTTGTCTTCCCTTCTACGCTCTAATATTCAAATCGTTTTCCTAATAAAACATGAAGAAAAAGATTATCCTGGAGGGAATATCCAGTTATAATCCCGAATATTAGGCTCAAGCCTTAAGAGCTTGCAAGCCATAAATATTCGTCTTCCTTCCAAAACATTCATAAATATTCGAATCATTTTCTTAGCAATATTGGAAAGAAACAGACTGCCTGGGTGGAATGTCCAGACGTAGTCCCGAGTGTTAGACCCAAGCTGTAAGAGCTTGCAAGTCATAAGTACTCGTCTTTCAAACTCGAAAACACTTGATTCCTACCTTAATACTTTTTCAATAAAGATGGAAATGGAACATGGTGTATACCGTGCATTCCTGAGATTAAGACTCAAGGTGGATGCCTTGCCCATCTTAGCTCTCGCCATCGCCTAAAATTGTCAATGCGGTTTCTTCAAACCCCTTTCTCAATCAAACCTAAAAATACTTAATCTTTATTCAACACCTTTTCAATAAAGATGGAAGTGGAACCTGGTGTATACCGTGCACTCCTGAGACTAGGATTCGAGATGGATATCTCGCTCATCCAAGTTCTCGCTATCACTCAAAATACATCCAACCAATCAAACTCTTTCTCGCCGCCGTGCGATTAATCAAAAACCTTTTTATAAATGAAAGATATATTGTCTTAAGGTGATGCAAAACAATGTTTCGGCCACGATTGTTGAGTAGAGATAAATGACTCTTTTCCGAATGTAGATTTATAAATCCGTTCGATGTGTGGTATGCGTCTACTCCTCATCTGTTTTGGGTAAAATAATGTTTTCGTCGATTAATACACTATAGCTTTCGCTAAAATCGACGAACAAACAAACATTTTTCTACCCAGAACTACGTAAGCCTTGATTTCTCTTTTGAGATACGTAGGAGCAGGATTTGTAAATCTTGTCAGGCCCATTAATAAAAAACTTAGGTTTAGTCCTTCGTTAAAAATCCAAAAACATTTCTTCTCCCTTCTATTCTTTCTCTCCCTCATTATAACTTGAGAAGACTAACATAAGCTAACATTCAAAACAAAACTAACTAAAAGGTTCCCGTTGAATACAACGGACGTGAGGGGTGCTAATACCTTCCCCTTGCGTAACCGACTCCCGAACCCTGATATTGGTTCCGACGACCATAATCATTGTCATTTTGTCTTGGGTTTTATCGATATTTCCCCTTTCCTTTTTAGGAATAAATAAAAGTTCGGTGGCGACTCTGTTCAGTCCATCATTGCGAGCGTGCGATCGTGCTTCGCTTTAAAGTCGTATCCCCATTTTTCGAGGTGCGACAAATGGCGACTCTGCTGGGGAATTTAATCCCTAAGTGAATCAAGCCTAGTTAGGTCATTTGTGTGCCTTTTTTTGTTTACCTATGTGGCTTTTCTTTATTGTTTTTACTATCTCTATTGTCATATTGATATGAATCTGTTGTATTGGTTTGATTATGGTTTGGTATTTGGATACTCTGATTGCAAACCCTATGGGAAAGACTTTTTACCCGAGTCTCGAGTAAAAACATAAGATAGGATGAGGTTGAGTAGTGCGGGTCCGCGAGATGTATTTCTCGTTTGGTCGGTACGAGAACCTCACTTAGAGTAGATTCTTGAGAGGATGTTGTCGCTCGGCAAGTAAGTTGCCGTAAGCTTCGATATTTTCTTTAGGATCCATGACTCTGAGAACCATTTGTAGAACCTTAGTTCTTTGCCCAACTAGGAAAGATGGTTGCGTAGTGTGGGTCTGCAAGATGTATTTCTCATTGGATCGATGCGAGAACCTCACTTAGAGTAGATTCTTTAGATGGAGTTGATGCCCGGAAAGTAAGTTGCCGCAGGTAGCAAACAGTCTAATGGATCCATGACTCTAGGAACCTTTATAACCCTAGATCATACCCGGTGAGAACCTATTCTTGGGGAGCAATCTGATTCATCAGTATAACAGACTTTTGAACCCGTGTATTGAGAAAAAAAACAAATATGCATGACTTGCATTGCATTCATTCACATTTCATTGCATCTGCATCTCATCATAACGCATGTCATTTTCCAGACAAAATACAAAAAAAAAACTCATCCATCCTTTGTCCGTGATGAACAAAGTGATTCTCAACACGCGTTTAGAACAAAGAACCATGTCTCAGGAGATGATGGACGAGCTAAGGAAAATCCAAGAAGCACTGAAGGAGGAACTTAATCTTTTGAAGAGCCAAATGAGATGGGTCTTGGAAACCCTGCAAGTCTTGTTGAGAAAAGAGTGGTCACCCAATATACACTGCTGCAACAAAGACAGCTACTACTCCGCATCCATCTAGTGTTACCTCAAGTCAAGGGAAATTCCATGCGGAAGCTCCTCATCTACCGGCATATGGCCCTCCCTCAAGACGTCATCATCAACATCCTCTGGCTATTCCTCCTCAAAATCACCGAAGTCAGGTTCAGAACAAAAATCAGAATCAGGACAAGAGGAATGAAAATCACAATGACCCAATTCCGGTGCCATATAGCAAGCTCTACCCACAACTAATCCAGAATGCTTTGGTGACCCCTCGAGCTCTCACACCTACGTCACCATACCTGCCATGGTACAATCCAAATGCAACATGTGAATTCCATAAAGGAGCATTGGGACATGACCTGGATTCTTGCTTAGCGCTGAAAGCCTTGGTACGAGAGTTGATTAACAAAAAGAGCTTAATCTTTGAAGAAGATCACCCGAAGATCAAGTGCCAATACCATACTGGAACAATGGGGCACTCCATCGAGGAATGCAAGAGTTTTAAGCTCAAGCTACAAAGATTGATTGACATAAGGTCACCAACACTCAAGGAGGAAGGCTCAGGTACATATACCTTGATCTCTGGGCCAGGTAATGAGAAAGGGAAAGGACCCTTGAAACCCTTCAAGGTTTTGTTCCACAAGGAAGATGTCAGGGATGTGGCTAATGAGCTATCATTGTTTCCTGGTAAGAGCATTGAGATACCGCCTTGGATTTCCAATATCACGACCCATACCAATGAAAGAAAAGGAGAAGTGAGTAGTGGATCCAAGAGGGTTGCGTTCAATGATGAGATTGAAGGAAAAGAATTTGAAGATCATCATGCCAATGTCAAAAAGCTTGTTGATCCCAACCTTCAAGTTTGAAGAAGTCAATTCCCTAGAGCTGGCAATCATTTGGCTGTTTCAGCATTTCTTTTGTAGTTTCCTTGCATGTTGATTGTTAATTGCTTTTAAGCATTGTTGTTTTCTTTGAATTGGTAAGATTAATGAAATGTTTATTCATCTTTTGAATTAATCCATTCGTATTCACTCGTTTTTCATTTATGTTAAAAACAAAAATACTCCTCTCATTCACTTTTCTTTATCAAACCGTTGTGTTAACAAAGATTGGAAGGAGGATGATGAAAACGAAACACCTGAAATTGTTGTGGTATGCTTTTGAGTAAAACCTTGTCGATGATGTAAGGCATTGTTTCAAATCCCCAAACACTGAAGAGATAAGGAGTTAATCCCTAGTCAACCACTTTGAGCCTAGAAGTTGGTGTTTATTTCGGATCTAAAACCCTTAATCTTAACCTGGGGCATGGTAGTTATGTTCAGATAGTTTGATCATGCATTCGATCTTTCAAAAAAAAAAATTGTCCATATGTACACCCTCCAAATAGGTTCAACCACATGTTATCTTTCACGCACATGATGAAGTGTCAAAGAAGCTAAGAAAAGCTAAAATTAGTGTTGGTTGATCCTCATCCACCAATAATGTGGCAGTCAACACCTTTAAAAAAAATAGAAAAAAACTCGCTTAGTCAAATACCATAAAATGACTTAGGCAAAAGTTAGGGCATCCCGATGGACCGAAAGCTTCAAAGAAGTGGTCCAGGCAAAATCAGGGATGAAGAAAATCAATCAAAAGAGGTCATTAAATCCTCAATAAAAACAAAATAAGGTGACTGCCACTTCAAGAAAATCTCACCTTGAATCCTCAATTTCACTTTCGCACCTTCGAAGTCGAATGCATGTATTGAATTAACTGAACATAGGAACTGGAGATCATCAAGCAGAAGGGGTGGGTAAAAATAAATTTTGAGCCTTATATCCTTTTGTTTCAAAAAAACCGTGAACCAGGCCACGTTACAACCCTTAAAAGACCTAATTAAGACAGGGTTTATTTTGAAAGCATACTATAACAAGGTTGTGTTAACTTGACTCCAAATGATTTTTGTTAACCATTTAATGACACAGACTTGCATGTTGTGAATGACTTGATCATCATTGTGTTCTTATCAATGACCCGTTCACTGTATTTCACCCATTCATATCAATAAACTTTAAGTTCAAATTTTTGCATAAAACATTGCATTAAAATTACCATTTTTTGAATGCACAATCATTTGCAAATCAACACTTAACATCAAAGAAATTCCAACAATATGCAGTTGAGGAACTTGATAAAGTGAAAGAAGTCCAAACAGGGGAAATCACTTTGAGCATCAGTTAATTCGAGCTAATCACCCTAAGGGTCATCTCACCAAGAGTAATTTGTTTCAAGACTCAGACTGGGGCAAGCCACCTCAGAGCTCAATGAGTCCAACTATCCAAAGGACAATCAATCAAGAGTCTACCATTCCAACATTTGGTTAGTCAAGTTCGGACCATTGCAAGTTTCAAACACTTGGGGCAAGCCATCTCGAGGTAGTCTCATGGCAAGTTGTTTCCAAACTCACTTTCAAGGTGAACATCTCCAAAGACCCAACAGATTGGGGCAAGATGAGCCACAGAGGGGCAGAACCTCTTTCTTCATGCTTTCAAACTGCTCAAACAAATTCTGCCATATGTCAAAAGCTTTTGAGTTTAAGACGACTGCCCGTAAATTATGCTAGCATGATTCATTAATCCTCCAAAAAGATCCCATTTGCTAAGTTGTAGCTGCCAAGCTGGATAGAATTCTCCTTTGACAACATCTATCATAAACATTTGGTTGAGTTCTTGGTGTTAAGGAATCAGAGTCTTTGTAAACAGTCCCTACAAACTCCCAGTCTGCCTATTGTCAGCATTTCATATCATGATCATTCATATATCATGCATAAAAGCATTCAAATCATGCATAGCCGAAATGTACTTCGTGCTCATTGTGCATTGACCTAGGTCTTGTTGTTGATCCTATGTCCTTTGACCTCTAATCCCAGTTTGTCTTTGGTATCCTTAAACCAACATCTGGTTTTCGCAGTCATTTTCAAGTCCAATTGTTGTTGGCAAAATCCGTTAAAAGCTGGTTGTAGTCCATTGCTTACGGTCAGAGTCTAATTGTTGTTGGCAAAATCCGTTAAAAGCTGGTTGTAGTCCATTGCTTACGGTCAGAGTCCAATTGTTGTTATTCCATTATCAGGTCATATATGAACCTGTTGTTCAGTGCTATTCAGGTCATATATGAACCTGTTGCTGAACTTTATTCCATTATCAGGTCATATATGAACCTGTTGTTCAATACTATTCAGGTCATATATGAACCTGTTGTTGAGCTTTTATCCATTGTCAGGTCACATATGAACCTGTTGTTGAGCTTTTATCCATTGTCAGGTCATATATGAACATGTTGTTCAATACTATTTAGGTCATATATGAACCTGTTGTTGAGCTTTAATCCATTGTTAGGTCATATATGAACCTGTTGTTCAAGTGCTATTCAGGTCATATATGAACCTGTTATTGAACTTTAATCCATTGTTAGGTCATATATGAACCTGTTGTTCAAGTGCTATTCAGGTCATATATGAACCTGTTATTGAACTTTAATCCATTTGTCAGGTCATATATGAACCTGTTGTTGAGCTTTATTCCAGTGTCAGGTCATATATGAACCTGTTCTGAAGAGTCTTTCTCTATGATTGTTTCAGTGTTGTCAGGTCATATATGAACCTGCTGTTGAACTTTCATTCCAGTATTGTCAGGTCATATATGAACCTGTTGATACACTCTTCTTGATTTTTTTTTCTGAGTTTGTTAGGTCATATCTGAACCTGCTGTCAGAACTTCTTGATATTCCCCCAGCATTGTCAGGTCATATATGAACCTATTTGTTGTGTTTTATTCCAGTATTGCCAGGTCATATCTGAACCTGTTGTGACATTTTCTTTCTTATTCGGGTCTAGTAAGTCATATGTGAACTTACTACCGAAATCTCTTATACTCTGAATGTTGTTTATCAACTTTCACTTCGATTACTCCCCAATGTGTATCTGATTCTCCAGCAGGACTTGTCTTCCCCAGCAAATTTGTTTTTTACCATTTGTCTGTCTCCCTGTGGACCATCAGCATTCCCCACAGTTTGGTCTGTTTTATAGTATCTCCTATCAAGGGTCCACCATATCCCTAGCAAATAAAAATTACAAAAAAAAATCATGCATCCATGCATATCATATCATATCATGTCATATCATATCATATCATATCACATCATGTCATAGGGATTCAGGATCAAAATCCGGGTCTTCTTAGTATTTAACCATCTCCCACTATGATCATATGAAGAGTGTCCTGCTTCATATTCTCTAGTTGAAGACGCTTAAATAGGGGCAACTGTCATACCTCGATTTTGGTCCTGAATTTTTTTCATTTTTTCATTTTTTATTTGGCACGTGGCCTAAAGTTCATTTGCATACATTCATGACCAAAGGCAACCATTCCCAAATCCATATTTTCTTGATAAACATTGGTCATTATCTAGTTTTTTGATCATGGTGTTTTTTTGATTACAAAATGGATTTTAGTTATTTGACTTTTTTAATTTTCAATTTCAATTCAATTTCAAAGTAAATCTAACTCCAAATTTCAAGTTAATCTTAATTGTTTTTTTTACTAATGATTCAAACTCTAATTGATTTTAATTTTCAAATAAATGTTAGAATTGATATCAAAGCAATTTTAACAAATTATAGACTAATTTGATTTTAATTGGTTTTATTGGTTTTTTTTATTTTAAATTGACATTTAGATGAGTTTTAGATTATTTCAAAAAATCCATATCCATTTCTATAACCACAAATTCATTTCATTCAAACCAAATTCCATGAATAATTTCAAACCAAGTTGCAATTTCACTTCCAATTCATTCTACATTTTACATTAACCAAATTCAAACATTCATTACACCATTCAAATGTCCAAATAATCATTTCATTCATTAACAATCCAATTACTTTACAATAATCATGTCAAAAAAATAACAAAGCAAAATCTCACAAACATGATCCATTTTCCATCCATAGTTCATTTCAAATCAAAGTAGTACATACACTCATTTCATAACATTCAATAATATTTAACTCTCAAGCATTTCCAAACTCATTTGCATACATACATTTTCATGTCGAATTACATTCAATTACCATTACACACGTAAACCATTTCAATTCACATGTTCAAAACCACCACTCAACTCCAAAGTTGCAAACAATTTCACCTACATTACATAACCATGAACCAAATTGCAACATACATATCTACATAAACCATACATTAAACCATTGCAACATAAGCAAAATTCCACATGTGACCTACAAGCTTCAATTCCAAATCAACACCAATATCCAATTCTATGAGCTCGAAGCAAACACCAAGACAACCATTGAATTTGAATCCCACGAGCACTAGAGTCAAAGGATCCAAACCAACTCTTAGCAAACCAAATGGATTCATGGCATATGAAGCCTGCAAGAAAAACCAGTTCACAATTAACCCAAACATCCATAACACTCCATTAATCCAAAAGATTAGCAATCAATTCCATGAACCATAATACATTCACAACTCAGTTTTTCACCTTGACAATCAATTTAAACCTAACATTCGGTCGTCACCATCCATTTAATATTAACCTAGCAAAATATACAGTAGCCTATGTAATTCAAGCACGCTAGAAATTATATAGTAAACTGTGTTAATGATTTACCAATATGAATAAGTTATTGGAGTTTGGGAAGAAATTCATGTTTTATGCTAGGGTACTTTCTGGATATGAAGAGCGAAGGATCCGAAATTTTAGGCTGCAGTTTGAACAACGTGTACTGCAGGCACAAGCAAAGAAAGCAGCCATAAATAAAGTACCTGAGCAGATCATTTTATCTGAAATTCATCGTATGGTTGAAGAGATGCAAGCTTCGAACAAAAAGCTGGAAGAAACAGAGGTAGCCATTGAAGAATACTTCAAACCTCTTGACAAGGAGGCAGAGTTTTAACGAAAATGCCACTACAAGGTGAAGAGAAAAACATCGGAGATGATAATGAAAGCAGCACTTCAGAACAAACCTTCCAAGCTGAACCCAATTCTGAATTCATAAAGCTTCATATAATACAACCGCTAACCGAAGCTCTTTCGAACCACCTAGAAAAATCCACAACAGAGATCAAAGAGAAAAGTCATAATATAAAAGTTAAAGGATACTAGCACTAGCATATTAGAACTTTGGAATTTCATGGACACATCAACGGAAGAGAAAAACATAGGGAGATTAGTGACTTTAGATTGAAAATTCTTGACAAAGGAGGTGCTAAATGCACTTGATGTGGCTAACACAACGATACCATCTCACCGCAATCATCATGGATGGTATGGAATTCGTTACCGATGCATATGATTGGTGCTGCATTACCCTTGATACCAAGTTGTTAGCCATGTATACTACCAAGTTGTAGGTCATTGTCATAAGGTGAAGTTGGTCAAAACGACTGAGCTGCAGCGTGAGAAGTATCACCATAAAATGTTAGCATGAATGGAGCAAAAGAACCATCACAGAACCAACTGAAGGAACTGGTTTCCAACTCCCTCTCCATAACCTGTAACAGAAAACCAGAAAAACAAACTCAGAATAAACCCCCAAACTTCCAAAATAAACCTGCATAATACACACGAAAATAGCTCAGATGTGCAGTGTACGGGAACTGGTTATGTAAAGCCCAAAGTAGAGAGATTTGGACCTATTACCAACTGCAGCAAAGTTACTGCAAAATAATTATGTGAAAACCAAAGCTCCTCATGTTTTCACCGAATTCACTGCAGTAAAACACATAGCAATTAGCAAGGCAGTAAAATTTCAAGAAATATCCCAAAAGAGAGTTGAGACAAAATTCAAAAAAGAAAGTTAGTTTTGTGTTACCTTCTCCGGATCCAAACATCAAGTAGGGCGACCAAAACCTGACAACCCAAAAGAGATTTTGCAGAGATACTCTTTTGAACTCCATATACCATTCGAAACCCTAAAGCTGTAGAGATAAATAGAGGCGGAGGAGAGACGGAACGGGGACCCTAAAAAATTTCGGAGGCGGACTTCACTCTTTCTCCATCACTCATTTCCTCACTCCAACCCTAAATCCGCCGCCACCCTTCATCTTCCTCACTTCATCATCTTCCTCACGAAACCCTCATCAATCCTCCGTCACCATCTCACCCAAACACACACTCACCTTTATTCGCCTCAACCACCACCATCCGTCACGATTCTCCCTCACAATCTACATCGCAAACCCAATCATTCACAGCGAAAACCCTAAACCGCCCTTTCCTTTTCCGCCTCTACTCAACACAACCACCACACCGCCGTCAACATCCAAACCCTCTTCACCGTCACACAGAAACCGCTGTATGCCATGAATCGCACAAACCCTTAACCGTACCTTTCCTCATCCCAACGACGAACCACTCCAACTCCTCCCTTCAATTTCAACCTCACAACAGTTCAAACCAACTTTCTTCCCGTCGCTGCTCCGTCACATGCACCGCCGTCTCGATTGGCTCCGATTGCGACGACTCCTTTACGGCGAAGTCAGAGATTTTACCTGAGCCTGTTGCTGCTGCTTCACTCTGGAAGGTTTATCAAGCTAGACTTTGCAGAACAGGGCAGGTTGTTGCTGTTAAAGTACAAAGACGAGGCGTTCAAGCTTCTGTTTAGTCTTCATGACTTGGGTTCATCGAAAATATAGCCTTATCCCAATATATTTGTGTTCTCAAATATTGGTGTTGTTGTTGCTGATTATTTGATTACAAGGAGAGAAAACCCTGGGGCACTCCGGCGATTGAGGACTGCGTGTGAGAGGGCGAAAAGAATTCTTTCATCTACTGCCCAGACTATCATTGAAATTGACTCTCAATTTAAGGGAATTAATTTCTACTCCCATATCAACTCTCATTATTATTATTCATTTTAATTATGTTTTATTATTAGAGCTAGGGATTTAATTGTGGAATGGGCTTTGGGCCCTAATTTCATTTTAACATCCTTTAATTGCTTGTGCATCTCATATACGTGCATATTCCTTTTATATTTATAATTTGTTTTTAATTATTTGATCACTTATTTATCCATTTGATTTCAAACTCATTTCGAGAGTGAACAATAAAAAATTGAACGATTGGGAACTCCACCGATTTATTTTCTGAAATCGCCAAATCCTTTTTCTAAATAAAATTTAGAAGAAAAAGATTACCTGGAGGGAATATCCAGTTATAATCCCGAATATTAGGCTCAAGCTGTAAGAGCTTGCAAGCCATAAATATTCGTTTTCCCTTCCACACTCTAATATTCAAACCCTTTTCGAAAAGCGTGAAGAAAAAGATTATCCTGGAGGGAATATCCAGTTATAATCCCGAATATTAGGCTCAAGCTGTAAGAGCTTGTAAGCCATAAATATTCGTCTTCCTTCTAAAACATTCGTAAATATTCGAATCATTTTCTTAGCAATATTGGAAAGAAACAGACTGCCTGGGTGGAATGTCCAGACGTAGTCCCGAGTGTTAGACCCAAGATGTAAGAGCTTGCAAGTCATAAGTACTCGTCTTTCAAACTCGAAAACACTTGATTCCTACCTTAATACTTTTTCAATAAAGATGGAAATGGAACATGGTGTATACCGTGCATTCCTGAGATTAAGATTCAAGGTGGATGCCTTGCCCATCTTAGCTCTCGCCATCGCCTAAAATTGTCAATGCGGTTTCTTCAAACCCCTTTCTCAATCAAACCTAAAAATACTTAATCTTTATTCAACACCTTTTCAATAAAGATGGAAGTGGAACCTGGTGTATACCGTGCACTCCTGAGACTAGGATTCGAGATGGATATCTCGCTCATCCAAGTTCTCGCCATCACTCAAAATACATCCAACCAATCAAACTCTTTCTCGCCGCCGTGCGATTAATCAAAAACCTTTTTATAAATGAAAGATATATTGTCTTAAGGTGATGCAAAACAATGTTTCGGCCACGATTGTTGAGTAGAGATAAATGACTCTTTTCCGAATGTAGATTTATAAATCCGTTCGATGTGTGGTATGCGTCTACTCCTCATCTGTTTTGGGTAAAATAATGTTTTCGTCGATTAATACACTATAGCTTTCGCTAAAATTGACCAACAAACAAACATTTTTCTACCCAGAACTACGTAAGCCTTGATTTCTCTTTTGAGATACGTAGGAGCAGGATTCGTAAATCTTGTCAGGCCCACTAATAAAAAACTTAGGTTTAGTCCTTCGTTAAAAATCCAAAAACATTTCTTCTCCCTTCTATTCTTTCTCTCCCTCATTATAACTTGAGAAGACTAACATAAGCTAACATTCAAAACAAAACTAACTAAACGGTTCCCATTGAATACAATGGGCGTGAGGGGTGCTAATACCTTCCCCTTGCGTAACCGACTCCCGAACTCTGATATTGGTTGCGACGACCATAATCATTGTCATTTTGTCTTGGGTTTTATCGATATTTCCCCTTTTCTTTTTAGGAGTAAATAAAATTTCGGTGGCGACTCTGTTCAGTCCATCATTGCGAGCGTGCGATCGCGCTTCGCTTTAAAGTCGTATCCCCATTTTTCGAGGTGCGACAAACTGTCATACCCCGATTTTGGTCCTGAATTTTTTTCATTTTTTCATTTTTTATTTGGCACGTGGCCTAAAGTTTATTTGCATACATTTATGACCAAAGGCAACCATTCCCAAATCCATATTTTCTTGATAAACATTGGTCATTATCTAGTTTTTTGATCATGGTGTTTTTTTGATTACAAAATGGATTTTAGTTATTTGACTTTTTTAATTTTCAATTTCAATTTAATTTCAAAGTAAATCTAACTCCAAATTTCAAGTTAATCTTAATTGTTTTTTTTACTAATGATTCAAACTCTAATTGATTTTAATTTTCAAATAAATGTTAGAATTGATATCAAAGCAATTTTAACAAATTATAGACTAATTTGATTTTAATTGGTTTTATTGGTTTTTTTATTTTAAATTGACATTTAGATGAGTTTTAGATTATTTCAAAAAATTCATATCCATTTCTATAACCACAAATTCATTTCATTCAAACCAAATTCCATGAATAATTTCAAACCAAGTTGCAATTTCACTTCCAATTCATACTACATTTTACATTAACCAAATTCAAACATTCATTACACCATTCAAATGTCCAAATAATCATTTCATTCATTAACAATCCAATTACTTTACAATAATCATGTCAAAAAAATAACAAAGCAAAATCTCACAAACATGATCCATTTTCCATCCATAGTTCATTTCAAATCAAAGTAGTACATACACTCATTTCATAACATTCAATAATATTTAACTCTCAAACATTTCCAAACTCATTTTCATACATACATTTTCATGTCCAATTAAATTCAATTACCATTACACACGTAAACCATTTCAATTCAGATGTTCAAAACCACCACTCAACTCCAAAGTTGCAAACAATTTCACCCACATTACATAACCATGAAGCAAATTGCAACATACATATCTACATAAACCATACATTAAACCATTGCAACATAAGCAAAATTCCACATGTGACCTACAAGCTTCACATCCAAATCAGCACCAATATCCAATTCTATGAGCTCGAAGCAAACACCAAGACAACCATTGAATTTGAATCCCACGAGCACTAGAGTCAAAGGATCCAAACCAACTCTTAGCAAACCAAATGGATTCATGGCACATGAAGCCTGCAAGAAAAACCAGTTCACAATTAACCCAAACATCCATAACAGTCCATTAATCCAAAAGATTAGCAATCAATTCCATGAACCATAATACATTCACAACTCAGTTTTTCACCTTGACAATCAATTTAAACCTAACATTCGGTCGTCACCATCCATTTAATATTAACCTAGCAAAATATACAGTAGCCTATGTAATTCAAGCACACTGGAAATTATATAGTAAAATGTGTTAATGATTTACCAATATGATTAAGTTATTGGAGTTTGGGAAGAAATTCATGTTTTATGCTAGGGTACTTTCTGGATATGAAGAGCGAAGGATCCGAAATTTTAGGCTGCAGTTTGAACAACGTGTACTGCAGGCACAAGCAAAGAAAGCAGCCATAAATAAAGTACCTGAGCAGATCATTTTATCTGAAATTCATCGTATGGTTGAAGAGATGCAAGCTTCGAACAAGAAGCTGGAAGAAACAGAGGTAGCCATTGAAGAATACTTCAAACCTCTTGACAAGGAGGCAGAGTTTTAACGAAAATGCCACTACAAGGTGAAGAGAAAAACATCGGAGATGATGATGAAAGCAGCACTTCAGAACAAACCTTCCAAGCTGAACCCAATTCTGAATTCATAAAGCTTCATATAATACAACCGCTAACCGAAGCTCTTTCGAACCACCTAGAAAAATCCACAACAGAGATCAAAGAGAAAAGTCATAATATAAAAGTTAAAGGATACTAGCACTAGCATATTAGAACTTTGGAATTTCATGGACACATCAACGGAAGAGAAAAACATAGGGAGATTAGTGACTTTAGATTGAAAATTCTTGACAAAGGAGGTGCTAAATGCACTTGATGTGGCTAACACAACGATACCATCTCACCGCAATCATCATGGATGGTATGGAATTCGTTACCGATGCATATGATTGGTGCTGCATTTCCCTTGATACCAAGTTGTTAGCCATGTATACTACCAAGTTGTAGGCCATTGTCATAAGGTGAAGTTGGTCAAAACGACTGAGCTGCAGCGTGAGAAGTATCACCATAAAATGTTAGCATGAATGGAGCAAAAGAACCATCACAGAACCAACTGAAGGAACTGGTTTCCAACTCCCTCTCCATAACCTGTAACAGAAAACCAGAAAAACAAACTCAGAATAAACCCCCAAACTTCCAAAATAAACCTGCATAATACACACGAAAATAGCTCAGATGTGCAGTGTACGGGAACTGGTTATGTAAAGCCCAAAGTAGAGAGATTTGGACCTATTACCAACTGCAGCAAAGTTACTGCAAAATAATTATGTGAAAACCAAAGCTCCTCATGTTTTCACCGAATTCACTGCAGTAAAACACATAGCAATTAGCAAGGCAGTAAAATTTCAAGAAATATCCCAAAAGAGAGTTGAGACAAAATTCAAAAAAGAAAGTTAGTTTTGTGTTACCTTCTCCGGATCCAAACATCAAGTAGGGCGACCAAAACCTGACAACCCAAAAGAGATTTTGCAGAGATACTCTTTTGAACTCCATATACCATTCGAAACCCTAAAGCTGTAGAGATAAATAGAGGCGGAGGAGAGACGGAACGGGGACCCTAAAAAATTTCGGAGGCGGACTTCACTCTTTCTCCATCACTCATTTCCTCACTCCAACCCTAAATCCGCCGCCACCCTTCATCTTCCTCACTTCATCATCTTCCTCACGAAACCCTCATCAATCCTCCGTCACCATCTCACCCAAACACACACTCACCTTTATTCGCCTCAACCACCACCATCCGTCACGATTCTCCCTCACAATCTACATCGCAAACCCAATCATTCACAGCGAAAACCCTAAACCGCCCTTTCCTTTTCCGCCTCTACTCAACACAACCACCACACCGCCGTCAACATCCAAACCCTCTTCACCGTCACACAGAAACCGCCGTACGCCATGAATCGCACAAACCCTTAACCGTACCTTCCCTCATCCCAACGACGAACCACTCCAACTCCTCCCTTCAATTTCAACCTCACAACAGTTCAAACCAACTTTCTTCCCGTCGCTGCTCCGTCACATGCACCGCCGTCTCGATTGGCTCCGATTGCGACGACTCCTTTACGGCGAAGTCAGAGATTTCACCCGAGCCTGTTGTTGTTGCTTCACTCGGGAAGGTTTATCAAGCTAGACTTCGCAGAACAGGGCAGATTGTTGCTGTTAAAGTATAAAGACCAGGCGTTCAAGCTTCTGTTTAGTCTTCATGACTTCGGTTCATCTAAAATATAGCCTTATCCCAATATATTTGTGTTCTCAAATATTGGTGGTGTTGTTGCTGATTATTTGATTACAAGGAGAGAAAACCCTGGGGCACTCCGGCGATTGAGGACTGTGTGTGAGAGGGCGAAAAGAATTCTTTCATCTACTGCCCAGACTATCATTGAAATTGACTCTCAATTTAAGGGAATTAATTTCTACTCCCATATCAACTCTCATTATTATTATTCATTTTAATTATGTTTTATTATTAGAGCTAGGGATTTAATTGTGGAATGGGCTTTGGGCCCTAATTTCATTTTAACATCCTTTAATTGCTTGTGCATCTCATATACGTGCATATTCCTTTTATATTTATAATTTGTTTTTAATTATTTGATCACTTATTTATCCATTTGATTTCAAACTCATTTCGAGAGTGAACAATAAAAAATTGAACGATTGGGAACTCCACCGATTATTTTCTGAAATCGCCAAATCCTTTTTCTAAATAAAATTTAGAAGAAAAAGATTACCTGGAGGGAATATCCAGTTATAATCCCGAATATTAGGCTCAAGCTGTAAGAGCTTGCAAGCCATAAATATTCGTTTTCCCTTCCACACTCTAATATTCAAACCCTTTTCGAAAAGCGTGAAGAAAAAGATTATCCTGGAGGGAATATCCAGTTATAATCCCGAATATTAGGCTCAAGCTGTAAGAGCTTGCAAGCCATAAATATTCGTCTTCCCTTCCACACTCTAATATTCAAATCGTTTTCTAAATAAAGCGTGAAGAAAAAGATTATCCTGGAGGGAATATCCAGTTATAATCCTGAATATTAGACTCAAGCTGTAAGAGCTTGCAAGCCATAAATATTTGTCTTCCCTTCTACACTCTAATATTCAAATCGTTTTCCTAATAAAACGTGAAGAAAAAGATTATCCTGGAGGGAATATCCAGTTATAATCCCGAATATTAGGCTCAAGCTGTAAGAGCTTGCAAGCCATAAATATTCGCCTTCCTTCCAAAACATTTGTAAATATTCGAATCATTTTCTTAGCAATATTGGAAAGAAATAGACTGCCTGGGGGGAATGTCCAGACGTAGTCCCGAGTGTTAGACCTAAGCTGTAAGAGCTTGCAAGTCATAAGTACTCGTCTTTCAAACTCGAAAACACTTGATTCCTACCTTAATACTTTTTCAATAAAGATGGAAATGGAACATGGTGTATACCGTACATTCCTGAGATTAAGATTCAAGGTGGATGCCTTGCCCATCTTAGCTCTCGCCATCGCCTAAAATTGTCAATGCGGTTTCTTCAAACCCCTTTCTCAATCAAACCTAAAAATACTTAATCTTTATTCAACACCTTTTCAATAAAGATGGAAGTGGAACCTGGTGTATACCGTGCACTCCTGAGACTAGGATTCGAGATGGATATCTCGCTCATCCAAGTTCTCGCCATCACTCAAAATACATCCAACCAATCAAACTCTTTCTCGCCGCCGTGCGATTAATCAAAAACCTTTTTATAAATGAAAGATATATTGTCTTAAGGTGATGCAAAACAATGTTTCGGCCACGATTGTTGAGTAGAGATAAATGACTCTTTTCCGAATGTAGATTTATAAATCCGTTCGATGTGTGGTATGCGTCTACTCCTCATCTGTTTTGGGTAAAATAATGTTTTCGTCGATTAATACACTATAGCTTTCGCTAAAATCGACCAACAAACAAACATTTTTCTACCCAGAACTACGTAAGCCTTGATTTCTCTTTTGAGATACGTAGGAGCAGGATTTGTAAATCTTGTCAGACCCACTAATAAAAAACTTAGGTTTAGTCCTTCGTCAAAAATCCAAAAACATTTCTTCCCTCTTCCTTTCTTTCTTTCCCACCTAATAATTCGAAAAGTCTAATATTTCAACTAACACTAACGCACACAACTAACCTAATGGTTCCCGTTGAGTACAACGGACGTGAGGGGTGCTAATACCTTCCCCTTGCGTAATCGACTCCCGAACCTTGATATTGGTTGCGATGACCATATCTCATCCTTTCTTTTAGGGGTTTTATCGATATTTTCCCTTTCCCCTTTTTGGGAATAAATAAAGTTCGGTGGCGACTCTGTTCAGTCCATCATTGCGAGCGTGCGATCGCGCTTCGCATTAAAGTCGTATCCCCATTTTTTCGAGGTGCGATAGTAGGTGTCCAACATATTTGTCTAAGGGGAAAATTCTTTTAGAACCAATACAAGACCATATCATATTACTGTCTAATCCTCTATTTATATTTCATTAGTTATTATACTAATGTACATAGTATATGTTTGAAAAAGGAAAACTCTAATATCTAAGCACTATAAAAAAGAAACATATGTATTGTAAATTGAAGCCTATTGCTAGATTACTTGAGATATGCTTTTCAATATTGGTTTTCACTCCCCAAGAAACATAATACATTTTTACAGAAGTAGGAGTAATATTGAATTTGATCTCTAGAAAGGAAAATTGTGTTATCTTTTTAGCCTTTTAAAACTTTTGTATACATATATTAATTTAATTGTCATTACAAAACATAAATTAATCTAATTAATAAGAATATATGACTTAGCAGAAAAATTAATAATAAGAGGAGTATTCTATTCACCAATCAGAAAAATATCTTGCACCAATAAAACTAGAGTATTGTAGTAAGAAAAAAATATAAATCTGACAGAAACATAGAGTTTGTTACCTGTGCAGCAATGGCAGGTGCACCAATAGAAGTAGGTGCAATCGAGGAAGAGGCTGGCGCAGCCGAGGAAGAGGCAGGCCTAGTCGAGGAGGAGCCTGGCGCAGCAAAACGGGGACGATAACTATTATTCTTCATGCTTTTTCAAAATCTCAAACCTGTTTAGAAACAACCAATCACATTATACTTTATACTTTATATATATATGTTTTTTTCATATGCATTGGTGTCTGATAATTGCATTATACTACAAAATACTACAATAGTTTTTTACTCCTAAATTATTGAATGCTACAACATACTACAACATTTGTTTACTCCTAAATCATTGAACAAACAATTTTATTCTACTCTAAAACAACATTCCTAAAATAGAATTTCCTCACAACTAATCAATACAAAAATGATTTTATTATCATTTTAGCATGTAAATTTTACTAGATCTAAAATTCTAAATTCAGTTTCACAAATGGATAAATTATGCATAACTAATTCATATCAAATTGGGTTAATCCAACCAAATTTTAAACAAAAATATTCGTATGATTTCTACTAGATCTAAACTTGAATATTACTGTGAAATCTATTGGTAACAATTCAAGATGAAGAAAATACCAAAGAAAAAATGAAAATACCAACCGAATCACTGTTGGTGATTTTAGTATCATCAATGTATTTTAGTAGTAATGTGATTTACTATAGACCGATGCAATTATGCGTTAAAGCTTGGAAACGAGTTAGGGGTAGTGCGGAGTGCACGCTCGTCGAGCCAACGTATAATTGAATGCGAATAATTGAAACAGGGTTCCAAGGGGCGAAGCCGTTTCTGAACAGTTGCGTCTTTTCGGTTTCTGTTATTGAAACGGGGTTCCAAGGGGCGAAGCCGTTCGAAATTTTCTTTTGAACAGTTGAACCTTTTCCCAACCGACGTAACCGTTTCTGAACAGTTGCGTCTTTTCGGTTTCTGTTATTGATCTCCTATATAAGGAGTCATTTGGCCTCAGTTTAAAAGATATAACGAAACCAAACTTTCTCTCTACATTCCTGAACATTTCTCTTTGCCAGAAACAAATTATTCTTCAAGAATTATCCCCAGAAAGATTTCGTGAACCCAGGCAAGAATAGGGTCGAAATACTTTGTTCTGAAAGTGTACGAACACGATTCTTCGAAGTTATCCAGGATTATCATACCCGATTCTCTAACAAATGAACAAAGTACTTTCTGATAATCATGGCTGGAGGAAGCACCGTCAAGGAGATGACTACAAACTTCGGAAAATTGGACAAGTTTCTAGGACAAGACTTCAGGCGTTGGCAGAAGAAGATGCATTTCATGTTGACAACGTTGAAGGTGGTGCACGTCCTGTCTACACCGATTCCAGAACTTCTGGAGGAAGACACGGTTGAAAATCTGAGACGCAGATCAAAATGGGAGAACGACGACTACAGATGCAGAAGGCACATTCTTAACGGTATGTCTGATCCCTTATTTGATATTTATCAAAACATAGAATCTGCAAAGGAATTATGGGATTGTCTGGAATCCAAGTACATGGCAGAGGACTCATCCAGTAAAAATTTCCTGGTAACCGATTTCAACAATTACAAAATAGTTGAATCGAGGTCTGCCATGGAACAATTCAATGAACTCCTCCGAATCCTTGGACAGTTCACACAACACGGATTGAAGATGGATGAAACAATATCTGTCTCAAGCATCATAGACAAGTTGCCTCCTTCGTGGAAGGATTTCAAACACAATCTGAAGCATGGAAAAGACAAACTGTCTTTGATCAAACTTGGAAGTCACTTGCGCATAGAAGAATCTCTAAGAGCGCAGGAGGATGACAAAGGAAAAGGCAAAGAAATTGCTGGACCCTCGGTTAATATGGTCGAAGAGGGTGGTAAGAACGGTAACAACAAAAACAAAGGAAAGAAGCGTGCTTTCAAGAACAATAAGGGCAGTTTCGATGCTAACAAGAAACCGAAACTAGAATGCTGGAAGTGTGGCAAAACAGGCCACTTCAAGAAGGATTGCCGTTCCGGAAAAAAGCATGATAACGCGAATGCAAGTGGTTCAGGAAAGGGGTCTAAGGACCAATCCGAAAACCAAGGTCAGAAATCAATTCGTGATTTGAATAGTTTGATTAAACATTCGGTTTCACTAAATTCTGAAGCATTCTATGTGCAGGATGATGCTATCGCATGGTGGATTGATTCTGGCGCTACAACACATGTTTGCAAGGATCTTTTTTGGTTCAAGACTCTTGTTCCAGTGGAAGATGGTTCTGTCCTCTACATGGGAGATGATCACTTCGCTCCCGTTGAAGGCAAAGGAAACGTGGTGCTAGAATTCAGTTCTGGAAAGACTATTACTTTGTTTAATGTTTTGTATGTTCCTAAACTACGTAAGAATTTAATTTCTGGTCCTGTATTAAATAAGCTTGGATACAAGCAAGTGTGTGAATCCGATAAATATGTTTTATCGAAGTCTGGTGTGTTTGTAGGATTTGGATATTATAATAATGGTATGTTTATGATGAATTTGAATGGAGTTCCTAATGATTCTAGTTCTGTATTTATGTCCTCTTCGAATGTTATCAATTCATCGTTATGGCATGCTCGTCTAAGACAGGTAAATTATAAAAGAATGCATGAAATGTCTAAAGATGATTTAATTCCTGTTTTTGATAAAAATGTAGAAAATTGTAAAACTTGCATGTTAACAAAGATCACTAGGCAACCTTTTAAAAGTATAACAAGGAAATCTGTCATTCTTGAGTTGATACATAGTGATTTATGTGATTTGCATGCTACTCCATCATTAGGACATAAAAAATATTTTGTCACTTTCATAGATGATGCATCTAGATTCTGCTATGTTTATTTACTGCACGCTAAGGACGAATCCTTAGATAAATTCAAAATTTATAAAACTGAAGTTGAAGTACAACAGAATGTGTTGATTAAAACATTACGTACAGATAGAGGTGGTGAATATTATGATCCTGTATTTTTCCAATCCGTAGGAATCATTCATGAGACTACGGCACCTTATACACCTCAACAAAATGGTGTGGCTGAAAGGAAAAATAGAGTGCTTAAGGAAATGGTGAATGCCATGTTATCTTACTCTGGTTTGAGTGAAGGGTTTTGGGGAGAAGCTATGTTAACGGCTTGCTATTTGTTAAATAGGGTTACTAATAAAAGGAACAAGACTACCCCATATGAACTTTGGTATAAGAAACGACCCAGCTTAACATTTCTACGTGTTTGGGGTTGTAGGGCCGTGGTTAGACTCCCGGACCCAAAAAGGAAAACTTTGGGTGAAAAGGATGTAGCTTGCATCTTTGTTGGATATGCTGAGCACTCCAAGGCCTATAGGTTTTATGTTATAGAACCTAATGACTCGATTTCTATTAACACGATTATAGAATCGAGAGATGCCATATTTGATGAGAATTATTTCTCTTCTATACCTAGACCAAAGGACTATATACCTAATTCAGATGAATCTCTAAGGGATGATCATTCAAATGATGTGCCAAGTGAGACACTTGAACCCCGTAGGAGCAAAAGTGCTAGAAAATCTAGATCTTATGGATCTGATTTTCAACTATATTTAGTTGAGGGATCAAAGGATCAGATTGACACTCAATACTATTATTGCTATAGTATAGAGGAGGATCCAAGAACGTATGATGAAGCTGTGAAATCTCGAGATTCTGCTTTTTGGAAAGAAGCAATTGACGAAGAGATTGGTTCTATCATGAAAAATAATACTTAGGTATTATCTGATTTACCACCAGGTTGCAAACCATTGGGTTGCAAATGGATCTTCAAAAGGAAGATGAAAGTCGATGGTACAATTGACAAGTTTAAAGCTAGATTAGTTATCCAAGGTGTAGCACCTCAAATTTGCACCTATCATTGTACATACATTTTCATATTAGGTCATAGCATATCATGGTCCATTGCATAGCATTGCATTGCCCCTTTTGCCTCAAGTGCAAGCCAATTAAAAAAAAATTAGGTCAAACTGATCAGGAAATCAGTCAACCAAGCAAGCAAGCACAATTCTCAAGGAGCCAAAGCCCTAGGGTTTGTCCAACAAGGACTATTTGAAGTGTTCATGTCAAGGGTTGAAGGCTTGGAGGTCATCAGTTCATATACAGACAGTCAAAAGTCAAAGAAAGTCAACAGTCAGTCAAGGCAGTGGATGGTGGCCATTCTTGTGGAATTTGGGCACCATGATCAATAATCAAGAGTTCATACAACTTGGGACATCATTTGAAGTCAAGTTCTCAAGGAATTAGGGTTTGGAAATCATCAGTCAATGCACAATCAGTCAGAAACCCTAAAAGTCAACTGTTGGTCAACTGCCTATTTAATCAGTGATTTGATGAAAGGAAATGGTTTGTGAGATCTTATTCATGTCCAAATAGTCATCATATATCATGCCAAACACCATCATGGAAGAATTTGAAGCCAGATCAAAAATTTCCAAAAATGGAAACTGGGCCTGTAACTGAAACTTACCAAAAATGGAAAGTCTTGATCCTCAAACTTACATCATGATACAAGCCTCAAATGAATTTTTGCCCAACATGAAAGTTGAAGATCTTGTTCTCCCATTTCCAAAAAGTCCAAGAATTCTCAATTCCCATGTGTGGTTGGCAAGTTATGATCGAATCGATTTCAGAAAATCTTGAACTTCAAAGGGCCATATCTCCCAAACCGTTTGGCCAATTTTGGTGGGGTTTTTTCCTACAAGTCACATTTGATCCCCTCTTTCCAAAAATATAAATTTCATGAGCCAAAACTTCACCAATCAAAATGGCATTTTTTGACCTATCTCATTTAAATGCAAGTTTGACCAATGTTTGACTTTTTGAAATAAACATTTTTCTAACATTTGGCCAATTGGAACAGCTCAGGAAAGTCATTTAAAACATGTTTGCAAGCTCAATTATGCAGTACATGAAGCCATTCTTTAACTTGCTTGAAAATTGCAAAAGTACACTTTCACCATGCTACTCCATGCTTGCATTTGAACCATGCCTTGGTACCTTCAAACAGAGTTTATGATGATCATTTTCTGTCAGTTTGAGACCTCATCTTGCAGCCTAAACCAACAGCAAAAAGAAGCCATGCCTTAGTTGCTTGGATTTTGAAAAGAAGGTACATTGTCACCATGCTACCACATCCCACAACCATGCCTTGTACTCACACATAGCAGTTTTTTGTGCACCTTTTTCTGTCAAAACCAAACAGTAACAGCAGGCACATAAACCACATTTGACAGCAGAAAATTGGTTAACTCACTCACCAAAAAAACCTCATTCAAACTGGGCCTTGCCTTGTTTTTTAAAAAAAAAACCTTGCCAAACCACAAAAAGCAACATAGAACAGCAAATTAAAAAACATCCATTTTCCTGCCATGAAAAAACTGCTAGCAGCATACCACTATCCCTCTCAAAATTCACTTGGCTTTTGGCATCTTTCCAATTTTCTGTAAAAACACACAAGACCAAACTTTGCCCTGCAGAAAGCAACTTCCAACAGCAGAAGTTCATCATCACTTTCTGTCATGACCAAACCCTCTAACCACATTGCATACAACTCACTCCCTCAAGAATCATCTTACTGGCCTTGCTAAAATCTGTCACAACAGCCAACACATAATAGACCAAGAGCTTCATTCAAACAAAAAGAACCATGCTCCTACCTTGCTTTGGATTTTCTGTCAAAACCTTGTCCAAAATACCAAAGTGACAACCTTGCCTTGCCAACCAACAGCAGCAGACCAAACCACCTTCACTTACTCCCTCATTCTTGACCTTGCTTTGGCATTTAGCATTATCTGTCAAACTCAAAAGAACCAAACATTGCAGAACCAACACCACAGACCAAGCATGCCCTTCCCTCATTTTCCTGTCATGGCCAAACCTCACTAAACAGCACCACATGACAGCAGGATAAAGCCATCATTTTCCTGTCATGAAACTAGCATCAGTCACAACATCCAACAACAAGAAAAACTTGGTTACTTCACTCATTCTAAAAAATCCCTCTCACTTGCATTTGTTCCAAACAGTCCAAACACAAAAGACTGAACCTTGCATTGCTATTTTCACTATGGTACTCAAAATGGCCTTGGCTTTGGCTTCATCCACTCATCAAGATGAATAAGCAGCAACCACAAAAATCTCCACACTCTCTCAAACTCATTTTTTGGCCATTCTCCAAAATCTTCAAAAACTTCAAAAAAGACTCGAGCTTGGCTTAGGTTTATCATCACATTCCATCACTTTGAAAGCTGTTGCAAGTCCTGAACCACGACTAGAAGCAAGGAAAATAGCATTGTTTGTGCAGCACATCATCCGTGACAGAAGTTGCTTGTACCCAAACCAAGCCATTTCAAGCCAAAGTGCTTCTCCCATTCATCATCTGGAGTGTTAAAGGCCAGCTGTTTTGAGCTTCAAAGACCAAACAACAACTGTTTCTCATTCTGCTTCAAAAATAGGTAAAATTTCGACCCTCTCTATTTCAAAAACCATGAGATGTTTTAGATAGGTCTCTTAATGCTGAGCTTCATGATAGTTTTGTTTTTGAAAATGGTTAAGTAATGGTTGAGTAATGTCGAAATGAATATTGATGATTCAAACTTGTTTTGCTTGTTTCTTATTGCCTAGCTCGACTTAATAAAAACCATGGTTGGATTCATATTGCTTGTTGTTTGCTGATCATGTTGGTATATGCAATTGCATTTTTTGGAGAAAAATTGGTTGGGTCGAATTTGAGAGAGATGAAGGATTGTTGTTTGCTACAGTAGAACCCTAGAAATTGCATTGCCCAGAAATTCCTTGTTTTCCACGTGCTGCATGGCTCCAACCAATGAAAACATTTCCTTTTAATGGCCAAAACGACCGCGTTTGATTAAGTGGTCCAAGGAATTACAAGAATGCCATCCGGTCATTAATAAATCACTTAATCCATTTAATTTTCAATTATTATTTCATTTAATCACTCAAACTTCCAAAAATCATAACTTGTTCATTTTAAGTCCAAATTTAATGGGATTTTTTGTGTTGTGTTCATCATGGTCTCTACTTTTTTATCATAATTTTTCCAGAATTTTGTGATCAATGGATTTTAATTTGTATGAGGGTTTGTGACATGTATGCACATTTTGTACACTTTGCCAAAACATTTGTGAAATGGTGATACTTTATCCAATGGCTCCCAATTTTTTGTGCTCAAACTAGACACATTCATGGTGATTTTGGTGTAGAGTTTGTGAATTTATCATTTGTGGTTTGAGAGTTATGATTTTTTGAATTAGGATGTGACAATTTGTGTCACACCATTGATGTCCAACTTCATGATTTTCATTACCATGCTTCTTGACCTCCAATTGATCCAATATTTTGCATGACCCTACTCTTGTATGTCTAGTTTACATGTGAATTTTCTTGGAATTATTTGTGGCATTTCCTAATTGTTTGAGATTTTCTCTCTGCCTAGCTAAAATGTTGACCTTGTGTGACACTTGTTCCCATTCCATTTGTGAAATTCTCATACTTTATTGGATGGACATGAAATTTGACATGTGATAACTAGACATCCTCATCTTTGCCATGGCTTTGATCCCATTCATTTATCATACACCATTCTTGACTTATGATTTTTCTAAGTTGATACATGTTTGGTTGACTTCTTTGAGCATGTTCAAAATTGCTTTGACTTTCTGATTTTCATTGACTGCCTTCCACTTGTCCAAATGTGATGAAATTTGACATGCTTACCATGCTGTGGATTGTGATTGATCATGATTTATTTGGTGATTTTTGGAAATGTTTAAGATTGCTTTTGAGTTAAGTCTTGCTGTTGACTTCTATGAGCTTCTGTTTGCCATGTCTTGACCTAAATGGTTCATGAAATGATGATAGTGATTGATATGGATGTGAACCCAATTGGTTGTGTTTCTTAATTGTTTGAACATGATTTTAGATGCTTGCCCTTTGCTGTTTTGACTTTATCATTCATTTTTGACCCTAGGCTCGCCCTAGTGGTCCTGTTACTCACTTTTGAGCTTGTGTTTTCAGGTTGCCCATCAAATGGCCATTGAGACCAATTCTTTTGATTGAGCTTGCTTAGATATCATTGACTAACATGTTTGTTTTGTAGGTTGCTTGGCTCACATGCCTTGAGCCTTGTGCCTTGCACATTCACTTGCTTGTGTTGACCGGTTGATGTCTGTTTCATTTTGATTTAACTCTGACTTGTATACTAACTGTGCTTGACTGATTTCAGGTACTTTAGTTGCTTGTGAACTTTTGCTTTGCTTTGCTTGTATAAGCAATTTGCATTGAGGTATGCTTCTAATCTTCATGTAATCTGGAAGACCTGGCCTGTTACTTGGCCAGGCAATTGTCTGAAGTCCTCCTTAAGAGGCAATGTTTGTGGATGTTTAATTTTGTCCTTGCATAGAGTCAAAGTCCTCCTAAGTGAAGAGGCAATTGGTGGAAGGTAGGGATATGCAATCTATCCCCCACTATTCAGTGTGTCATCTGCTTTGCTCACACCACTGTGTTGATGCATTACAGATAGAAACCCAAGATCTTGTACAATTGTACAGTTGAGTCAGTTTCAAATGTGTAGAAGGGTTCCCACTTTCTGAACCCACACATTCTTGTCTTGAGCTCTCCCAGGCCAGGGATAAGAGCTGTGAAGTCTTATCTTCACTCACCTTTCATCTGCTTCACCTTAGTCTCTCAATGGCAAGGTTAAGAGCACATTCACCCAGTTCCAGAGGTTTGTTTGTTGAGGTTGATATGACCCCTTGACTAAAACCTAACCCTTGTTTGAGCCACTTGTTTGTGTATAGCGTGTGCTATCTGTGCTTGTAGGATTGTTTGACTTGCTTCCTGTGCAAGTTAGGATTGTTTGACTTGCTTCCTGTGCAAGTTAGGTTTAGTTTAGGCTTGCTTCCTGTGCAAGTAGGTTTTGCTTGGCTTGCTTCCTGTGCAAGTTAAGTGTGTGTGTGGCTTGCTTCCTGTGCAAGTCATGTTTAGGATAGGCTGGCTCCCTGTGCCAGTTAGCTAGAAACCTTAACTTAGGGATGAATTTGCATGATAACATCTAGGCTCGAGTCGTAGTCTCCCTAGTTGTGTCTCCCTCTGTTATCTGGTTAGGCTAGTCCTTTATCCCTCCGTAGGGGAACTACATCGCCCTGATCTTCATACCAGATGAAGTATGTAGGCAGGAGATTGAGCTGATCTCTCCGGGCGCCCTTTTTCTTTTTTGTGTATGTGTTTGACAGTTATAGGCTCGAGTCCCCGACTCCCTATTAACTTGTTGTGTTGTTGTGTGCTTGGAAGCTGATGTAAGTCCATCGAGTGGCATTTGGGTTCCAGTGTGCGTGTGTTTGGTTCGGATGCAGATGTAAGTCCAGTGATTGGCATTTGGGCTCCATGTTTGCCTCTTTGCGTGTGTTTTAGGTTCGGATGCTGACATAAGTCCAGTGATTGGCAGTCGGGCTCCACGTTTGCCTGTGTCTTGTTTGTCTGTGTGCGTGTCAGCCGAGCTACGAATGCTCTGATTCTTCTCTCGTCCGAGAAGATACGTATGCATAGGATGCGACATCCTAGCGAGCATGTGTCGTCTCCCCAGTCCGAACTACTTCGACTCTGATGTCTATGCCTGATAGACTAAGTAGGCCCAGGATGCAGTATCCTGCCGAGTCAAGTTTCAGTCAGTTTCTTGTGTCTCTTTTCAGCCAGTGTGTGTGTGTGAACAGTGTTTAGCAACCGTTTATCCTTCCTTTTGTGCGTGGATCCCGTAGAGTACTACGGATGCGTAGGGGTGCTAATACCTTCCCTTCGCATAACCGACTCCCGAACCCATTCTCTTTGGTCGCGAGACCATGTTCTTTCTTAGGTTTACTTCGAGCGTTTCCTTTCCCTCTTTTGGGATAAATAACGCACGGTGGCGGCTCTGTTGTTCTTTGTTTTCCCGCCGGTTTTTCGCGCGATGCGACAGCTGGCGACTCTGCTGGGGACATAGAGAAGTTGACCTATGCTGGTCCATCTTCCCTGAGCGAGTCTCTCCTAGCGCTCTCTAGGTTAGGGTTTTGGTTGCTTTGTGCTGTTATTTATTGCATTCATTGTATATATGTGCATTTATTGTTTGCATTTATGGTTTGCATTAATGTTTGCATTCATTCATATTCATTTGCTGGCTGTGCTGTGTTTCTCTGTTTGGGGTGGGAGTTACTCGAGGTAAAAGGCCCAATACCCAGGCTATGAGTGAAATCTAGGAAACCTAGGAATAGAGTGATTCATGGGAAGCGGGTGGTGTACGCCACTTAGCGGAACATTGATATCACGAGCAGTTCAGACCCTGGTGGGATATTATCGGTGCATACATCGGGTGTGCACAGGATGATATTCTGCGAAAGGTTATTTATGCTGCGTTTCTCTTCGATTTTACCCTGGCCTAGATAACACCCGTGAGTGGGGAAGGGTTTGATCATTTTAACAGGTACAGTTGCTGATTGGTTGGTGTTTTGTTGGTGACTCTTGGTACTGATGGTGACTGTGAATTATGGGGCATTTATTTCTGGGACGCCAGAGTTCTGTCCATGGTTTATCAGCGGGTTCCGTTTATTTCGGATCCCCGGGCTGAGCTGAGAGTACTTGTTCAGAGGACCCGTTTGTCACCCGTTCAATGTTTGTTCCTGTGAAGATAAGGATATAATCCCCGGTTCCGTTTATTTCGGAACCCCCCGAGTTGGATTTATGGTGACTTGATCCCACAGATTGACTGATTCAGAAAAGCAGAGGGTCTACAGTTGACTTGGTGGCACAAAGGCCTGCATTCATGCATTTGCATCATATCATCTCGCATTCATCTGCATTCAACTCATGTCTGTCCGTACTCAGGGTCCATTACTCTTAGATTAAAAAACCCCGGTTGAGAGACATCCAGATGTCAAAATGTTGTTGATGAAATTTTATCTGTCTCAATGAAACCAAAAAAAAAGGAGGACCGAATATTCCTAGTACGGACAGACATTGCATGTGTGAGTCATACTAACCCATTTGCTGTTTTGTAGGTTTCAGTATTCAACCGGTACGCATAGCTCGTCTGTTCAGATAACCTGCTGGGGGTCAACAAATCCAAGCTGATGGATCTTCCCAACGCCGACATCCTTGAGCTGAAAGAGATGATGAGGGAGTTGTTCAGTGTTGTGCAAGGGCTTGCCTTGGGACAGAAAGCCATGTCTGAAAGATTGGAAAGGATCGAGAAATGGCTGATAGCAGAGAAGGTTCAGGGGAAGGCTCCGTCCTCCGAAGTGAACAAACCTTCTGGTACTGTAGCAGAGAAACCCTCCGACAGTGGTCCATTCAAGAAGAAGGTTGAGCCAGTTGGTGTGCCCGCAAAGAAAGAACGTAGCAAAGATCGTTATCATCCTTACGCTACCACTGTATCCACTCCTGTCAGCAAATCACCTGTTCAACAGCAACAACTGCCACCTCAACAGAAGACACCGAGAGCTGAAAGCCAGGTGAAGAAGAAGAAAGAGGATCGTCAGTTTGAGGAACCACCCGTGACTTACGCCCATCTGTTCCAAAGGTTGATGGATCTTGCTTTAGTACGGCCAAGGATATTGATTCCCATAGAACGGCAGAAGAGGCCACCAAACTATGATGAGAATGCCAAGTGCGAGTTTCACTCTGGGGCACCCGGACACAACATTGAGGGCTGTAGAGCTTTTAAGCATGTCGTCCAGGACATGGTGGACTCCGAGACCATTAACTTGGCCCAGATTATGAAGGGGGATGTCAACCCTGCGCCCAGAAGGGGTCCTGTAAAAGTCAAGATGGTGAAGAAGGCCAAGAAAGGATTAGAGATGACTGAGGAGGATCAGCTAAAGGTTCCAATGGCTATGGTCCCAAAACCTCTGGAGCAGGATGGAGTTTTCCCTGTTAGTGATAATTCTTGTGCGATCGTCACCATAGAGGGAAGTGCACTGATGAAAGACACGACCCAGAAGATGAAGGAAGTAGAAATGGACGATGTAAGGTGTGGAGCACCCCGTCTAGCAGTTGAAACCATCCAGGTAGAGAACGCCCTTGCTGCCGAGAAAAAGAAGAAGCTGTCCATTTCTTCTTATAAACAAGCTCTGGAGGTGGTGAAGAACCAAGAGACCCAAGGCTGGGGAAGGATCATTGACATCGTGGCAAAAGCAGACATGTTTGGAGTCGGTTATCATCCGGATTTAGAGTCGTCTAGACCAGACAGAGGATGTCGTCCACTGTACGCCTTCGTCAGTGCAGGAATGTTGGATCCTGGTCATGCCCGTTCAATGGGTGAAGATGTCGACAGCAACCGCGAGCTTGAGGCGTGGATACAGTCGTGCGTACCAGGCAACTGGAAGGCCTCCAAAAGCATCACTGTCACTCATTCTGAAGAGTAGTATTTCTGTTTTTCAATTTTTGTTTGCATGAAAGCCATACGTTTTGCCCGAAACGTAATGGTCCATTGTAAGGGCCATCTCATGTGTTTCATTATGCAACATTTTGCATCAGTAATGAATGGATGTTTTTGTAGTTAAAAGCGGTGTTCCCTGTTTTTCATTTAATTTTGCAATTTAAAAAAGTAAAAAAACAAATAAAAATGGCAACGTTTTTTCATTCTCTTTCCTTTTGATTTTGTCTCGTTCCAAAGTGATTACTCTCCTGATCTCACCGATAACGATTTGGTTACACCTCTGTATGACTTCGACAATTCGACCTATCATGCCAGAAAAAAAAGGCGAAGAAGATTGTGATTTGTTGGAATTAGCCAGGTTATTGAAACAAGAGGAGAAGGTGATTCAACCGCACGAGGAGCGATTCAAGATTGTTACTCCAAGCTCCGCCGAGGTTAGAAAGCAAAAGCTGAGGCCGACAAAGGATGAGAAAAAGAGAAGGTGTGAATAGACTATCAAGATGCGAGCAGAGCTAATCAGAAAGATGCTTTCCCGGTACATCACAATGAGGTATTGGTTGATTATATGGCTCAGGTCTCAGTGTTTATCTTCATGGATGGCTTCTTGGCCAAGACCAGATTGAATTGTTGCCAGATGATATGGAGTAAACCAGGTCCATCACACAAGGGGCACCTTCTTGTTCTAAGTTGATGTCGTTCCGTCACGTGAGGCCGGTGCCACGTATCAGAGGTCTACGGTGACTTTGTTTCATGAGATGATTCATCGTGAAAGCAAAAGCCATGTTGATGACATGATGGCAAAGTCCCAAGCAGAACAGGGGCATCTGGTAGACTTGGGGCAAGTTGTTTGACCGTTTTAGATAACTCATACTGTTGAGTCTGAAGCAGTGCACTTATGGAGTGTTGTCCATCAAGCTACCGAGGCTTGTTGTGAGCGAATCAGAGGAATCGAGGTCAATCCTGCTAAAAAAAAAAAAAAAAAAAAAAAAAAAAAAAAAAAAAAAAAAAAAAGGGGGGGGGTAAGTTGTAGGAACCTCTGATTCCGATACCTCAGTGAAAGAAATAACTGTTAATCCGGTACTTAATAACCCTCGAGGGGTCTACGAGGTGCGTATTGAGTTAGCATGACTAGTCTTGTCGAAAAGAGTATGCAATTTACCTAAGCAAAAAGTTTATCGACGGTGAAACAATACACTCACTGTTCGAAAAAAACTTGATGTACTTTGGCATAGGCTGCTCGCCGACTGAGACAGTGTATGTCGATTCATACCACTTTGTGGATGTCCAATATGGATCTGATCAGATATGTGTTTGAGAAGCTAGTAGCAACCCATGGAAGGTTATCAACCAAGGAAGTTTGAGGTCCCTGATGAGGACATCTCGAGGTACTCAAATCGAAAGATTGAGAGTGACCGATCCCGGAGGAGGGGTCTGACCCCGAATCCGAACGGATTCCGATGTCTGAGGGGGAATGAGATGAGGTGAATAAGTTAGTGCTTCCCGGATCACAGTTGGTTACACCAACAATGGTGGCTGAACATAAAGTCTGTATCCTGGATATTGAACCTTGGGATATGCATCTACTTGGGACAGTGACTTCCTCACAGATATATGAGAAATCAGAGAAGACTGAATGGATAAGGACTCGGAATGACATGTCAAGTCCAATTGAGGAAAAAGCGGACAGTTCTGACAGTTACCTGGCATGGGGCGGTTGTACCCAGTGAACGAAGCATGTTGTTAACCAAGAAGTATGACCTCGCGCGTACCACGTGGAAGAGTTGGTTGAAAAAGATCCTTCCTCCTCAAAACGATTGTGGGGCAAATGGACAAACAGTTATGAATGTCCATTCGTGGTCAAGAGGTCCCATCTGACAGAACCTTGTTGTTTATGACCACGGATGACGACGATTTTTCCATTCCCTGTGAATGCGGACGCAGTTAGAAAATACTTCGTGAAAGAAACCCGCTGGACAAAAAAAAAGAATAAAGAGTCCAGGAAAAAAATGGGCATCCCGGCGAACCAAGAAAAGAGAAAGGTTCGGGCAAAAGTTAGGGATAATAAAAGAAAAGAATGTACACCCGGCAAGTTGAAAACCCGCAAGGGCGACTTGGGCAAAAAGGGTATCCCGGTGGACTGAAACCCGAAAGGGCGGTCCAGGCAAAGAGGGAATGAAACGAACAACTGCGTCTAGCATGATCATTTGTGCTCATGATGACTTGGATAATCTCCGACAGAGACCGATCGGAAGCGTCTTGTTCAGAAGACAGAAGGTGCGGAAAGTCCTGAGGACATATGAGGTGTAACTAAGTTGGAACCCGATGAGATCACGGTTTCACGTTGCCATTAGGATAGATTTTTCCTTTTGTGTGCAATCACCTCTTTCCAGGGTTTGCTTCCTGTGTGTTGCTCGATTGTGAGCCATCTTTTATCCAGTAAAATAAAGCGTGTGTTCAGTCAAATAATTTTTGTTGTTGTCATTACCGTTTTGATTACGAAAACATCCGTTTATTTTGATAAGAATATTTGCATTTTGAAACATAGAGGTCTCTTCCAATGCATGCTTGTATGATTGAAATCTGGAAATCTTACTTGGAAGTCTGAGTGACCTAAGTGTTGAAATATCAGAACACCTGGGGCATACCTGGGCACGTTTTTATCTGACGATCTCTTGTGCAGAGCCTGATTAGGGGCAACGGATAGTTGAGCGGTGAAAAGACGGTGAAGGATTACGACCACGGTCCTGGAAAATTAATCAAGAAGACTCTTCAAAGTCTGATGATTGGAAAGTTTGTATGAATACCAGGAGTTCGATCCCCGTGGAGTACGGACGAGATTTGGAATACAAGATGATGGAGCAGAAAAGTCCAGAAGAGTCTGAGAGTTCTTAAAAGTGGAAAGTCAACACTATGGGTGGATGATGGATACCAGTGTTTGACGAGTCGACCGACACCCCCGTCAAACAGGCTGTATCTCCCCAGAGGATTAAGAGTGTGATCTCCATGGCAGATTCGAGATCGTTGTCTCCTCAGCAAGCCTGAAGGTTGTCACGTCCCCAGCCCAAGTCAGTATTGAAGCTATCAGAGTTATTTCCCCTGCAGAGATACCTGTGGACAGTACCTTCTTTCCCCAGCAGATCTAAGGATTGTTTATCCCCAGCAGGCCTGTGCTTGCAGATTTCCCCAGTTGAGAATCCCCGCTGAGCGCCTGGCAGTTAGTTTCCCCGAGAGTCCCCTAGTGGAGTTTATCAGTAGACTGTTGGTGTGTTCCCCAACAATTGGTTTTGTGATGCTGTTATCTCCGGTATGGCCGTGATTGCTTATCCCAAGCAGGTTTGTGGGAATTCATCTCCAGTATGATATAACGTGTTATCATCCTCAACAGAGTTGTTACTCTCACCACTATGGTTGTTCTCTCCACCAGGATCGTTCTCCTCAGCAGAATGGTGTTGGTTTTTCCTCAGCAAGTTCCCCGAGTGGAGCGGGTCTCATGAAATACATCTCCAGCAGTGATTCTCCTACATATGGATTGGTTGGGTCGTCCCTAATGGAGTAGCATTTATTTCTCCAGCAGAGTTCATCCTACCAGTGGATTGGACGGGTTTCTGTAGTAGACTGATATCGGCATCCCCAGCGGAGTTGTGATTGTTTTCCAAGTCCGAAGTTGTCTTCCCAGCAGAGGTTGTGTTGATGGTTCTTCCCCAACAAAAGTTTGTCTTTCCCCAGCAGGATGGAAGTTGACATGGTTATAGGATCCCCAGCACAGTTCCTGGAGTTCCCCGGTGTTGTCTCTGAAGGAGACGTGTGTTTATGCGTTCATCATTTAGATAAGCATAGCATATTGCATCATTAGTGCATAGCATTTCCATGATCATGGGGCATTGTGTAAAACAAGAAAAAACTCATGCATCGACATAGCAAGCATATCCATTAGCCCTAGGCCGTGGTGACCAGCCGAGATTGGATTGTTGGAAAGAGTTTAGCATCGCGCCATTGGATCGGCTTCAGAATTGGGTTCATTAGCATGGTCGAGAGGTTGGTGTTTTCCGAACAAGTGATTCCTCAGTCGAGTGGGTATCCCCAGCAGTGTTACTCCCCAATTGTTAGCGTCTTGCCAGCTTGGGTCTTTTTTCCTTAAGCAGATATGGGTGTGTCTGATCTCTCCATGTAGAGTATACCCCTTAAGCAGAAAGTGTCAATCTTTTCCTGCCATTTCCCCACTGAGATACATCCTCGTGGATGACGGTTGCTTCCGTTCCCTCCCTAATGGGATGGGTTTTCCCTATTGAGTTCTTTCCTCATTAGGATGAGTCTTGTTTCAGTCTGCCTTTTTGGATCAATCCTAAATTGGCTTCTTGTTGACTATCTCCTGTACTTCCCTGGGGCATAAATGAATAGTGGCTCACTAACCGGCACTCATTCATTTCATCCTCAGCGGAATTTGGCCTCTACCTACAACCCGGTAGCTGTAAGTCCTACCTTTGTGGTTTTCTGCCCACTAGCTGGTAGTTGTAAAATCCCACTCTCATCCCCTTGATTGGAGTTAACCCTTTGTGCTCATCCTATCGATGACTGGTTACTTTTCCGTGGTTTTCTACTTACTAACCGGTAGATGTAATCCCCTCTTTGCAGTTATCAGTATCCGGTTTGTGATATTGATATTCTTTCCCCTTTGGATACTTGCTTTGATCAAGCAGTATTGTCCCCATTGGGTCTTCACTTTCTTTTTGGATACTTGCTCCAAGTTAGCAACTTTATCCTCTTTATCCTCTTTTGATGTCATCTTTTGCATACCTAGTCTGGTACCCAGATGCCTTTCTTTTCGGTCGATTATTCATTTAGCAACCTACAACCCGATTATGGATAATCTTCCATGCGAGTGTATTATCTACGTTTTGACGGCTTTAGATAATATGTCTCATGTTTTTCCGGTATTCAGACCGAAGGAGTTTCCGACGATCAGGTCGATGTACTCATGGCACAAGGCCAATTTTCCGGTATTCAGACCGAAGGAGTTTCCGACGATCAGGTCGATGTACTCATGGCACAAGGCCAATTTTCCGGTATTCAGACCGAAGGAGTTTCCGACGATCAGGTCGATGTACTCATGGCACAAGGCCAATTTTCCGGTATTCAGACCGAAGGAGTTTCCGACGATCAGGTCGATGTACTCATGGCACAAGGCCAATTTTCCGGTATTCAGACCGAAGGAGTTTCCGACGATCAGGTCGATGTACTCATGGCACAAGGCCAATTTTCCGGTATTCAGACCGAAGAAGTATTCTCCTCTCCGTTGGTGTCGATAAACGTCGAGTTTTTCCCGTTCATCCGTTGATGATTTGGTTGTGTCCTCCTTCCCAAGTGAAGTGTCCTCCTCTCCGTTGGTGTCGATAAACGTTGAGTTTTTCCCGATCATCCGTTGATGATTTGGTTGTGTCCTCCTTCCCAAGTGAAGTATCCTCCTCTCCGTTGGTGTCGATAAACGTCGAGTTTTTCCCGATCATCCGTTGATGATTTGGTTGTGTCCTCCATCCCAAGTGAAGTATTCTCCTCTCCGTTGGTGTCGATAAACGTCGAGTTTTCCCCGATCATCCGTTGATGATTCGGTTGTGTCCTCCTTCCCAAGTGAAGTATTCTCCTCTCCGTTGGTGTCGATAAACGTCGAGTTTTTTCCGATCATCCGTTGATGATTTGGTTGTGTTCACTCTCCCCAGTAGAGTTTTCTCCTCTCCGTTGGTGTCGATAAACGTCGAGTTTTTCCTATTCGTCCTATGACGTCTAGTTGTATCTGTCCCCACGTGGATTTACCTCTCCGTTGGTCTTGGTAAACGTTGAGTTTTTTCCCATTTCGTCCGTTGACGTATGGTTGTATCCCTTTCGGTCATTCATTAATGTCTGGTTACCTCTCCATTGGTCTTGGTAAACGTCGAGTTTTTCCTAGTTGTCCGTTGGCATCTAGTTGTGATTGTTGTTCCCATTCATCATCGTTGTGATGTCTGGATGTGGCTGTACCCTTTGGAAACAAAAACAAAAAATATATATACCCAGTAATAAATATCAAATCCCAGTGGACGTTTCCATTGGTGAATCTCAGTTGGTGCAAATTTCTACGGTTCTTTTGTATTCAATCCCTGTTTACCCTGAAAGTCTGACAGCCATTGCTATCATCCGTTCGGGTTCCCAGCTGATTGAATAGGGGCAGCTGTAGCACCTCAAATTTGCACCTATCATTGTACATACATTTTCATATTAGGTCATAGCATATCATGGTCCATTGCATAGCATTGCATTGCCCCTTTTGCCTCAAGTGCAAGCCAATTAAAAAAAAATTAGGTCAAACTGATCAGGAAATCAGTCAACCAAGCAAGCAAGCACAATTCTCAAGGAGCCAAAGCCCTAGGGTTTGTCCAACAAGGACTATTTGAAGTGTTCATGTCAAGGGTTGAAGGCTTGGAGGTCATCAGTTCATATACAGACAGTCAAAAGTCAAAGAAAGTCAACAGTCAGTCAAGGCAGTGGATGGTGGCCATTCTTGTGGAATTTGGGCACCATGATCAATAATCAAGAGTTCATACAACTTGGGACATCATTTGAAGTCAAGTTCTCAAGGAATTAGGGTTTGGAAATCATCAGTCAATGCACAATCAGTCAGAAACCCTAAAAGTCAACTGTTGGTCAACTGCCTATTTAATCAGTGATTTGATGAAAGGAAATGGTTTGTGAGATCTTATTCATGTCCAAATAGTCATCATATATCATGCCAAACACCATCATGGAAGAATTTGAAGCCAGATCAAAATTTCCAAAAATGGAAACTGGGCCTGTAACTGAAACTTACCAAAAATGGAAAGTCTTGATCCTCAAACTTACATCATGATACAAGCCTCAAATGAATTTTTGCCCAACATGAAAGTTGAAGATCTTGTTCTCCCATTTCCAAAAAGTCCAAGAATTCTCAATTCCCATGTGTGGTTGGCAAGTTATGATCGAATCGATTTCAGAAAATCTTGAACTTCAAAGGGCCATATCTCCCAAACCGTTTGGCCAATTTTGGTGGGGTTTTTTCCTACAAGTCACATTTGATCCCCTCTTTCCAAAAATATAAATTTCATGAGCCAAAACTTCACCAATCAAAATGGCATTTTTTGACCTATCTCATTTAAATGCAAGTTTGACCAATGTTTGACTTTTTGAAATAAACATTTTTCTAACATTTGGCCAATTGGAACAGCTCAGGAAAGTCATTTAAAACATGTTTGCAAGCTCAATTATGCAGTACATGAAGCCATTCTTTAACTTGCTTGAAAATTGCAAAAGTACACTTTCACCATGCTACTCCATGCTTGCATTTGAACCATGCCTTGGTACCTTCAAACAGAGTTTATGATGATCATTTTCTGTCAGTTTGAGACCTCATCTTGCAGCCTAAACCAACAGCAAAAAGAAGCCATGCCTTAGTTGCTTGGATTTTGAAAAGAAGGTACATTGTCACCATGCTACCACATCCCACAACCATGCCTTGTACTCACACATAGCAGTTTTTTGTGCACCTTTTTCTGTCAAAACCAAACAGTAACAGCAGGCACATAAACCACATTTGACAGCAGAAAATTGGTTAACTCACTCACCAAAAAAACCTCATTCAAACTGGGCCTTGCCTTGTTTTTTAAAAAAAAACCTTGCCAAACCACAAAAAGCAACATAGAACAGCAAATTAAAAAACATCCATTTTCCTGCCATGAAAAAACTGCTAGCAGCATACCACTATCCCTCTCAAAATTCACTTGGCTTTTGGCATCTTTCCAATTTTCTGTAAAAACACACAAGACCAAACTTTGCCCTGCAGAAAGCAACTTCCAACAGCAGAAGTTCATCATCACTTTCTGTCATGACCAAACCCTCTAACCACATTGCATACAACTCACTCCCTCAAGAATCATCTTACTGGCCTTGCTAAAATCTGTCACAACAGCCAACACATAATAGACCAAGAGCTTCATTCAAACAAAAAGAACCATGCTCCTACCTTGCTTTGGATTTTCTGTCAAAACCTTGTCCAAAATACCAAAGTGACAACCTTGCCTTGCCAACCAACAGCAGCAGACCAAACCACCTTCACTTACTCCCTCATTCTTGACCTTGCTTTGGCATTTAGCATTATCTGTCAAACTCAAAAGAACCAAAACATTGCAGAACCAACACCACAGACCAAGCATGCCCTTCCCTCATTTTCCTGTCATGGCCAAACCTCACTAAACAGCACCACATGACAGCAGGATAAAGCCATCATTTTCCTGTCATGAAACTAGCATCAGTCACAACATCCAACAACAAGAAAAACTTGGTTACTTCACTCATTCTCAAAAAATCCCTCTCACTTGCATTTGTTCCAAACAGTCCAAACACAAAAGACTGAACCTTGCATTGCTATTTTCACTATGGTACTCAAAATGGCCTTGGCTTTGGCTTCATCCACTCATCAAGATGAATAAGCAGCAACCACAAAAATCTCCACACTCTCTCAAACTCATTTTTTGGCCATTCTCCAAAATCTTCAAAAACTTCAAAAAAGACTCGAGCTTGGCTTAGGTTTATCATCACATTCCATCACTTTGAAAGCTGTTGCAAGTCCTGAACCACGACTAGAAGCAAGGAAAATAGCATTGTTTGTGCAGCACATCATCCGTGACAGAAGTTGCTTGTACCCAAACCAAGCCATTTCAAGCCAAAGTGCTTCTCCCATTCATCATCTGGAGTGTTAAAGGCCAGCTGTTTTGAGCTTCAAAGACCAAACAACAACTGTTTCTCATTCTGCTTCAAAAATAGGTAAAATTTCGACCCTCTCTATTTCAAAAACCATGAGATGTTTTAGATAGGTCTCTTAATGCTGAGCTTCATGATAGTTTTGTTTTTGAAAATGGTTAAGTAATGGTTGAGTAATGTCGAAATGAATATTGATGATTCAAACTTGTTTTGCTTGTTTCTTATTGCCTAGCTCGACTTAATAAAAACCATGGTTGGATTCATATTGCTTGTTGTTTGCTGATCATGTTGGTATATGCAATTGCATTTTTTGGAGAAAAATTGGTTGGGTCGAATTTGAGAGAGATGAAGGATTGTTGTTTGCTACAGTAGAACCCTAGAAATTGCATTGCCCAGAAATTCCTTGTTTTCCACGTGCTGCATGGCTCCAACCAATGAAAACATTTCCTTTTAATGGCCAAAACGACCGCGTTTGATTAAGTGGTCCAAGGAATTACAAGAATGCCATCCGGTCATTAATAAATCACTTAATCCATTTAATTTTCAATTATTATTTCATTTAATCACTCAAACTTCCAAAAATCATAACTTGTTCATTTTAAGTCCAAATTTAATGGGATTTTTTGTGTTGTGTTCATCATGGTCTCTACTTTTTTATCATAATTTTTCCAGAATTTTGTGATCAATGGATTTTAATTTGTATGAGGGTTTGTGACATGTATGCACATTTTGTACACTTTGCCAAACCATTTGTGAAATGGTGATACTTTATCCAATGGCTCCCAAATATTTTGTGCTCAAACTAGACACATTCATGGTGATTTTGGTGTAGAGTTTGTGAATTTATCATTTGTGGTTTGAGAGTTATGATTTTTTGAATTAGGATGTGACAATTTGTGTCACACCATTGATGTCCAACTTCATGATTTTCATTACCATGCTTCTTGACCTCCAATTGATCCAATATTTTGCATGACCCTACTCTTGTATGTCTAGTTTACATGTGAATTTTCTTGGAATTATTTGTGGCATTTCCTAATTGTTTGAGATTTTCTCTCTGCCTAGCTAAAATGTTGACCTTGTGTGACACTTGTTCCCATTCCATTTGTGAAATTCTCATACTTTATTGGATGGACATGAAATTTGACATGTGATAACTAGACATCCTCATCTTTGCCATGGCTTTGATCCCATTCATTTATCATACACCATTCTTGACTTATGATTTTTCTAAGTTGATACATGTTTGGTTGACTTCTTTGAGCATGTTCAAAATTGCTTAGACTTTCTGATTTTCATTGACTGCCTTCCACTTGTCCAAATGTGATGAAATTTGACATGCTTACCATGCTGTGGATTGTGATTGATCATGATTTATTTGGTGATTTTTGGAAATGTTTAAGATTGCTTTTGAGTTAAGTCTTGCTGTTGACTTCTATGAGCTTCTGTTTGCCATGTCTTGACCTAAATGGTTCATGAAATGATGATAGTGATTGATATGGATGTGAACCCAATTGGTTGTGTTTCTTAATTGTTTGAACATGATTTTAGATGCTTGCCCTTTGCTGTTTTGACTTTATCATTCATTTTTGACCCTAGGCTCGCCCTAGTGGTCCTGTTACTCACTTTTGAGCTTGTGTTTTCAGGTTGCCCATCAAATGGCCATTGAGACCAATTCTTTTGATTGAGCTTGCTTAGATATCATTGACTAACATGTTTGTTTTGTAGGTTGCTTGGCTCACATGCCTTGAGCCTTGTGCCTTGCACATTCACTTGCTTGTGTTGACCGGTTGATGTCTGTTTCATTTTGATTTAACTCTGACTTGTATACTAACTGTGCTTGACTGATTTCAGGTACTTTAGTTGCTTGTGAACTTTTGCTTTGCTTTGCTTGTATAAGCAATTTGCATTGAGGTATGCTTCTAATCTTCATGTAATCTGGAAGACCTGGCCTGTTACTTGGCCAGGCAATTGTCTGAAGTCCTCCTTAAGAGGCAATGTTTGTGGATGTTTAATTTTGTCCTTGCATAGAGTCAAAGTCCTCCTAAGTGAAGAGGCAATTGGTGGAAGGTAGGGATATGCAATCTATCCCCCACTATTCAGTGTGTCATCTGCTTTGCTCACACCACTGTGTTGATGCATTACAGATAGAAACCCAAGATCTTGTACAATTGTACAGTTGAGTCAGTTTCAAATGTGTAGAAGGGTTCCCACTTTCTGAACCCACACATTCTTGTCTTGAGCTCTCCCAGGCCAGGGATAAGAGCTGTGAAGTCTTATCTTCACTCACCTTTCATCTGCTTCACCTTAGTCTCTCAATGGCAAGGTTAAGAGCACATTCACCCAGTTCCAGAGGTTTGTTTGTTGAGGTTGATATGACCCATTGACTAAAACCTAACCCTTGTTTGAGCCACTTGTTTGTGTATAGCGTGTGCTATCTGTGCTTGTAGGATTGTTTGACTTGCTTCCTGTGCAAGTTAGGTTTAGTTTAGGCTTGCTTCCTGTGCAAGTAGGTTTTGCTTGGCTTGCTTCCTGTGCAAGTTAAGTGTGTGTGTGGCTTGCTTCCTGTGCAAGTCATGTTTAGGATAGGCTGGCTCCCTGTGCCAGTTAGCTAGAAACCTTAACTTAGGGATGAATTTGCATGATAACATCTAGGCTCGAGTCGTAGTCTCCCTAGTTGTGTCTCCCTCTGTTATCTGGTTAGGCTAGTCCTTTATCCCTCCGTAGGGGAACTACATCGCCCTGATCTTCATACCAGATGAAGTATGTAGGCAGGAGATTGAGCTGATCTCTCCGGGCGCCCTTTTTCTTTTTTGTGTATGTGTTTGACAGTTATAGGCTCGAGTCCCCGACTCCCTATTAACTTGTTGTGTTGTTGTGTGCTTGGAAGCTGATGTAAGTCCATCGAGTGGCATTTGGGTTCCAGTGTGCGTGTGTTTGGTTCGGATGCAGATGTAAGTCCAGTGATTGGCATTTGGGCTCCATGTTTGCCTCTTTGCGTGTGTTTTAGGTTCGGATGCTGACATAAGTCCAGTGATTGGCAGTCGGGCTCCACGTTTGCCTGTGTCTTGTTTGTCTGTGTGCGTGTCAGCCGAGCTACGAATGCTCTGATTCTTCTCTCGTCCGAGAAGATACGTATGCATAGGATGCGACATCCTAGCGAGCATGTGTCGTCTCCCCAGTCCGAACTACTTCGACTCTGATGTCTATGCCTGATAGACTAAGTAGGCCCAGGATGCAGTATCCTGCCGAGTCAAGTTTCAGTCAGTTTCTTGTGTCTCTTTTCAGCCAGTGTGTGTGTGTGAACAGTGTTTAGCAACCGTTTATCCTTCCTTTTGTGCGTGGATCCTGTAGAGTACTACGGATGCGTAGGGGTGCTAATACCTTCCCTTCGCATAACCGACTCCCGAACCCATTCTCTTTGGTCGCGAGACCATGTTCTTTCCTAGGTTTACTTCGAGCGTTTCCTTTCCCTCTTTTGGGATAAATAACGCACGGTGGCGGCTCTGTTGTTCTTTGTTTTCCCGCCGGTTTTTCGCGCGATGCGACACAAGGCTTCAGACAAAAGGAAGGGATATATTATTTCGATACCTATGCTCCTGTTGCCCGTATCACTACTATTAGATTGTTGATTGCCTTGGCGGCTATTCATAATCTAGTGATTCATCAAATGGATGTCAAAACTGCATTTCTGAATGGTGATTTGGAGGAAGAAGTGTATATGAAGCAACCTGAAGGATTTGTAATGCCTGGTAATGAGCATAAAGTGTGTAAGCTAGTTAAGTCGTTGTATGGGCTGAAACAAGCTCCGAAGTAGTGGCATCAAAAGTTTGATGAGGTTGTTTTGTCTAATGGTTTCATTCTAAACCAAGCTGACAAATGTGTATATAGCAAATTTGATACTTCCGGTAAAGGAGTTTTCATTTGTTTATATGTTGATGACATGTTGATCTTTGGCACCGACCAAAATCAAGTTGATAAAACGAAGAATTTCTTGTCATCAAAGTTCTCCATGAAGGATATGGGAGAAGTGGACGTTATTCTTGGTATTAAGATTAAACGGGAGAATAAGGGGATTGTAATTACGCAATCTCATTACATTCAGAAAATACTCAAGAAGTTCAATTATGAAAGTTGTTCTCCAGTAAGTACTCCCATGGATCCGGGAGAAAAGCTTATGCCAAATACAAGTAAACCTGTGGATCAACTCGAATATTCAAAAGCTATAGGCTCTTTGATGTATGTTATGATTAGCACTAGACCGGATATTGCTTATGCGGTTGGAAAGTTGAGCAGATTTACTAGTAATCCTAGTAGACATCATTGGCATGCGATAACTAGGGTATTCAAGTACTTGAAGGGTACAATGAATTATGGATTGTCATATATGGGATTTCCTTCGGTGTTAGAGGGTTATTCGGATGCTAGTTGGATAAATAATGCCGAAGATTCATCCTCTACAAGTGGATGGATGTTCTTGCTTGGGGGAGGTGCCATCTCATGGGCTTCCCAGAAGCAAACATGTATAACTGGTTCCACAATGGAATCTGAGTTTGTAGCATTAGCTGCTGCTGGTAAAGAATCAGAATGGCTAAGGAATTTGGTATATGAGATTCCGATATGGCCTAAACCGATATCACCAATTTCTATCCGTTGTGATAGTACTGCCACATTGGCTAAAGTTTATAGTCAAATATACAATGGAAAGTCTAGACATTTGGGTGTTAGACATAGTATGATTAGGGAATTAATCATGAATGGGGTGATATCTATTGAGTTTGTTCGGTCGCAACAAAACTTAGCTGACCACTTGACGAAGGGGTTAGCTAGAGACTTAGTGAAGAAGTCGGTAATTGGGATGGGATTAAAGTCCATTTAAATCTATTAGCTATGGTATACCCAATTCCCTTCTAATACAACATTAGAAGCAAAATTCAATGTGGAAAGATCATAGTTAGAGATTGGAGCAATTGTGTTTATCTTCCCAAGGTATGTGCTCAGACCTGCAAGTGATGGCTAGGTTGAATTATATCTTCTTAATGGTTCTTTTGGAAAATTGAAAATGCAGGTGCAAGATTAAAAGAATCACCTATGTGAGCATGAAGTTTTGCCGCTTCAAGAAGCTTGGACTTGGCTTCCTATATGCTTATTAATGGATAAGGACACATGGCTTGTAAAGTGTCAAGTATGAATAGTAGAGTATTGTAAGAAACATATGTGTACTATATCTTCAGACACTCAAATGGATTGACGGGTTCAATCGCTATGACACCCCGATTTTCGAGGATTTGGAATGTGTATTTGTACTAAGATGAAAATTCAATCGCAAGACATTTTCATTTATGCATTTGTTTGATCGTTATACCTGTGTGTTATACCCTTGTATATATTATTGTATATACTGAGTAAATCAAGGATTACACTAAAATGGGGGGGATTTGTTGGTGATTTTAGTATCATCAATGTATTTTAGTAGTAATGTAATTTACTATAGGCCGATGCAATTATGCGTTAAAGCTTGGAAACGAGTTAGGGGTAGTGCGGAGTGCACGCTCGTCGAGCCAACGTATAATTGAATGCGAATAATTGAAACGGGGTTCCAAGGGGCGAAGCCGTTTCTGAACAGTTGCGTCTTTTCGGTTTTTGTTATTGAAACGGGGTTCCAAGGGGCGAAGCCGTTCGAAATTTTCTTTTGAAAAGTTGAACCTTTTCCCAACCGACGTAACCGTTTCTGAACAGTTGCGTCTTTTCGGTTTCTGTTATTGATCTTCTATATAAGGAGTCATTTGGCCTCAGTTTAAAAGATATAACGAAACCAAACTTTCTCTCTACATTCCTGAACATTTCTCTTTGCCAAAAACAAATTGTTCTTCAAGAATTATCCCCACAAAGATTTCGTGAACCCAGGCAAGAATAGGGTCGAAATACTTTGTTCGGAAAGTGTACGAACACGATTCTTCGAAGTTATCCAGGATTATCATATCCGATTCTCTAACAATCACAAATTGTAGAGAAGAAATTGAAGATCATAAACTATAAATCAGATACCGCTGAGTGAAAAATCGGAGATCCCCTAACTTTTTCTTCATTGCATTTTCTTTCGTGTGTGTGAGAGAAGATTGTGCAGGTTTTGTCACTTTTCAATCCCAAAACAGGTATTTTACTACACTTTACTACGTACCAGTGTAATTCTCTAATTATTCACTCATTTCTCACATTAAATTAACATCAATTTTCAGGTTAAGACAAGAAATCTGATATTGTTCTTCCAGATGATGATCACGGTCTCTATGCAATTGATATTTTAGATTCATCATGGGTAATAATAAACCTCAAAACAAAATCATATATCTCTTTATTTTTTAAGAGTGTAATTGAATATCTATATTTGAGCATAATTTAGATGGTTAACGGATATCATGAATATTTGAACACCTAAACGTTGTGGTTAGTTGGTGAGAATCATGATGATTGTAGCTTTTTACTTTAGAGTTCAGAGTATAACATACAAACCAAATTGACATATATGTTTTTGGCATTTGCTTAACACTTTGTTCAAATGATGTCTGGTTTAAATGAATGAAGGAAAAAGGATTACGAACTTGTAAGAGGTAACTTGAATGGAGATCGAGAGATGAATTTGAATGGAGAATGAAGTAGATGATATCAGCATTGAGAAACTTATGACAGGACTAGAGATTTACAACAAATCATAAACATACCATAATAATAACTCTCTAAGATACTTCAAACACCTTGTATACGATGCATATGACAATTTTTTAAACCAAAGAACTCTGGACATATTCTTCATCCTTATGACGCGTTAAAAATATTGATCATTCAACACGATTAGCAATGTTTTAAAAAACGGTTTGCGGCCACGAAAACGCCGTGACAAAATGGTATTGGCAGGTGCCGATATAGACATCGATATTCACCATTTTTATGTTAAGTAATAAATTGTAATTAATTCAAATCGTGACGATCGCAACCAGTATCGTGATATCTTACCGTTGCGACCACAACCTTTTTTAAAAACCTTGACGTTTTGTAACATTAACATCTCAAACCTCTAACATTAACAAATCTTACTTTGTATCACCTCCTCCCATAAGCTGCTAGAACATTAAAAAATCGTAAATTGAGATCTACATTAGAAGGCCTTCGATAAAAATATGCTGAAATCTGGATCTATAAGGTGTGGCATTTTATAGCAGCTTCTTCTGCAGTGAATAAAACCCAAATCCCCAAATATAAAAACACCAGAAGTCAATGATTCATTGTTCTTTAAAAAAATTAAACATATCCCCAAATCAAAACAAACACCTTCAAAGGATTCAACAATAAAAAAATGTGATTAAAAAAAAATCCTTCAATCAGTAGCTTTGAAATCAAATGAAATCCTATATGCAATTTGAGAATTGTTGATGACCTTGTTGAGAATTTGTGAATATATGCATTATTTCGACAAAATATATTGTTGTTGAAATACTCTCTTGTCGAAATGTCTAAGAAGTGTATCTCAACTGAATATTGACTTAGATTTATTTGTTTGTTTTAGCTGAATTAGTTAGGTTAGTTGGAGATTGTTTGGTGTGCAAGCAATTTCAGTCTATAAATAGGGAGATACCCTATCATTGCAATAATGCAGTTGCATAGAGAAAAATTGAATAAAATTTCAATTTGAAAGCAGAGAGAGAAACTATGCAGAATTATTCTTCTTCCTTTTTTCGTTGAAATCCTAATTTCCTTTCTTCCCCAATTCATTTTTTCTCTTCTTCAATAATCGTTGTGCAGCGGAATCGTTTTGCAACCAATGTGTGGTTGATTCACTCGAGTGAAGAGTGAAGAACAAAAAAAGTAATCAATCAGAAAGATTGATTCTTGTTCATCAAGATTGATTCAGAATTCTCTATAGGTTTGGTGTAATTCCACATCAAGAATTTGGCGAAATTCCAACATCTGTATCTAGAGCACTGACTGTGTGATTCTTAGGAAGCATAGCACAATGTATCATCTGAATGAGCATTTTCTGACAAGTCTCCCAATTCTAAAGAATCAGAATTACGAGAATTGGTGCAAGTAGATGAAGATAATTTTCTGCTATCAAGATCTTTGGGACCTTGTGAAGGAGAGAGTAACGCCGCTTGTAGAAAACGCGACATATGAACAAAAGGATGCACACAAAGAATTAAAGAAGAAAGATTATAAAGCTCTCTTTATAATTCATCAATGTGTTGATCCAAACTATTTTAAAAGGGCAGTGATGTAGAATTAGTGAAAGAAGCATGAGAAATCATGGAGAAATTGTTTGGAGGTGTTGAGAAGGTGAAAGAGGCGATGTTACAAACTCACAAAAGAACGTATGAATTGCTTCAGATGGAGGAAAGTGAAAGAATAACTGGTTTTTTCACTAGGATTACGAAACCAGTGAATAAAAAAAAGATATATGGAGAAGCATTGACATCAAGATCAGTTGTCGCAAAGACCTTGAGGTCATTGGCTCCAAAGTTTGACCACATGGTAGTAGCCATAGAAGAGTCGAAAGATTTGTCAACATTGTTAAAGGAAGGATTTCAAGGGAGACTTGAATCTCATGAACAAAGAATGGCTGAAAGAGATGCAACAAGTCAAAGAGTGATGTGGCTTTAAATGAGCAATCAACAAGAGGAAAGACTGACAAATGAAAGTGGTTCGAAAACAAAGGTAGAGAAGACTACAACAACTCGACTGGTAGAGGAAACCAACAAGAAGGAAATTCTTAGAATCAAAGAAGACCATTATACCAAAGCAATCACAAATTTGGTGTTGTAAGTACAAGAAGAGGTGGTGGACGTAAACCTGACAAAAGTCACATTTAGTGTTTTAATTGTCAGAAGTATGGTGACTACTATAGTGATTGTCCTGAAAAACAAAAGAATCAAGAAAATGATGTAAAGATGGAAAAACATGAAGAAGATGAGATGTTGTTGATAGTCACAACAAGAGATGACTAAAGATTCAAGGACTAATGGTACTTGGACTCAGGATGATCATCACATATGAATGGTAGGAAATATTGGTTTGTCAAAACTCTCGATGAAGAACATGGTGAAATTTTCAAATAACAATACTCTAGAAGCTGAACGTATTGGTGATGTTCTGATTATGAGAAAAGATGGAAAAAGGTCAGTTATTTTCAATATATTGTATACACCAGGCATGAAATGTAATCTGCTCGGCATATGGCAGTTGGTCGAAAAGAATTACAAAGTGTCGATCAAAGATAAGATGCTGAGAGTTCTTGACTTAGGTGGAAGGTTGATCTTGAAGGCTCCCATGTCTCAGGATAGAACCTTTAGGATTGAACTTAATATGATGGAGCACAAATGCCTTGTAATTGCAGCTAGTAGGGATGAATGGATATGGAACTATAAACTTGGCAATCTCAACTTCAAAGACATCAGAGATCTGAAAAGAAGAAATATGGTTTCAGGGTTACCAGAAATCGACATTCCAAATGAAATATGTGAGAAATGCATGCAGGAAAAGCAACACAAGAACAACTTCAGCAAGGATGCATGAAGCAGTCGAAGAAAATTCTTGAAATCATACACTTTGTTGTATGTGGTCCTATCCAAGTGGATTCATTTGGAGGTAACAGATACTCTGTCACATTCATATAAGATTTTAGTAAAAAACTATGGAATTACCTGATCAAGAAGAAAAGTGAAGTGATTGAGGTATTTTCCAAGTTTAAATCTATCGTCGAAAGACAAAGTGGTCGAAAGCTCAAGATTTTGAGGACCGATGGTGGTGGGGAATATGTGCCGAAAGATATCGACATATTATGTGTGAAAGAAGGGATTATGCATTAGGTAGAGCCACCCTACACTCCACAACAAAATGGAGTTATAGAATGAAGAATAAAATCATCATAAACATGGCGAGAAGTACGTTTAAAGGTAAGCATTTATCCAAATAATCATGGGGAGAATAATGCAAATTAGTGGGTTACCCAGACTCAAGTATTTGAAAGGAACTATCGAATATGGCATTTTGTTTCCTACAATTGATGAAGGAAGATAATGCAAATTAGTGGGTTACCCAGACTCAAGTTAGTGTATTGATGATGAGGATAGAAAATTCACAGCTGGTTGTACGCTTAAGTTAGGCCGTGCACCAATTTCTTGGAATTCAAGAAAAGGACTAGTAGTTGCACTGTCGTTGTGTGAGTAAAGTATATAGTTGCTTCTCTCTGTGATGTCAAGCAACGTGAATGGTAAGTTTGGTTGAAGAAATTACAACAAAGAATCGTGGAGCAATTACCATGAAGATTGATAGCATGTCTGATATCAATCTGACAAAGAATCCGATAGCGTATGGAAGAAGCAAACACATCGAAATGAGGTTCCATTATCTTTAAGAGAAAGTAGAAAATAGGAAGATAAACCTAGAACATTGTATAACTGAGAATGACGTTGCAAATATTATGACGAAAGGTGTGCACGTTAAAGTGTTCAAAAGACTAAGAGAAAATATGAATGTAGATAGTTTAGACACAATGAATTAGGTAGTGTGTTGAGAATATAATTCTTTGTGTCAAAGCATTATTTTGATAGAGTTTGTTGTTGGCGAAATGCTATGTATATATATATATATATATATATATATATATATATATATATATATATATATATATATATATATATATATATATATATCATGCATAATTTTTCAACAATTTAAACCAAGAACATACAAAGAATTTTTCTCTTTATCTTCAATCTTCTTCTATGCATACACATAACAATTACACATAATCATTTTTGTTGGGTGCCATATAGATTCAATTGATAAGGTCTAATTTAAGATTGTTTATAATCAAATTGGGTTGATTATTCTTTGGGGGTTTCATTGATAAAACAATTGGGGTTTTTCCTCGAATATCAAGGTTTATTTGGGGGGTTTTGACAAGATTTCACAATGAGGATTCAGTCGAGTCAAAGCTTTAAAGAACAAAGTGTCTACCAAAGGAGTAACAGTAACCTAAGGATCGACTTGGAAGTCTTGGTTCACCCGATCTTACTTAAGATCATGGGAAGAAAAGGCGTTAGGATCAAAATCAAACATAGGATTTAAGGGTTTGGATTTCTACTTTTTCTCTAGTGTACAACTCTTGCAAAGGTTAATTACATATCTCAATTCAATTTAGAATAGGGGGCAGACGTACCCATAGTGAGGACAATTGGGGAACTGCTGATGACAGTTTGTTCTTACATGATTTTTATGACTATTTGAGATTAATTCAATGAAATATCAAGTTAAAGACAAGCTAAATATGATGAAGTATGAAGAAAATTAAGAATTCAAAGAAAAAGAGCAAAGTCAAGAAATCAGGAAGAAATTATGAAGAAACGAGCAATTTTCAGCACAATTTACATCTTGACGTCTGTCTAGTAAATTGATCATATATGGAGTTCCGTAGCTCATTTTGACGCGAGTTTTATTTTTTTGAAAAATGAAGCTAAGAGAAATATCTACATTATTAAATAATCACGAGAAAGATGGAAAGTATCGTGTGTGCGATGCAGCGTGTAAAAATCGTGTACGCGATGGAAAAGTATCATGCATGCGATGGGCTAATTTCTAGGCTTTTTTGACATGTCTTGACTGCTTTAAAAGGGGAATTTTGGTACTTTTTCAAGGGTTCGAAACTTTAACCGAAAAGGGACAATTTTCTACACCAAAAGTGACGATTTACAACACCAAAAGGCATATATTGAGAGCATTGGAAGCCATTGGAGGTCAATTCTTCAAGGGATCTCATATGCAATTCTTCTGAATTGTTTTTGGTATTGTAATTTTAATTATGAGTAGCTAATTATCTTTAGGTTACGTTGTGTTATGATGAACTTATTTTAATATTGTTGGATAATATGTTGATTTTACTTTGTATGAACCTTTTGATCTATAATTTTATTCAATTGCTTATTATTCTTAATGCTTTTTATGTGAGATACTCTTTTAAATTGATTGTGTAGAACATATGAAGGCCTCTCAAAGTTAGATTTTCCTTTGACTCGGAAGGGTCGAGCTTATGTGTGGGATGTTCAGTGTTAAGAGTGTTTTTAAAAGCTCACGAGGAAATTTACTTCGATGCCGATTTTGATTTTGTCGAGTCCAAATGAATCTTTTATGGTTTATTGTGATGATTCAAAGATGGGATTAAGTGGTATACTCATGCAGAATGGTCAGATTGTGGCTTATACTTTGAGACAACTGAAGGTTCGTGAGAGGAATTGTCCTACCCATGATATAAAGTTGGTTGTTGTGGTGTTTTTGCTTAAAGTTTGGAGACATTATTTGTTTGGGTCTAGATTTGAAGTGTTCAGTGATCATAAGAGTTGGAATTATTTATTCGATCAGAAGGAATTGAATGTGAGGCAGAGACTATGGCTTGAATTTATGAAAGATTGCGATTTTGGTTTAACTTACCATCCTGGTAAGGCTAATATGGTAGAAAATGGACTGAGTATAAAATCTTTGCATATGTTAACGCTTATGGTTCGAGAATAAGAATTGATTGAGTAGAAAATCAGAGACTAGAGTTTTCTTTGTAAGATGACTCATAACAGCGTGAAGTTGGGTATGTTGAAGCTGACTATTGATATTCTTAAAGAGATCAGAGAGGGTTAGAGCAGAGCTTCCCCACTTTTAGACCTTCCGTGCGTCTCCGATCTTGTGGCATGTCAGTCCGTTCTATTACAAAGAGGTAACTGCCTAAGACTCGATTCAGCGAGCTGCGACACCTATCGCTAGGACGTTGAACACACTGCCCACCCTCCTTTGACACAGCTGGTGTCCTCTTTTATAAGTCCATGTTCAGATGGCAATCCTTAACCCCTAGTTAGCCGAACTACGTCTTGCTCTGATTCTCATTCCAGATGAGATACGTAGGCATAAGACGCGACGTCTTATCGAGCACACTTCTCATTAGCCCATAGGTAGCCGAGCTACGAAGACTCTGATTCTCATACTCAGGTGAGATACATAGGCAGTGGATGCAACATCCTTGCGAGTCATTTTTCTTTTGACCTTCCTTTAGTAGATAGTACTTTATATATACCTACACCCTTTAGACTAGAACAACAAGAGTGGATCCCATAGAGTACTACGGATGCGTAGGGGTGCTAATACCTTCCCTTCGCATAATCGACTCCCGAACCCTAGATTTGGTTGCGAGACCTTGTCTTTTCCTCTCTTCAGGTTTTCTTCGATCGTTTCCTTTCCCTCCTTTGGGATAAATAACAAACGGTGGCGACTCTTCTGTTCTTTTTTCGCTGGTTTTTTTCCGCCTAGTTGCGACAGCTGGCGACTCTGCTGGGGAATGTCATTTGCCTAGTGGGTTTTGCCTAATTTTCATATTTGTTGTATTGTATGGTATATTGCTTTGTGACATATTTTTGTGCAATTTGGGATTACTGTATTGTATGTAATGATTGAATTGTTTGAATATTAATTCCTTGTATGCTTGGTGATCTTCGTGAGATGAGTTCTATACCCGAACTCGAGTGCATTTAGGATAGGAGAATGGCATAGTCTTGTTGACTTGTGTGGAGTTATTCCTTTGCAGGTTGACTTGCAAGCCCATTCACTTGGTGGAGGTTATGTTGGGATCAATAATGTCACACGAGTAGTCGTGGTTAGGCATTACTCTTTCCAATATATGCCTTAGAAGCCAAGGACCTTAGTTTACCAAGCCCATCTTGGCCTATTTTTAGGACATAGTGCGAAGATCGTTCAAGTGTAAGATTTGATACGATTGTTACGCGATACTACACTCATAAGAGTCTCTCTTGAGAATATTTTTGGAATACGAGTAGTCGTTTATCCGATAATATCCGAAAGATGGGATGATGACTATGGGAACCTTTTGTAGAACATGATTGTCAGGTTTAACCATAGTACACTCCCTTTGGGTGGTTCTTAACCAAGACTCCATGCTCGCGACTCGCAACAAACCCTTGATTCGTGGTTGATCCGTTCTTGTGTATCCTTAATATCAATGGAACTTGGGTGTTGATAAGGTGTAAACCATAATCCACCAAAATGGATGATTGATATTAAGGATGACTTGATCCATCCCATGACCTTTGTGTGGTGTGATTTGCTTGATCCTTGAGTGTGATTGTTGCATCCATGCATTCATGCATTCATACACATCCATATCATCAACAATGAGAAAGTTTTCAAGGAACTTAAGAGGTCTATTTGCAAATTTTCAGACATGGATAAGAAAAGAAGGAATACGAAGAAGTACAGTTTCAGACAACCTGACTTGAAAGAGTTAAGGAGTTTGACATCCTATGTATTAGATCCCTTGGAATTCAAGGCTCGTCATGGGAAGCTTCTGTCTGTTCTGGCTACTCAAGTGGATGAAGGTCTAATGAGTGTGTTGGTGCAGTTCTATGATCCCTTGTACCGTTGCTTCACTTTTCCGGATTGTCAGCTTTTGCCTACGCTTGAGGAGTATGCCTATCTTGTGGGTATACCTATTCTAGATGAGTTGTCGTTCAGTGGCTTGGAGAGAGTTCCTTCTTCTCAAGAGATTGCTGATCTGTTGCGTATAGATGAATCTATTATTGGTGCTCATATGACTACCAAAGGTGGAATTCAAGGTCTCCCGTCTGATTTCCTCATTGATCAAGCTACTATAATTGGGAAGGCCATGAGTGAGGACGCCTTTGAGGCCATATTTGTACTTCTCATCTATGGGCTAGTGTTATTCCCCAACATCGACAAGTTTGTGGATGTGAACGCCATTAGGATTTTCTCTACTCTTAATCTCGTTCCTACTCTGTTGGGTGACACTTTTTTCTCTTTGCATATGAGGAATGCAAAGGGCGGTGGTACCATTGTGTGCTGTTTGCCTCTGTTGTACGAGTGGTTTATTTCGCACTTGCCTCAGACGCTCGCCTTCAAGGAGAACAAAGGATGTCTACGGTGGTCCACGAGACTTATGTCTCTCACTAATGATGATATCTTTTGGTACAACCGTGTATATGATGGTGTGCAGATTATTGACTCTTGTGGTGAATTCTCCAATGTACCTCTTCTTGGTACATGCGGTGGAATTAACTACAACCCTATTTTGGCACGTCGTCAGCTTGGGTTCCCCCTAAAGGATAAACCCAATAACATTCTGTTAGAGGGTGTGTTCTTTCAGGAGCGTAAAGGTCCCCAAGGCTTGAAGGGCAGGATGGTCCGCGCTTGGCGCAAGATCCATAAGAAAGGAAGGAAGGAGCTAGGTCTGAAGAACTGTATCGCTTTGGAACCCTATACCTCTTGGGTTAGGAGGAGAGCTTCCGAGTACCTCATGCCTTATGAGTATCCAAGACCCACACCTTTGGTTGTGGCTGGGCCTTCAACCCTCCCTAGCCAAGTAGTAGAGGAGTTGAGAGACGAAGACCGTTCGCGTGCTTGGATCCGTGAACGAGAGGAGTTGCTTCAGCAAATCAGAGAGAATGATGCTTTGATAGAGTTCCTTGAGCACTAGGTTATTGATGATCCTGATGACGCATTAACTTCTCTACTTCCTCAGTCTTCCACGTTTTGGAAGAGGAAGTATGATCGAATCGCCAAAGAGAAGGCAGATGTGGAGGCAGCCTATGAGAGGGAGGTGAAGAGGCTTCGTGCAGCTTATCTTCCGGTCTCGAGGGCTTTGGAAGATTGCTTCTAGGGATCCATAGGATGTTCATTTTCCTTCTCTCTTGTATTGTATTTGGTTACCAAGACTGTACTTCTTTGGCGTAAAAACATTTCCAAATATTAATTGACGTGATATTTCCGTATGTGATAAACGTTTAATATTTCCAAAATTTGCAAATAAGACTCTAAAGTTCCTCTGATATAAAAGTTAAATCATAAGCATTGCATGCATCATGTTTATCTATTCCTAGGGGTTTATATCTTCTTCTTGATTCTAGTCGGGGTTTTCTTACACTGTTTATCTAATGTGAGACTGGAATCAAGGGGTAGAATACCCTTTGAAATTGATAAACATGTCATTGCATTTGCATATTCATTAGCATATCTTGCATAACAGGTACCGCCGCAGTGTTCTCATCTTGTTTGGTATTCCATTAGGATAGCTGACTCAGGCATTCACTGATACGGTACCCGAAGGAATCAACAGAGAGCAATGGAAGGTTTACAAGCAGAGCTCGCTGAGATGAGAATTCACATGAATCAGTTCATGGAAGTGGTCCAAGGAGTGGCTCAGGGATAGCAGGAGATTAGATTGTTGGTACAGAGGAATCCCCCTACTACTCAACCGGAGGTTGTGGCTGATCCTCCTGCTGGAGAGGCTAATGGACCCAATGGACCGGGGCCTATCCCAATCCCACATGGCAACCTTGGTCAACAACCCATCCATGATGATCAGGAGGATCAATTCCCCCTGCTTCAGGAGGACTTTGGCATGGGCCATGGTATGGACCCTATGTTTCGGAGACTGGAAGAGAGGTTGAAAGCTGTGGAAGGGCAGAATGCTCTTGGTGTGGATGTTGCTGACTTGGGGTTGGTCCCAGGCGTGAGAGTTCCGCCAAAATTCAAAGTCCCCATGTTTGATAAGTACAATGGCAACTCTTGCCCGAAGACTCATGTACAAGCTTACTTCCGCAAGATGATCGCGTATTCTGATGATGAGAAGCTGCTCATGTACTTCTTCCAGGACAACCTAGCCGGGGCATCCTTGGAGTGGTATATGAGGCTGGATAGAGCCCATATTCGCTTCTGGAGAGACTTGGCTGAGGCCTTTGTGAAGCAATATTAGTACAATGCGGATATGGCACCTGACAGGACTTAGCTCCAGAATCTGTCTCTCAAGAGCAACGAGTGCTTCAAAGAGTATGCTCAACGCTGGAGAGAGTTGGCTTCCCGTGTTCAACCTCCGATGTTGGAAAAAGAGATGGCCAACATGTTTATGAACACACTGCCTGGATCTTATTTGGAGCGTCTGATGGGTTGCAACGCCTCGAATTTTGCTGATATGGTCTCTACCGGTGAGAGGGTGGAGAACTACTTGAAGACATGTAAGATCCAAAATGGGGTTGGATCATCTTCGGGGTCAAAGAAGTCGTTCTTAGGAGGACAGAAGAGGAGAGAAGGGGATGCAAATGCCATATCTTCTTATCAGAACAAGGGTAACAAGAGGAATAACTTTCAGAATTACCATCAACAACCTTATGTTGCAGCAATGACCATTCCGGCTGCAGCACCAGTGTAACAACAACAACCTCGACGTCAACAAAATCAATACCAACAACAACAGGGTAACAGACCTGCTTATCAACAGAGACAGAGGATGATGGATAGGCATTTCGACACTCTTCCGATGTCGTATGCCCAGTTGCTTCCCAACCTTCAACATTTGTAACTTGTGCAGTTACACACTTTGGCTCCTCCCGTTGGCAGGCTTCCAGTGGGTTATGACGCCAATGCTAGGTGTGAGTTCCACTCTGGGGCACATGGCCACACTATTGAGAATTGCAAAGCTTTTAAGCACGTAGTTCAGAACCTTATTGATTCAAAGGCCATTAACTTTGTGTCGACTCCTAATGTTGTCAACAATCCTATGCCGCAGCATGGTAGAGCAAATGCTAACATGGTTGAAGGAGAAGTCAAATTAGTCAAGGAGGTGTTGAAGTTGAAGACTCCGCTGTTAGAAATCAAAGAATACTTGCTAAAGGCAGATGTTTTCCCCGGATGTGGGAGCGGTTGTTTGGGTTGTGTTGCACAGAGTGAGGGTTGTGTGAAGCTGCAGCAGGGTATCCAGGCCTTGCTTGACGATGGTATCCTCCAAGCTGAAGACTTATCTGCCCAAAGGTCTGTTGAAGGGGTTGTTGAGAATGCAGATGTTGATCCTCTCTTTCCTGAAGATGCTGAAGAATTTACAAATGTTATTCCTGCTGATTTTGTAATTCCCAATGATGTAATTAATTTTTCTGATGCTGTTGCTGATATTCCAAACATGGTGTTTGATTCTGATGTACTTGTTGAACTTGATTCCGATGTTTCGGATGTTTGTACTTCAATAAGTAAGATTTCTGAGTATGACTGTGACGTTGCCACTATCACAATTTTCTACCCGACGGCTCAGATCACTGCGCCAGTAGCGCAACCGGTGCCACCAGTGCGACCGCATCGATCCACTATGACCATCACGACCCCTGGTCCTTTACCTTTCACCAGCAAAAGGGCCATTCCTTGGCATTACGGGGGGAGTGTGTACACGCATGGTCATGGAGTGGAGCAGCCACTGAGAGTAGAAGAGGTGCAGGATCAGAAGTCCGGATCTGGAGTTGAGTTAAAAGATCCCGTAGTGGACAATGTTGGTGGAATCGGGCGATTCACCAGAAGTGGTAGACTGTTCTCACCACTAGTTACCCAACCTGATAGTGCTGACGCCGCGGCGAAGGCCAAAGGTAAGCAAGTTGTGAATGAGGGTACCTCTGCACCACAGGCTGGCTCTGAGCCTACTTTTGCGAAGGATGTGGATGAACTTTTGAGAATTATAAAGAAAAGCGATTACAAGGTAGTCGATCAGTTGATTCAGATGCTATCCAAGATATCTATTCTCTCACTCCTGCTGTGTTCGGAGGCACACAGGGAGGCACTCCTGAAGGTCCTTAATGCTGCATATGTGCCTCAGGAGATCTCAGTGAACCAACTAGAAGGGATCGTTGCAAATGTTCATACAAGCAACGGGTTGGGTTTTACTGATTCTGACTTGACGCCAGCTGGACGCGATCATAACAAGGCTTTGCACATCTCGATGGAGTGTAAAGACACTGTGCTATCCCATGTTCTGGTGGATACAGGTTCCTCTCTCAATGTGCTACCCAAGAGAGCCCTGTCAAGGTTAGATGTAGAAGGTTTGATCTTGAAGCCTTTCGATCTTATGGTAAGGGCCTTCGATGGTTCTAAGTGGTCGGTGTTTGGAGAGGTAGAATTGCTAATTCAGATTGGATCACAAACCTTTAACACCGTATTCTATGTGATGGATATCAGTCCTTCGTATAGCTGCTTGCTGGGTCGTCCTTGGATCCACAATGCTGGGGCAGTCTTCTCGACCTTGCATCAGATGATCAAGTTCCCGGTCAACGGAAGAATTATCACTGTCTGTGGTGATGAGGCTATTCTGGTCAGTAACCTGTCTACATTCAAGTATGTAGAGGTAGAAGGTGAGATTCATGAGACCCTGTGTCAGGCCTTTGAGGCAGTTCAAGTCAAGGATGCAGCTCTAGTGGAAGAGGTTGAAGCAGGTGCCTCTTTGTCGTCCTTCAAGCAGGCACAGGCCTTGGTAAATTCAGGTGTTGCTCCCGGTCGGGGACGTCTGGTGGATTTACCTGTAAAGGAAGACAAGTTTGGGATTGGGTATCAGTCGGCATTGACTTCTACAACTTCAACGCCTCAGACTCGTCAGGGGCCGATTACTTTCTCCAGTGTAGGCATCATTCAGTACGGCCAGGTCTCTGCAATCAACAAAGAAGATGGGGATAGTGATTGCGACATTGACAACTGGGTGCGTCCAAGGGTCCCGGGTGAAGTTCTCCGCAACTGGTCTTCTGAAGAGATTATCCAAGTCACTCTTCTTAAAGAGTAATTTTCTTTGTTTATTCATGCATATCCAAGTCTTACGTTCCGCCCAGGGCGTGATGACTCATTGTAGGGCTCATCTGTGTGGATACCTGCATTTTTTATCATAAATAAAGGACGTCTTTTTGCATTCAAATATTTTGTTCACTGTCTTTCTATTTTTGCAGTTTTCAAAAATCAAAAATATAAAAAAATAAATATACATTTGGCAATGTTTTGTTTAGTTTCCACTTCTTGTTCACACTCATAAGCACATACCATCACTCATGCAGATGCACGTCACCGGATCCTATTGATAACAGTTATGCTATGGCTCGCTTTGACTTTGAAAATCCAATCTTTCAAGCTGAAGAAGAGGGTGATGAAGACTGTGAACTCCCTGAAGAACTTGCCAGGTTATTAAAACAAGAGGAAAGGATCATTCAACTGCATCAAGAGTCTACTTAAGTAATTAATCTCGGCACCGAGGACGTCAAGAGAGAGATCAAGATAGGGGTTGCTTTAGAAGATAATGTGAAGAATGGGCTGATTGAATTGCTGCAAGAGTATGTTGACATCTTCGCTTGGTCTTATCAGGACATGCCAGGGCTTGACACAGACATTGTGGTACACCATTTGCCTCTCAAAGAGGATTGTCCTTCGGTCAAGCAGAAGCTCAGAAGAACAAGACCAGAGATGGCTGTCAAGATAAAGGAAGAAGTGCAAAAACAGTTGGATGCAGGGTTTCTAGCGGTTACAAATTATCCGCCATGGGTTGCAAATATCGTTCCAGTACCTAAAAAGGATGGAAAGGTACGGATGTGTGTTGACTACCGGGATTTGAACAGAGCTAGTCCTAAAGATGATTTCCCTTTCCCTCACATCGATGTTTTGGTGGATAACACGACTCAGTTCTCGGTATTCTCCTTTATGGATGGTTTTTCTGGCTATAATCAAATTAAGATGGCACCAGAAGACATGGAGAAGACAACTTTTATAACCCCATGGGGCACCTTCTGCTACAAGGTGATGCCGTTTGGTCTAAAAAATGCTGGGGCAATATATCAACGAGCTATGGTAACTCTTTTCCATGATATGATTCATCATGAAATCGAGGTTTATATTGATGATATGATTGCCAAATCTCAGACGGAAGAAGAACATTTGGTGAATTTGCAGAAACTGTTTGAGCGTTTGAGGAAATTCAAGCTGAGGCTTAATCTGAACAAGTGTACTTTCGGGGTGAGATCTGGAAAACTGCTGGGTTTTATTGTTAGTGAGAAAGGGATTGAGGTGGATCCTGCCAAAGTAAAAGCAATACAAGAAATGCCTGAGCCAAGAACGGAAAAACAAGTTCGTGGTTTCTTAGGGAGGTTGAATTACATTGCAAGGTTCATCTCTCACCTAACAGCCACGTGTAAGCCAATATTCAAATTGTTGAGAAAAGATCAGGTCATCAGGTGGAATGATGATTGCCAAAGGGCTTTCGAGAAGATAAAAGAGTATTTGCAGAATCCTCCAATCCTTATGCCTCCAGTCCCAGGGAGACCGCTGATTATGTATTTGACAGTACTTGATAATTCCATGGGTTGTGTTCTCGGTCAACAAGACGAGACAGGTAGGAAAGAGCATGTCATCTACTACCTGAGTAAAAAATTCACAGATTGCGAGTCGAGATACTCAATGCTTGAAAAGACATGTTGTGCACTTGCATGGGCTGCTAAGCGATTGAGACAATACATGCTAACTCACACAACCTTACTGATCTCCAAAATGGATCCAGTCAAGTATATATTTGAGAAGCCAGCTCTCACCAGAAGGGTTGCTCGTTGGTAAATGGTACTGACGGAGTACGACATCCAGTATACATCCCAGAAAGCCATCAAAGGGAGTATTCTGTCAGACTATCTTGCTCAGCAGCCGATTGATGATTATGAGCCGATGAAGTTTGATTTTCCGGATGAAGACATCATGTTCCTCAAGATGAAAGACTGTGAAGAGCCAGTTGTTGAGGAGGGACCTGATCCAGATGAAAAGTGGACTTTAATGTTTGATGGGGCCGTCAATGCCAAAGGAAGTGGAATTGGTGCTGTCATTACTACTCCGAAAGGTGCCCACATGCCTTTCACCGCTCGTCTGACTTTGGAGTGCACCAATAATGAAGCTGAGTATGAAGCCTGTATCTTGGGTATCGAGCAAGCCATTGATTTGAGAATCAAGACTCTAGACATCTCTAGAGATTCAGCTCTAGTGATCAATCAAGTGGATGGTAATTGGAATACTCTCCAGCCTAATCTGGTCCCCTACAGAGACTACACGAGAAGACTGTTGACTTTCTTCACAACAGTAAGGCTATATCATATACCTCGTGATGAGAACCAGATGGCAGATGCTCTTGCTACTCTGTCCTCCATGATCAAGGTGATTCGGTGGAACTATGCTCCCAGGATCGATGTTATGCGCCTTGATAGGGCCGCGTATGTGTTTGCTGCTGAACTGATAGTTGATGACAAGCCCTGGTACCACGACATCAAGTGCTTTCTGAAGAATCAAGAGTACCCTGCAGGGGCATCCAACAATGATAGAAAGACTTTGAGAAGATTGGCAGGAAGTTTCTTCTTGAACAAAGACGATGTGCTGTATAAGAGGAACTTCGACATGGTTTTGCTCAGATGCGTGGATAGACACGAAGCAGACATGTTAATGCAGGAAGTTCATGAAGGCTCCTTCGGTACTCATGCCGGCGGACATGCAATGGCTAAGAAATTGTTGAGAGCGGGTTATTACTGGATGACCATGGAATCTGATTGTTTCAAATATGCTCGGAAGTGTCATAAATGCCAGATTTATGCTGATAAGGTGCATGTGCCGCCAAATCCTCTGAATGTGATGTCTTCGCCGTGGCCATTTGCTATGTGGGGCATTGATATGATTGGAAAGATTGAGCCGACTGCTTCCAATGGGCATCGTTTCATCCTTGTTGCCATCGACTATTTCACCAAGTGGGTCGAAGCAGCGTCATTTGCGAAGGTCACCAGACATGTGGTTACCCGATTCATTAAGAAAGAAATCATTTGTCATTATGGGATTCCCGAAAGAATCATTACTGATAATGGTTCTAATCTCAATAACAAAATGATGAAAGAGTTGTGCAAGAACTTCAACATTCAACATCACAACTCTTCCCCTTATCGTCCTAAGATGAACGGTGTTGTTGAGGCAGCAAATAAGAACATAAAGAAGATTATGTAGAAGATGGTCGTTACGTACAGAGATTGGCATGAGATGCTACCCTTCGCCTTGCATGGGTACCGTACTTCAGTACGTACATCGACCGGGGCAACCCCTTACTCCCTTGTGTATGGTATGGAAGCAGTCCTACCTGCTGAAGTGGAGATTCCTTCTCTAAGAGTCCTACTGGATGTCAAGTTAGACGAAGCTGAATAGATTTGGACAAGGTTCAATGAGTTGAGTCTTATCAAAGAGAAGCGAATGGCAGCCATTTGTCATGGGCAGTTGTATCAAAGTCGGATGAAGAGAGCCTTTGATCAGAAACTGCATCCTCGATGCTTCCAAGTCGGAGATTTGGTGTTGAAAAGGATCCTTCCTCCTCAGACAGATCACAGGGGCAAGTGGACTCCTAACTATGATGGACCGTATATTGTCACCAAGGTTTTTGATGGTGGAGCCTTAATGCTTGCAACTATGGATGGTGAAAACTTCACTTCCCCTGTGAACTCAGACGCAGTTAAAAAATACTTCGCATAAAATAGACCTGCTGGAAGATAAAAAGAATAGTCCAGGCAAAAAAATGGGCATCCTGGCGAACCAAGAAAATGAAAAAGGTTCGGGCAAAAGTTAGGGATTAAAAAATGAAAAGATTGTACACCCGATAAGTTGAAAACCTGAAAGGGCAACTTAGGCAAAAATGGGTATCCCGGTGGATTAAAAACCCGAAAGGGCGATCCAGGCAAAAGTTAGGGATTAAGCGAATGATTGCGTTCTGAGTAGTTCTGAATATCATCTCGTGTCGATAACCGGAAACTTCTGAAGGATAGGAAACAATCCGATCACCTTTTTCGGAAAGCTGATCTTCTGTAGGATCTTGAAGACGAGCGAATCATAGCAGAATTGGAACCCGATAGAAATCCATTTCACATTTCCATTAGATTAATTTCTGTTTTTATCTGTTGTGCAATTACCTCTTTCCAGGGATTTCTTCCTGATGTAAATACCTATTCAGAGGCCGCTCAATCAATAAAATCATGTTATTCAGTACATCTCTGTGTTCATTTTCATTTTACTGTTTTGTTTGTAAAAATGACGTCCGAATTTTTGATAAACATTGCATCATGAAACATAAGAGCTTTACAGGTACGTGCTTAATAAACATTGAAAATTGTTGTAAATTTTAAGTGCTTTGGATTGTCTATTCAGAACAGGTACACTCGGGGCATTTCCTTAAGGTCCCCATCAAATGATCGCGGATGTTTTTCCTCAACAGTTGGAATTTGGTATCTTATCCCTGCAGAGCTGGTCCGAGCGTTGGATTCTTCAATCCCCAGCAGACTCTCACTGTTGTACTTCCCCAAGCATTTGTTTCAGATTATACATTCACCAGTAGAGTTGACAGTGTCAGACTGTATATCCCCAGCGGAGTTGACAGTGTCAGACTGTATATCCCCAGCGGAGTTGACAGTGTCAGACTGTATCTTCCCAGCAGAAGCGGATGCTCCTCAGAGTTCGATGCCAGATCGATGATCTCGACGCTAGACCCATGGTCTCTTTCCTTGAAGCAGAATCTCGGTACCGTATCGGTGTTTGCTTCCCCTGCTGAGTCGTCTCTCTCGCAGATTATGGTTGCCAGAACCACTGTTGCTTTCCTCAGCAGCAAGTTTTCAGTGCCATTCTCTCCCCAGTCAGAGCCTCAGTATTTTGTTATTTGCCAGAAAACCGTGTGGCGGGTCATTTCCCCGCAGAGTTCTTTGTGATGTGCATCTCCAACAACCTTGCCAGGGTCCAGAAGATGGTGATCATTTCCCCAGCAAATTTCCTTGCCTCGGCTTGGCGTTCTCTCTAATCAAGCATTTCGCATCCCTGCATGTAGAATCATATTGCATTGCATCCTCCCAAATTGCGTAGCATTTCCATTTTCATGGAGCATTACGTCATTGAAAAATTCAAACATACGCATGTAAAGCATAAGGCATTCTCGGTATCCCAAGTGATAAGCCATAAGTTGTTTCTAGTACTCAGACTGAAGATTGTTCATGACTTATCTTTATTATTCCTAGCAGGGGTCGTTGGCCCACGCGCCGCCTCAATTATCATTTTCCCTATTTCTGCCGATGCTGACAGGCATGAAAGTTTCCGGTATTCAGACCGAAGTGGCATTCAGGCCAGTTTTCCGATGTTCAGATCGAAGAAGTTTCCGACGTTCAGGTCGACGCAACTTGTGGCATTCATGCCAAGTTTCCGGTATTCAGACCGAAGTGGCATTCAGACCAATTTTCCGATGTTCAGATCGAAGAAGTTTCCGACGTTCAGGTCGACGCAACTTGTGGCATTCAGGCCAGTTTTCCGGTATTCAGACCGAAGTGGCATTCAGGCCAGTTTCCCGGTGTTCCGAACGATGTTTGATAATCAAGTATCGTCTGATGCTCAGATCGAAGTCATTTCCAGTATTCAGATTGATGAGCGGCATTCAGGTCATGGTAATTTTTGTGTTACCATTTATTTTGGTATTCAGGCTAACATTCCTTGTTTTAGTGTTCAGACCGACTCTCACCGTACCAGACAGATTCTTCTTCAAGACCACCTCTTGGCCGATTCTGACAGGCATTGTTACTTCATTTTTTCACTTCAGTGTAAATTTTCGGACTTTTATCGTATTCAATCACTTGATACCTCGAAAGTGCGAAAGTCGTTGCTATCTTCCTTTCGGGCTTCCAGTTGATTGAATAGGGGTAGTTGTAATACCCCAAAATTTACCCTTCATTTTTCCTGGAAGCATGGCATTATGTTTTACATTTCATTAACATCATACTAGGTCATACTCATTGCATACTGCATTAATGACATGGAGATCAGGTTTTGATCGATCACTCCTTAATAGAAGGAGCCCACACAAAGCAAGATTGAGAATTGGACTTCATTTTCTAAGTATACAAGTCTCAAGGGTCTCAGGGGGGTCCAAGTATCTTATTATGGTCCTCAGTTCATCAGCGAAGGATTCAAAGCTATCAGAGTGTTCATTTGGATTTAATCAGAAATTAGGGTTTCATGGCTACCTGCAACATGAAATGTTTGGTTGGAAGTAGAGGAGCTCATCCATGTCATGATTAGAGAGGCATCTTTGCCTAGGAAGATTCACAATTATCTCAAAAAGATCCATTGATAATCAGTGCAATCAGTTCCTGATCATTTTGCCCTAAAACTAGGGTTTGGTATAAAATCAGTTTATTTCTGATTCTTTGGGTGAAACTCTTTTCCATGGCCCTCCATATGTCCACAAGGGTCTACATACAAAAAAATCAGCTCTTTATTTGAGCTAGAAGTGCTTCAATTGATCAATGGAATCGGGAATCAAATAGGTTGGGAAAAGTCAATTGTGGGGCCAGAAAAGTCAACTCCTGACATTTTGAGAGTGGAATCTCAAAATGCATGCCTAGGGGATCCTAAATGTGAAATTTGATCAAGGTTGGATCATGGATTCATCATTTAATCAGGAATTGGAAAAGTTACTTAATTTGGAAATTGTTGACTTTCCATTTAGGGCAAGTTTTCATGATCGTTGCACTCACTTTAAACCCATTTTGCATCAATATAAAAGCTCCATTTGAAAATTTCTCCAATATGAAAGTTGTTCCTCTTGTTTCAAGATTTCTAGAGATATAAAGTTTGCTCCATTTGGATTAGAATTGAGAAAGTTATGCTTAGTCAAAGTGAGACATTTTTTTAGGACACTTAGAAAAATTTCTAAGTCCAAAATCTTCAAAATTTGTCAAGACTTCTTGGCCAGTTTTCTTGCACTTCAAGGCATTATTTGAAAATAATTTCTTCACAAAAATTGTACCTTGCCATGTCCTCTTTCACATCCTTTTAGAATCATCTCATTTGGATCCATGGTTTGAGAGATACATTCATTTAAAGTGGGCACCATGACTTGATTTTCTAGGCAGATTTTGGGCCTGGCTGGCCCAATCAGATTTACTAAGCATGCTGCACAAACCAGTCATGTTTTTTTACCTCTTTTGGCCATGCATTGGACATCCATTCACTTAAGTTTGGCCCAAAATAATAACATTTTACGCCTCACTTCACACTTTTATTCTTATGGATAAATCACTTATTAAAAAGCCCACGAGAACACCTAATCCACCCTATTTAAGAAGCTGAAACCCTAACCCTAAAGGAGCATTGGAATTTTGTGGAAAGGAGGCAAAGCTTCATCACATATCAGATTCCATTCCACTTCTATTTTCCATTAGGTAATCATCTCTTCCATGGCCATGTTTTGATATATCTACGCTTGCTTACCATGTTCATCACCATTAATCCTTCCATTTTTATATTTCTTTTTCTTATTTAAAATATTTTCTTCGTCCATAAAATTACACAAAAATATTTTTCACTTTTCTTAATGTTTTATTTAATTTTATATAATTTTTATTTTCGTATTTTTAATATTAATATTTTATTTTAATTATTTATTCTAAATGGTCCATTTTAACACACTTTTTTTATTGATTTTATTTTTATGACTTAAAATTATTGTTAGCATTTGATTTTTGGGATGAAGGTTTACCATTTTCTCATGGTAAACCTGACCTTTTATTGGAATTTTATTTCACATTTTCAATTTATTTTGGATTTTGTTTGACCTAGTTTGGTATGTTGACTTTTAATTTAACTTCTGTTTTATTTTAATTCATTCACGTACCAATTTTCATTATGTTTAAAATCTTTTTGGGGTATGATAATGTCCTGACCCCACCTTATTTAGTTTAATTTTTCATAATTTTCTTGATTAATTTACTATTTATTCTTGATTTATTTCTAACCTAGTCTTATTAATTGACTTTTGGTTTGACCTATATTTTGTTTTAATTAATTCACGTGCCAATTTTCATTATTTTTAAAATCTTTTTAGGGGATGATGATGTCCTGACCCCACCTTATTTAGTTTAATTTTTCATAATTTTCTTGATTAATTTTATATTTATTTGTTATTTTTTAATTTGACTTGAATTTTCAGTTGACTTCTTTATGATCGATGTTTGACTTAGGGATTGCTTATGGCAATTGAAGAGATCTTTTGATCGTCCCTTGTTCATCTCATATGCTATGTATTAGAGGCCTTTTACCTTGATTTTATCTGGTCCTTACCTCATTTCCTGATTAAATTATTCAGTGGACCCTTCGTGTGTATATTTTCATCTGTTTGATTCATTTGTTATCTTTTATACTTGTTTCTCTCATTCATGCTTTCTATTGCTTGATTATTTAACATGTTCATACTCCCATGCATTTTTTAAATGCTCCATCATTTTATTCTTAGGTTTGATTATATATTGTTTATTTATCCGATCTGATTGATAAATGTTGCCTACTTGTATGATGTATGAGGCATATATTCTTATTGTTTGTTTGCCATGAACAATCCCCATTCATAACAAATGTACCCCTCTCCCATAAAGTGTATAATATTTATTTCTTTATTTCTTTAATCACCTGTTAATACAAGAATTAAAACGAACATCCGATAACCATTTCAAAATAAGATTAAAAGCTCGATCCAACGTCGAGTAATCATTTTCAAAACTTAACAGAACCAGCACGCATTCATCCATCCTCTTGTAAGTCGATTGCCTCAGGCATCACCATCTATTGGAGAGTCGATTTCCTCCAGCATCACCATTGCAGTTTGGGTACTTCAAAGAGATCGTTCTCATTGCAGTTCTTGGGAGTTGCTGGATGGAGAGGATGTTACATGTTCATGTCTTAGAAAATCTAAGTTTGGTTTAACATGTAGCTTGAAGTTCAAATCTCACTTGGAAGATCAGAATATCTTTGGGAGAAGTCTGATAAACGTGGAGAGGTCAAAAAGTGGCATTTGACTTTTTCATATGAGGATTCATGAAGGGGGTAATCAACCAGTGGCAATTGGTCTATCTCAGAAGTGAGTTCGAAGAATCAAGATAATCAACATATGGCAGCTGATTACTCTTGAGGAAAGTCTGAGACAAATTACTTTTGAGCAGAAAAGTAGTAAGTTGAAGACAAAATGAGGTGTTTTCTATTCATCTCTTGGAGCTTGTGGTAGGAGTTCTGAGCTATCTATGGAAGATTATCTCATGTAATGGGATGAGAATGTATATGTCCCAATTTGTGTCTGGTTTCTTGTGAATCTAGTGACTCAGTGATATCTGAAGATTGTCAGATGGTGTTATGTTGTGAAGGATGTCCTAACTTATGTTAGAACAGTTTGTGAAGTGGTTTTTTTTTTGTTCTGGTTAGAATAGAGATTGACACAGAGTGTGGATGTGTTCATCCAAGAGGGTTGAACAGAGGGTGTGCTCTTGAAGACATGAAGATGCATCTTATGTTTTCCATTCATCAAGTGGTCTGGGTTCTCTTTAAATCAGGAAGTATGTGAAGGTCCAACCTTGGGGTGTTGGATATGTTCATGTGTGATCTCCAAGTTTCAAGAGGAGAGTTGGTTGTTCATGACAGGGGGAGTTCTGTCCTTGCACTGCAAGTAATCATCAAGCTTGTGGACTACGTGTTCTCAGATAACAAGGTATGGCACCTTGTTAGTTAGTTGGATGATGTGGTGTGTGTGTCAAGGCTGAGTGAGCAGAAGAATGTCTGACCGGATGTCATGACATTGCCTTGGACAATATTGTTATTTCCTTCTGAAACTTACAGTCATAAGGAAATATGGATGTGGTGTGTCTCATTATGTTATATTAGAATGAGCCTGTGTTGTTGTTGAAGCAGATGTCAGTATGACATTCTGGCTGGTACAGGTGCTGGAGTTACAGTAGCTGTTATTTGATGTTGCACAGATTTAGGGGGAGGAGAAGTACCCTTGTGCATGTGTGTATTACTAGTAGCCATAGCTAGTAAGTTTTTTGCGTCTGCTGCTGTTTAAACTTCTGTTTTGCTTTTTAACTGCTGGTAGTTTTTTTCCTTGTGAACAAAAAGGAGAGAGTACTCACAAGATGTCATATGCGATGTCTTAACATAAGATATCCTATGTACCTGCTGGAAGTTATTTTAGGAATTGGTGATAGGGAGAATATATGAAGAATGCAGATAAAAGCAGTGTCAAATGTTAAGACATAGCTTGCAACTTGTCTGACAGCATTTATGGAATAGTCTTGGAACTGTTGTGTCTGAAAAGAAATAGTCAAGAGCTATAAAAGGTATTCAAAGATAGTCTGGGATATTGGTGGAGATTCTCTGACTGATTCTCAGCAAATATTTATGGATATTGACCAAGAATTTACTCCTACCGTTAATTCCTAAGCCTATATTTATGGATTTTGACCAAGTATTTACTGCTACCGTTAAATCCTAAGCATGGTCTGGCCTATTTAAAGGATGTATCAACACTCCTCCTCTCACAAGAGCGACATTCCATTCCCTCTAAACCATGGGGTTTGTTAAGATTTGGGCATACTGCGCCTGAATATGGTTTTGTGAAGGTTTCAGTTATAAATGTTTAGCTAAAAAGGGGGAGAGAAACATTGTCCTGAGGATGTACCAGAAGCAAGCAAGATGTGGTAGCAAGGAGAAGTTGGGTTCAGGCACAAAAGTCACTAACTGGGTTTATCACTTGTGACTTGTGATCTGAGTTAAGAGGACAGTTGTGTCTTGTAATCTGAGTTACATTATCTAGGTACTCAGCATTACATATTCTTCAGGAAGCTCTAGGGTTGAGGGGAAGGGTTTTGATGCAACTGATTCTTGTACATCTACTTCCTCATGTACACCAACTTTGGTGTTCGTGATGGTGCTGAGAATAACAGAGAGGAAGTGCACACCCATATTGGGATGTAGTGTCTAGTGTAATGTTTATTTGTTTTAGCTAAAATTTGCGAAAGGGGGAGATTGTTAATACCTTAGGATTGACATTAATTTTGTAAAACAAATAATGTAATCACCTTTGTTGTTTTAATATGTTGGGTTGAAGAAGTTCAACATCTGGACCAACATGTCATGTACGATGTCCCGACATCGTGACTGTGACATCACACATGTGTAGAAAATTGAATTAGTTAATTCAGGCATGTGTTAATAGATTTAATATTCTGGGATTAATGAGGATATTTGGTGAATATCCTAACTTCTATGTGGAGACCTTGAAGACTCAATCAGAATATTTGGTGAATATACGTTTCCAAATATGGAGATTTTTTAGGAAATAAAAGATTGAATACCTTGATTGTAGCAGAAGAATTCTGCTGGCTTTGTAACAGCAAAGGAGAAGCTTGCTGCGATTTCTAAGGCCCAAATCCAATTGGGTGTTTAGGTTATAAATAGCAGATTGTAACCTAGGTTTAGTGTGCCTCAAACAATGCAAAAATTAGGGGTGTGTATGAGGTAAACCTCCCAACCTGTGGGAAGGTTACCATGTGTGTCTCAGTGCTCAAAGCATGAGATTACCTGTGACTCAAAACCTGTAGGTAAGAGTGGTTATGGTCTTGAACGAAGCTGTGATGCAAGTTCAAGTTGTTTAGCATTACTTTGAAATTGTAGTGATAGGAATGGAAACTGGTGGTTTCTATCTAGGAGTTCCTAGGTATAGATTGCATTGGGTAGGGATTAAGTGAAGAGTTGTAAACGGGGGAGTTTACCTCTGAATTAATACTACTGATAGTGGATCTTCTTCCTGGCTTGGTATGCCCCCAGAGTAGGTGATGTTGCACCGAACTGGGTTAACAATTTCCTATGTTTGTTTTGTTTTCTTTCTGCATGTTATAATCCTGTCTGTTATAACTCAGCATGTGTTTCAGTCTGTTTATTCAAGAGAATAACAGACCTGACATAAGGCCATTGTGAAAATGTCAAACTGGATGTCTCGACATTTATTACTGTAAGCTGATACTGAAGTATAGACTGGTTGGTCTTTTACAGTACAACATTTAGCACAGTCTGTTTTCAGGAAAATAACAGACTTAGCATATGGTATATGCTCTGGACGTTAAACTGAATCTTGTGACATTCATTCCTGACAGCATATGCTAAATTGTAGGATGGTTAGTTTTTTCTGTTTCAGCATTTTCTCAGGTTATTCTTCAGGAGTCCAACACCTGAGCTAAAATCCAGGAAACTAACAACTGAGTTACAATTAATGAACCTAACAAATAGCCCATTTGTTAGTACCCTAATATGTGGAAATTAGGTTAACCTGTTTAACCTTTGTTTTAGGAAATACAAGTACAAGGCCAGCAAACGGTAATACTGTAACTGGTGATGTTCAAATCACTATTGAGACATCATGCTGATAACTGTGCAGGCTCAACAGAAGTAAGAGCTATGTTTGATCTCTGTCGTGTCTTTGTACCAGATGGGCAGAACTAGGTGTTCTTCCATTCTATGGTGATATAGTAGCAGATGTCGTGACATCTGTGAATGTGTGCACAGTAGTACTGGGTGTTAATTGTATAACTATCTTGTTGTATTAGAAATAATGTTGGATCAGATGTCATGACTTGGAGTAGAACATCTGAACTCTGACTACACCAGAATTTCAGTTAGGATGAACATATCAAGGATATACTTCCTGGAGAAACATAAAATGAATCCACTGGGGACTCCACTGTGGAGAAAACAGGGGTACTCTTGTCGGGTATTGGGCAAGAAGTAACAAACTTCAAACCAAGAATAATATTATCAGTTACTGGGTAATCAACTCTTAGGGGACCCAAAACATCTATCTAGGTAGGATCTAGAAAGAAACGACCAATCAAGACTCAACCCAATGAGGATATAACTCAAGGAGAGAGGTTCCATCCAGATAATCAATTGGGGAGGAAACTGAAATACTGAACATCCACGAGGAAATAACTCAGTGGGGAAATGAGAAAGGTTAAGATCTTTCTGCTTAGGGGGCTGACACTCTATATTTGAGGGAGGACAGACACCAAACTCGTATCGGGATAAAGTACCGCCATAACAGAGAATAAGAATCACAAGAATGAGTCAACAAGTGTAATGATGCCACCATGAAATTATATGAGTGTATATGTATGTGTATATATGATGATTATGCTGACAAAACGATCGCAAATGATACAAGGGTGTCGCAGAATTTGAATCATCGATACAATTCTCGGTCAATCCATAAAAAGGGAGACAACTATTGGAGAAAGGAGAGATCAGCGTCCCAAAGGCCCAAACCTAGCTGGGGAAGGAGAAGATCTGATGAGAAAGACTTTTATCAAGTCTGCGGGTAATTTTAGGTCAACACCATATCAAATGGGGAACAACCACACAGAGGATAAAACCAAATAGCTGCTCAGAAACCAGGAGAAAACTCTGACTGGGAATGAATCTGATGGTAACTGGTGGGGAAACAAAAATTCTGCCGAAATCATGCAAATTGTCGTAACGAAATGTCCGCACTCAGCTGGGAACTCGGCTGGGGAATAGCGAACAATAATTGTCTAGAGAAATCAACAAACATCGAGTGCTGAACAATGCTGTCGAGGATGAAAGAGAAATTGCGCCTACTGCTTGGGGAGAACCAATACTACTCCACACTTAGGGCTTACTGCTTTCGAACCACTATTGATATTCCTTCTAAATGAAATCGATTATTTAAAATTACTGCTTTTATATGTTTTAAGAAAACACTTTTTGATTAAAACTTTAATTTTCAAAAACCATCATAATAAAATTTAAAACTATTTGGTTGAGATAAATAAGAATAGAAATAATTGGATAAAAGCTCAACTTTATTTAATAGAATGGTAGTCTGTAAATGACAAGACTCTATAGATCTTTACAAAGCTTGAAAATGGTAACTTACATGGAAAAGGGTTATATTGAATGCAAATGACCACTAATCCTTCCACCAACTCTTGATATCCACCGTCGACCGTTGTGCTTAACAAAGTCTTCAAATCTGAAGATCGGCAGGATGCATTTACTTGCCATAATCCCTAATTTTGCATAAACTGCCCCAAGATGGGGTACTCAATTTATCTGGATAATTCTTTTCTGTTTTTTATGTCTTTAACTTTTGCCTGGATCGCCCTTTCGGGTTTTAATCCACCGAGACGCTCATTTTTGCCTAAGCCGCCCTTTCAGGTTTTCAACTTAGCGAGCTTTTCTTTTCTTTTTTTAGGCGAAGTATTTCTTGACTGCATCTGCATTCACAGGACGAGTGAACTCTTCACCATTCATAGTTGTAAGAATCAATGCACCGCCTGAAAAGGCTCTCTTGACAACATATGTGCCTTCATAATTAGGAGTCCACTTGCCCCTAGAATCTGGTTTGAATGACAAGATCTTCTTGAGCACAAGTTCACCTTCTCTGAATACACGAGGTCTGACCTTCTTATCAAAAGCTTTCTTCATTCTCTGCTGATATAACTGACCATGACACATGGTAATTAACCTCTTCTCTTCTATCAAATTCAGCTGATTAAACCTGGTCTGACACCATTCAGCCTCAGTCAACTTGGCTTCCATGAGCACACGCAATGAATGTATCTCAACCTCTACGGGGAGCACTGCTTCCATGCCATAAACAAGTGAGAAAGGGGTTTCCCTTGTGGAAGTGCGGATGGATGTTATAACCAAATGGGAGCATCTCATGCCAATCCTTATATGTTATAACCATCTTCTGAATAATCTTCTTGATGTTTTTGTTTGCAGCTTCAACAACCCCATTCATCTTAGGTCTGTAGGGAGAAGAATTATGATGTGCAATCTTGAAGTCTTTACAAAGAGCTTCCACCATATTATTATTCAAGTTTAATCCATTATCAGTAATGATCTTGCTTGGCACACCATAACAACATATAATCTGATTCTTGATAAACCTCACAACAACTTGCTTGGTTACATTCGTATACGATGTCGCTTCAACCCATTTTGTGAAGTAATCAATTGCCACCAAAATGAAACGATGTCCATTCGACGCTTTGGGCTCAATCATGCTAATCATATCAATTCCCCACATGGAGAGGAAATGACGTTCAACAGTGTTGGAGGAACATGAATCTTATCCGCATACATTTGACACTTATGGCATTTCTTTACAAACTTGCAACAGTCAGATTCCACCGTCAGCCAATAGTAACCTGCTCGCAACATCTTCTTCGCCATTGCATATCCATTGGAATGAGTACCCAAAGAACCTTCATCGACTTCAGTCATTAATAAGCCTGCTTCGTGTCTATCCACGTATCTGAGTAGAACCATATCGAAGTTTCTCTTGTACAGAACATCACCATTCTGGTAAAAGTTGTCGGCTAATCTCCTCAAAGTCTTCTTATCTTTCAAATATGCCCCAGGCGGGTAAATCTGACTTTGGAGGAAACACTTGATATCAAAATACCACGGCTTCTCGTCTTTGATCTCTTCAACAGCAAACACATGAGTTGGCCTATCAAGATGCATCACAGTCAAATTGGGAACCTCATTCTAATATTTTACCACAATCATCGATGCCAACATTGCAAGAGCATCTGCCATCCAGTTTTCATCTCGAGGGATATGATGAAACTCAACCTTTGTAAAGAAATTTGAAATCCTCCTCGCATAATCTCTATATGGTATTAAACCGGGTTGATTTGTCTCCCATTCACCTTTGATCTGATTCATAACCAAAGCTGAATCTCCAAAGACATCTAAATGCTTAATTCTGAGATCAATGGCCTCTTTGAGCCCCATAATGCAAGCTTCATATTCAACCATATTGTTTATACACTTGAAAGTCAATCTAGCTGTAAATGGAAAATACGTGCCTTGAGGAGTAATAATCACTTCCCCAATGCCATTACCATACTAATTAACAGCTCCATCAAATACCATGCCCCAACGGGAACCAGGTTTTGGCCCTTCTTCAAGCAATGGTTCATCACAATCTTTCATTTTCAAGTACAAAATCTCTTCATCAGGAAAATCATACTGCACTGACTGGTAATCTTCAATTGGTTGGTGAGCCAAATGGTCAGCCAAGACATTACCCTTGATCGCTTTCTGAGATCGGTATTCGATATCATACTCTGATAACAACATCTGCCAACGGGAAATCCTCGTAGTTAAAGAAGGCTTCTCAAATATATACTTGATTGGATCCATTTTGGATATCAACCAAGTGGTATAATTCAACATGTACTGACGCAGACGCTTAGCAGCCCAAGCCAATGCGCAACAAGTCTTCTCTAGCATAGAATATCGAGTCTCACAGTCGGTGAACTTCTTACTGAGGTAGTAAATATCATATTCTTTCTTTCCAGTCTCATCTTGCTGACCTAGAACACAACCCATACTATCTTCAAGCACAGTCAAATACATGATCAACGGTCTTCCTTCAACAGGCGGAGACAAAATCGGTGGTTCAAGCAGATATTCTTTGATACTGTCAAAAGCTTTCTGGCAATCTTCAGTCCAATCACAAGACTGATATAATTCAAGCGGCCGAGAAAACCTTTGACTTGCTTCTCGGTTTTGGGCGCAGGCATCTCTTGTATTGCTTTGACCTTGGCAGGATCAACTTTAATACCCTTCTCGCTGACAATAGAGCCCAACAACTTACCAGAACGAACACCAAATGTGCACTTATTTGGATTTAAGCGGAGTTTATACTTCCTCAAGCTGGAATAGCTTCAACAAATGCTCGACATGTTCTTCTTCATCAAAAGATTTATCAATCATATCATCAACATATACCTCAATCTCTTTATGCATCATATCATGAAAAAGAGTAGTCATTGCTCTTTGATAAGTTGCATCAGCATTCTTTAAACCGAAAGGCATCACTCTATAACAGAATGTTCCCCAAGGTGTAATGAATGTGGTCTTCTCCATATCTTCGGGTGCCATCTTGATCTGATTATATCCGGAAAATCCATCCATAAACGAAAAGACTTTGAATTTAGCGGTATTGTCTACCAACATATCAATATGTGGTAGAGGGAAATCATCTTTTGGACTAGTGATCGGCCACCATTTACACTTAGTTTTCATCATCTATCCAGCATGAAATCTTCATGAATCGGTAACTTTTGCGTTTTATTTTAATGATTTCTTCCGCTTATTGCATTTTATGAATTTTCGTTTGTTTTATGTTTCATTAGTAGTTTTCCGCATTTTGTCGCATTTTATGTGTTTCTGTGTAGAATGTTGGTTTCCAGGTTTGATTAAAAGTCCGCAAGTGTGTACCGAAAGAAGGGATGTTAGAGCCTGAAGAAAAAGCGAAAAACGGATAAAATAGTGGGCTGACACGGGTGCCCGTGTCAGCTGACATGGCCCGTGTCAGCATGTGCAGACCAGCCAGCAAAAATCCAGTAAAACAGTGGGCTGACACGGATGCCCGTGTCACCTGACACGGCCCGTGTAAGCAGGGCGTGTCTTCTCCTCCTACAGAGGAGCCAACACGGGCAGCAGTGTCACCTGACACGGCTTGTGTTGGCCATTTCGTTAAAAATTCTGATTCTTCTAATTTTTACTCGTGTGGACATCCGGAGGGCATTTTGGGCATTTGGAATTACTTTTAGTTGTTTGGAAACTATTTAGTTGGATGGGAAGCACTGAAAGAGGGACTTTTGGAGCGTGAAAAGAAAAGATACGAAAAGAGGAAGCAAGGTGTGGAGAAGAGAATAGATCTTCAAGATCGAAAGAAATTGAAGATCAACGTTCATCAACAACAACTTGTAATGTCTTTAATTTGTAATCTTTTATCTTTGAATATTATAAGAGGCTAAACCCCCCAATGCTAGGGGGTGTCCCTGAATTGCTACCGTATGAATATTTGATCCATGTTCTTATAATCATTGATGTTTTCGTAATTCAAATTATTATACAACGTGCTTAATGCTTAATTTTATCGGACAAATGAAATTCTGATTTCTGGTTAAGGTTTAGGTCGGACAAACTGCCTTATCACGTGTTGTATAATAAAACCCGCATTTAATCACTTAGGAATGAGGATCAAATTGTGGTTACCGTAAATTCTTGATAACATAAATAATTCTTAACAGCAATTTGATTGACTAAGGAATTTGGAGTGAAATTGCCTGTTAAATGGTTTTGGCTAAGGAATTAGAGAAAACTACTCTAGAGAAACTGTTTTGAATTATAATAACATCGATGTTATATGATATGGAAAAATTGGAATACACAGCAATTCATACACCTGGCCTTAGCATTATTTCTCATATTGGTCAAACTGTTTTTATACGCTTTATATTTTTATTTCTTATCAGTTGTGAAAACAATCATCAAACCCCATATGAACTTTTGTTTAATTGAATTATTCTAAAAAATTGATACTTTCTACGCAGTCCTCGAGATCGATACTCGGGATAACTCCCTTTTTATTACTACATTGGTGCAAATAGTACACTTGCTATTTTACCGATCAAGTTTTTGGCGCCGTTGTCGGGGACTGCCAAGAGTATAAGTTGAAATAATTCAATTGGAATTTTGTTGCTCTGCAGCTAAATTTTTTTATTTTTGTTTAATCTAATAATTGTCTAATCTGTGTATGCGAGGTAAGGCCTCAGCTGAATTTCTTTTTGACGCAGAACCCGAAAGATTATTGCGCGCAAGACGACGAAAAGCTAGGCTGGAACTTTCAGAATCAGCACCTATTGTTTCTGAGTCTGAAAAAGAAGAAGCTATTTCTGCTCATTCCGAAGACTCAGAAGCTGTTTCTGAACCTATGGTTGAACCACAGGGTGAAGCCCCACCACCTCCTGCAGAGAGACTTTTGGGTGACTATGGGGGTGCAAATGCTCCTACTGGAAGGTTAACAATTGTGAACCAACCGGTAAATGTTGATCACTTTCAGCTGCACCCGTCAACGATTCGTCAACTCGAGAGAAGACCGTTCTCCGAAAAAATCAATGAAGATGCCAACAAGCATTTACAAAGATTTCTGACCATGACGACATCGTTGAAATTGCGGGACACTCAGAAGAAGCAAAAAAGTTGGTTATGTTCCCGTTTACATTGTCGGAAGATGCTGAAGAGTGGTTTTACTCTTTACCTGCGGGAAGCATAATAGCTTGGCAACAAATGGAGACAACATTTCTGAATGAGTACTTCCCTGCTTTTGTGTATATCCGCAAGAGATATGATATTGTTAACTTTAAACAGAAAGAAGGATAGTCACTCGGAGACGCGTACAAGCGGTTCAAGCGGTTGTTGGTTACATGTCCTACACATAACATGGATGCAACTGAACAAATGCAAAACTTTGTGAATGGACTTAGAATGAAGACTAAGCAACTCATAGACACAGTTGCCGGTGGTTCAACAAACTTCACAACAGCCACTGGAATAAAGAAAATCATTGAAGCCATTGCAGCAAATGAACATCTGGAATTCTATGACCGCAGTGTAAGTCAACCCGAAGGTATCATTGATCTTAAATTAGCAAATCAAGTTGTGAAGATGGAAGACCAAATAACAGCTCAAGTAGAGAGAAGGCTCAAGAAAATGACTCTTAACACGCAAACTGTGGCACAAGTGCAACCGGTCCAACCTATTCAGGCTGTTAGTTGTGAAATTTGTGGAGGTCCTCACTTCGCCATGCATTGTGTGGCAACTGCTCAACAGGTTGAAGAGATTAATTTTCTGAAGCAAAATAATCCGTACTCCAATACATACAATCCTGGATGGAAAAATCATCCAAATTTTTCTTGGAAGGACCAGCAAGGAAGTGCTCAGAAGCAAGTGCCCACCCAGTATCAAAGTCAAACACAACAGCAATATCGTCCACAACAACTGCAACCTTACCAGCAGCAGCAGTTTCATCCTTCTCAACAACAATTCCAACAACAGGTTCCCAGAAAAGCAGATTGGGAAATTGCCATTGAAAAAATGGCAGCTCAAAGTTCTCAATTTCAAGAGGAGACGAGAAGTAATTTGAGAAACACTGGTGCTTCTATAAAAAATCTGGAAGTGCAAATGAGTCAGATTGCTCAACAACTTGCGGGTTCGCAAACACCAGGTGCTTTACCGAGTGCTACAGTTACAAATCCAAGAGAGCATAATAATGTGAGTGTTGTTACAACAAGGAGCAGTAAGGCAAAAGAAGTCCCCAAAAAAGATGTTAAACAAGAGGACCAATTTCTTGAAGTTGATTTGGAGATAAAAGAGAATGAAGTGGTTAGTGAGAAGGTGACAGTATCTGAACCAGTAGCTAAAGAAAAAGTTAGTGAATCCAAGCCGGTTGTCAAACTCCCGTTTCCAACAAGAAATAAGAAGAAGGAGAAACATGAGAAGAACTTTGAAAAGTTCTTGGAGATGTTCAAAAAACTTGAAATCAACATTCCGTTCTTGGAGGCACTTGAGCAAATGCCCTCTTATGCTAAATTTATGAAAGATATTATTTCATAAAAGAGGAGCACTGACACTGACTCTATTGTACTAACCGAAACTTGCAGTGCTATTTTGCAGGGTATGAAGATCCCGATAAAGAAGAAAGATCGAGGCTCGGTGACTATCCCGTGAACTATCGGGGATAGATCGTTCAAGAAGGCCCTTATAGACTTGGGGGCAAGTGTGAGCCTCATGCCTTTATCCATTTACAAGAGGTTAGGGATTGGAAAGGTACAGTATACCCGAATGACACTTCAATTTGCTGACCACTCTGTGAAGAGACCTTATGGAGTGGTGGAAGACGTTCTTGTGAAGATTGATAAGTTTGTCTTCCCGGTAGACTTTGTGATCATAGAAATGCCGGAAGATGAAGAGATACCGCTCATTCTGGGTAGACCGTTTTTGGAAACCGGGAGGTGTTTGATAAATATAGAAGAAGGGACCATGACTCTAAAGGTTTATGACGAAGAATTAAAAATTGATTTGCGCAACACCATGAAATACAAAGACGATGTGGCCACCAGCCAACACATAGAGGTTATTGATCAAATGGTTATGCAAGAAAATCACCTAGGGGAACAAAAATTACCCTTGGAGAGAGTCCTAAGTCTCTCAATGTTTGAAGACACTCAAGAAGTGGGGGACGAGGAGATGGAAGTGGTAACTCTGATGGCAACATAACAACCCGTTAAGGGATCCCGATCACTCAAATGGGAAAACTTAAGGGAACCTCAAGTTGAAGAAAAGAAAGATGAGACCAAGAAAGTGGCTGAGCTGAAACAGTTACCTGACAATCTCAAGTATGTTTTTCTAGATCCCGAAAAGAAATGCCTGGCGATTATAAGTTCTCATTTAGAGGTTTCTCAAGAAGATAAGCTTGTCAAGGTGTTGAAAAAACACAAAAGTGCCATGGGATGGGCAATAGAAGACCTGAAGGGAATTAGCCCTACGGTGTGCATGCATAAAATTCTCATGGAGGATGGTCACAAACCGGTGGTTCAACCACAAAGAAGACTAAATCCCGTGATGAAGGAAGTGGTCAGAAAAGAGGTTGTTAAATTGTTAGATGCCGAGTTGATTTATCCCATTTCCGATAGCTCTTGGGTGAGTCCGGTGCATGTGGTCCCGAAAAAAGGGGGAACTACAGTTATAAAGAACGAAAAAAGCGAGTTACTTCCTACCAGGACGGTCACGGGTTGGCGTGTGTGCATCAACTACCGGAGATTGAATTTGGAAACCAGAAAGGATCATTTTCCGCTACCTTTCATTGATCAGATATTGGAAAGGTTGGCAGGTCATGAGTACTACTGTTTCCTTGATGGATACTCTGGATACAACCAAATAGCGGTTGCGTCGGAAGATCAAGAGAACACATATTTTACGTGCCTCTATGGTATCTTTGCATACAGAAGAATGCCATTCGGGTTATGTAATGCTCCAACCACCTTCCAAAGGTGCATGACCTCCATTTTTGCAGACATGCTTGAAAAGCATATGGAGGTCTTCATGGATGACTTTTCGATATTTGGTTTTTCTTTTGATAATTGTTTAACTAACCTTTCCCTTGTTTTAGAAAGATGCCAACAAACCAATCTGATACTCAATTGGGAGAAATGTCACTTCATGGTTCGAGAAGGAATAGTCTTAGGTCACAAGATCTCTCACAAAGGGATAGAAGTGGACCAAGCCAAGATTGAGGTAATCAAAAAGCTGCCACCTCCTGTGAATGAAAAAGGTATAAGAAGCTTCTTGGGACATGCGGGTTTCTACCGCAGGTTCATCAGAGATTTCTCGAAGATAGCTAAACCCTTAACTACCCTGTTGGTTAAGGACAAGGCTTTCATTTTTGATAAGGATTGTGCCATTGCTTTTGAAACAATAAAAAATAAATTGCTGACAACACCTATCGTCATTGCTCCTGACTGGTCTCTACCTTTTGAGATTATGTGTGATGTGAGTGACATCGCAGTGGGAGCAGTGCTTGGACAGCGTAGGGATAAGCTCCTGCATGTTATCTATTATGCGAGTCATGTGTTGAACCCTGCGCAGATGAATTATGCAACTACCGAAAAGGAGTTGTTAGTTGTAGTTTATGCCTTTGACAAGTTCAGACAATATCTGTTGGGTTCTAGAGTCATTGTTTATACTGACCATTCTGCTTTGAAGTATTTGCTTTCTAAACATGACTCAAAACCAAGACTGTTGCGGTGGATCCCGCTTCTCCAAGAGTTTGATGTGGAGATCCGGGACAAAAGAGGGTGCAAAAACACTGTAGCAGATCACCTTTCCCGGATGTCCCTAATAGAAGAGAATGAGGAAAAGCGCCCAATAAACGATGAGTTTGCGGATGAACACATCCTCGCTGTTATTGGAATGCCTTGGTTCGCAGACTATGCGAACTATCTAGTGTGCGGGGTGATCCCGAACGATTTTGACTCTAACCGTAAGAAAAAGTTTGTTCATGATTGCAGGTTCTATCTGTGGGACGACCCCTTTTTATACAAAAGGGGAATAGACGGTTTGGTCCGACACTGTGTTCCAGAAGAAGAACAGAGGGATGTGCTGAAATCCTGTCACGATTCGGACTATGGTGGACACTTTAGTGGTGATAGAACTGCTGCTAAAGTCCTCCAATCAGGTTTATACTGGCCGACGCTATTCAAAGATGCTCAACAAATGATCAAAGAGTGCGATAAATGCCAAAGGATGGGAAACATTTTGAAGAGAAATCAGATGCCATAAAATCCCATGCTGGAAGTTGAACTCTTTGATGTGTGGGGTATTGACTTTATGGGTCCGTTTCCACCGTCATTTGGAAAGAACTACATTTTGGTGGCGATGGATTATGTATCCAAGTGGGTGGAAGCAGTCGCGCTACCTACAAATGATGCAAAAGTGGTGGTCAAGTTTTTGAAAGAAAACATATTCGTCAGGTTTGGAGTGCCACGAGCCCTTATTAGTGATGAAGGAACTCACTTCCTAAATCACCTAATGGAGAAGCTACTCTTGAAATACAATGTGAAACACTGGATAGCCACTCCATACCACCCGCAAACTAGTGGTCAAGTTGAAGTGCCAAATCGATAGCTGAAACAAATCCTAGAAAAGACGGTTAATGCTTCTCCCAAGGATTAGGCGAGTAAGCTTGATGATGCACTGTGGGCGTATCGTACTGCTTTCGAAACACTGATTTGTATGTCCCCATATCAGTTGGTATATGGAAAGGCCTGTCATCTACCTTTGGAACTGGAACACAAAGCCTTGTGGGCTTCCAAATTTCTTAACTTGGATCTTGAGAAAGCAGGAGAATCCTGAATCCTTCAACTCCACGAGTTGGAAGAATTCTAGAACCTGGCATATGAAAATGCGAAGATCTACAAAGATCAGACGAAGAAATGGCATGACAAAAGAATCCAAAGGAAAGAGTTCTGGGAAGGACAAAGGGTACTGCTATTCAACTCAAGAATGAAGCTGTTTTCTAGAAAATTGAGATCGAAATGGTCAGGTCCGTTTGTGGTGCACAAAGTGTATCCTCATGGAGTAGTTGAAATAAAAAATCCTTCCAATGGAGATATTTTTAAAGTGAATGGCCAGAGATTGAAGTCGTACAATGTGGGGCAAGTTGTGGGCCAAATTGATGTTGTTCATCTTGTCTAATAAGATGCACAATCGTCGAGCCAAGTGACGTTAAATGAAGCGCTACGTGGGAGGCAACCCACGCCCTTTTTTTAAATCATTTTCTTTGTTTGGTTGTGTGTTTTCTACTTGCAGGTGTAAATAGTGTTTCATAGAGGAGATAAAGGTAGCGATCACAGCAAATCTCTAAAAAGTCGGAAGCTAGAGCCTTGCACAGAGCGAAAGATCAAGAAATCCAGAAAAATGGAAAACAGGGACCTGACACGGGCGCCCGTGTCGCCTGACACGGCCCGTGTCAGGAAGAGGAGTTTTGTGTTGGAAAATGGGATTTCCAGGGGCCTGACACGGCCGCCCGTGTCAGGTGACACGGCCCGTGTCAGCCTTGGACCAAAAAAGTTGTTTTTAAGCGCTTCTGGGAATGACACGGCCCATGTCAGGAGGGTGTGTTGCGCTGACACGGTCGTGTCAGCTAGCACAGTGGTGATTTTCTTTTGAAAAAACTAGCCGTTGGGCACCTTTCACCATGCATTTTTGACCGTTGGAGGTGGGTCCCACCCCCGAAAATCACCCTATAAATATACCCTATCACCAATTCTTTCCTCATTTCACACATTACATTCATACTTCTTCATCTCCACTTTCTTTCCCTCAAATACAACCTAATTTCTTCATTAGTTTCTCTCAAGAGCTACCTCCTTTCCCCACCAATCTCCATCCATCTTCTCGGAAAAGTTCACCACTCCCTACTCTCGACACTCCTCCGGTAATATCTCTCTGTAAATCTTTGTTTTTCCAAATTCTTGTTTTGTTATTATTGTGTGCAGGAACAATATGTCTCGACGTGGCGAAAAAACCAAAAATGTCGGAGAATCATCTCGTCCAAAACAAAGAGCAAGGCGAACCCCGAACGAACACGACATTGTGTTCGAGAGCCTGGAACATCAGAAAAGGTACGCGGTTCATATAAAAAGGAAACTCACCCATACGAGGTATATGTGCAATGGCACACTGCAGGGATGCTGGAATTTATGCAGCTGGAAGCGCCTACATTTGCACGCATCACGCTGGAATTTCTGAGCACCATCGATTTTAATCTGAAGAACATGTGGAACGGCACAAAGAAAGAATATTACGGTACGTTGCACTTTCGTCTATTCAATACTTATTTGGAACTAACGGTGGAAGAGTTAGGGAGGATCTTAAAACTCCCAATCGTATGGCCTGGAGCGGTGCCCGACACATTTGTCCTGGCGGAATTCTGGACCGCCATCATAGGTAATAATAAATATGTGTCCAAAGGGGAAAAGGCATCGGGTATCCATAACCCATGTTTCAGGTACGCACAAAAGGCTCTGGCCTATACAATTTTTGGTCGAGGAGACAACACAGTTGTAGCCACACAAAGGGAGTTATTCTTCCTATACAGCATGACATCTCAGGCTCCGATCAATGTAGCGGCCTTTGCAGCCGACTACTTAGGGAGAGTTGGTCGCGCTACATCAGGCGACATTTCTGTTGGCGGCATGATTACTCAGATTGCCGACCACTTCGGATTTGGTGCTGCTTTAGTTGACTCCCCTCAGGTGCCAGGTAAAAGCAAACTGGATATGGCAGCCTTGATCCAGCAAGGCATGATCACGGTAAAACAAGACTACTACTCTCTTTTGTGCCAAAAAGTACATGTTCTTGATTTACCTGCCTACGAGTTTATCAGTATCACTAACAGAGCCAACTGGCTCTATGACTGCCCTGAACTGGAAGAGGGGGACGAAGATTTGTTTGACTCTTTTACTGCAGATGAACCGATGGAGGGTGCACCGAACACCGAGGAACCTTTTTTCTAACAACCGCCGGAACCAACTCAAGCATCTGGATCATACTCCATGCCATCAGACCAATGGGGATGGATCCAGGATGAGATTGGCCACCTTCGCACGGAGCAATCCAGGCAAGGTGAAGAGATCACCAGGTTCGGAGCTGAGCAACGCTGTCAAGGGACGGTTTTGGACGAGATGAACGCAATGATGCAACGTATGATGTTGCATTATCCATACCCGCCACCACCTCCTCAGTAATTGCTGTAAGTATCCTCATATCTTAACTTTAAACATTGCGGACAATGTTTGGTTCAGGTGTGGGGAGGTTTTTAATTGAATTGTTTTTAATTTTAATTTTCATTGTGTCTGTGGGTTATTTTGTTCGTCGTTGTGTGGTTGTTTGTTATTTTTTTTGGTAAGTTACAGATGAAAGGAGATGATGCTAGAGAAATGAGAGACTAGTGGACAGTGAGTAAAAGACGCGATCCCGAACTTTCTCCTGAGGCAACATGGAAGGTGACACAGTTGAGAAACAAAAGGTTGGACGCAACTTAGAAGTTTAGACCGAAAAAGGAGAAGGTAAGCCCAATCTGATAAAGAAGCTGTCCATCATAAAGAATGTTTGAAGTCTGCAAGCTTAACCAACATGGTGAGAGTCTAGCTAAACCAAACACAAATGAGCGCATTTAGGTATGACTCTATCTCTCTAATTTTGCGTAAGTTCTACTGATACAGCACTATACAAAAACGCACACTGAGGCACGTTGTTTGTTTTCAACCTTTGAGCCTTTCTAGCCACCCATAATGTTGTTTTCATCCGTTGTAAACCCCTTTTGAGCCTGTAACCCTTTGTTTGTGTAAACCATCATGTAACCCTTAGCCATACACTTCCTACCCTAGCTCGGCATGACTGTGTAATGTAACACTTGTGCAAAAAGATAAGTTTGGGGTATTCATCCGTAGACTAAAAAAATGTTGTTAAAAAATTGCAAGTGCAAGGAAAAGAAAAATGAGAAAAAGAAAAAGTGTGTAGAAACATCTGATTCTACCGAAAAAAGAAGAAGAAAAAGAAATGAAAGAAATAAGCACTTGCTTTAGAAATATACTCATGCATTAATATGAATTTGAGTGGAAAAAGAGTCAAGAGTGGACGATGCCCCAACAAAATAAAATTCTTACACCAAGAGAAACAACAACATGAATGCCGAGCTGTAAAACCTTTAGTAATCCATTTTGTTGACTACTCTCCCACCGTACCTAAGCCCCGTTACAACCCTGAAGACCTCCTAAAGTGTGTAAATTGTGTTTGTGCCGTTGACGTAGAATCTATTCAAAAGTAAGAGTTGATATTGCATACCTTGATTTATTGAGTGCTAAACACTTTAACCTCGAGAGATTTGGTGAGTAGTGTGAAGAAGCTTGCAGGTAAAAGAACTCTCTGAAATGATAAGGCAGTGGAAAATGTCGAATGGGTGAACTTGAAACTTAATTGGGAAGAAGAAAACCAAGTTGCGAATAACATCAGTTGTGTTGAGGAAAGGATAGAATCCATGGTTGACCTCCGCGTGTCTCTTGCATCACTTGAGGACAAGCAATGAGATAAGTTTGGGGTTGTGATCGGCCACCATTTACACTCAGTTTTCATCATTTATCCAGCATGGAATCTTCATGAATCGGTAACTTTTGCATTTTATTTTAATGATTTCTTCCGCTTATTGCATTTTATGAATTTCCATTTGTTTTATGTTTCATTAGTAGTTTTCCGCATTTTGTCGCATTTTATGCGTTTCTGTGTAGAATGTTGGTTTCCAGGTTTGATTAAAAGTCCGCAAGTGTGTACCGGAAGAAGGGATGTTAGAGGCTGAAGAAAAAGCGAAAAACGGATAAAACAGTGGGCTGACACGGGTGCCCGTGTCACCTGACACGGCCCGTGTCAGCATGTGCAGACCAGCCAGTAAAAATCTAGTAAAATAATGGGCTGACACGGGTGCCTGTGTCACCTGACACGGCCCGTGTCAGCAGGGCGTGTCTTCTCCTCCTACAGAGGAGCCAACACGGGCAGCAGTGTCACCTGACACGGCCCGTGTTGGCCATTTCGTTAAAAATTCTGATTCTTCTAATTTTTACTCCTGTGGACATCCGGAGGGCATTTTGGGGATTTGGCATTACTTTTAGTTGTTTGGAAAATATTTAGTTGGATAGGAAGCACTGAAAGAGGGACTTTTGGATCGTGAAAAGAAAATATACGAAAAGAGGAAGCAAGGTGTGAAGAAGAGAATAGATCTTCAAGATCAGAAGAAATTGAAGATCAACGTTCATCAACAACAACTTGTAATGTCTTTAATTTGTAATCTTTTATCTTTGAATATTATGAGAGGCTAAACCCCCCAATGCTAGGGGGTGTCCCTGAATTGCTACCGTATGAATATTTGATCCATGTTCTTATAATCATTGATGTTTTCGTAATTCAAATTATTATACAACGTGCTTAATGCTTAATTTTATCGGACAAATGAAATTCTGATTTCTGGTTAAGGATTAGGTCGGACAAACCGCCTTATCACGTGTTGTATAATAAAACCCGCGTTTAATCACTTAGGAATGAGGATCAAACTGTGGTTACCGTAAATTCTTGATAACATAAATAATTCTTAACAGCAATTTGATTGACTAAGGAATTAGGAGTGAAATTACCTGTTAAATGGTTTTGGCTAAGGAATTAGAGAAAACTACTCTGAAGAAACTGTTTTGAATTATAATAACATCAATGTTATATGATATGGAAAAAGTGGAATACACAGCAATTCATACACCTGGCCTTAGCATTATTTCTCATATTGGTCAAACTATTTTTATACGCTTTATATTTTTATTTCTTATCAGTTGTGAAAACAATCATCAAACCCCATATGAACTTTTGTTTAATTGAATTATTCTAATAAATTGATACTTTCTACGCAGTCCTCGAGATCGATACTCGGGATAACTCCCTTTTTATTACTACATTGGTGCAAATAGTACACTTGGTATTTTACCGATCAACCGGCTTTATTCAAATCTCTATAATTAACACACACGCGGATTTTTCCATCTTTCTTTGGCACATGCACAATATTGGCCACCCATTGCAGATACTCAACGGTCACAAGGAAACCAACATCAATCTGCTTCTGCACTTCTTCTTTGATCTTTATTGCCATATCAGGATGCGTTCTTCTCAACTTCTGATTGACTGGCGGGCATTCTGGCTTCAACGGTAATCTATGCTCCACAATCTCAGAATCTAAACCAGGCATATCTTGATAGGACCAAGAAAACGCATCTGAATATTCTCGGAGAAGATCAATCAACCCCTTCTTAACATTTGGACACAGTCGAGACCCAATCTTGACTTCCTTCACATTATCCTCGGAACCCAAGTTGACTAACTCAATCTGCTCTTCGAATGGCTGAATGGCTTTTCCTTCAAGCTCAAGAAGACGAACCAATTCATCACTCACTTCTTCATGACTTTCCTCATCGGCCTCAAACACAGGGAATTCAAAATTTAGAGAAGGATAATGATCATTGTATTCAATGGGGTTAGAAACCATCCTGCATAATGATTTGATAATTTGATTTTAGAGAAGTGATTTATGACTAAATATTATGCAGATGGATAAGTTTATTTATTTATTTATGTTTTTTGTGATTACCATTTTCAGAATAAAGCAAAAAGTAAAAACAAAACATCATAGATGTGGATGAATAGAATTATATTTTATTGATGATCAAATTTGAAAATGCCAAACAATGTTCACTTCTCCCTTAGGCATAGGAGAAGGATTTTTGAAAACAAATAAAAGCAATTACTTATATTGATGCATAATAACAGGAATATCAACAGCAATCTAATTGTTTCAAGCCTTTCCATGCGTCACAAAATTGGTGCAGTTTTCCTCTTCGTCGTCCTCCAGCACAGCAGCTAAGTGTTGTTCATTTCCATGAATGAACCCTCCGCTAAGGAAGCTGAGTTGCATGTCCTCTGATCTAGCAGCTGACGAACCTTGCTGAAAATCCATACCGGTTCTATTCTTGTTATCGGAGACCTCTACCACTCGCCCCCAATGATCAACAACTCCTTCTTCAACAATCTTCCTTGCATCTTTTAATGAGGACATAGGTGCCCCAACTCTCTTTTCAACAGCAATAGATAAGGCTTGGAACGGAGTTCCAACCTCATCATCAGCTTCAACATAAGAGAAAGATGACAGGTGGCTAATCAACAACGCCTTCTGTTAGTATAGGGTTAGAGTATTGGGATTTGTTATCGTCTCAACAGGGATTATGTGATATTGCCGCCGTTCGACAGTTGTTAAGTTCTTAACTTATAGTAACAAGGGGGTTTTAGTTTTTGGTTACGGTAGCTTGCATCAAAAGTAGGAAATTGCGGTAAAAGTTTTGGTTTTACGATTTGAGAAAGATTGTCAAAGTTAGGGTTCGACGATCACTTGGCATGCATATGTTCGATCAAACAAAACTCATAAACTCCATTAGATGATAAACACATTCACAAAATCCTCCCAATGTGTTTATTTCTAACACACATTGTGGTTTTTCCCATTTTGATCCATTGTTGATCTCTCACACAATCTATCAAAATGACAACTTTTAGGTTCAACTTTTAGTGAACAAACTCCTTCAATACTATCTCTAGCTAAAGAACAAGGATGGATGAAAACCTAGGTCAAGAGTTGGAAACACCTTTCAATCATAAACCAACACAAAGAGTTATCAATAAAATAAGGTTTTCACCATACATTCATCATCAAAGAGTTTACAAATGAAGATCAACCCATATACATACAAAGCTTATGATCATCTACATCTAACCTTGACAAAATAAAAGACTTAGCTACTCATTTTCATGGTAGCTTGAGCAACAAGTTTCGGAAGAAGGTTGATCAACATCCGAGTCGAAGAATCGAGATTGGATGGGAATCCACCTTCTTTTTGTAAAATATTGTCAAGAGAAGAAGAAGAATGAGAAATAGGGTTTCTAGGGCACAAAAATCCTCTCTAGCAAGAAAACAAGTAAAAAGATGATAAAAAGATCTAAGAGTCCTTTTCCAAAAAGTAGCCCATGCTACTTATAGAAATGGTTGCTGAGCTGTCATGCTCGCTAGGCGAGCAGAATGGTTCGCCTAGCAAGCCCCAAAATAAGTCATCAGAAGAGCCTGCGTCCAGAGGAGTCATCCCAGACAAGTTTGCACTGTTCGCTAGGAGAACAATCCTTCGCTAGGCGAAGCCTTCGCTTCTCTCATTCGCTCCAGCGAGTCTTGATGATTTTGCTACTGGAATTGTTCGCTACCTGCTCGCTGGATGCTCGCCTAGCGAATACTTGATCTTTTTGGTTTTTTCCAAGTCTGGGAGTGTTCGCTGGCATCTCGCTGAGTGCTCGCCTAGCGAATACTTCGCTACCTTGCTCGCCTAGCGAGCTTGCTTATGTTTGCTTTCTTTCTTGGTTCCTTTGCCATCTTTCTTGTGCCTTAGTTTTCTACTCTTTCATGCCTAATTCCTGCACAATAACACACAAATTAAAGGTACCAAGATCATTTCACACAGTATTGCAAATCAACAAAAGCAAGGGCGGTTTTGAACACTTTTTCGACAAAAAGGAGTGAAAGATGCCCACATATGATAGCTCAAATAAGCAAACTTGGGCATCTAACAACTCTCCCCAACTAGATTCTTGCTTTCCCTCAAGCAAAGTATGCCTCTTGAAGGACAAGAGGATTTGCTTAAAGAAAAAGATTTCTCCGAAATCAGATAAAATGGCTTAAACACAAGAGAATCAACCAGACACAAGTTCCCAATGGTTAGAATAACACAATACACAAGAACTAAAGCCTTATAGCAATGCAAAACATGTATCAATCCACAACAATGTTATCTTGAATGAATCACCCTATCTCTCCTCTTCGAATAAGGATTGAAGAAATTACGCATTTGCAACCGCGGGGACAATTTCACTCTCCAACAAACAATGCAAAACTCAATTCAATTCATACAATGTCTAACAATTATAAATGAAAATGCGGAAGCACGAAGATCACTAATGTCAACTTCGTTTCACTTGTTTCTCATTTGAAACCTTCACAACTCTTATTTCACAACTCAATTTTGTTTTTCACTATTTTTCTTCCAAGCAAGCATTCATTTTCATTTTCTTTTTTTTTTCTTTTCACATCGTATTCACAAAACAGATGTTTCTCTTTTGTAATTAATTTTTTTCAATGCTTGCTCGGTTATTCAAGAGTTGTGGCACCTACCGATTCTCATTTTCGTTCTCCCCAACTTATCTTTTACTCACCCCAAGTGAATGCTCTTGACTTTTTACGGCAAAAGAACAATTATAAAAAATTTCAGGGTTTCAAGAAAAAAGATTTTGACATCTCGCCTTATTTCAAGCTGAGATTCAACTGTTTAAGCTCAAAGGGGTTCACGAATACTCTCTGCTCACGGGTAAGTTGTATTTGGAATTGGTTGTGCTCGAAAGAAAACAAGCGCCTTGATCATTTCTAATTGCTTCCACAAATTCACAATAATAAAAGACAAAGCATGAATCAAATGAATCAACACAGTTTATTAGAATCCAGCATTTTAGTGTACAATGGAGGTTTCCTCACAATTTGTGGTTCTAAGTCCTAGGTGAATCATTCATTCAATTATGTTGCAAAAAGAACAATATTCAATTACGAAAAGAGTAAAGTTCTTAATGCATTCTAAAATTCTAACCGGAGGTAACCATGTACCTTAGCATTATTCGCTTGTTTATTTTTATCATCGCCATCCAAGCTCGGATGCACCTTCATTGGATACTTCTTTGAGGAGCAACCAATCTAGAAGGTTTGACCCTTAACAACCAAAAATTTATTAAACAAAATAAATTCAAACCAAACACAATAATTTAAAACATAAACAACAATCATCACTTCAAAATGTTAAAATGTGCGTGGGGGACAAAACACCCCAAAAATTACATAACCAAAATACCCAATATCTAAAAATACAAGAAAATAAAACATAACATAAAAAAAAACATAAAAAAACTTAGTCCTCATAGGACTCAGAACTCTCTTCACTACCGGCCTCAGAATCGGAACTATCATCATCATCATCATCATCATCATCATCATCATCATCATCATCAGCGCCACCAGAAGCATCAACACCATAAGCACCAGCACCCGCCCCCTCTCCGAAAACAGGCCTGTCCTCAGGCCAGCTAGCATGTTGCAGGAACTGCTCACGCGTCATCATAGGATGCTCTCCAGAAGGGTCACGTACCTGCAACTGTGATAACTGCATAGAGTCATGTATATCAATCATGGCACGCTGAGTCGCCGCCATGCAATCTCAATTGTAATTGCAAATAGCTTGCTGGAAATGATCAAACCCCTGAGCAAAAGCACCAGGACCATCAGAAGCCCCGATATCATCAACATCTGTACTACCTCGGAAGTTCTTCGGCTTACAGTACTTGGCCACATATCGATCGTCGATTGCGGACGGAATCCTTACCTGACTGCGGGAGGGTAGCTTCACCCTCGACTGCTGGCACAAAGCCATGATGAGACAAGGAAAAGCAAGGGGGCAGTTAACTCGCGCCCCCGAATTCAGCCCGCTCTCAACCACGAACTTCAACTCAATCGTAATGATTCGCGCCATATCAATCTGTACATTGGTTAGAATACAGTGGACCAAGTGTGCCACTAGGATCGGCACGGTCGACGTGTGTGACTTGGGCTTAATGTTGGTCAGAACCAGCATCAAGATCAGCTGAGCTAAGGGAATCATATCCTCCCGATGGTACCTCACGGGAACCCCAGATGGGTTCACCTCAACCTACTTTCCCTCAAACAACAGAGCCACAGAAATAGCATCAGTGTCCTTGTGGAGCCTCAGATCTCTGTGGTATGCATCCCTCTCATTAACTCCCAGATGGAGCGGTTCACCAAGCACTCGCTTAATAGCATCCCTATCAAAAGCGACCTGACGCCCTGACACTCTTATAGTCCAAGTGAAAGGCTTGTCGTCATTTGGCAGCGCGTTCGCATAGAACTCGCGACTATCTCAATATCATAGCTTTCGAGTGGAGAGATCAACTTGTCCCATTTCTTGCTATGTATCAACCCTGCAAATGTCCGATAATCGCCTTCGGGGTTGATCAAAAACCTCTTCTCAGGTAAGATTTTCCTTTTCTCCAACGCCACATAACGTGCGGCTTGCTTCGGCCCAACAAATTTATCGGTGTCAAATTGAATTGGCGCAGTGCGGGAAGTGCTCCCAACCTTTCTCTTTTTTGAAGCACTTGACCTGGATGCCATCTGTAAAATCATAGAAACAAAACAGCACACAACCACAAAACAGATTAGAGATCAAAACAAAAAAACCAAATACTATCATGGTCGCTACTGCTTCGCTTAGCGAGAACCCAGCGAAGATTCGCTATGGGTTCGCTTAGCGAAGTGGCAGCGAATCTTCGCCACAGATTCGCCTAGCGAGGATGCTAGCGAATGTTACGGGATTCTGAGTTCTCCACTGTTAACAATCCAATTTCAAAAAACCCAAAGTCTATTGATACCCAATCTCCCAAATTTCAGAAACAAAGTAATTTAACATGCTAGGAATCGTTCTAAACATACATGCAAATTAAATTTCAGAAAACCCAATCTCCCAAATTCATCCCTAATGACTCATTCTTCAGGATTTACAATATTGAAAGCACAAAGGAATGGAGACAGAACAAACCTGATTGAAGAGGTTGATTGATTCTGAAATGCAACGGTTACGGTTTTCACAAGGATGATTCTCAAAGAGATTGTGTGAGATGGAAGTGAAAAGTGTGAAAGTGAGAGTGAGTTCGACCTTATATTCAGACTTAAAACAAAATAAAGAGTTTTGGGCCCAAATGAATGACCCTCTGAAAATATAATAAAGTTCTGTCACACAACGTTCACTACTGTCTTCGCCTAGCGAGCAGCTAGCGAATAGCTCGCTACGGTCTTCGCCTAGCGAGCAGCTAGCGAACATGACAGTATCTTGTTTTTTTTCAAAACAGCACTGCACAACACAATTCAGCAAGGTTCCACCAATTTGAACACCAATACCACACAACACAAAGCTGTAAATACTTACAATGTTGGGGTGCCTCCCAACAAGCGCTTGTTTAACGTCGGATAAGCTCGACGGTTCAAGATGCTCACAGAGGAGCATCCAAGCAAATTGCACAGCTCTCGCGATCCACAAGACCGCCAAGATAAATCTTCAAACGTTGGTCATTAACCGTCCAACTGTCTTTCTTCTCCAAGTCCTCAATGAAAACAGCTCCATACTCTTTGACTTCTTTGACACGATATGGCCCGGACCATTTAGATTTCAATTTTTCGGGGAATAGCCTCAACCTAGAATTGTTCGGGCACAAATTCCTTCTTCCTAAGCTTTTTGTCATGATACTCTTTCACCTTTTCTTTGTACAACCAACTCGAGTGATATGCGGCATTGCGCATTTCTTCCAACTCAAGCAATTGCACTTTTCTTTTTTCACCGGCCAAATCCTTATCAAAGTTCAATAATTTCAGAGCCCATAAAGCTTTGTGCTCCAATTCGACCGGCAAATGGCAAGTTTTACCAAATACCAATTGAAAAGGAGTTAGCCCAATTGGAGCTTTAAAAGCGGTACGGTATGCCCATAAAGCTTCATCCAACTTTTGCGACCACTCTTTTTTAGAATTAGACACGGTTTTTTCAAGAATTCTCTTAATCTCACGATTAGAGACTTCGACTTGACCGTTTGCTTGTGGGTGATATGGAGTCGCCACTCTATGTGATACACTGTAATGTTTCAAAACGTTTTCTAACGGTGCATTACAAAAGTGCGACCCTCCGTCACTAATCAACACACGGGGGGTTCCAAAACGGGAAAAGATGTTTTTCTTCAAAAAATTTATTACCGTTTTAGCATCCGCTCGAGGTGAGGCAATCGCCTCAACCCACTTAGAAACATAGTCAACCGCCACAAGCATATATTCATTACCATATGAGGGTGGGAATGGTCCAACAAAGTCGATACCCCAACAATCGAATACTTCAACCTCTTGGAAGTTTTGGAGAGGCATCTCGTCTCTCTTACCAATCCCACCACTTCTTTGGCAACTATCACAACTTTGCGCATGGGCATTTGCGTCTTTGAAAATAGTAGGCCAATAAAATCCTGACTGAAGGACTTTAGTGGCCGTTCTTGCCCCATTGTAGTGTCCTCCGTAAGGCGAGTTGTGACAATGCCAAAGAATGCTTTGCGCTTCATCGCCAGTAACACACCTCCTCAAAAGGTTATCACCACCCAATTTAAACAAGTATGGGTCGTCCCACACGTAGTACTTAGCATCCGAGAGAAAATTCCTTTTTTGGTTCGAAGTTAGGTCGGGAGGAACCAAACCACTAGCCTTATGGTTCGCAAAGTCCGCAAACCACGGCCTAACTTGAACTTTGAAAAGTTTTTCATCAGGAAACTCTTCCCGGATTTCCTTCTCGGAAGCGGTAACCTCCACATTAACTAAGCGAGATAAATGATTCGCCACCAAATTTTCCGATCCTTTCTTGTCTTTGATTTCAACATCAAATTCTTGCAACAAGAGGATCCAACGGATGAGCCTTTGCTTCGAGTCCGGTTTGGTGAGCAAATATTTAATCGCCGAGTGGTCGGTATACACTATGACCTTGGACCCAATAAGATAGGACCTAAACTTTTCAAGCGCATACATTATCGCAAGTAATTCTTTTTCAGTGGTGGCATTGTTAACTTGAGCCTCATTAAGAACTTTACTTGCGTAGTGTATCGCATGAAATTTTTTCTCTTTTCTTTGGCCTAATACCGCTCCGATTGCAAAGTTGCTCGCATCACACATGAGCTCAAAATTTAAATTCCAATTTGGAGCGACTATAATTGGAGCGGTAACCAATTTTTCCTTTAAAATTTCAAAAGCTTGTAAACACTCATCAGTTAAAAGAAATACCTGATCCTTAGCTAGCAAGTTACTCAAAGGCCTAGCTACCTTTGAGAAGTCTTTGATAAAGCGCCGATAGAAACCGGCGTGCCCCAGAAAGCTTCGGATTCCCTTCAAATTCACCGGAGGAGGCAACTTTTCCATCACTTCAACTTTAGCACGATCAACTTCAAGCCCTCTTGAAGAGACTTTATGGCCAAGCACTATCCCCTCGGTCACCATGAAGTGGCACTTCTCCCAATTAAGAACAAGATTTGTCTTCACACATCTTTCTAGAACCGTTTCCAAGTTGTCCAAGCATAGACCAAAGGAACCACCAAATACGGAGAAGTCGTCCATAAAGACTTCCATTGTTTTCTCGATAAGGTCGGCAAAAATAGCTTGCACACATCTTTGGAAAGTCGTCGGTGCATTGCACAACCTAGAGGGCATTTTACGGTATGCAAAATTCCAAAAGGACATGTGAAAGCCATCTTTTCATGATCGGCCGAGTCAACCGCAATTTGGTTATACCCGGAGTAGCCATCTAAGAAACAATAGTATTTTTGCCCAGAAAGTCTTTCTAGCATTTGATCCATGAACGGGAGTGGAAAGTGATCTTTTCGAGTTGCGGTATTCAACCGCCTATAATCAATGCACATACGCCACCCCGTTGCCACTTTTGTCGGGATCAACTCATCCTTTTCATTTCGAATCACGGTAATGCCACCTTTCTTCGGAACCACATGTACAGGACTAACCCATGGGCTATCCGAAATTGGGTAAATCATTCCCGTATCCAACAACTTAACAACCTCCTTTCTAACAACTTCCTTCATAGTAGGATTTAAGCGGCGTTACGGTTGAGCTACCGACTTAAAGTCCTCTTCCATTAAGACCTTGTGCATGCAATAGGAAGGACTAATTCATTTGAGATCGGAAAGAGTCCAACCCATGGCTTCTTGATTCTTTTTCAAAACATAGATCAAACGGGCTTCTTCATTCTTTGACAAAAGATTGCTTATGATAATCGGCTTTGCTTCGGTCTCGTCGAGGAATGCATACTTCAAATTAGAAGGTAACATTTTCAATTCAATCGGCGATTTTTCTTCATTAACCTCCTTATTCAATACTTCCTCCTCAACTTCCCACGGATGTAACTCTTTTAGACTATCAAGTTCCCTTAGGCATTCCTCAAGAGCTTGCTCTTCTTCAATTGTGAAAACTTCAAAGGAGTCATCAAGAGCTAACTCCATAGGAGATATCTCATGAATATGTTTAGAAACTTCAAAAGTTGCCTCTTCGATCACATCAATGCGAAAGCTATCACGCCTATCCTTTGAATGCTTCATGGCTTCGAATAGATCAAAAGTAACTTCTTCATTTTGGACCCTTACTTTCATCAAACCGTCGTCAACGTCAATCATCATGCCTGCGGTTTTCATGAACGATCGGCCAAGAATAAGCGGAGCATCGTCATCCTCTTCCATATCAATCACAATGAAATCAACCGGGAAGAAGAATTTGTCAACTTTGACCAATACATCTTGGGCTAACCCATGAGGATGGGTAGTCGACTTATCGGCCAATTGCAAAGTCATCCGGATGGCCTTCATTTCAATGTTGACAAGCCTTTTCACAATAGACAATGGTATTAGATTAATGCTTGACCCCAAATCAATTAGCCCTTTTCCGACATAGAAATCACCAATTGTAACCGGCAAAGTAACTCGTCCCGGGTCAACCTCTTTTCTCGGAAGCGTCCGTTGAATGATTGCACTACAACTAGCATCTAGGACAATTATCTCCGGTTCCGTGTACCTCCGCTTTTTAGTAAGTATGTCTTTCATAAATTTCGCATACTTAGGCATTTGCTCCAATGCTTCGGCAAACGGAATGTTCACTTGAAGTTGTTTGAATATATCCATGAACCGGGCGTAATGCCGTTCATTCTCCCTCTTAGATGGAGCATATGGATACAAAAGCTTTTGGATTAGAGTAGCGCCCACTACCTCCTTTCCTTTAGAAACTCTAGAATTCCTCTCTCTTTTCTTTTTTAGTCCCTCCACCTTCACTTCATCACTCTTATTTTTTTCAACTTCCACACTTTCTTTATTTTCTACTTCACCATTTTTTTCATTCTTTTCAACTTCTTCCTCACTCCACTCCCCAACTTCAACATCAATGCTATCCTCTATTTTTTTCTCCTCATCTTTTTTCTCATCCTCTCTTTTTTCACTATCATCTCTTTTTTTACTCTCACTAATCAACTCCCTTCCACTTCTCGTCGTTATCGCTTTACAATGCTCTTTTGGATTCATTTGCGTGTTCGCCGAAAAAGATGGTCCGGGTTGTTGTTCCGCTAGTTGTTTAGCAAGTTGACCGACTTGAGTTTCGAGATTTTTGATTGCCGCATCGTTGCTCTTTTGATTAGCCTTCGACAATTGCATAAATTGTGTCAATGTCTCTTCTAACTTTGAAGTCACGACCGGCGGTTGTTGAGGTTGGTAAGGATTTTGACGGCTAGAAGTACCACCCCCATAACCTTGGTTATGGTGATAGTTAGCCCTTGGTTGGAACCCTTGATTCCCTTGAAAGTATTGTTGTTGATTTTAAGGATGTTGTTGATACGTGTCGCGGCGGGATTTTTCACGAGATTAAGTATTGATTGAACTTAACCCGTTTGAAAAATATTTTAAATGCAAGAGTCGCCACCGTCTTTTATTTTATCCAAAAAGAGGAAGGGAAAAATAACGATAAATCCCTTTAGAGTTACGGGTTCGGGGGTTGGTTATGCAAAGGGAAGGTATTAGCACCCTCCACATCTGTGGTACTCCACAGGAACCTTTTTGCTTATGTTTATGTGAATGCTTTGCTTTTTTCGCTTTGATCGTTTGATTGGGGAGATGAGAAAAGAACTTGATTTTATTGCTTTTGGACTCGATAAAGTCGTAGACTTCATGCCTACGTATCTCCAAGGCGCAATGGAGAAATCAGAATCCACGTAGTTCTCCCAAAAGAAAAGGGGAAAGTCTGTTTTGTTGATTTTAGATTGGCGTGTCTTGCCATCTCTTGCTCGACCTAGGCGGGAGGCTTCGAAACTGACACGTCCTTTTGAAAATGTTTTTAAACTGAAAAGCCAAAGCTGGCAAAAGATTTGAATGAGCCTAAACCCCAAAACAATAAATAAATGGGCTCATTATAAGGAAGCCCAAGAGTAAGCTCGTGAGTGTGTGAAAAGGGTTTCTTAAACGGCGACCGTTGGAATCGCATCGGGTTTCTCTTTTTTGGATTTTTCGATTTTTTAACATAAAACGTGAACAATACGATTAAACACACAATACAGAACATAAAAAATGCGAGAAAGTAAATTATTACAACACAGTTAGCTATGAATAGTTAGTATTACGAATAGTTAGTGGAGTTAATCGAGCTGAAACTGAAACGAAACGGTTAGTAACAACATAAACAAATATAAAAAACAATATAAACATTTACTTTAGACAAAATAAACATTTGATATAAATAAACATTTAATTAAAATAAACATTTAAACAAATAATTAATTTAACTAACATTTAAATAAAACATATATGCAAAATAATAATAAAAGATAAACAATATTTAGTAAACAAAAGTAATATATATATATATATATATATATATATATATATATATATATATATATATATATATATATATATATATATATATATATATATATATATATATATATATATATATACAATATAATAGTATATAGACATTTAGACAAATATATATATATATATATATATATATATATATATATATATATATATATATATATAATATATATATATATATATAAATAATATATAATAGACAAAGATAATATATATATATATATATATATATATATATATATATCTTTGTCTATTATATATTATTTGTCTATATATATATATATATATATATATATATATATATATT